>NC_140137.1:11206172-11806172 GCF_964035555.1 Netta rufina
TGGATGCATAGACACATGGATAGATGCATAGATAGGGGTGGATAGAAGATAGTCAGACAGATAACTAGATAGGCAGATACCCAGAACTCCATTGATGGTAAGGTTTCTCCAATCTACAGACATCTTACACAATCACTCCAGAGAACCAGTAGATACGTTGTGGGGAATTTTTCCATTGTTTGGAAAATGCGGATTACAGCATACCAAACCAGAAGAGAGATGAAAAAGAACAGGGGAATTCACATCAATGAAGAAAATGAATTGTTTTAGGCTTCATTAAGCAGTTTGCAAAATTGAAATTTTGTTTGGTCAGAATGGCAAGGCAGGGGGTGGCTGCTCAAAGTAAAAAATCCTTTCTTGTAAAGAAAATTAGTCCTAGGCTATAGCTTTGACTTATACCAAGCCAAATACAACAACCTTAAGCAGTTACCCCTTACACTGTGGTAATACTAATAGGAGTCCCAGACTGAACTGGAATGAGGAAAGGATGAATTAAGGGGGACAGAGCCATCTTTGCCCTCAGCTTCCTGGGCGTTCAGGTCTGTGGAAGGGCAGATCAGGAGAAACTCCCTCACATTTCCAATCAGATACTATATCAAAGCTTTAATAACCAGCCAAAGGGATCCTTTTTTAGGGCTAATGATGGTCAAATCTCAACATGTTTTCAGTGTCAGTTCAACTTGAAAGAAACCTGCCAAAAGTCAGATACTTCAGACATAGGAAAAAATGCCATATTCCTTGAGGTCTCCTATCCTCCCCTTTAGTATTTTTTTTTCTCCAAACACCAAATCTGAGTGCCCTGACCTCAAAAACATCTCACTCTAAGCAAGGTTCTTCTCATGCCAACTGGATTCCAAATGCAACCCTCCCCAACCCTAAAGGAAACTTTCAACTTAAATGTTCCAGTCTCATTTATTTTAGAGGTTATTTGCACTGCTGATGAAGCTTATGGGAGTTCTTTATGTTACTTACTTATCTCTTTGATCCATTGTTTCCAAATCAGTGATGCTATTTCTTTCTGTTTTCAGCCTAAATTATTTCACAACCTTATTTTCTTAGTCATTTGTGTTTTGTTTTTTTTTATTTCTCTTCAGTTATTTAGGGGGGGGGGACGACTTCAAGTTAAAATGTACAACTACTTAGGTTTTGTAACACTAGGAAAAAGGAGGAATGAAAGAGAATTTCTGCATTTTAAAGTTTTCTCTTCCTTCACTGTTATGGGCAGCTTTCTGTATCTTGAAGCCAATTACCTCATTTACAATGGCTAACACTCTAAATGTCAAAAAAAAAAAAAAAAAAAAAAAAAAAGCCTTGTGCAATACAAAGCACAGTTAAATGGTCAGAAAAAGAACAATTATTTCCCTACAGTTGTTGTTTGTTTTGTGTTTTATTTTTAATTGCCAGCAGGTGAAAACCTCTACTTCATGTCTCATTTGAACTGCACAAGTTCTCAGCTAATGTTAAATGAAGAGTCAGCTTAATTGTTGACGTGAAGCAGTTTAAAGAATAGTGTTTGGTAAAGCCATTTGTTCCTTTTGCGTCTTTATCTTCAGTCTGACATGGGTTTAACCTTTGATCCTAATCCCTGTGCCAGTCAGGTTCAGCTTTAATCTCAGAAAGTAAAAGTATGGGTGCTGGGTTATTTTAAGAGGGGAATAAAATCTCTGTTCTCTAAAGAGAAATGCTGAGCTACTGCAAGGACAGAACAGAAGATACAAGCAGGAGGTTTTCCTGCAGAACCTCTTGAGGGGCTACATGAACCAGGAAGGGGAACTGGATGTACATAAAACTTTAAGACACTCTTTATATTTCTTGAAGAGCTCTACCAGACTTGTGTGGCTTTGGAGAGCTACTTCTTGTTTATTTATTCTTTCTTCTGAAGGCAGAAAGCACCACTCCTTCACCTTGGAGGTTCTAAATATTTTTAGGCCAAATTCTTCTCACCTAAATTTGCGTTCTTAAATCAGGAGCCCAGTTGCTCTTGGCTTCTCTTTATAGTCAAAAGGAGATAATTCCAGATGGAATTTAGGCATGTTGAAATTCTGCTGTTGATTTCTTTAATCCTTTTTTTCTTACTTTGCCTGAGTCTAAGCTGCCCAGTTGTAGCCTTTTCTTTGGATTTCTTCATATGTTTTGTCACATATGATGGACACCATCATCTGGCACCAAAACTGAAATCCATCACGATCCACTGGCGTACAAAGTGAAGGCACTGTTAGCCAAGAGAACTGATTGCCACAAGGTTTTGCTGAGGCCAGAAGCTTAGAAGGATTCAAAAAGGTATTAGATATTTATATCAGTAACAAGAATAGCCAGGTATAATACTAAAGACTAAAAAAAATAAATAAGAGTTTTGAGAGAGCTATAAACCTACATTCTTCAGGGCTTATGTGAACTTCTGACTAATGAGGGTTTGGAGGAAATTTTGTCCGGTGGAAATTCTCTGGGATTTATGTTTTAATTCACTTAGGCACTTTTGAAATCCCACCCTCTGGCTTGCTGGACTTCTGATTGATCCACAATGACATTTCCTGAGAGCATATGTTCCCAATCATCAAACAATGAACAAATTTATTGTTTCTTTTTGTTTTATTTCATTTTGTGTTCTTGTTTTTGTTTGTTTGTTTTTCAATAATTCCTGGATAATTCAGAAGAAATAAGAAAAAAAAAAAAAAAACTTTCTCAGTAAACAGTCACAAATAATTTGCTTGGAAGGACTCCCTTCCTTAGTTCATATGCCTTGTACAGCCTTGCCCCTGCTGCCTTCCTGCCTGCATAAAGAAAAACCTCGGCCTTTGGCATACCTGTACTAATAGTTCTCATTTTTAATTGGCACCAAAAACATCCTAGATGCTTTAGAGACTCGAGTGAAGGTGATGCGCTTACCTGGAAGAATCTCCATTCTAGGGAAAACAAAATTCAAAGCTAATTATGGTACAGAAAACATTAACCATATTTATTCAAATTTCCTGTTAGGAGCATGGTTAGGGATGCACTTTGGTGAATATTCTTTTAATAACTGCTCTAATCTGAGGAAATGCGATGCTTACTTCTTGATATCTGTTACCTGAGAAGAAACACCGGAGCACAGATAATCATCAGGGCATCATGTCTATCCTCCAATTCCTGATGTCAATGACAGTGGGTCCCTTCATGTGCTTTCAGTGCAACATGGACAGTACAAAACCAGTGCCTTCCAGCAGGCAGGAGATAGACAGAAAGGTAGGTACTAAGCTCAGACAGGATTAAAGGATGCAGAAACTATAAAAAGAAGGTTATGCCAAAGAACTAAGTAGCACATGTACTCAAAGAACACAAAATCTCTCCTCACCTAGTGTAAATGGATGAGGTAATCATAAGTTAGAAACGGAGAAGTCTCAGAAGTCTGAGCAGTCCTTTGTTCACTGTTTCTCCTCTGTGCTTGGAAAGATCATAGTGCAATGCTCCTTATATAAAGGTCACACTATTATACACCCTGCAAAGTGTTACAATTATAGCATCCCTGGTAGCTTCTAGTCATTGCAAAATAATCGTTGTGAATCTTTATAGAAGTCTTTTGTGGGTTTTTTTTTTTTTTCACTCCTTCTTGATCCATGCAGCTGACTCATGAAGCTGGAAGAGGAGACGAACAAGCTAATTACTGCGGGAACTTACATCACCGAGCTCTTGTGCTAAGCAGCTGAAGCTGGTTTCGTTTCGTTGAAACCATTACACTGAAACTACTGTTCTGTCATCCTGCAGAGCAATGCTGGGATGTCCATTGCTGTGATCTGAAACAAGCAGCAGCAGCAGCTGAAAGACAAAAAGAACAGAAAGGCTCTTTTTGTCACACAGATAGCCTTTCTGAATTTACAAAATGTCTAAGTTGTTTCTTTTTTCAAATGACCAATTAGTCTCTGATGATTTTTTAGTCTTAGCTTTTTTAATTTTAACTAAATTTGATAGCTGCCCACACTGAAGAAGAGCTATCATCCATGACATCCTTCTTTCAGATCTTACAAATGATCCCAAAGAAAAAATTAATTCTAGGGTTGGATCATCAGGGATGACACAGGGGCCACATATTTACCCATATGCATCAATATGTGACTAGTGTACTTTCCCCAGCAATGTATGAGAGAGGCATTTACCTAGCTGTGTAGCCTTCTTCACTATCTTTCTCCCTGTCCCATTTCACAGAATAACAGCATCCAGATTTCATTCTTTCACATGCTAACATGATTCTTCCAGATCAAGTTGGTGACTACATGCTAGGAAAATAATCTAGGCTGTCTTGCATTTCTACGTACTAAGAGGATTTCAGTCTGCAGAAGGCTCATTGCAACAGATTTGCAGATGTTACCATCATCCTTTGATTTTCAAGAAAGTGAGATGTGTCATAGACATAAACGAAATTATTTTAGCACGTGATTACAAGCACTATTGTGGAGCAGCACAACAGGGCCTTTCCACCTTTCTAACAGAACACTCAATGACACATTTTCCTTGGCTGGGTTTGCACATGAATTCACCATTCCCAATGGTGAAAGCTGAATGCTGAAAATCCTTTGTAAGTATGCAGGCAAGTGAAGAGGTGGAACACCAATTTCAGTGTGCTGAAATGGGCTCTAAACACCTGCTGCAGCAGTAACACCACTAGAAACGTTCCACTACTGCAGAATTCCCTCTCCCAGAGTCAGTTAAAATTGTGGAAAGGGAGCATTTCTGCTCAGGGAAGCAGAACTTGTACTACAAATTGCATCATAAGCACTTGTTTTCTCAGAGAACATGCCTAATTGAACAGCAGTGAAATGAATCTCTAATTCCTTGCTGGTCCTGGCCACCCACCCGCTCAGCCGTGATGAATCAGTTCTTTCCCTGGCAGCCATGGGGGAGTTAGAGGTGACAATACAGTGAGAACACGCTTCACTCAAGATGCTGTTTTCTCTTCCACAAATCCCATATACCATTCCATTCTCTTCTGTACAGCAGCCTGCCCTATGGGTAATGCAGACTATTATTGATGAAAGCCAACCAGGATTCTGAATGTCATTATAAGGACTGGTTTGTTTACTTAAGGCTTTAACCATAGACTTTAGCTTACATATGGCTTCCCTCATCCTGTGTTAAAAGCATCCTATGTAGTCAAAGAATTAAAAGCTCATATGTCCCTTTTTTTATTCTGTTTTGATTTATGACACATGTTGATTCCATTTTCTGTCTACAACCTGCTATATACTCTAAGTAGGTGTGTGATAATACTTGTTGGAGACCAGGACCTAGCAAAGAATTTGTTTAAAAAAATGCTGAGGCCACTCCTGCCTCTTAAGGTTAGGATTGGTGGGTGGGTGGATGCTAGTTTGGTCTTCATTACATTATTTTAATTAAATAATACCAAAAGCACCGTGGGCAGCAGGCAGGCACCTTTTTAAATGCACTTTTTATACACTGCAACAAACACATGTAGTTCAATAAATTGTTTCTGATGATTTTCTTTCCCATTAGGGGCCTGGGTTGATATCCCACAAAGCAATTGAAACTCCTCTTCTGAACTTTAACATGCTCTGGATATTGCCATGCCAATTAGCTGTCCATCAGCATTATCTTTATCTTGTTTATCATTCATTCCACTGTCAGAATGTGATTACCTTTCCCTGCAGCCAGAAACAGGTCCAGCAGTTTCATTGGGAAACTGAAAAAGCAGCCTGTATTCATGTCCATCATGATTCCTCATGCAGAAAGTACAACTTTTTCCGTTTTTAATTATGAGATTTTATTATTATTATTATTTAAATGCATTGCCCTAACCCACTTTTCTTGTTTCAATATGCAAGTTGTAGATTGAGTTATGGTACAGAAAACATTTGATAATCAGAGCAAAGAAGAAAGGAGAGATGCAGTAACATTGGTAATTCAAAATCTATGTAAATTAGACAAAAAGAAATGCTATATTTAATATACTGGACTATGATGAAAGAAGTCAGAGCAGAGAATGAGGTCATAAACAAAAGAAAAAATGTGTTTGTTTTTCAAGTGTGACACACTTAAAGTGCAATTCTGATAATCCACCAGAGGATGAGAGGCCAGAGTCAAGCTTCTGAAATCTGAATACCTTCAGACACTGACCTGCTCAACTGACCCACAGCTTTACAACGGGCTGAAGCAGACACTCCACATGCTGACTTTGCCCCTACACATCTCTGGGATCCAAGCCCCTTTCTGGATTTTTTGTTTCTCCTTTCTAATACAGAAAACTACAAATATCACCCTTACATTGCTGGAACTGTGACTTCACTTTCTTCCTTTTTTCTGTCATTCTCTAAAAGAGGAACTGGAAAATTTCATGGTCGCTGAACACTTGTGTTGCTGATCAGGCATGGGCAGTTAAAAAGGTAAAACTTTCTTGTTGTAAGCTGGTATTTCCCCAGGGAGAAAGGAAGGTATGTCTCCTATTTGATGTAATATTATGCATTTTTTTTTACACTCATTATAGCTGAATTGAGATCAGATTAATATTTCTCTTAAATTTGATTTCTCTGGTACCACCTGTGATACTTGAATCATGTAACGTGAGCTATCATTCATTATAGAGCTGCTTATTGGATCGAACACTTGCACAAAAAAAAGGTTGGATTTCTCCCAGGAATGAGGAAGGACAGGAATTTCTAAAACTCATGCTGGCAAAAGGGAGCTTGAAACCATAGTTCATGCATCCAGCGGGCTTAAAATTATTTTTAAACTTATTGATATATCTCTGACTGTCGTGACAGTGTCTCGAAGTGTTGGGTAGGGCTGTATGACGCTTTATGCCATGTCGCCATTTTACATGAATACAAGTCAAATTAGAAATGATCGCCAGCTTCCAGAATCTATCAGTGCCAGCTTGTCACAGGCTGAACAGGGACAGCAGCCTGAGAGGCAGGCAGAGAGCCCTCCTGGGTGCTACAACCAGTGCAGCTGATGTCACTTCACACCATGCTCCCTGGTGCCACACAGTGTACCCCCAAGCCTTTCTGCATCCTCTGTGATGCAAGCTGAGAGGCTTTCATTGCTCCCGGAGGGAGTGGGCTCTGGTCCCATTCCCACAAAAGACAGTTGATTGTTATAGGTGGACTGCTGGTCTGAACCGGTATGTCAAATCCCACGTTAACTTAAAAAACATTAAAATGATAACTTCATCTCGAGTTACTTTCCTATTCATCTATAGAATTTCTCAATTATGTATGACTAATTTTGCACAAAGTCATTATTTGGAGCAATTTGTCTAAGTATGAGAGGCAACACCTTCAACCTTCCTGGATGGTGGGTGGGGAAAATGTCATAATCAGTTCTGCTTTGGCATGAGTTATTAAGCGGTCACAGGAGTTCAAAGGAGAGAAATAATGAACAGGTAAGTCATTACATGCAAAAATTCTTCTTCTATATTATCAAAATACAAATTAATTACAGATAAGATCAGATGAATTTTCTTTAATGTCAGTTTTTTCCCAGAGATGGTAATGAAAGCATACAGTATGTGGGAGGAGAGGAGTGGAGATGTATGGAAGGGATGTTTTATTAATGTTGGCTTGATTTCACTGGGAAGACATTGCCTGTGAAAGCAGTAAAGGAATCAGGAAAGGCTCTGGGACATGCAAATAAAATCATTTTTATTGCACTTAGTGTGCTAACTCATGCATGATCTCATTCAGACTCTCAAAGCAATCATAAAACTATCTCCATGCAACAATTACTCCATCAGCCAATGCAATCAGCAGGTAGGGCAGCTGGCAGCCCTTGCCACAGGATCCTCCTGAATTCATTAGCTTGTGGTCGGAATACCGTGACAAGGTTTCCATTCTTGATTTGGAAGGGGATGACCGTAACTAAAGTGAACATGTGACTCATCCCAGCCAAGAGAGAAAAGAGCCCACCCCACTCCCCTCCCCCCTTTCCATGCAATACTAATATTCACATGACAACAAACATTTTCAAAATAATAGTCCTATATACTTAAGACTAATCAGAGCGGGCGCCATCCAACTTGCAAAGGTAGCAATTTTCCTTCATTAAAGCCAAATCAGGAGAGAGAACTTCAGGATTCCTTAGGGCTAATTACAAGGTGTTAATAATAACAATATAATGGCAGCAATTTTCTAGCTTTGCCCAAACCTATAATCTGCCCTGAGTGCCTTATAGGATTGTCTCTGAGTTTATATAAAGCCAAGTGTTAGCCCAAAAAATGTTTTAAGTAATTTAATTTTTACATCATGTCTCTCCTCAGTCTGTTTGCAGCGATGTGGTAATTGTCAGTGGAGAGCATTTTCATTGGGGAAGAGGACATGTAGCAGCATGACAGCTCAGAATAACCCTCTCCCATCTCCCCAGAGCACACACTGAGACCCAGGCACCTCCGAGCTCAAGCCCAGCCTGCCCAGAGGGACCACAGCCGAATTTCTTGGGCCCCTCCTGCCCGCAGCGGAAGGGAGGGAGGTAACTGATTACAGAAGAGCCGGAGACAAACAACAAACAGACAAACGTACAAATTATTTTCGCATCCACCTCCTAATTGCTTGCTAAAAAGCATGATCAAATGTAGCATATTGCTCGAGTGGTGATGAGTCACTACTCAAAAATTTTCAGCCACAATAGCAAATCAACAGCATTGCCACAGTGAGGGAGATTTGAAATACAAGTGAGAGAATTGTTGTGCAGCCTCTGCAGGGTGAATCTAGCAAGCTCTCCCCAGGAACAGAACTCACCCACGTCTGGAGGGTTTTCAAGGTCAGGTCATAATCCTGAAAATCCTGTAGGTGAGAAAGAGGCAGCTTGATACAGGAGCAAAGCAAAAATCTGAATTTCCAGTTGATCCCTTGCCAAATTTTGAAATTGTCCCACTATTGATCTGGCTGCAGCTCTCAACCTTGTGGTGATTGCTTGCCTTAAAAATGTAATAGCGCAGTGTAAGGTAATTTGGAGAAATTTGTTTTTATCCATAAAACGTAGACATCAGAGACCTTGTCCTAAAGGGGAAAAAAATGACATAATATATTTGTCTTTTTTTTTTTTTTTTTTTTTTCCCAGAGAAAATGTTTACATACTGTGTGTCAAACTTTAGCCTGCAGCAAAATGATTTATGAACAAATTCTAACCTACTTTGCAGATGATGAGTTAATTCTCACTGGGAAAAAAAAAAAAAAAATTACAACACTGAAGAATGTTGACATGGTACACATTCTACTTGGAGAAAATACACCTAGCAGAGCTACAGTGCAAGCCTGTATTAACTTCAATGCTTCCTACAGGCTGAGAAACTTAAAAAAAAAAAAAAAAATCATTACAAATACTAGAGTCAAATTTCTGTGAGGCTGGAAGCTTATCCACCTCAGACCTTAAAAACTTACCTGTAAAATCTCATTCAAACAGTTATGTTTAGAAATTTTCTGATATTTCTCAGATGACAAATACTGTTTTGTTTTCAAATGAAAACTGGAAGAAATGAGAAGAGAAGAAAATTAAGGAGCCAAAGTCACGTATTGTAAGTATTCTTGCCCTACAAAAGGGGGAGAAATGATTAAGAAAAATATGTAGTGTATGGGTGAGACTGAAATATCTTAATTTTTCTGCTCCACAGGCTCACCTCTGTTTAGGAAAGGGGGGGGGAAACCACTGTCATAAGGGATTAAGCACAGGGCTGGAGTCAAGTCAGATGAGTTCAAGTGGTGGTTCTTTCTCTATCTTAGAAGATAAACCCGAGAGAAACAAACAGCTCTTCATTTCTGTACTATGTCTGTCTCCTCTTTTCAAAAACTCTACCACCATTTATTCAAGAGTACTGCACACTTTGATGTCTAGAGATGAAAAGCGGTTTTTGAGGTAAGAAATCACAGATCAGTCCTAATCTAGAAGAATCAGTGGCTACTAATGATGAGCAATTTAATTCCATATGAGTATTTTTTCTCCCTTTATGGTTTTGTTTTACTAGACAGTTATCAGGTCAAATGGTGCTAAGTGAATAAATGAAGAGCATTTCTTGTGGATAAACTGAGTAAAAAAAGTGACCTGTTTTTCTACTCATAAAATTAGTATGGAGCAGGATCCACTTTTTCTTGCTCGTAGTCAGATGCAGTCCCAGCACTAAGTAAATTGAGAGCTTCACACCCGTTCACTAAAGTAAATTTATTCTGATTTATCTTATATACTTGTCAAAAGCTGTGCCAAGATGTATAAACAAACCATTTTCTTGGATTGTTTCAAGCTAATCATATTAACATATTTGCTTTATTGGCTTTGGGGGGTTTCCAAGTGGAAATGATTGAAGTAGGGTCCAAAACCAGCTTTGTTCTGTTGCCAGTTCTGGTGCTAATGTGTGCCTCATTGGCCTTCTACTGTCCCTGACAATGGGCCTGCGCTTTCATAGAGGAGGTTTTCAGTGGCAGCTCATCATCAGTTTATTTCTGCAAAATGTTGTGCTTAATAAGTCAATTATTTAGAATGTGGAATAACTGGGAAGCATGACATTGGGTCTGCAAAAGTGGTGCTCGTCCGTTGCAGTCAGAGGAGCTTGGGGGATTCCTGCAGGCTGAAAAACAACTACTCCACAGAAATATACAGGAAATGTAGTGTACAGTTAGACAACATACTCAGCAGATCCCCAAGGAAGAAAGGAAGTCATTAAAGACTGAAGAAGTCCATGCTACAACCATGTGCTTTATCAACACTTTGAAGAAGGAAAATGTTAACCTAGAGGGGTTGTCAGTCAAGGCAAAATTCACAGCTTTGCCCATGAGCAAAAGTTAAATGGACAAAGGATAAGGAAAAAAAAATGTAAAAGTTACTGTGACAAAGACACATATTATTCTCCTGCTCAAAGAATTTCAAGCCATTTGAAAATGTGGGCTTATCTCCTTCCTTGGGCTATTATGAGTGTTTCCGCAATTGAATTTGTTACAATTTATGGAGTAGCAGGATCAAGCAGGCCAGGGTTACAGAATCCATGGTTTGGGATGGAAAACAACATCTAAAAGACCCATTGGCTTAATGATGCAAGTCATGGCTTGTAGCAAACACAATTTTAATTATGGTGAAACGTTGGAGGTGAAATTCAAAGACAGAGTTAAGAAGGGCACAGATCTCTTGCTGAAGCATTGCTAAGGGTGGGAAAAACAAACAAGGCATCAGCATGAAGGCAGCCTGTCCGTCTGTGTAGACCAGAGGCACTAAGAGGTATTATTGCTATATTAGTGCTACCAACATTTTCATTGCTGTGGGTTTTCTAATTTTTTCCTTTCTTTTTTTTTTTTTCCTCCCCCTTTGGTTGTTGTTGTTTTGTTTTGTTCTGTTTTGCTTAGTTTTGTTTTGCTTTACTGCTGGACCTCCAGGTACATTGCAGAGGGTTTCAGTTATTGTGAGCCCTGTTTTAAAACTAGAGTAATTGTGGCCCCATGCAGGGATGTGGCTCAGCCTGGGACACACCCAGAGAGCAGCAACAGGATCCAGAACAGCTCTCCTGGACACAGACCAGCACCCAGAACTGCTCATACTTTTTTTTTTTTTTCCTTTGGGACCACTTTTATTTTATTTTATTTTGAAAAAAGAGTTTGGCTTCACACACATCAATTTTATGAAAAGGAAACACAAACCAAATATGATTTATTTTTTTTTTAATAGGAAAAGATTTCAGCCAACTCTCTATCTGTGACTCTGCATCCCTGTTCTCTGGCTCCCAATATCTCTCAGTGAAGAATGCTCTAGGGAAAGCCTCTTTGGGCTGTATAACACACATCCACATAAGCAAAATAATAACAATAGTCTTAAAGGGTGAAGTCAGTGACCTGTCCTTCCTTTGCCATTCCCTTCATTTGTGCCCCCCCTCTTTCTGCACATCGATTTCCTATTCTTTTCTCACGGAGGTGACTGAGATTAAAGGTTTACTGTGGCTGATTATTCAGGAAAGTCCCACTTTCTAAATCTGGTTCTAATTAAAAAGGGGCGGGGGGAGGAAGGGAAAAAAAACCTTCTTACTGTACACACAGGCAGCCTAATCCATCCTGCTGACTTTCATAGGCATGAGCTTCTATCATAGTATTAATAAACTATTTTCCAAGATTTATGTTTCTTAACCCTCCTCACCCTGGAGATTTTTTCGGATGTGAGCTGTAGATGTCACTTCAAGAAAAGATGGGCATCTGACTTTGGCCTGGACATCAGTTTATTTATGAGGGAGGGGGCCAGGAGTTCAACCCTTGTGTTCGTAACAGGGCTAAGCAAACAGCTCCAAACCAGCTTTAAGCTATTCTAAATAGACGGAGGAGCTGGTAACCCAACTCCCAACCATAGCTGGAGTTCACGTTTAGGTTGTGATTTTACTCCATTCCCAAATGTCACTTTATCCCTGCTTTTCAGGAGCTTATTTTCAAAGATTTATGAAATGTGAGATGACAAACCTGGTGCAATAATGTTGAGGAGATTTTGCCCTTAACTCACTCTAGGAAATACTCTGCACGAATGGTGTGGAGGTAGCTTCCAAGAGTAGCCTTATTTCCCCTAGGAAAAAAAAAAATCTGAGCTGTGTGCCATTAAAATGAAAAACTCAAAGAGGGTAGGAGGGTACTGAGAAGGGCATTAATCAGAAGTGGTTAAAAAAAAAAAAAAAAAAAAAGCCTTTTTTTTCTTGCCTGGGAAAAAAAAGAAACAAGGATGAAAAAGAAACGAATTTATAGGAGGACAGAATAGCTCTACTACAATTTGTCAATAAGTAACACAGCAGACAGCTTCCTCCACACAGTCTGTCTTTACTATAGGGACAAAAAGGTTCCCATTACTTCCTTCTTGCGTATATTATAATTATTAATATTAGTTATTAATTATACAGAAAACCCAAACTGCATGCATAGATTCTCACCTCAGTCCCTGGGAAGCTGATGGAACAGCTCATCCTGGAGGCCATCTGTAAGCATGTGGAAAACAAGAAGGTGATCAGGAGTAGTCAGCATTCACCAAGAGATTCACCAAAGATTCACCAGATTCACCAAAGGGAAATCATGCTTAACCAACCTGATTGCATTCTGTGATGGGACAAATGGCTGCATAGATGAGGGGAGAGTAGTGGATGTTGTCTACCTGGACTTCAGCAAGACTTTTGACACTGTCTCCCATTATAATATCCTCATAAGCAAGTTTAGGAAGTGCAGGCTTGATGAGTGGACGGTGAGGTGGATTGAAAAGTGGCTGAACTGCAGGTCTCAGAGGCTTGTGCTACATGGCACAGTGTAGCTGGAGGCTGGAGGTCAGTACCGGGTCTGGTCTTGTTTAACTTATTTACCAGTGTCTTGAATGAAAGGGTAGAGTGCTTCCTCAGTGAGTTTGCTGGTGGCACAAAACCAGGAGGACTGGCTCATCCACAAGAAGACTGTCCTGCCATTCAGAGAGATCTGGACAGGCTGGAGAGATGGGCAAAGAGGAACCTCTTGAAATTCAACAAAACCAAGTGCACAGTCCTGGGGAGGAATGACCCCCAGCACCAGGATAGGCTTGGGGCTGACCTGCTGGAGAGCAGCTCTGCGGAGAAGGACCTGGAGGTCCTGGTGGACACCAAGCTGACCATGAGCCAGAGCTGGGCCAAGAAGGCCGCTGGTATCCTGGGCTGCATTAGGAAAAACATGGCCAGCAGGTCAGGGAGGTGATCCTCCCCTACCAGTCAGCCCTGCTGAGGCCTCGCCTGGGGTGCTGTGCCCAGCTCCAGGCCCTCCAGTGCAAGGCAGACCTGGAGCTCTTGGGGGGAGTCCAGCAGAGAGCAATAAATAAGCTCCTCTCTCTTGGCAATAAATACTCATACAGCAATTTGATTTTTTTTTTTTTGTCTCATCTGCTTCTTTAAGGTACAGACACATTGCTGAAGCAGTAGACATTGGGTGCAGCAGGATGACCATACCCTCTGTCATGAGAAATACTCATACGACGGACCCTACACAGAGAAGAGAGTGTCTCTCACCAGGAAGGAAACCTTGAGTTAATGGACTTCCTTATGGAGATCCAGGCTCTTAACAATGGATGGAAAAGAAATGCTAAAGAAATTATAAAGATAATATGAATTATCACTACAGTCAATGCATGAGAGCACAGAAGTGCAAACATCAGGCTTGATTTCTTTCTGATTAGATGGCATGAGGAAAAAAAAGAAAAAAAAGAGAGAGAGAGAGAAAGAGAGAGAATAAGTCTTCGGTAAGAAATAATTATACCAATGTATTGGCTTCACATGTAGTTTATATATTTGATGCTTTGTATATGTATTCTCTCCTAGCACATTTACAGAAATATATATATATATATGTGTATATATATATATATATATATATAAAATCCCTTTGTTATTACTTAAAGTTTAACTTCTTAGGAGTATTGTACAGCCTCTGAGGTCAAGAGGGTGAAGACATCACTGTAGAGGCACCAGAGTTGGTGGTTGCATTAAAAAACATTGGACATGTTCATATAAAAACAACCATTGGGATGTTTCCGCGCCACGTATGTTTGCATAAATATCTGCATGTATTTATAACCCACCTCTCCTCGTAAAGATATAAAGCTATCTTCCTGGTGATTTACACTGTGTATCTGTAATCTGCTGCAAGGTCAAAGCAACTCAACTGAGGTCTATGGAGCTACTCCAGATTTACACTAGTCTAATAAAGATCAAAATCTAGCCCAGCATATTACCCTTCCTATTCACAAATGTATTTTTATGTTTGTGTTATCTTCTGCCTTGTTACATTCCTGAAGAGTTTTTGTGCTAACATAGTTGGACTACAAGATTTTCTCTAATCGTGTAATCTTGGCCCTTTTTTTAGGAGGAGAGTTGACAGCTGGGTTAAATTACAAAAATGACAGTATTATATGACTAGCAGCATCAGTATCTAAAAACTAATCTGAGTATCAACCACTGCTGAGCATCTAATTACATTAATGAAATCCTACAGAAGTTCCACTTCGTTCAAATATTTTACTTTGCAACTGAAAACATAAATTATTCAGAGGACTTGAGGAAACCAGCTCTCTCCGCAAACTGTACTTCCAGCAGTCTCCCCACTAGGTCTCCCCACTAGTAAACATAACACTCTCTTTTTCTGATGATATTCGAGCAGTAGAGGTGCCTTGCCCAAGGCCTGCAGAAAATCAGTTTCAGAAGTAGGTTGTGATTGCAGGAGTTCCTCACCCATTCATTGAACTATTTAATTCAATCTGGAAAAGCACGTATTCATACTCAAAGTGTTGTGCCTATAATGCACCTTAGTTTATAGTCCTTGGAAAGGTTTTAAAGAAAAAAATAAATTAACTGCAGTAGATTACTTCAGAATATTCTGTTCTATCTCAGAACAGGATGATTCTTCAAGGTGCAATTTATGTTTGCATTCTGTCAGTCTGTATGTAGCTAAGATAAATTGTGAAAATGTTAGTTCCAGCCATAGCCCCTTTCACCACCGGTATTTTAGTCATACCTTAACACATATAATTTTCTTCAATGAGAGTGTTTACACTTCCAAATACCTGTTGTGAATACCAGTTGGCTTTAAATGTAAAAATGACAAAATAAGAAGGAAAATAAAAGACACAAAAGCTTTTTCAAAGAGAATTACCTGCACCTGAGTCCCAGCAAAAGAGGTATGGTAAATAATTCTGAATGAGCTTTTTAAATACCTGACATCAGGGATTCAGGAAAAAAAAAAAAATGTCGATTAATACAGCTTGATATAGTTTCCCAGCCAAAGTGGCTAGATCCTTACAGGCTAATGTTCTTAGAGACACAAAGAAATGAAAATGTTATCTCTCTTTTAGCTGTAATCTCTGATTAGAACGTTTAATCAATTAGCATTGCTGTTGTCAAAACTTGCTCCCAACAAAGGATGAGAAAACCTGCCGGAGGGGGATTGCAACGGCTGGCCAATTCCAAACCATGCAGTGAGGTGGGAGACTCGTCCCTGCAAGAAACGTCATGTTTTACTAGGGTGCAACACCGAGTTTTGTGTCGTGAGATGAGAGCACTTTTCTGGCATTATTCATCTCGGAAGCACTAGCAGAATATCAAATAACCCCCAAAAGAAGAAAAGCTTAATGTCAAAAATTGGAAGTGTCAAATTACACTGAAGACGGTGTCTTTTTCTTTTCCACTTTCAGAAAGCAGGGGATTTGTGATCTTTGGAAAGTGCACTGCTGCTGCTGCTGTTAAAAGAAAAAAAAGAAAAAAAGAAAAAGGTTTGTAGGCCAACAGCGAAAAACTTGCTGCATGTTTTCCTTGCTCTATGAGTCACCTGGGGTTTAGTCTCAGAGCTGGTCATTATTGGAATTCCAACAAAAATGACAAGAATTCTTTTTTCTTTTTCTTTCTTTCTTTTTATTTTTTTTTCAGTGAGGTTTATTATCTCTCTCATTAACCCAACCTTTGTGTTACAGAGTTCTCTGAGGTCTCAGACAAGAACAGGATCTCATTGTGCTAAGTACTGTACAAACATATAATAGCTCATATAAATAGGCAGGGGATTGGGCTACAAAGAGGAGAAGGAAGAAAATACAATTGTTTCCATTTCGTACATGGCAACCTCAGACCCAGAGAAGCTTTATGACTTACTTAAAGCTGGGGACAATGTCCATGGTTTAAAAATTCACCCATGTTTCCTGTGTGAGACTATGTAGCATTAACCACAAAATTACCTTTCCTTTCCACCTACCTATCTGCTTATGAACGCAGGGCATGTCATGCAACCCTTGATGGTTTCCTGAAGCACAGCAGGGTTTATTGTTTGGCTCTGGCCCTCCATCAAAACCTTCCACAGAGACTTCTGCTTCGCAGCTCCTGAGCCATCAGCTGTCGTGCTTGTCCGTCCACTGCAGGGAATTCCCCGGGTCCCCTGCCTGAGACATCGCTTTATCTGCACCACGGACATAGCTTCCATGTGGTGTAATCCTGGTACCTGGCCAGATAGGTATATTGACTATGAATATTTCTTCATGAGAAATTCAAATGCAGGTCATGGCAAACACATGTGTTTGAATGGAAATCATTTATTTGAGGGCAGCGAGGCATTCGGGGGGATTCGATAAGACTTTAGGTAAGGCTCCTCCATGGTGGGTGGCTACAGGCATTTTGGCATTTCAGGATGAGGGAGAAAGCATGTTCTTGGCTTAAAACAGCAAAGTAACAGCCGGTACACAGTAACCCCCAGAGCAAAGGCAAGACAAACCCAGGGATTGTTCTCATGTCAGAGCTGCAGAGCAGTGAGATTTAATGTGTTGGCTTTTTTAATGAGTTGCAGAAAGAAGTGGACAGTGAGGTGATGAAATTTCCTGAAGTGCTGACAGACTAAGGCGTTCTTACTTAGTTATGGGAAATGCTGGAATATGCATGTTAATTGGTATGACTGTTTAGGGTTGTATTCAAGCGTGCAGTGTTCTTGGAAAGAACTGTATTGGTTTCATGTGCACCTTTTTGATGTGGTCTTCATTCCTGAGCCACGACTCTGTCTCTTAAGGATTGGAGAAGACAAACAACCATGGAGAATGCAGCAAGAGCAATGCTAGAGAGGCCCGAACTGGATTAGCAGGGGTCGAAAGGGAGCTCTTACACTTGTAGGATGTCCCAGAGAAAACAGAAGCAGAGCAAGAGCTGCCAGGAACAGGGGCAATGTTCACTGAACCACAAGGAGATGACAGCTGTTGCACTCCTCTTTGCATAAAGCACCCGAATTTCATTCCCAAATCATAGCCTAAGAGCTATGGACAGAGATACACATTATTTTCTACCAACATATCACTCAGCTCAGAAAAAAATTAATTAAAGACAACAGTATATCTATCAGTAAGACAGGATGAAATACTGGCACCAGACACCTGAGTATTGCAATGCAATGGCACAACTGAAATAGCCAGAGCTCTAGCATGGGCTGGGGAAACAGAGCAAGCCTAGGGATAATAAATGAAAGAGCAGCTCCACAGTAGCACATCCCAAGTGTACTTGAAAGAGACAGCCACGCAAAATTAACCAGAACAAGACTGATTAACACAGGCTGCAGAGAGAGCAGCAGGGTCACTCAGCTGTTCAAAACTCCTCATGACAAGTCTGTGAAGAGACTGGCTGGGTCCTGAGGAATTTTCAGAAGTCTAAGACCATAACCAAGACGATAGCATGAATAGTGAATAATTTCTTTCTTTCTCCCTTCCTTTCCTTCTTCCTTCCTTCCTTCCTTCCTTCCTTCCTTCCTTCCTTCCTTCCTTCCTTCCTTCCTTCCTTCCTTCCTTCCTTCCTTCCTTCCTTCCTTTCTTTTCCTTAAGATTATTTAATTCATCCACAATCTTCCAATTCCAACTTGCAAATATCTAAATAAACCAAAGCAACTGTGAATTCTAAGTATTTTTATACCATTTGCAAATTGAAAGTCAGGATCTCTCAGGCTGTCTCACAGTGTTACAGAAGCTTTCTCAAAATTAGGAACCCAGAGCACTTTTCAGGGGTGACTCATCCTCAAATTTTTGCTAATTCCTGTGAGGGACAGGCAACTAACCCTGAAAATTGACTGTGGAACCTTCCTTTTTTTATTTTGTGACCTCTACTGTGTCAGTCTGAATGTACTGACATGTAACAAAGTTTGAAGGACTAAAGTAATAAACTAAATTAGAGTTTTTCTGTTGTCAGAGCTGACAATGGATTAATAAAAGGGCCATATTCAAACCTCAGTCCCATGCTTTACTCATTCCTCTAATAGCCGAAAAGCTGTTGTATTAGAAAAGGGTGTAATAAGGACATGTTGTCCTAGACATTGTGTTTCCTAACATTCTGTTAACTGGACACATTTTTGTGGGTTAATAACCTCACTTGTTTTCTGATGCTTACATTCAATTGCAAAAGCAGCTGAGAGGAAAAAAATGCAAAGAAAGACTAGAATAAAAGCCAAGAAAACCTTCTGTGGAAGTGTAGGTGTTTGGACATGATAGCCTTTTGGCAACTTCAGATGTTGTTTTTTTTTTTTTTTTTTCCTAGGTGTTTAAAGAAAAGCAATTACCTCTGTGATGACACTTAATATGCCAAAATTCAGCCTCAAGCAATTTTTTATGGCTGTGTTATAAACTCCAGAAACTCCAGAGTACACTGGATCCACTGAAAGATGTTCCAGTGTAGCAGTTCTGACAGGAAACCTGTGGTTACACTGGCATCTGAAAATTCTTGAAAAAAGACAAATAAGCAAGCAAAAAAAAACAGTGGTTTAGGGGGGTGGAAATGCTGCATGATTGGCTAGGGAGATGTAATAAATGGGCTGGGATTCTTTGCCTTTTTGAAGCTTATCTCTAAATTTTGGTACAGATTTTGCCTCTTTTGTGCTCATTCCTTTGAACAGCAGACATGGCTTTCACCAAGGGGGTGGAAGGAGGAAACAGGGGGGTGCTGATACACTCAAAAAAGGGTTGTGCCTTGAGGTATGCATACCCTGGGCAATAGCACTGTATGCAGTGAATGTTTATTCCTCCTGCTGCTGTGTTCAGGTTATGATCTTACATTTATGATCTTAGTCTTATGATCTTACTTTTATGATCTTAGGGCTCTTACACTCAGCCTCGTCTGCTTCCCATCCCCCTAGTCTGCACCATGGACACCTGGTGTGTCCTTGAGAAGACACAGACCACTGCAGGGCTGGATCCCAAATCAATGCTGGCTGAGAGGCCATTGGAAAAATACAAGTGGCTTTATAACAGATATTTGACATCAGGAAGGTTTTGTCTTTTTTTATATTAAAGAGTTAATTAACATTCATAACAAGAACATTAGTTCAAGACAGTATACAGAAAAGCAAATAAATGTGCCAGGGCCTGAAGTATGGAAGATATTGAGGAGTTTTCCTGTATTATGATACCTACCCTGTCCTAGGTTGTAAACCAGAAAAGAGGAATCTTTGTTCAAAATTAGGGTCAGAACAGAAATTACACCTGGCTTTCCCATGTACGTTCCCTGCATACATTGATCAATATTTTCTCTGGTATTTCAGTAACTGTGAATTGATTCTAAGAACCCACAAGTTACAACACTAAACAGTGTTTTCAGATATGCTTATGATGTTTATTTTAAGGATATGTCTAAATGTATCCTTCTAATTGCTTCATGGAAAAACAAGTTTACTTTATGGTTTGAGGGTGTAAGGCTTGGTATCATATTACTCCTGTATTTGTATAGGAGTGACTATTCAAATGGTTGTGATAAGCTACCGAGCCTGAAGAGCTGCAATTAGATGTTTCCAGAAGCTTGTGCCATCAGTCAGCACAAGGTGAAACAGAATTTATAAAAACACTGTACCACACTGCTTGGAAATTAAAAATAATAATAGTAATTGTTAAAATAATGCCCCTTTCACCAGCATCAGGCTTTTTTTTTTTTTTTTTTTTTTTTCCCAAGACTCTTTCCATGTTTTAATATCACTCTTTAATAACAATGTATTTAGCGACGGTTTGGAAAGTCATATTTCATATTTAAAAAATAAATAAATAAAGACAGTGTGCTTAAATTTTGTGTTTAATCCATCACTGTAATTGAACTGATTTAAAAGTATATATTTTTAAAGTAGAACAGACTCGATGAAGTGAATAAACATGGATTCTGACTGATTTTGCTGTTAAAATAAATGCAAAATCCAAAATGAAACCTTGTTTTCAGCATTTCCAGAATTCAAAGGAGAAAGAAGTAGCTCTCCTTCCTCAAACCAGCCTGCTTTATAAAGGTGTTCTCCCAGCAGTGTAAATGAAGGTGCTTATTCAAACTTGCAAACAAAATCCAGGAAGATCCTTTTGGCGCTTGGTATAGAGCCATTATGCAGGTGATTAACCCATTAATTTTCAAATGTGTACGTTGTCAAATATGACAAAACAAACGAGAGGAGGATGAAAGCAAAGTTGCCAATTACGATGTTGTACAAAGGAGTCAGCCCAAATTTAAGTGACAGACCTTTCTTTTCCCTTTAGGTTAATACTGCTTAAATTGCACCAAGCAATTTGCCACATATGATGCAAGTTAAATGCCACTCCTGCAAACTCCATGGAGAATTCTGCTGGCTCAAAGCACTCGCAAGTGGCAAGACTGAATCAACCAACTTCAATTGAAATGTATATTTAACTGGATATTGCATTTCCTTTGACTTAAAATGCAAATTGCAACTAACTTAGACAGATCTAGCTTTGGATGTGGGAAATGTGATTCAGAAGTCATTCAATCAAATGGAAGTCAGGGCTCCAGAGCTTAGTTTCTGTTTCAACCACTGATTTATAAAACTATGGTTAGACAATAATCTTTTTATGCTCTTCTCTTTGTGTTAACCAGCTTTTAATTTAAGTCTGAATAATTTAAGCAGTGATTGGAAATCTCAACATTAGAAATTCTATTCTAAGAAGTTGCTAGATTGCAATATATTGCAAATATATACGTGTGTTATACATACACTCACACACTTTTTAAATATGTTTGGGATCAAATCTCAAGGGTTTGAATGTTATTGTTTGATGAAGATATAATTCAAACAATGTAAAGACAGTTTGTTTGGAGGTAACCAAAGAAACCCTGGCACTATCCATTTTTTATCTCATCAGCTATCTTCAGCATAATAAAACATCTTCGGAAAGGAAAAAATAATATATTTTCAAGACATCACTCCAGAAATGTCAAAAAGACATTACTTGAAATATCTTGAGTAAATTTTAGAGCTGAAAAAGCTGGTATCAGCTTCTGTTGTCCTTTTTTAAACACAGTTTTGGTTTTTTTCCTTTTAGTGGGTGATCAAAATTGCCCAGATGTCTGCTTTACCAGTCCAAAAACGTCAGTGGAGACTCATCAGCCTAAAACTGCAAAACATAAAATAAAATAAATTCTTAAGCTATTATTAACACCTGCACACAAGAAAACATTTCAATCATCACTTTTCTTTCCCTTTCAGGTTATTTTCCTCTTACCAGTTCACTTTGCCTGGATTGTGGAAGTGAAAAAGTTACTGTCATTTGCATTTATCTTTTTTCATTCCTGGCACAACAGAATTTGGGAGGTGGGGAGGGGAGAACGTTAATTACATAAGATAATTCTTTTAATTTGAAAATTTAATATCTACCTGTTTATACTTTCTTACATTCTTGATAAAAAAAAAAAAAAAAGTTGTTTATTTGTTTTATAAAATCCAAAATTGGCCTGAACAAGCCCATAGAAAAGCCAGTTAATAAAATTACTCAGTATTTATGCATCTCCCTAAAGATTGCACAGAGCAAGCAGGAGAATACACACATGAAGGAGTGTCTGTCTCTCTCAAACCCAACACTGAATGATCTCATGTTTCTCCTGCCTTTTTATATTGTTGTTGGAAACCTTTACCTAAAAATAAAGACAGAGAGAGGGGGAGAAAGGAAGAGAGAGAGAGAGAGAAGAGTTGATCTGCCTTTCTGACAGGCACATGATTTTTGGTGGCTAGGAAATTCTTTCTGTTCTTTCTTCGTCTATGTGAGCTTGTGCTAGCATCATCCCTCTGCCTCCAACAGTGGGCAACTTGCACCGCTGATAAGCCATGTAAAAGCCAACTTACAGCCTAACAGAAGGACTGAAGAAAACTCTATTGAAGAGAAAAGTGGCATTGGGTCTGAAGATTTGGAAGGGACCTTTCTGCTCTGCAGATTGTGAAGCCGGCCCCTTCAGTGGAAGTGACAGCTGGCACGAACTGTGAAACCAGGCTTCAAGGAGGGCAAGACAAGACAAACAGGGCAGATGTTTCTCTTGGGAGGGGAGGCGGCAGCGAGGTGAGATGGGAGCTCACAACTTCTCCGTTTTCACCCAGGCACCGCTCCAGCGTCTGCTGAATCAAGCCCAGGGCTGGAGGCACCGTTTCAAGCCTATGTGGGGGCAACAGAGGTAAGTGGGGAGACAGCCTGCTCCCTGGCCACAGGCTGCTTGGAAGAGATCCTGAACAAGGAGTGAGGGTGAAGCTGCCCTCCTTCCAGGTGTGGCTGCTGCTGCTCACCCTGTCCTGTTTCTCCTTCTCCCTTGCTCATCTTGTGGGTGCAAAGCCCAGCTGAGGAAAGGCAGCCCCTCAAAGCCATGGTACATCTCTGCATCCAGGACCATGCTTGGCTGAGTCATGGTCGGAGCAGAACCTGCTCAGGGGCAAGGAGCTGAGGAAGGGGCAGCAGACGCCACGTCATGCAAGCATTATTCCACGTGGACATTTACTACCTTCTTCTAATCTGCTTTTCTTCCCACGCCAGGTCTGATGCAAAACCAAGAATGAGTCCTTTGATTCCTTTAGGACCCTTTTGGCCCAAGTTATTGCCTGCAGTGATGTTCTGCATTTGAATCCAAGCAGTAGTGGGAATAGTGAAGGTAAATCAAGGACACCTATACCCCGTGATTTGCTCTGTGCTGTTTGTAGCCTGCAGAAGCTGCTTTTCTTGGCATTCAACACCTTGAAAGAGAACACTCTGCATTTTCCTGCAGACAGATCTGCAGAAGGAAAATACACTTTTTTCCCCCTCAACCCCCCACCCCTCCAAATCTGATTTTACACACTAGTCTTTCTGCAAGTAAAGGAAAGCAAAGCAGTAGTTACCAACATTAATGTTACACTTGCTATTAGAATTTGCTGTGGAGAAAAGCTTCTAGTGTTTCCCAGAAGGCATCAACAGCTTTCATATTTATTGAGTATAATCTGCCTTTTGCATTATCCTCTTTGAATTCTACCACACCAATAATAACTCTAATCGTACCATTAGCAATTACCTCCAAGGTTTCCTGACAGATTCTCCTTTATTGCTAACTGGTCGTTGTTCACAGCGAGACATTTTCTCTTTTCTCATAACTATACACATTTTTAGTGTAGTCCTATTTGAAACATGACCAAAGAAATCAAAATCTTCCTGAATAAACTAAGAATTTATATATTTACACCGAGAAAAATTGTATGATTTAGAGCACAAATGGAATTTCTAAAGAGACAAACACTACTTTTACTTTCTGATGTCCTCTACACCGGCATAGAGATGGTTTGCAAACTTAGCGAGTACTACTCATGCTCCTGTAGACCTAGTGGGAATTTTGGATCATGCAATGCCTTTGTTAACATATTAGATCTTGGGCTGGTTCAAATTGAAATAGGGTTAAATCATAACTAGGGTGGCTTTGTTGGACCCAAGCTGATAACAACAGAGAAGCAGAACCAACATTACCACTACTGAATGTTCCCCCAAAGCAGACCAAGGATGACTAAATTATTTTGACTGGTGTTAGTTTGAGATTTATCCCTCCGCAACCTAGAAAACTGTTAACATAATTTTAAGATGGTTTTCTTGGCATATGTAGATCAGGCTTTAACAGAGCAGCAGTGAAAAGAGTAAAGAGCAGCAGCCCTCACCCTCACCCTCTCCTCCCCCTGTGCAATGTACGGCTCTGGAATCCCAACTGCTACAGATCCAAGCATTGCCTGAGCTGTTATCTGTTGTGGGCCAAATGAAAATTCATTACTCAGATACCCCTGCATGTTGGAGCTCTGGTTGCTATCTAAGTCTCTGTGTTGTGGCTGAGAACCATCTGGAGTAAATCAAATGAAATAAAACCTCTATTAACTGAACCTTAAATATCCAGAGCTCACCGTTATCACAGTCAAACACCCTGACACTGCAAAAATATCTCTGCTTGGTACAGAATTCTGTTTCTCGTGCTTCTTCACCATTGTCACAATGCTCAGGAAATCAATACTAAGCTGTTTGCCTGCATCCTGAAATATTTTGAACCACTTTGTTATGTAGCATGGTTGTGGGGGCTGACCCATGCCAAGCCACTGACAGGATCAGGGTCCAGCTACAAACCAAACTCTTAAATACAGAGAGTATCTCTAATCATAGTGGTCTTGTTAGCACCACTTTGCAAAAAACAAGTGTCATAAAAAACGTAAAATCTTATTCAACTGTAGCGAAACAGAGATTTCTGAAAATGAGGAAATATATTATTTATGAATATAAAAGGAACTTCCCAGTGGAACAAATTGGGATTGTGCACTCTCAAGAAAATGAGGAATTTTAATAAAAAGCACACAAAACCTGACTGTCTGTTACATGAGGCAAAGCCCTATATAAGAGACTACAGTGGCCTGACGGCAAATCGTCTCTGAAAGTGTTCCCTACCCAGAACCTCTGTTGGCAAGCAGCCACCTTGAGCTAGACCAAAATAATAATTAATAACAATGATAATAATAGTTTAGAGACAATGAATGAGGTTGTTTAAAATGTATTTTTAAGTGCATAGGCAGAAAGAGTGCTTATATTGGAAAGAGGAGCATTCTCCAAAAGAGGAAATATGGAAACAACACAACTCGGGATATTTCTAACTAGCTTATATGAGCAGCTGTACATGTATAGAACGAGGGAAAGCTACACTAGCAGGGACTGAAGGACTGTAAGCTGGATGAGTTAGTGGTTCTCATCTCTGATTTCTGAGAGGCTGTGCAAAATAACCCTATAAAAATTGTTGTATGGATTTAATTTCTTCATCTGCTAAATTAATATCCTTCCAGCATCTGTATTATCCTAAAATATTATTTGATTTGGTTATTACAACTCTCCGTGCATCACAAATATATATATATATTTATACAAATGAAAATTGTTGTCCTCCTACCAAAGGCTTGGAGCCGATACAATCTGCAGAGGAATTAGGAGCATCCAAATAAATTCCCCACCCCCTGTCCTGCGTAACGTTTCCGGGACCCTGATGGCATTCTCTGCAGAGCTAATATCAGTTCGAAATGCAATGAGAGTAATTGCGAACCCCGTGAAAGAACCCTGAATGTAATTAAATAAAGGAAAGGGAAAAAAAAAAAAAAAAAAAAAAAAACTCCCTGTAACCTTGGAGGGCTGGCTGGAATCCGGAGCGGAATGTGCTTTGCTCGCTTCAGCCTCCGCTGCCCACCCCAGCGCATCCCGTGCCCTGGGTAAGAAAGTGCAACCGCTGGGAATGTGCTGGACAGGGCTGGGTGTAAAAGCGCGTTTGTACTGAGGATTTTTAGCTCTCTCCAGATCCCAGATTGCAGCCAGCCGTGAGCTCACGCCCAGCACGACCGGCCGGGGACAGCGGGCGCACACGGGAGGGCTCCGGGGCAGCCCCACGCATGCAGGAGCGCAGTGCGGGGTGCGGTGCTGCGGGCAGAGCCAGAGGTTGAGTCCCGTTGAGAACATCCCTCGTCCCAGTCATCAGGCACAACTCAACCTAGTGCCGAAACAGCTTTAGCAGATTGCTCCGTGGAGCACTCTCCCGCCTCTACTCTACCAAGTAAAATAAAAAAGGTCCTTAATCTCATTTCATACTTTTTTTAATTGGAAAAAAAAAAAAAAAAAAAAAAAAAAAGATCGATGGAAATGCAAGTTTTCTTTAAATAAATGTTGTTTGAGAAGTAAAGAAATCAGCCAGGTGATCCCAAAGTCGGGCACTCCGATCATCAGTTTGTACAAATTTAAGTTTGTAGCTCAAAATCAGTTTATTGATTGGCTTACTATAACAACCTGGATAATCAAACAGGGATGCGGCAAGTACTGGAGAAAAAAAAAAAAATCAATCGCAAAGCTGCGATAAATCTGATAATTCAGGGGACTCGGGATAGATTAGGAAAATAAGGACGGGAAGACAAGTGGAAAAAATAACAGCCGGCAGACAATCATAATTTGAGTCTTGCAGGAAGGTTGGTACACATCCCCACGCCGTGGTTCTACTGCATAAATAGTAGGATTTGTTTTAGGAGCTCCGTCTGAGCACGGGATAATTCAGTGCATTTTCCATCTCCCATCCCGTCTTGTGTTTCCTGGATTTGTGGAGGAAAAACGAATGTGTGAGAAAAATGACAAATAAAAGTTTTTTATGTGCATGTAGTGCATATGATAATGAACTCGGTTTATGGTTTATATGGGAAGATGGGTGTGCGTGGGCAGTCTCTGGGAATAATCGGGTCTTCGAATCTAAATCAATGCAGGAGCTTTTAGTATGTAACTCTCTACACATATTTTTCCTCGCTGAAGTGGATCGTTTTGAGATATTCCTAGCCCAGACGAGCCGGAAGGTCTATGCGATAGCTAAAAGTCACTGAGCAAATTCGATGGAAATCGTTTGCGAACGGAAAAACAGCCGGGATAAAGAAAAAAGGAGCTCACGGATCATCACTTTTCCCTTTTTGGGGAAAAAAAATAAAATAAAATAAAATTAAAATAATAATAATAATTTAAAAAAAAAAAAAAAAAGAAATAAATAAAAGAGGGTAAAAAAAAAAAAAAAAAAAAAAAAACGAGAGAAAAAAAGAACCAAGATATTTGTCCCGGGGATTTCGTGCCGCTCCAGCCCCCGACGGGGCGGGGGCTTGGGGCCGGCCGGGCACCCACCCCTTCGCCCGTCTGGGGGCAAACGCATAATTTTTTGTCCACGTTTTTTTCGGGCAGTGGATGTGGGGTGTCCCCTGGGTCTGCTCGGGACAGCTCCCAGCAGCACGGCGCCAGCAGGTGCCCACGGTTTCTCTTCCCGGGGCCCGATTCTGCGCTCTCGGGAAGCAGCGACGGCTGCACTCGCTTAGAGGGAAGTAAGGTCCTGCCCTGGTGTCCCGAACACAGGGGGACCCTTTGGGACCCGGGGTCCCAACCGCGGTCCCTCTGGACGCTCACAGCAGCCGGCACCCCGCACTCCCGTCCGTCCCACTCCTCCCCGCAGCCTCTCCGTGCATCGCCTCCGAAAGGCGAGCCTCCATCCCATCGTCTCGATGGCGGTTTTTCTGCATGTAAATATATCCTCGCAAACAGCTCTTTCCTCCCCTTAAACTTTCCCATGTGTTTATTTAAAAAGTTATTACCTCGGAAAAAAAAAAAAAATCGTTTTCAGTCCTTAAGGGCAAAGCTGCTAACTGCTCTGAGCAGGGAGACATCTGATCTCTCCCAGCTATCCCCTGCGTCTTGCCAAAGAGAGAATAAATATCTGATCGCAACTGAAATACCTGCGTAGAGAGAGGAAGAGAACAACCCTCGGCGGGTGGGAGAGGAGACGCTCGTATTATGCAATAATCACGGTTCATTGTACGCTCACTGTCTTAACGAGTGGATGACACCAGTGCGATAAATAGGAACCATTGTCGGGTGACACAGAGGACAATTATAACGCGTGATTGCACTTACTGCCCATTTCCAGCACGGAATATAGCGCAACTTTGCTTCATCGCAGCCACCTTCCCTATGCACCGGGAGCCGGGCTGCGTGTGCCGGGCAGGCTGAGCCCTCCCCCGGCCTCAGCTGAGGGACAGGGCCCCCACCGGGGTGTCCGAAGGATGCTCGGGGGAAGCCTTCCCCCGCACCCCGAACCGCCCGGGAGTTGGCTCTGGAGCTAACAGCTGGGCTCCTCCATACGTCAAAACAGCTTCGGAAATAGGAGTCCAAGAGACTCAAGAAGAGGACCTAGATGGAAGTGGCTATAACCAGAGCTGACCCTCGGAAGCTCTGATGTTTGGCTCGGTTTAATTCCTTTCTAGCGTCTGGGGATAAATTGATAATTTCTATTATTGCAATGCCTTTCTCTTGGTTTCAGGTCTAATCTGGAGCAAGGCAATGAGACAAAAATCTTTCCCAAACTGCTACTTATTATCTCGGCGTACACTTCGTTTCGGGGTAGTACTTAGGCTTGATGCACACTCTGATGCCATTATCCTGCCTTTTTTTTTCTAGTCAAATGGGAAGCCTTAACTTAAAAACCTTTTTTAAAGGACTTCCACACATCAGGTTCACGGCGACTCATTAAAAAATAATAATAAAATAATAATAATTAAAAAAAAAAAAAAGAAGACACTAGTACCTCCACTTTAGAAAATATCTTATTAACCAAATCGATCATAAAAGTAGAGGAAATTCTTTGGGGGCTGTGTCTCCTGAAGAACAACACGCTCCCCACTGCCCGTGGGTATTTTATTCCCTTGAGAAGGGCACGGGCTGGTGCTATAGGGAGGGCATCATTCCCGTAGTGATTCGGATCGTCTCCCTCCGGATTTACACCGGTGAGAGGGGGATCTCCCTGCAGAAACCTGGACCTCCCCGCAAGTCACCATGGGCAGCCCTCAGAAACTTTACGCCGTGGCATTTCGCGGTGGGGATGCTGCCCGCGGCCCTTCGGATGGAGGAGCGAGGATGCTGCGGCGGTGGCTCCCCGTCGCCTCCCTCCGCCCCCGGGCTGGGAGAGGCAGGCGGAGGTGGGCCGGGGGGCAGCCCGGAGCCCGGGGGGAGCGGGGGAGGCTGGAGGCGGAGCTGGCCGGGACGGGCCGTCGCTGCTGCTGCTGCTGCTGGAGCCGGTCAAACTGCACAGCCACTTCCCCCAGGAGCTTCCCTTTCATCTCCCCGCTCCTGGCGCCTGCAAAACAGCCTCAGTTTGTCTGCGACGTCTCTCCTCCCCCTGCCCTCCCTCCCTCCCCGGCCCTTTCCAGCTGAGAGCCCCGCCGCGGCTGGCAGGGGCTGATGCTGCCGGAGGATGGGGGGAGGCCGAGGGAAGGGGGGCGCGGGGGGCTCCCGGGGCATCTTTGGGATCCGCCCGTGCTCACTGCCAGGCTTTCTGAGGGGGACACACGGGTGTAGGGCTGGGAAACAGCCCCGGGGAGAGGCCAGCCCGAGAACAGAGCGGCACCCGCCAAGCCCCGACGGCCAAGCCCCGACGGCCGAGACCGGGACCGCCCTCCCCGGGAGCGGGGACACCCTGGCGACACTCAGAGGGGACCCCCACGCGGGGGACAGACCCCGGACTCACGTCGGTTCCCCGGGACGGATCAGTTCCCTGCTGGTCTGAGGCTGGGCGCTCTCTCTGAAATCGTGGGTCCGGGAAAAGCCTGAATTCCCAGAAATTTCTCCAAGCCCTGTCCTTGCGAGCTTTCCGTCCCGGCATTCAGTGCCGTGCGGGGATTCTTTCTCCTATGTTTAATTGATAGGAGGAGGATGAAGGAGGGGAGGGGTGAGGGAGGAGAGAAACCTCCAAGTTCAGGCTTCAGACGGAAAAATGCTCAAACCCCTCTATGGGCTAAGGCTGAAGAAAGGCAAACGACATGAGCAAGCCCTGCCGTGCTCTGCAATCCCCAGCACCCCTGTGGCACCCAAGCCAGCCAAACCGGGCTGGACGAGCCGACTTGTGCTCCTTGCTTCATGACGCCCTGAGAAGCATGTCCCGTGGTCCCCCTCCTGCCTCCAAGCTTCCCAAAGGAGGACAGCTCCCCATATCCATGGGGACAGCGTCTAGGCCCCAGCCAGGCAGCCTCGGAGAGGAGCGGCACCCAAGGGACGTGAGCCCCAGCTCGATGTCACCGTGACCTGCCCTCCTGCGAGCTCTGCTTCCCCAGGCGCCCTTCCAGCGGGCATTGACTTTGGGAGCGCGGTATAATTATCTGTAGCATTTTCAGCAGCCCCACAATGGCTTTCCACGGATGGTGCATTGTTCTTGACACACATGCATTGTTCTTGTATGTCCATCAATTCTCATTTACTTGTCACTGTGCAGGAAGCATGGAGAAGGGAAGGGAAAGGGGGGGCTGGAGGGGAGAAGAGGGACAAACTCAAGCCCACAGCAGCAAGAAAGCTTGCAAGGCCGGGGCTGGGAACTGCATCTCTCTGTGAGTATCTCTCAGCAAAGAGAAGCATTCTGCTGAAGGAGAATGGGGATAGCAGAAAGAACAAGTGACGCATAAGTTTGTGGGACAAATTATTATTTTCACCCATGGAAAAAAAAATTAAAAACATCAGGGTCCTGTTGCTCAAAACGTAATCTGTCTCATTCGGCTTAGCTAGGCTAGTGAAAAGCATCACATCTCGTTGCAGATCTTGCCTGGCTTTAATCGTTAACCCATCGAAGTCTGCAGTAATACTACCAGCAATAAATGACGATTGTACAAACCCTACTATTAGCCCCACTGATCAGTGGGGTTTTGTAACTCGGCTTCTCGTACACTTCCTCCCACTCTTCTTCCCACGCCACAAGCACTTGTCCCGGTCCCTATTTGTCGTGTGTGACACCTGGCGAGGGGCTACCGAGGCTGGAGAGGCTGCCGGGAGGGGGGGGGTGGATGAAGGGGGGCCAGGAGGACCCTTGGGACCAGCACAGCTCACTCATTACAGCCCCTTCTTCAAGGTGCTCTCTGGCCTGGACTGGCTGGAGGAGCATGGGCCGAAGAAAATCCCAGCAGAACCAATTCCTCTCCCAAAAATATTCTGAACTGTCCTCTAGGAAATGTCACAAACACCCCGGCTGCGGAGTGAGTGGGACACTGTGCTTTGTGTTAAGGGGACCGGGAACATCCAGGACTGCTGCATAGGCTAGCGAGAAGGTCGGAGTCCCAAGCGAGAACCACATTACCTGGTGAAAACCTGCATATTTTGTGGAAGGACATAACCGAAAAGGCTCAGGGAGCATAGACCTGCAGCTGTCCAGGACCAAGCCCACAGCCTTGTCTGAGCCTCCCCTGGAGTCAGGGCATGGAGCGCGGAGCTGAGCGCACAACACCAGACCGGACAGATGCTCTGCCACTTTTCCAGCGTGTTTTGGGTTATACAGCCTCGGTTGTAACTAGTACCAAGACGGATCCCAAACTCTGCGTTTTCTGGACGTTAAAAAAAAAAACAAAAAACAACAACAACAAAAAAAAAAACAGCGAAAGTTACGGGCACAGCATGAACTAACGCCCAGTGTAAGATTAAAATAATTACGAAAAGAACACTATGCATTTGCTTTTATCCACGCCGTAATTAGAAACGCTTTTAAAAGGATACTCTTTATTCATACCACTGGTAGGAAGCCCAAAAGTGAGACAATCGCTTTCATAGTACTAGTCTGATATGCCTCTTAATTAAGGACTGCGTGGCCCTAATTTATTAAAACTCATCTATTCACGTGTGTAATTGACGCTGGAAAAATAATAATTAGAGATCTAACCTCCGCAGCGTGTTTTCCCTCAGCTCGGCTCCTGCTGCCGAGGAAACGCAAACAACCCCCTCTTATTTTGGGGTAAAAAATGCGAGGAAAAAGCTGCCGCGGTTCTTCGCTGAGTGAGGGTCCAAAACCCTTAGCATACACATACACAGTGCCCTCGGGAAAAAATAAATCTCGTTTTTAGAGGATGCGGCCGGGGTCGGGCAGACCCCGGGAGGGGGCGTCGGGGCTGGGGCGCGGCGGTGCCCGGGGGGCGTCGGGGGCGCGGCCGGGGGGAGACCGATGAGGGCCGGGAGGGGCCGGGCCGGCGGCGAGAGGAGGCAGAGCCGCGATCTTCTAAAGTTTTCCTCTTCGCCTAATCATCAGCCCTTAATTACCCCGGCGGCTCTTTTCTTGCTTTGCTCTGATTATAGCCTTTGGACGGCTCCTTAATGGCACGGCTCCGCTGGCTGCCCGTGTCATTAAGCGCTAATTCATTTCGGAGGGGACTTGGGGGGGGGGAGAGGGGGAGGGGAGGAGGAGGGGGAACACCCCAAGCAAAATAAGCTCCGAACGAAAAAAAAAAAAAAAAAAAAAAAAAAAAAGATAAAAATAAATAATAAAGTTTCTCCCCACCCTCCCTCCCCCGAGCCAATGGCATGAGTCACCCCGCGACGTCAGGGCCCAGCTCGGCCTCTGATTGGCCCGCGGGGCGTTTACTCCACTTCCCAAAGGAGGAAAGAGCCGGGGAGCCCCCAGAGGGGGGAAAAAAGGGGGGCGGCTCCGCAGCGCCTCACTCGCGCAGTCCCCGCGCAGGGCCGGGCAGAGGCGCAGCGCAGCTCCCCGGGCGGCCCCGCTCCAGCCTCCCTCGTCACCCGCGATGGCTTCTCCTTCCAAGGCGAAGGAGGTTTTCTCCTCCGACGAGGAGGGCCCGGCGGCCGGCTCCGAGGAGCACCACAAAGTCAAGGTGTCCAGCTTGCCGTTCAGCGTGGAAGCCCTCATGTCCGACAAGAAACCCCCCAAAGAGCTGCCGCTGGCCGCGGCGGGGGGCAGCGCCGACGGGGCGGCCGTGGGCACCTCCAGGAACCTGCTGCTGCCGGGCCACGGCTCCCGAGAAGCGCACAGCCCCCCCGGGGCTCTTACAAAAACCTTCGACACCGCCTCGGTTAAATCGGAGAACTCGGAGGACGGCACGTCCTGGATCCAAGAGGCCGGCAGATATTCGCCTCCGCCAAGTGAGTGGCTGGGGAAGAGGCGGAGGGCAGCGCAGGGCTGCGCGGCGCCCCCGCGGATGGGGAGCGAGGGGAGGCGGGCACCGGGAACCGGGCACCGGGCTCCGAGCCGCGGCCCCGAGCCGTGCGGCTCCCCAGGCACCGAGCTGCGCGGCAGCACGTTGGCTATATCCATCTAGACGCTATATTTCTGTAGATGTTGCTTTCTGCCTGTGTTTACACTTTATATTCATGTTACTTGGGTGTTTATGTACATTCCAAAGTTATATATTTACGCATCTATATATGATTGTATATATGTAAATATAAAATACTTTTTTTAAAAAACTGTACAAACATCAGGATCTCCCTTTCCCCACCTTCGGCTCCCCGGCTGCCACTTTGTACTTTTCTGTCATCCCCTTGCAGTGAGAACTGGAATTTCTCCATCTCCTTCTCGCTTATACGAAATGTTCAAAGCAATCTCCTTCTCGCTCTTAAATCCCAGGAATTCCTTCCTTTGCATCTTGCGCGCCTTCCGTGCGCTGTCTCCCACTGCGGTCTGTCCTGGCCCGGTGGATCTGTCCTGCCTCTCTCATCCTCGCTGCAAGCAGCCTGTCAAAGTTTCTCGGGCTGGGCCTGCCCTCTTTACCCCCCGCCATGTCTCCCGACCCCTTCCCACCGCCGTGGGGACACAAATTCGGAGGTGACAGGTCACTTTATAAACCCCTTCGGGGTTTGACCCGCGCTGCTTTGTCTGTGTTGAGTTGCATTTCGCTTTTGGCAAGATCTCCCACTTCCCGTTTTTGTTTTAAAATTTCAATTGTATTAAAAATAAATAATAAAAAAAAAAAAGAAAGAAAGAAAAAAGAAAAGAAAGAAATTAAGAGCCCAAAAACTACCTCCAAGAAAAGGTGAAAAGCATAGCCCGGCAGTGCTTGACTCTGCCTTCCCATCGCCAAGAGCCTTGATGGAGAGGCACCTGTATTAGCAGATCGATCTCCACTAATCTATGCATCCCTGGCTTGCCTGATGAAAACTAAATTCTCTGCTTTATGCAAGTTAATGGCTTTGTAGATGCGAACTATTTATCAGGACGCTCTTGCAGAATTTGCTCCTATAAACTAATATTACAAGAAGAAAGTTTAGTGCTATTATAACTCATCTCGTTTCGAGACAGTTAATTCGTTTTTGGTTTGAGTCCCTTCTTTTCCTTTGCGATTACCCCGAATTAATTAGATTTCTAACGTGCTGGAAGAAAGCCCGTGAGAGGGATCGGGAGGAAAACAGGCCGCCCGTGTCATTGCGGAGTAGCTCCTCTTTGCGACTTTAATGTACCCTCGCGTACTCAGGAAAAGAAGCTTGTGTTCCTACCCAGACCCCCTCTTTTACAAGACAAGGCCTAATCTTCTCTGGATACTTTTTTTTCCCCCGAAATTCCACTGTTACTGTATTAAAATCAGTAATTGTCGAGATCTGGAAAATAGCCTTGTAAAGGACTTCAGTATCTAGGGAGTTCGGGTCCCGTGATTTCAGGGGGATATGGGGTGAAAAATGATCAGTGATAGGAGCCTTAGCTCGGGAAGGTCCTTCGGCCTCGATCATCTTTCTCATTTCCCTCCTCTCCGGCTCTCGACCCCATCAGAGCCGCGGTGACAGTGCGGGGTAATGAGCAGTGCTCCCGCAGGACGCCCCTCTGTCCGTGGAGGGCTTTGATGTTAGGACGAGCTCCTCGATCTATGATTATTAATATTACAGGTGGGATGAACTAAGGAAGTGATGATTTTTGTCAGCCGGTGGACAGAAAACAGACAATAAACAAGGGGGAAAAAATCAAAATAAAAAACAGCGGAACAAATAATTGCAGCAACTGCTTTAGGACTGGCACGGGGTAAACAGAACTACAGGCTCTGCTCAGGCGACCGTCCCTGCTTCTTGTCAGAGGCTGGCTGTCATTTAGGGGATAGCTGGGGGAAAAAGCTGGTGGACGTTTGGGTTTATTCCGAGGGCACTATTTGTCTGAGATTTAACTTAAAAGCACTTTTTTGAAGTTTTTCCCGCGCATAGCAAAAGTCGGGATGAGTCGGGCTAACCTGAAACCCGGGAAAGGCGCTGGGATGGGGAGCGATCCCGGAGCGACCGTCGCCCTTTTAAACCCCATCCCTTCTGTAAGCAGCTGGCTTATAGCTGGGTCTTTAGAAATCCGGAAAATAAATCTTTTTCGTTTTAAAAAGAGAGTGGAATAGCGGCGTAATCGGTAGTGAATTTAGTGTAGTTTGCGTCAAGTTTTAGGAGTGCACCAAACGTCACAGTTAGCAGTTCAGTTATTAAAATGCTCTCGTGTGATCGTTAGACGGCATTTGACAAGTTGTTTTCTGAGAGGGATTTATTTTTTTTCGCCTTCAGTATCTAGAATAGTAAGAAGAGAAACTTTGATTTTTCTGATGGAGCTGTTTTCTCCCCCCCCTTTCTGAATTTTTGAACGCTTTCTTCGTGAGACTTTTTTTAATTGCAAGATACTCATTTAATCAGCTTCGCGGACCAGTTTATTTAAAAATAAACACATAAATAAGTGAAAGTTAAAACGGTTCTGAAAATACTGAGAAGTGTGTGAACCAGACATGTACAAAATTTAGGAGCTACTTATGAGAGACTGGGTGACAATTTCTGTATCAGGCTTGGGAGCCTTGTATGTCCCGGGAGTGATCCCAAACATAGCCAAATTGCAAAGTTTTTCAAAACAGCAGAATGCTTTTAAATCATTCTTTTAATTTATTATAGAAATGTAAAATTAATTTAAAGACAACTCAGCCATGTGCCATCTCTGGAACAAGTGCCTAACCTGGTTAGCGTTATAAGAAAAGCACGAAAGGTAGCAGATTTCTTTATTTGTATTGGGTACAGATGCTGCAGCTATGTGGCATAAATATGGCAGATGTCATAAGAACTAAGTATTGGATGAAAAGTATGATACTTGCTGAAAACAGAAATTACTGCTCGAGGAAAAACAAACAAAACTTATTAAGTAGAGTGGAAAGCTGCTCTTGATTTCAATGGTAGAAGAAATAGCAAGAATAACACCCAATTATCCCAAACATAAAAATTATCAGATCCTGTTCTTCAACTGCTGGGATAAACTCTCACAGGGTTGACTTGTTACTCTTGGTGGAGGAATCCTGGAATGGGCTTGTCTCTCGCAGCACATTGCTTTTGTGAATATTCTGCTTCTGCCTGCATGTTTGTCTTGTGCTGTATTGGGGTTATTCCTCCAGTTCTGCAGCTACCAAGACAGCTATTTTGTGTGCTTTAGTTCCCCATGCTGTGACTGCTAAAGTGATATGCTGGGTATCTCTGAATCCTATTTGCCTACAAGCTATTCCCTTAAAATCACAGAGCCTAACTTTCAGTTCCCAGGACATCTGCTGAAATCCCATAAACTTAAGTTTGTCTAGTAAGAGATTTGCAGTGCCGTTTGTAAAAATGGCCTGTTCTGAGGGTATCACCTGATGGGACACCCCATATATGTATCTCCCTGGGGTCTCTCAAGTGCAGCATGTCTCTCCAAAGCACCCAGGTCTCCCTGCCTTTGTGGTAACCAGCCTTTTCCTTCCTTGCAGGACACCTGAGCCCCACTGCCTGCACCCTGAGGAAGCACAAGACGAACAGGAAGCCCCGAACCCCGTTCACCACTTCCCAGCTGCTGGCTCTGGAGCGCAAGTTCCGCCAGAAGCAGTATCTGTCCATTGCCGAGAGAGCCGAGTTCTCCAGCTCCCTCAACCTTACAGAGACCCAAGTCAAAATCTGGTTCCAGAATCGGAGGGCCAAGGCCAAGAGACTGCAGGAGGCTGAGCTAGAGAAGCTCAAAATGGCAGCGAAGCCCATGTTGCCGTCGGGGTTCAGCCTCCCTTTCCCCATCAACTCTCCCATCCAGGCCGCCTCACTGTATGGAACATCCTACCCTTTTCACAGACCTGTGCTTCCTATCCCGCCCGTTGGACTCTATGCTACTCCTGTTGGATATAGCATGTACCACTTATCCTAAGAAGATCAGAAAGACAAAGCGACAGCAAGACAGACTTCCTGGTGGATCTTGTCCAAACCTGAGAAGGCAGTACCCCAACCAGTACTGGCCATTCTTACTGCAGGCTTCTAAATGCCATCCCGAGTGTACAGGAGTTCGCGTTAGCAAAGCAAGGCATCCTGTATGCTACAGGTTGGGTGTCTTCTGAGAGTGCTCTGAGCACTCAGAGTCTGATCCTCAAAGAAAAAAAATGTAAAAACAAACAAAAAAAAAAAAAGAAAAAACATTTGAGCAAATGTAGGGTTTTTATACAGTGCATGTAAAAATAGAATAAAAAGGAATGGGTGAAAAAAATGTTTTATGGAGGCAGAATTTCCCAACACCTTACATGATGGGGCCCAACATGTGTTTAAAGTAAAAGGGGTACATGCCCTAAACCCACACTCTCAAGTGTCATCATTTACTATGGGGGCAGGGGGAGGGAAATAAAAAGTTATAATTAAGGTGTTCGGGAGGGTTTTTGTTTTCTTTGTTGTTGTTTGTTTTTTAAAGAAAGCAGAGCCCTTAGATACAGACACCATGTAAATAGAAATTAGCCCCGGTAGAGTCTGAGTGAAGTTCAGAGCCAGCAAGTTCCTGCATTTCTAGGGGTAGGGAAAGGGTTTTTTTGTTTTGTTTTTCATCCCAAACATCGACGAACCTTTGCAACAAGATGAGGGGCCCTTAAATGCAGAAATTAAAGTATCAGCTTTATCCACAATTGGCTCTTGTAATGCCTTTATCTGTATAAATTAAAATTTATTGTTTGTAAAGCACTGTGAGGGGAGGTAGAGTGCAAGGGAAAGTTATTAGGCATTCTAGTCTTTATCTCTTCCTACTGGTGTGCTTAGAAAACTTTGTCTACAGCCAGGTAACCGTGGCTCTGCAATGGTTTTTGAAAACCATTCAAAAGGGAGGAAGGCAGTTTCTGGGGAAAGAAGACGTGGGTTGTTTCCACAGTGGTGGTGAGCAAGGGCTGTCAAACTCTTCTGTGGAGACGTTTGGTATTTTTTGTTAGTAATTACAACAGTCTATATTAAACAGAAGAATCCCCCATGTCTTCCTCTCTTCCCTTTGCAAAGGATGCTAATGTTAGTGACTCATGCTTCTAAGGAGAGATCCAGGTATCAAAATCCAACAGCATTACTTGTAGGATGGTGGGGTGCCAAGAGACTGCATAACCTCTGTCCCTGTGGGAGCTCCCCAAGTGCTGGCAGTGTCTTCCCCGGGCTTCTCCTTGTAACTATTGTATTATGTGTATTACTCTTGCTGAACTTTGTGAGAAAATTCCTCCAAAGTCTATGGAGCACTGAAGGCAGAGATTGTCCTGCATTTATTTTCTTAGCATGTTGAGAAGAAAGCAAAAAGAAAAGGGCAGTAAAATGAAAAAAAGCCACGAGGTTTTGCTGGTTATAGTTTGTTTTGACCCAGGCACTGTCACCGCCCGGGACTCACTATAGATGAACTTCCTATCTCCCTTCCCCTCACCCCCAATCTTCCATTATAGGAAAGTCCCTTTGAAAGGGATGCCTTGTACAATTTTATATATTTTATTGAAGATTTATTATTTCTTATCTCTTATTTCGAATTAAATTAAAAAAAGAAAAAAAGAAAAAAAACATGTTTAATCACGTGTGGGTCTGTGAGTGTTTGGAGTTCTTTAAAAGGTAACTTCTCTCCGTGTGTGTTTTGCAGTGCTGGGTCAAGTTCAAAGGAATGTTTTGGTTGCCTTTATGATTATTTCCCCTTCTGAATCTGAATTAAAGCCAAATTTGCAGCACATGAAGGTGAATTGCAAGTCAACAATTCAAAGTCGAAAGCCAAACCTTTTATGAGGTTTCCTTGTTTTTAACAACCCCTTTTAGGCGCCTCTGTTCTTTACAGCATCATATTCTGGTGATGTTTCCACTGCTTTTCTTAGCTCGTGAGCTCTTCTCTTTTGCTCAGGCCTCTCCCCTCAACTCGCCTTTCCCCTGACCTCAAAGCCGTCTCTAGCGGGTTGCTGCTTTCAGCCCCAGACACTTCTGGGTGTCCTTTAGTGCAGTGAGGGCTGGGCAGGGACCCTGCAATACTCCATCACAGTGGCATTTCAGGACTCCCACCTGCTGTCACCCTATTCCCTATCTTCTGGGGCAGCCTCCCTAAAGGGACTCTCCTGTGCTGCCTGGAGAACAGGTGCCTAACCATATTCCTAGCCCTCTCTGGTGGGGGGCCCTCGGGTGTGCGGGGATGAAGGGGGTGCCCGGGAGGTCAGGGACAGAGAACCGTGGGTCTCCAAATCCCATTCCTGCTGGCCCAGCACGGCACCTTGCATTTTTCTGTAGGAGTCTTTTAGGGGTTTAGGAGCGACCTCTGGGCTCCGAGCTGGGCCGGGAGGTACATTTACCTCCACTGGAGCAGCTGGGCGATTTAATTCAGCCTCACTCCGATGCACGGAGGAAAGCTTTCCTCTGCCCCACGCTGGTCCTTGGGCTCCGGGGGAAGGGGTCTCAGCACTCTGCAGGATCGGGCCTCGGCTGTACGAGGAGGAAAGGGCCGGGGGGGTGTGGGGGGATAGAACAACTCCCGAGCAGGGCTGCCTGGAGGGGCTCCGGGCAACGCGGATCCTTCCCGGCCAGCCCCACTCGGCCAGCTCCCTGTTAACCTTCCCGCTTCGCGACTGTAGGGAACAAAGCTGGGGGAATCCAATCTCCACGCAGACTTTTCAAATTAGCATTTACTGCCGGATAAAAAACGGGAGACAAACGCTCCTTTCTCGGGCTCTCCCTTTCTGAAGCGTTATCCCCTTAACTCCGGGGCCGCGCGAAGCCCCCCTCGCCCCTCTCCTTCCTTCTCCAATTGTGCCGAGTGCTTTCTAAGCTGGGCCGGGCCGGTTATAAATAAACCAGCGGTATTTTTTAACCTTCAGTATAAATCAGCTGTGTCAGGGATTACAGCTAAATCTTTTCGCTGGAAACTCTGAGCGCAGGAGCTTTGTGTGTGTTATGATAGATCCTTAAATGGATACAGATTTATTGCAGAACACAAGGGTGTTGAAGGAAAAGCTTCCAAAACTCGGTTACAACCTTTGGTATGGGAAAGGCAGGACGGATCCGTGACACCTTCCCCGAGCTTGCGGATGGCATGACAATTCACCCTGCGCCCATTATTAACTTGTTCCAATTAAATCCTTCAGAAAGGCCGAGTTAATTGAGTATTATATTTTATTACGAGGGAGGTGTCAAGCTTTACTCATGAGACTTCATCATCGGCCTAATGGGAGCTGCCCCGCAGGCAGATCTGTAACTGAATAAATTACAGCAAGGCAGGGAAATCAGAATGCTACCATTAAACGCGATGCACTTACTGAAATTCCTCCTCCACTTTCGCAAGAGGCTGTGGAGGTGTGGCTTTAATTAGTTATTTTAATGCAAAGTTAAATTGTTCCCAAAGTATTTTCTGACACAAAGCAGATGCGATGATTAGAAGTTGAGTGAGACTGAAAGGAGTTGGCATCTGTTCCAGGTACATCTATATATTTTAAATTTCCAATAGAAAGTGAAAAATAATTAGAGCAATAAATAATAAACATTAAAAACAACGCGATAAATTATCCCGATCCCTAAAATCCCGACCTGCTGAACGGTAGCTCAGGCCAGCCGGGCGCAGCGCAGGTCTCCCGGGACCTTAATTCACGAGGTATGGATTTGTTGACATAAACAGTTAGGAATGGGCTCTCTGACTCGCTACGGCCAAGCGTTCATTACCTAAAGCCACGGGCGCTTGGAGCCTGCATTTCATGTTGTCACATTGCCTTGTCAAAGCCCGGAATTCCTGCGTTTTATGGGGAAGGAGGAACGCTCGGTGGCTACGGCGCGTCTGCGAGCCGGCGTGCCGGAGGGCGCAAGGCTTCAGCCCCGCCGGGAGCCTCGCTGCGAGGCCAGGGGCAGCCGGTACCGGGTTCGGTGGGGAGGCACAGGCTTCACCAGGAGGTCTCCGGCTCTTCGGCCCGGCTCCCGGGGCCGCAGCGCCCGGAAGGAGCCGGCTCCCGACTGGGCACCGGCTCCCGGCAGCGGGGCAGGACCGGCCACCTGCTCCATCGCCGCGGCACCCGGGATGGGGATGGAGACCCCGGGGACGGGGACGTAGCTGACCTCCGGGCCGGGCAGAGCTCGGGGGGAATCGAAGCCCGGCGGCGGCATCCTTCCCCCGGCAGCCAGCCCCGAGCCCCCGGGCGGTCTCCGCGTCGCAGGCAGCCTGCGCCGGGGATTTACACGCACCCACGCAGCATACGGGGACATGCGTGTGTGTTTGCACACGTGCATCTCTATACTGGCCAACTACTTCCCTATAGACTCCAGGTGTCCCGGCACACAAATACCGTGGGCACTGCCAGGGATCGCCAGATTCACGCACGCCCGGGGTGTTGCAGGATTTCGGGGGGTGGGGGAGGGGGGCGGGAGTGCTGTACACGCGCAGGAGGAGGAGGAGGAGAGGAAGCCAAAGGGCGACCCACGAGCCCCACAAAGCCCCGGTGCCCCCCGGCCCGCTCCGGGGCTCCAGCAGGAGACCCCAAGGAGACCGCGCAGCTCCCGCGCAAGCAGGCGGGGACCCGCGGAGCCCCTCCGGTGGTCCGAGGCGTAACGACCCCGGGGCTCTTCAGGCAGAAGGTCATCATTTTGCTTTCTCTTGAGCGTATTTCCCCCTACTATTCATGCCCATTTTAGTTTCGCCGCAGATTTGCATATATCTGCTTATTAGAAAATTATAAAAAGGATGTAGAAGTCGTTAAACGAGACAAAAAAAATCACAGAACAAAACAAAAAACTATTCAGGGTTGCTGTACTTCTCTCGTGCCTACGATCAATAACCATTAAGATGATTTTGAAAAAAGAAAAAGAAAAAAAAAAAAAAAGCCTTTTCTGGGGGTCATTTCTGGAAGTTAATCTACTTTAAGCAGTGCCCACATTATTTGCCTAAGAAGTCCCTCTAGCAAAATAAAAACAGAGAGGTTATTCCGATTTTTCCCTGCCAGAGCAGGGAGGACATTTTTTCCAGTGAATTGCATTAACGGTCTGAGGGCAACTGCATCGTTCATCCCCGCACTGGGAAGCCCAGGAACGAACTGCCGCACGGCTCACACGCCTTTTCGGTGTCGGACGCCACTGTGAAAGAAGAGCGGCTTTGGGGTCTTTTTTTTTGTTGTCCATTTTTTTTGTTGTTGTTTTGGTTTGATTTTGAGTTCCTTAGTCCCTCGATGTGTGTTTCCCACCGTAATCCATAAGGCATTTGGCGGGTGCTACTAGTTGCACGAAAGGAATAAAAATCTTTCCATCCATTATATTTCAGTCTTTTAACACCAGAGCAATTCTGTCCCTGCTGTTTTAGTGGAAATACCGGTCTATAAAGCTGCAACTGCAGTATATTTTAAAATGCTACCAATTTTTTTAAAAGGGGATTGGAATAATTTTGCTTTGCTTGGGAAGGAAAACTCTCAGCAATGTATGTACGATTAATGTTTTATAACACTGTTGAAGGAAATTAAAAACATTCTGTGATAGTCTTACTGTAAAGGCAGGTCGTTTTGGCAAAATGTTGTGTATATGTATTTCTTAGATGGCTGTGTTTTGAATAAGCAAGAATCTCGTAAAGAAAAAAAAAAAAACAAAAAACACGTTCCTTAAAAGTATGCGCTACCCGTTTTATTAAACTGATTATGCCAGCGTTCGACTCAAAGTTTGTTTTAAGTAGGAATATTTTCCCAGACGTGTAATGGATTGCTTGAAAACAGAATTCTTTGCTTTTTAATGACCTGTAATGGCCAATTCATTTCAACTGCGCTTATCAAGGTGCTGTGTTAAATAACAAACCGGTTCTTGAAAACAAAAAAGTCATAATGAAAAATAAGCAGTCAGAATAATCTCCCATCTCCGAGCCAAAAAAATGCAATAAAATTAATTTAAGACTGTCAAAACATCAAAGCTGAGAAAAGGAGCTGCTAAAATAATGTCTCTTGATAAGGAAATAATAAAAACACACCAAAAAATGTCTACTCAATAAACTCCACTGGATTTGGGGGTCTGTGCTATATTTTATTTGGTGATGAAAGCACTTTGATGTCACTGTATTCCAAACAATTATTATTATAATTTTAAACAACCTGGTGTTTTCCATTACTAACGGCTTACGCTTTGAAGTTACACCTCATAATTTCTTAAATTAAATAAATCATTTTAAGTTTGCACTGGGAGCCTTTTAATAGCAGAGAAAGGAATATCATTATCTTATTGAGAGGCAATTGCAGTGGCTCCAGTTTGGCTGTAGCTGGGGGCAAAGTGGTGCACTATAACAGACATACTTTATTAGCCTCCCATAACTCTTGAAAGAACATTTTTATATTTTCTTTGATTCCCCCCCCTCCCCCTCTTGTTTTAAAGCTGTCCCAACCTTTAATTACTGCCTAATATGAAAAGCATTATTTTTTAATGCTGTGTAATTTACCAGAGGCAATAGGCCAAGTTAACAATTGTTTATTAGGGTTGCTGTTTCACACAGGGCAAAGAATGCTGTTCCAAACCCAACTTTTCATGGGTGGTTGCACTAATTAATACAGTGTCTGAGACTCCTAGGGGGTTTTTAATATTAAAGCCTATGGGGCGGAACGGTTTTTAGAAGTCCAGCTCCTGCTGACGTCCTCCTCCCCTCCCCAGTGATTTCTGCTGCTTTCAAGCTGTTTTGATCCGAGGGAAAAGTCGGCAGCGGGAGGGGAGCGCCCTCGGAGCCTTCCCGGCCCCGCGGTGCCCCGGCGGGTGTCGCACCCCGCACCCTGCGCCCCGTCGAGGTTGCGGCGCCCGCCCGAGCCCGGGGCTCAGCCCCGAGGGGTCTGCGCTGCTCCCCCCGGATTTTCACCCTTTCGTCCCGCTTTGATTTCTGCCGGCCTTCCCCTTCGCCGTAATTGAGGACGAGGCGGGCGGTGCCGCAGAGGCTCCGCGAGTAACGCGGACCCCCGAGGGCTGGCACCGCGGAGGCTCCACGGGTTCCCCGTCAGCCCCCCCCTCACGCCCTCCCCTTTTTGCCGATGCCAAAAAGAAAACCACGCGGCTCGACGGATGCGTTTGTTGCGGGGTGCTTCTCCGTCGCTGCTGCCGAGAGCTTAATTGGGCTAATTCATTAGCCCTTCACGGCGAAGCGGGTTTGTGTCGGCTCTGCAGAGCTGCGGTGCTCTCAGGGCTGTGACTCGGATCCCGGGGCATCCCCGTACCCCAAATCCCCGCCGTGCCCCTGCCCCGGAGCTCCCGGTGGGTACCACCCGATCACCCCGGGTAAAGGAGCAGGAGGATGCTGCGGCTGGGGCACCCCGCTCCTCTCCTCCTCTCCTCTCCTCCGCCCCCGGCCGGCCACTGCCCCCCCGGCGGGAGACACGGGACATCCATCAGCGTGATAAATGGGGGTTACTCACTCCTGTTCTCCCTGCTAGTTTATTTTCTTAAACTACCGGGCAAAAAGCGTAATGACGGAGCAGACAAACACACTAACAAACAGACGACAGCTTTATGGATGGAGCTCTGCTCCGAAGGCTGAGGGGTGTTAAAATCCGAGCTCCGCCGCCTTTGCCCATTTTCGCCACAGGCCGGGTCACTTCAGCATTTTTTTTTTCTCTTTTTTTTAAGGAAAAAAAAATCCTTTGGCTGAGTTTTAAAGGAGGAGACACTTATGGATTTATTTTATGGGCTGACCAGGTCTGTTCTCCCTGCTCCCTTCGCCGCTAGCTCAGCTCCTTTGCAAATCTAATCTGCTCGGCTCCTTTGCTATTTTTTATGTTGGACCCATGCGTTTCTCCTCTAAGCCTTTCTCCTTTTTGATGTAGCGAGTCAATTGAAGAATGTTGGTCTCGGTTATCAATCACCCAGCTGGGGCTTAAAGGGCTCGGGCTAATCAGATTTAATTGCTCATGTAGCGCCACTCCTGCCCTGGGCCACGACCGACTTGCTCAATTAAACCCCAAATACCTGCAATCAATAAATAAGGAATGACAACACGTTTAAGGGATTTATCCAGCAAAGGAATTGAACTGGAAACAGATTACAACCGAAAAAGGCTCTTTTATAATTAAACGTACACCTCTTGCAGAGGGAAAAGCTGTGTTTAAAAAAAAAAAAAAAAGAGAGAGAGAGAGAGAGATCTTGTTCCCTTTGCCTGAGGAAAGGAGAGATGCGGGTATTGCCTTCCGAGAGGCTATTCCCGATCATTTATTAGCTTATTTATAGCCTGCTAAAATGCGGAGCCCTGTGCGGTGCTGAGGCCTCAGCACATCCCACTCGGCAGACAAGGCAGCTCCCTCTCCTTCTGTGCCTTTCCCTGCAGCCCACAGACTCCGAGCCCCCCACAAGCATGTTTTCTGTTTAAGCAGGCTGGGTAGCATTGTGAGGTATCATCACTCAACAACGTGAAAATGTTATTCCTGATGACTTAAAAAAAAAAAAAAAAAAAGAAAGAAAGAAAGAAAGAAAAAAAAAAAAGGGGGGGGGGGAAGATTTGTTTTTCAATACTCTAGTTTGGAGCATGGTAGTAATTGACCATGATCAAATAATGCTGAACATGCATAAGTAATTGCTTTTGGCATATTTGCCATTCCATTTTTAGAGGACTATGTTGAAAGTGGTAGATGCAAAAAGGGTTTGTAAAAAATATTACTTCAGACCATCCAGTCATGCTCCTGGAGTCCAGAGTTTCTGCATTGGCAGCCACTGTCTTTTATTAGGATTAGGTTGTAAAAATTGCCCCTTCAGCAGATCTACTGTCAGTGCTTATGGAAAGAGCAACAAGGGGGAAGAGAGCAGAGAGAGGTGGAAGCGGGCCACAGCCTGGAGGAGTCCGAATGAGGCACTCCTGCTCTGCAGTCAGGCTGTGCTGAGCTGGATGTAGCAAAGAGTGTGATTTGCAGAGAGTTTTGCTCTATTCCACTCCCAGCACTTGAACTGGGGAACCTCAGTGATTCAGAGAGTTCCCTGCACTGTTTGGGACAAGTAAACCCACCAATCTGGGCTGGAAAACAGCTGGCAATAAGTGTTGTTTCTTATCCCTGATGCCAGGCTGCCAGATTTGGAGATGGGGGGATGATTTCAGCTGGGTGGACACATCAGAGGGGAATTGTCCATCTGGGGAGTTCCTCTCCCCTCAAACCTTTCATCCACCAAATATCTCAACTCTGAGCTTTACTCTAATTAAACTTGTATGCTAATCACTCTGTAAGTGGTCATTTTTTGCTTTAGGTGTGGAGGGGATGCTGTCTGAATGCTTGGGTCCCATGCTGGTTTCCCATGGCTCCCACTGGGATGCACATTAGTCAGACCCTAATGTAAGCCCACCTGTAGCCGTGCCACTCTGGTGCCATTTCTGATGCTTTTGGTGATGGTTCTGTAAGACAATCTTTGTGGGAAGTGAAGGTAAAAATCTTCATAGCAGTCAAGGTGTTGATTAAAAAAAATAAATAAATCAATTGTCAAAGGAATATTTTGTAAGGACTTCTGTTTGTTTGTGCCTTAGCTTGGTTTCCTAAGGAAGCCAGGATTATATGATCAAACTGTTACAGCCTTTTGAACTCCTGGGCCAACTCCAATCAAAATTGACAAGGGGGCAGAGGTCTCAGAAATAATCAGGTTGCTGTGATTTTCGCCAAAATAGACTGCTGGATAGCAGAGAGAGATCCTGTTAAATCCCTACTAAGGCTGTAACCAGAGCTTAGCTCTTAAGAAACACTAGAGGAGCTAAATGAGAGAGAGTGCAACATTATAAACATCCCAGCAGCTTCTGCCTCAGACACTAGAGATGGCAGCTATGAGGCACAATTACCAAGAAGTAGGCTTCGTGTGTTTTGCTGCTTGAGGAAATACTTATTGGTTGCATTCATCTTTCTTGGCCACTTTCTGGACCAAACTGCACTTTGACTTGGAGAACATCAAAGGGCAGATCTAGGCACCAACAGAGTCTTCTGGGACAGTTCCCAAGATGTGGTTAAGAGCGTTATCTAAGGCAGTAAAGTGTACAAACACCTCCCCAGGCTTCCTTGGAGGAAGCCCGAGGCTTGGCCGTGGCCCAGGAGCCTGGCAGATGAGTGGTCCATGAGTGCGTACAACAGGGGCTTTGCCCTCATGGTTTTCTCTGTTTTTTTCCTATAATCAGAGTCCCAGTCCACATCGTGTTTTTAACAGATGGATCTAAAATCTGGCAAGCGGCAAGGAAGGGAGAAAGTAGCTCTCAGCTACTTAGATGAGCCTCAAAGCAGGTTCTTGACAACCTTTTTAAAGCAGTAAAATAGATCAGGGGACAACTAAGTAGTTTCATTTAGACTGTGAAATTTGAGCTGATATCTTTGCCTGGAAGAAGGCATCTTTGTTTCTTGCACTCTCAATCCAGCCTGAAAAACAGTGCCATTAATTCATGTTTGATACAATTCATACTCAGCTAGATGCTACGTGGTGCTTGCTTTTGAAGTTGGTATGTGCAGCCACACTTCCAGGTTTGGGGTGGTGGTGCCAGTAAGAGGGTGGGTGGTACTGTAGACAGGCAAATAGACCCATTCACGGGAGAGACTTTACTTCCTAGCCCAGAGAGAGCACGATTCATAACTCGGCAGCAAAGGGCAGCAGCCAGTCATTCCTTCTACACTGCTACAAAAGCAATGAGACCTTCCCTGGCAAGCCAAGTGCAGAATGAGACATTTCCTCCTTGCTGATGCCAAGTCAAACTGGGCCAGTTTGGAACAGCTCAGCTAGCCAGGTTGCCAGCTCACAGTTGTCTCAGAATCTAAGCTGTCATTTATAAAAATAAAAGTACATACACTTTTGTCGCTATTGAAAATGCTCCTAGCATTGACAGTTCTGAAAATTAATATAATGCAAATACTATAATCATAAAAGACTTCCTGAGCCTGTAGAAAAGCCAGGTCCTACAGTTCCTTGGGGAGAGAGAGTTATTTTACTCTATGTCATTGGAGTGTTAACTCTGAAGCCTAAGGAAGTCAGTCAAGCTAGTAAGTATTTCACTGTCCATAGGAAATCAAAAGTCTCATTAAATGGTATCTAACTTTAGCATCATACACAGCCAAACTTGGGATAAACTAAAGGAAATTTTAGGAAAAATAGAACAAGGGAAAACAAATATGACCAGATTCCTTCCAGAGCACACAGCTGCCTACGCATACTCCAGCTAATCCCTTCTGGCAGATTTCCTTTTTTTTTTTTCCAGATCTGACCATTTCCCCTCTTTTAAGACTTTTTGCTGTTTGGGGTGAGGGGGGAAGGGAAGGAAAAGGAATGAAAATGGAACGTTACAAAAATCTGCTGTATACAATGCATGGGAAGAGATAGACAGAAATGCTGCATGGCGCCAGCTACGGGGAGATTAAATATTGGCCCCACTAGGACTGAAAACTGGAGTGGGAACTGGTTTGTGAAGGAGCAGCAAAGGCTGAGGATCAAATTGCACAGCATGAAGCGGAATCACCAATGAATTTAGAACACAAAAATCTCACAAAATATCTGGAGTAGTATATTTGTTCAATATCTAATTTCTGTCCTGCAAGATAAGTGAACAGAAATCTTACACGTTAGAATCAGTGTTGGTGGATTCTGACTTGGACTTCACACATGTTCACATTTGGTGAAATAAGGACCAGTGCTTCCTCTAGTCTTGATCTTAAACAGGGAACTGCGTGTCTGATATCCGTGATATGCCAGTTTTATGTACTACCATCTTTCACTGCAAGATTATGTACGATGTGAGAGATAAGAAACTGTCTTCAAGGCGATTTCCCAGCAAGTATTTTTTCTTTCCAGAACAACAAGAACATAAAGAAGAGCAGCTACTGGTAAGCACCATGTGATGATGTTGCCATAGACGGGAAAAAAAAAAAAAAAGTTGGTTTAGAAATACCAACCCACTGTCTTTAGTGATTTACTTCTGTGAGCTGGAAGTTACCTTTAGCTTCTCTAGAGGGACAAATGTAAGTCCCTGCATCCTTGCTACTTGGACCAAATACTCTTGGAATAAAGTCAGGAGGAATCAAGGCTTGTGTTCCTCTAAGCTCAGGGGTGTTTATTTATCCATAACCTGTGTTATGGGCCATGCAGTTCCTTTCCAACATGTGCGGCTAGAATACCAGCAAGGTGGATTCATGGTCCGGTCCCCACTCACTTGCTCCTGCTCATGAAATAAAGAAGTCCATTAATGGACAGAGGTAGAAACATAGGCTTTATTTCCACTGTAGTCTTAGTCTCACCCTATTCTCACTTCTCCCTTGATAGCACCCAGGCTGTGCACAATGGAAGTGATTTAAGACGTTACCGCCTCCAGCTGTCTGCCTCGCCCCACTCCCAAAAGTTGGCAGAAGGCAACATGTGTCTGTGCTTCGGCTGCTCCGGTTCATGGTCTGGCTTATTAGCTTAAACTGTTGAGAAGACCAAAAGTTGATTATGCATTGCCTCTAGGAAGGAAAGCACCAAAGGGAGAATCCAGTCATCTTCTTTCATGCTTTTAAGAGAATAGGCCTGCATATATATTTGCTTTGCTCTTTGTAAATTAAAATACATTCATCTTGAAAAAGGCAACAATCATTTTTGCTACTACAGACCTTCAGCTAATGCTGCTGGGTCTGCTCCTTTGCCGTATCACAGGGGGCTGCTAAGTACTGGTACATGTAACATCTGTCATTCCCTGGACTCACATGATTGTGTTTTGTGGTTGGATTGGAAGTTCGACATAGCCTCTACTAACTGAGAAGAGATGACAGAAATGACTAGTCTGTAAGAAGTCTAGATGACTAGATCATTGATTTTTCTTTGTCATTGCTAGGAGAACATCATTATAGCACAGAGTTCTTACAGACTAGATTTTATTATATCGTCACTCAAGTGACATAGATAAACACGGTAGAAAGGAAAGATTATCTCCTTTTTTGTAGAAGGCAGCTCAGCAGCTTAGGCACAAAAAAAAAAAAAAAAAAAAGCACCGAATTCACCCAGGTCACATGGAAATCTCTGGCAGAGTCCCATCAGCTAAATCCTCGCTGAGCTAAAGCTTTTAATGGCCAAACAGGCATAGAGTGAATCTCAGTGTTTAAGTTGCTGCATTTTCCTGACTGGGAAGAAAACCTCATCTTTTTGCTTTCATTTCCTCTCCACAAAGATTTAATAGCTGAAAAGCTGTTGTGTACCATCACATTAATTGGAGTTCATTGTTTTTTACTGTAGTATGCACCAGCACTAAACTCTAATCATCCAAACAAAAAATCAGTCTACTTCATAAAACAAATTCTTTTTGGTGTCAGAGGAGAGCTATCAATTCAGGGACTCAATCTGCTTCTGCCTGAAGTCAATGGCAGAGCTATTAATAATAGCAGGATCAAGTCAGTTCACTAATTTGCCAAATTCCCCATCATTAGTGTGAATTAATGAGATCCTACTGAAGCTGCCTTTTGGCTGTGGGTGAAACGGAACATGCCTGGCAGCACACCAGCATTAGAAGGGAGGCCGGGGAGGAGTACGGTTGGTTTGGGGGGAGGGAGATGAGCAAATGGAAGACTCTTAATGCAGTCCAGATGGAAAAAATTGACCCTGACTTCACCAGTCAGGCAATGGCTATAGTCAGGCTGTTTCCTAGTGAGGGGAAAAACTAGAGAGGCTCAAGTAGCAGCTGAGAAGTCAGCTCAGATAAAATAAGATGGCTATTCCCTTTGGCCCCAAGATTATCTTTTGCCCAAAACATGGAGCAAAAAGCTCTTTTTCCTGTCTTTGGTCAGGGTTGTCCAGAGGTTTTCCCTTACTGCATGCTCTAAAACTTCCAGAAACAGTAGTGACGGAGCTTGAAGTGAAAGGTTGTCCTCACTTTCATATCCAGCCCCATCCAGAACTAAAATTATAACCAAAATTTCCTGAAGAAACCTGCTTCTGTGAGATTTTCAGTTCCAAGAGGGTCATATTAAGTTTGGAGAAGCATCCAAAGAGATGTCAAGTGGTACTTAATTGAACTTGGCTGCCATCACTAAATACAGCACACCACTTTGAGTTTAAAGGATCCTGCCAAGCCCAACAACAGATATTGCTACTCTGTTCCTTGAGATGGTGATGGTGGTTTAACTGTCCATGAGTCATCAGGATAATAGCTATTACTTGAAAAGGATGTGCAGGGAGGAAAGGATGTTCTTGTCTGACGCATGTGTCTGCTTCTGGTGCCATGACAGAGACAATGCCAGGCTAATGCTTGAGTATGATCTTTTAATGGTGGCAGGCCTAACAGCCTTGTAGAAGTAATTGGGTAAATGAGAATATTTGTTTGTCTTTCTTTGTTTTATTTGTACTGTCTACAAAGCCAAATGCATACACCTCTATTTGGGACAGTCAGGCAGCCTGACACTAATAGCTCCAATTAAAGACATAAAGCACATGAGAAGGAAAAAAAAAAAAAAAAAGAAAAAAAGAAAAAAAAAAGTTGTTTCATTTAGTGGTATGACAATAGTGATGTAGGTGCTTTGATAACACCTTACTGTATTCAGAAAGGACCTCAAGAGAAATGTGTGTGAGCAGACAGTTCTGAGATCGGAACTCCTAGCTGCCCAGTAAAATCCCAGTGGTTATTTTTTGCAAAATCTGTTGGCCAGGCATTTATTGAATTTCAGACTTCTGACCAGAAATCTCCTCCTGAGCCATGCCTTACATCAAACCAACTTCCAACTGTGTGGGAACTGTGGGCTCCACAAGCAGTGGATATGGAGATGACCTTTGCCGTCTCTGAAGGTAGTTCAGCCCTCTCCACAGTTACTATAAGTGACATTAGAGCTGTGGCTGTAGTGAGCTGAAAGGGAAACAGCACATTAGAATATTTCACAATGGCAAAAAAAATAATAAAAAATGGACTGTCATAATCCCCTTCTAACTAAATACTGACTGCCTGTCCGTTGCTCAGCAAGAGCAAACCTTAATAAATATGATCCAGATCCTGCCCTTCCTCCCCAAAAGGCAAAGGCGAGCCACCAGATCTTCAAATACTTAGTGTATCCCCCTGAAAGTATCAGTGGCTAATCTGGCATACCAAGTATAAGTGAATACACTCTTCTCCAGTTGTCCCATAATATGTAGCATTGATTGCCTCTTAGTAAAAGAGTGGAACAGGATGAGATGCATAACTGGGATCTTGCCTATTATTTGAAGCATCTAATTTGTACAGCCGTGTCTGTAACCATCAGATTGCCATTGTTTAAAGTGTTAGACAATCTTCTCATAGCAGACAGAAAACACATCATGTTAATTTTATCAGAATTTTAAAAGGTGTCATTAAATTTCCTCTACTTAAAAAAAAAAAAAAAAAAAAAAAAAAGCCTCTGCGGGCAGTATATTCCACCACTCAGAGAGATAAGAAATGCTTCCCATATACAATCCATTTACTTTGTAGTTCACTTCTAATGGGCAGTTTGGTGAAAGGTACTTTCCAACATGCATTTAAAGTGATCCATTCAAAAGATAAGTAAATTGCAGCTCTTCATTAAAACCAGCATTTCATGTTGTGCTGCAAACATATATTTAACAAGGAAATGCTACTGTAGGCTCTTACTGTTCCCCCCCCCCCCCCCCCCCCCCCCCATTTTTTTTTCCCTCTGAGATCTAGAAAATGTTATGATTCATCATCATTTCCAAAAGTGCCTGAAAATTACAGGCCAACCACGACAGCAAAACACAGGGGCTCAGGGAAGTGAATAGACCAAAGAACATTGCAAACATTTTCCATACAGCTATTTGTTCCTGGTTCCTTTTGATCATTGTTTACAACATAAGCTTTCTTTAAAAGGAAACAAAGCTTTTGTACTGAAGCTATAGTACAGTCCATTGCTGACTTGCCTAGGAAGGGTTAAAATAGGGACCAAACACTAAAGTGCATTGTAGTGGAGCTTTAGACTCGTATGTACATATGTAGAAAGCCGGAATTTATTGCTGTTTTTTCAAATGTCATGAACTTGCCTACATAAGGCATCACTCTGAAGTACAAGAGTTAATTCACACATGAAGGACTCTGCAATAATTTTTGCTTTCTTTCCCATTTTCAGATTCATGGCAACCCCACTCCTGTTTCTCTGAATAGATATGTCCAGCTGCCAGGTGGGGCTTTGGGGGCAGCCTGATCAAATTCTTTGTATATGCCGAGAAAGAGATGTCCCCTCTTGCTGTCCAGTACGCCACATTAAGCAAGAAACGGCATTCTCAGAGATCTCACACCATGACTGGGGAGGTGGTGGGGTGGTGTTTTGAGTGGGAAGGCATCACTTTTCAAGTCACTTGAATTTGAAATATTGTCCTTTGCTATGATAGAGAGCCATACCATCCCACAAGAGGAACCAGGCACCCTGCTCTGCTTGGGAAGCAGGCTGCACAGTACACCATCTCCTTAGGACATGTGAATCACAGCCCCTTGGCACAAAACAGACTTCATGGCATAAATACCTTTAATGGGAGGTGTACTGCTGCTGTGTATTCTCCAGTAGAGGACTGGGATTCTGCAAAGCCTGTATGCAAGTTGAGAAAACAGAGTGTGCGGGCTCTACTTAGAGGCCAGGATGTATCTTGGGCCCCAAACACAGAACCAGCTTTGAAATACATATTTTTCACTATTTCTTTCAACTCCTAGCAGTTTAATAGCAGATTTTATTTTTTATGTGTTTTATTTTGGCAGGGGAGGAGAAATCCAGTCTTTTTATCTCTCCCTTCCTAAGAGTGATGCCACATTCTGGAAGGTGCAATTATTGATTTGACTGTGATAGCTGTGGGCTTACTTGAACCTCTGCACTAGTACCCCTGTTCAAAGTTTCAACCCAAACCTGAATATTTTATAGACCGTTTAAATTTTAGTAAACCCCACATTTTTCATGTTGCTAGGACATAAACCATACTTGTAGTAAGGATACTCCTGAGGAAGAAACAGGTTTTTGTCTTGTCTTATAAGCTTCTTTGTGAAGCCTTCAATCTTTTTGCTTCTTCCTGAGCTTGTTAATACTTTAACTAACAAAGCAAAACAAAGTCTTTCTGAGAACATTTCAACATTTCCGTTTCTATTTCCTATTAAAGTGAGGATGTACAGAGACAGAATAAATATAGGAAGTCAGCAAGAAGAAACAAAAACTAAAATAAGCAAAAAATTCAACCGAATTCTTATGGAACATTTAAGAGGCATTTGATGCCAATTCTGGGTAAGATGGCTCCAGCCCAAAACATTACATACGGACCGCTCTGAATGAGGTTTTCATAAATCAGACTTTGGCTTGGGATCTATATTTCACAGCTGCCCTGTGTTATGTGTACTTTCTATCACAGGCCAAAACAAGAACCAAGCTCAGAACAACCTTTGGCTGGTGGGGGAAGCATGTGAGGTCAGGTGAAGACCTCAGTTTTGTGGCTCCAATCAGGCTCCCTCAGGAGGCAGCTAATAAAAGATGAAGGTCCACAATGAGTCCTTGCTTTATCCTAGCTGATTCACCCATTTCCTTAATAATAATGAATCAGTGAAAAGAAAACTTGTTAAAAAGAAAGCCCTTCATTTATGCTGCTCAGACATTAATGCTCGTGTCTAGAGAACAACTCAGAGAACCTCTGCAACCACCAATTCTTTATGACTTAGTAAGAATAAATTCTTCTGTGTGAAGACATTATGTCTGCATATGTTTTATTTTTTCTGCCTGAATTTTAAATGTTTAAGGAGGTGCAGAGTTGGAGAAAACACATTACATCACATTTGGGTTGCATTTAAGCCTGCCACAATTCCTCACAAGTACAGCCCTGCATGAGATAGCAGCAGTGGAGACTAGTGTATATGAAGCAGAGCCCACAGCTAACATTTATGGGAATAATTTGCCCTTTAGAAAATGGGATTAGCAATGCAAGGCTCAGAATTAGAGAGGCACATACAAATCCACAACATTAGTGGGAAGGAAAACCCCGTTCATTCATTCGTGGTTCTGAAAATCTGATGAGGCAGTTTAGGAGAACTGTATGATGCAAGATCTGAGCTTGTGGAGTTAAGGTGGCTGGAAGCACTGCTGGAGATTGGGAGAAGGGAAATAGAGGTAACACAGACTTGTTCCCCAGTACCTTGTGTAGTTTGGTGCTGTGTGGTTTGACCAACAGTTTGGCTAGAGAGTTGAAAAGTGAGGATATTTCCTGATAACTGGAACTGGGAGAAACTTCTCTCTTTAAGCACTTAAGCATGTGAAACTCAACTAGTATGGGGGTTTTGCTGTAAATTTTAAGTAAGCCTGCACTGATTCATAGGTTCATTGTGGTCTGCCAAATTTGGCTGATGTTTCTGTGGTGTTGGCGAGAAGTCACTGAGTTTTGGTCTCATGGAGGGCAAAACATGAGGAGAGTGCAGGTGAGGAATACAGAAGAAAGAAAAAAGACGATTCCCAGTTACCCCTTGTTCATATGGAAAAGATTTACACTAGTTTGCCCCATTTTCCTTTCCAGCTACCAACGTAGCTCCTCTTACTGCATCTTTTCAATGCCCATTAGATTTTTGTGTTAGCACTTTGTTCTTCACCACAGTCCATTAGAATTCCTAGGACATGGAAAAAAAATACTTGAGGAGCAATGAAGAAGGAAAAAAGTAGACTGGGTGTCAAAAGACTTCCTTTGGTTCCAATAAGCCATGATTACCATAAGACCTCATGCCAATTAAAGCATCAGCCACACCTGAACTACAAGGATATGATGTTATTAACAATATTTATTCAACAATTGTCTATAGATTGTGCTTAGTCTCTTTAAAGTTTGATAATCTGATCAATTCAGGATAAACTGTAAAGACTTTATCTCCATAAAATACCAGCACTAGAATATATATATATGTATAGTATATTGAACTCCTCTTGGTCACATATATGGTACCTTCAATCCATTTACATTATGGGCCAAGTCTGCTCCTGCATGTTTGCATCTGTAATTGATTGTGGGAGCTATTAATCATAGGTGTGTGTGATAACATTTAGACATCTCTTTGATTTAAGGATGCTATTAAGGAATTAGACTGTAGTAGGGTAAGAGTTTGTCTCTGCAATTAATTGCTCCTGGGGTTTTGCAATCCATGATTAAGTAGTGGAGCAAAAATCCATGTGACTTAAAAAAAAAAGTCAGAAAAAAAAAACAACAATCTCTGGAGTTATGCCCTTCATTCCCCTCTATTCATAGTCTAGATATCAATGACTAATTAGTTCTCTTTTGTATGTACAAGTTGTGAAACAAACACTCTGTGTCCATTTCAGTTTCTGAGTGTTACTGCTGGAGCTTGTAAAAGATATAATCAAAAGTGGGTAAGGTAACTAGAAGGACTCTGCCTCCTGGAAGTTAATTAGATCTCCCTCTGAGTTACACTTCAACAAGGACAGAAGAATGACTTGACTAACTACTAGTATTGGCCCTATTGTGATTAGGAACAGGATTTGTGACAAGATCAGAATTACCTGATCCTATTCAAATTCACCATAATTTTGGACTTGTGCTGTAATGAGAAGACATCCCTGTAGGTCTGGGAAATCCTCATTTCTTAAAAGTTACTCTTAAGGGTGTTTGAATCAGTTTTTGAGTAGAAAGCTGGGTGAAGAAAATAACAGAAGAAAACATCAGGGTAACATTTCATTTGGATTTAGTCTCAAAGAGCAGTACTGGGAGGTAATCTGGTTTTGAGTGAGAAGTAAAATAAAACTCTTCTCCAGATGCATTTAGTTGTTTAAAGATCTTCTGGTGTTCAACATGTGAAAGTATTAAATGCATTGAACCAATATGATTCTGATTCATACAATTACTTTTCACTTACTCCAAACTCCTCCCAGTTATTTAGTGTTTTTTCAGACTGGAAGGTCTTTAGGACAGAAGCTTGCAGCAATACTAGGAATAAATTTTCATCAGCAAGTTGGTAAATTAGTCCTTATACATCACAAGGCTTGTTTTATTCAGTTTTCTCACCTTCTGTGCTGGTTCTTATGCAAGGTTGCTGTCATTAACAAATTATTATGTTCCACCCCAGAAACTAGCTGCATCCCAGCTCAGGATGAAAAAAAATATATGTTTTTCAGAGGTCACTGAAATCAAATCATAACACATAATAAGTTGCTGTTGTTCTTGTTATGGGAAATTTTGAATGCCTCTTTCTTCCCTCTGGGGACGTGTCCATCAAGGTGACTGTACCTGCTTCCAGCACCAGACTCAAAGCAGTGGAGAAAATGGAACAAAACAGAGGTTTTCAAATTCCATGCTGAAGTCTGGCTGCCAAGGGAGCCTGCCGTGCTCAATTCAAGGGCTAATCCATGACCATCACTCTACTTCAATAATTGCAGAACATTAATGAGTCTGTTTCCTTATTACAGAGCTCAAAATAAGAGCATTGGCATTCCGATTTAGCAGGGAACTTTTAAAGTCTTAGCCCAAGGATTGTAAGGAATGGATTTTTTTTTTTAATTAACTTTGCATTCAAAACTTGTGTTAAACCATCTGTTCTCATGCAAGGGGGTAAGGGAGGGGGAAGCTAGCCACAGATTTTCATCAGCGAGCTGTTAAATTAGTCCCTTTACTTCACAGGGCTTGTTTTATTCAATCTGCCTTTATTAAGAACACAGGTTTGATTCTGCAAGGAACAAATTCTTCTGGTTCTTTAAGGAAAATGGTTTTAAGCAGGGTTTTATTAGGTTGCATTACTGGATAAGCGATACAACATGTTACCAGCGTGAATCATCTGATTTAGAGTGACAAGAAAGGAACTTAAAAAATACCCAGAGCCAAAACATTGGCAGGCGAGGGCTAACAGGGCCAGATTTGATCTGCTTTTGCAAAGTTTTTCTGTTGCAATTGGTAGTAACTGTCTAGGGCTTCTCGATATTTTGACTAAGTCTCTCTACCATCCCTATATTAAGAAGCAGAGAAATTAGGGCCAGACTGCAAGTCTTCTAACCAGACTGAATAGTCGCAGTGAAGTCAGCAGGGCTGCTGATGGAATGAAGCATGATCTGGGAGGAGGTCTAGCACTATTTCATCCTGAGAGGAAAGAGGCATACATAGGTCATCTTGCCTTCGCAGCCAGGACTGAGCCTTACAGCATGCTTACAGCAAGCTGCCTCAGCCCAGCTTCTGTGAACCCCCTGTGCATGTCTGTGTCTGTGAGCAAACAGACATTTACAGATCTCTGCCTTTGAAATGATGCCGCCTTAAGCCAGACCGGGTGAGTACAACACACCGGAGCAGCACAACCGAAAATCTTCGGTCTTTTTCCATTGTCTGCATTCAGATTCTTTTTGCTCGGATTATTCAAGTTGCCTCCTGAATAAGCTGGCAGGTAACTGGGAAGAGACACGGAGAATATTCATTGAAAGAGAAATGTGATTTCTGAATTAGAAATGATGCAAAAAAACTGACCTTAAGTCACACATAGCATGAGGACAAAATACATCTTCTCTCTGTTAGCTGAAAGCAATTCTTACCCTGAAGATAGAGTGAAAGATGAACATGTAGATCTGCAAGTTCAAAGGTATCTCAGGTAATCCAGTAAAGGAAATTGAATATTTTGAAAACCTCATAAAAGAATAACAGCTTAATTTGTCAAATTTGATATATTCCAGTCTAAAAATGTCTCTTACCATCATGACAACAGATCTCAATCAGTTTTAGGGTATAGCCCAGAATTATCTTATTTTCTTTAGTAAGATCCTGAGACTTAAATGAGCTTTTAACCTTGAATAAAAATTCTAAAATTCTAAAACTCTAAAAGAAAGAAAAACAGACAGACTAGAATTGCTGAAAAGAAATTCCAAGGTAAGTTTCTAGAATGTAGCTAACCTGTCTTGAAATTTCAAGCTATACCATAAACTACACCCAATTCCTCCATTCCACAATAAAGCCTGTATAGTTTAAATCTTCCAACCAAGCTGAGCTATGAAAGCAGGAGAAGGATGCCTCCCTGGATTCAATTTGTAAACTTAGTCTAGTTCTCCTCAATAGAATTTGCCAAGCCAGTTCCCTCTACTTGTCCCAAATAAGTCTTACAGACAAAAACCAGTAATACAGACTTGCTCAAGCTACAAAGAAAACTCCATAAATATGTTGCCCCTCCTTCAACAGCAATGAAAGGAATAAAAGAAGAAACAAGTTTTGCAGCTGGACTGTCCCTTTGGGATGCAATGCTGGAGGTTCATACCATTAACATGTCATTTGTTTAATCTTCTCATAATCCGTCCCCATGTTGAAGTATAGATCTTGTTTATGAAACCAGACCATGGGCAACCTATGGAGTTAGAATTTGTCACTGAAATTATGTTGGGAATTATCTGAAAAAATGACTTGGTGTCCTCTCCTAAGTATTTGGAGAAGTCACAGAATACTTTGGTTCAAATTAAATCAAGTTAAGCACTTTTAAACTCTTCATTTTGCATTGCTGTAGAGAAATTAGTATCCTTAGTGTGAGATTTTTATATCAATTTTTGCAATCAAAGTAGATTTCCCTGTATTGGAACACAACTGGGAGAAGCAACACCTAACTTAAATACGTGAATCTTGCCAAGAGTGTTCAGGTCAAACTGGGAGGCAAACAAAGCAAATGATCAGTCTCCAGAACAGAAAATATTCCTACATTCATAAAGAAACTGGAAGTTTTAACTCAATCTTTCAGAATATTCACAACTCTTGCCTGTTTCAGTGTTACGCAGATGGCATGCATATATCCATATTTCAGGGTTCATAAAAGAAAGAATGAAACAAACAAACAAAAACAAAAACAAAAAACACACACACACCAAAAAAAAAAAAAAAAAGAGGAAAAAATCTGGAGAGATCTTTATTGCCTCTCCAAGGGCAATTTTGAGCTCAGAAAATCAGTTTTCTTGCCATGCAGTGAATGACTGCTGTCTCAGTTTCATGAGTAACTCTCTAGTTTTCCTTTTTGGTGGGTGCTTAGTCATTCAGGATGCTTGATTCTTCTGCATCCTTTCCCTTGGAGGGAACAGAAGAAATACATTACTGCATGCTGCAGTCTGTCTATGCCAACAGGCCAGGAGTGGCTTGGGAATGACAGCCTTGCCTTGCACACTGTTATTAAAGGAATAATGACTACTAATTCTGAGAAGTCCTGGACATTTGACCACGCTTGGTAATGAATCTCTACCAATTTTCTTCAGAGTGTGTTGACCATTTCAGCATAAAGAAAAATCCTTAGTGCAGCAGAACTGAGCATCTTTAGTCTGAAAAGGCAGGTTTGACTGGAAGGTTTGTTTTGTTAGCTATGGGATTTCAGGGAATTTGATGAGGTAGGGATCCTGTGTAAGGCCACAGATCTATTCACACCATTGCTCCATTACCTTCTTTCTCCAGCCCATTCATATCCAGTGCAATCTCCTTATTACAATATGTAATAATGAAGGCTATGAAACCCCTGATTTTTTTAAACATCTATTTACATGGAATTTGAACCTTGCTACAAATAAACCATAAAAATGACATTAATAAACACCGGAAAGCAGTAATGATGTGTTACTACCATAGGAGGGCCAGTTAAACAAGTTAAAGGCTGACACAGTTTTCCAGACGCAGCGTTGCACAATATGCTTGTTTACCTGGATACTTCACTCTTGCTCTTTCCCTCCTCAGACACACAGACGGGTACCAAGGGTGAACACTGAAGTGAACTCAGAAATGTCACACTGCGGATGATTTATTCTATGTAGGCCCCTATTTACCTCCCTTATAATTTAATTTAGAAGAACATCACATCTCTAAATGTCTTTTACTTGTAAAACCTTTATGAACCACAATATTTTTTTAATAAATAACTTCCAATATTTGAAAATGAGGATATTTGTTTCTCACTTAGAAATCTAATCTTCTTGTTTTAGCAATCAAAGTAGGTTTCCCTGTATGTTTTCACATATATTCAGCTTATTCCCCCATTATAGGTCTAATTCCTGTACCTTTCCTGTGAATCACGATTTAAAATAAACTATTCTCTTCTTGACATGATCAATCTATGCAGAGCTCTTCTATTGCTCCTCTCGCTGAGTCATTCTTTCCCATTTTTACCTTGTAAGCTTTGATTTCTCTTCATTTTATGGTAATGACTTCCTCTCTTTACTTGTGTAATATAGTCCAATATTGAAGTTTAGGAATGGTTTTAGAAATGCAGCTGAAATTAGGAACAAAGTTTAGGATTTCTGAAGAGGACAACAGCAGGGTTAGGATTTATATTTGATTGATCTGATAATTTTTACTGAAGTCAATTCCTATGGTGTTGGTTATTGTCATGCCTATTTCTGTGTATCAGCTATTCAGAAGAGAATTCTGTGACTGCCCTGAATTTGTTCATGTTTATGAAGCAAATTCTACAAGGTACTAAAATAATACATGTGGATTGAAGCTAAATTAATGTTCAACCTATTATTGAAAACTCTAAAATCTAATTTTTAATTTTTTTAGAAGGCTTTTTCTCCCTGCTAGCATGGAAGTGACAGAAGTAATGAGTGAATTACCAAGAGTAAAAAGTTGTGTTGGTTAACAGGCAATGGACTTACTGCGGCTGTCACCTCACAAGTTAATAATGAGGCAGCTCCTTGGAGAACCTCAGGTAACTTCAGATCCATCCATACTTCCACATCTAGCCAGTTTCAGTGAAATGATAATTTGGATAATTTGGAAAAGTATAATAATAACAGATCTAAGATATATTTAACTAATTGCAGTAAGGAATTTTGAACATATTTTTTTGAAGTCCTGTAAAAATAATAAACCAGTTGATCCAATCTTATTTACAAGTCCAAGATTCCTGAAAACGCTATTGCTGTTAATTCATGATTTTGTTATAGCCTCAATTTTTTCCCCAGTATCAATCAATTATTCATATAAGGGATGATGGTCCAAGCAATGAGTTTCTCCCACTTGTACCCTGACAATTACTTGAATCCAAGTATTCCTTCTGCTAGTTGCAGTTTTGCCTCATGTTTTCTGACAGTGAAATCTGCAGCTTTTGAAGTGGATGTTGATCAGCATCTCTGCACAGAGTTTTGTTTATTTATTAAATTATTTGCTGGCTAGGATCCCAGAAGATTTCCTGCAATGTAAAAGTGCTTAAGAATATACTAGAGGTGTAGCATACACTTACAGGGTGCACTTGCTAGCTGAGTGACAGCTAACAAATATTAGCCTTCCCTTTAAAACATCAAATACAAATGTGCGGAAAAGTGTGGGTAACCCTCTCAGTGGCCCACACATCTCTGTTTAAAAAAATGGACAGGTAGCTCAAATAGGAATAAGAGCAAATGGATCAACAGTGTGTCAATAGCATGGCTGGTTTCTTTCCTGTGGATTTAAAAGATTTAATTTATCAGTCATCTGAACTATTACTATACCTTCTGCTTTCTTAGAAGGTAGTTACTGAACATTGGAGCAACTGTGCAATTCAGTTTCTAAATCCATCTTCCCTGTATCAGTTATCTTTGGAGCTTGCTTTCCTTCTTTCACCAATTCTTCTCCTTAATCTTAGGAAGAAAAAATGAGCTTTAGCCCAGAAACTGCCTCCTCACTATGGAGGCAGCCTGGGAGCAGTAAAGGAGGGCACATAGTTTCAGATGCAATGACCTGTCTTGGTTTTATTTGGCCATATCACCACACTGGCTTGATTTACTTACATCAAAGGTATGGAGAAAGGTAAGAGACAGGGACTGAGTCTTATCTCACATTTATACCAGAAGAGGACTGGAGTCATGGGCACAAGCCATTAATGTTACAGGGCTTCATGTTGTAGTGCAGTTAGAGAGAAAGGCTCTATCTCCCCTCTCTTTACACTTGGTCAAAAAGTCCATGAGCCTTGCTCCTCCCATTTCCTTCTTCACCTTTCTTGTCTCCATTCCCCTAGGGTCCTAGCTTCTACTGACTGACCTTTAAAAATGCAACAACAGTAATTATCCTATAATTAGACACTCTAAGTCACGTTGTTGCTAAAGCTGTCAATGTGGGAAGGAAGCAAGCAGTGCTTAGGGTAAGAGTTTAAGACTTCTTTTTCATTGTCTCACCAGAGGTATTTGTGCCAAGTCCCTGGCATTTCATTAGGTGGTTGTTGGAGTTCCCTTCTAATTGCATCTCATAAGTTAGTGATTGCTGCTCCTGACTCAGTGGTTGTCTGTCTCCAGACCATAGAGACAGAGAGTAAATGACATTCAGGGTTTCAGCACATTTCAAATTCCTGCTACCATTATGGCCATTGACAAATGTAACCATCCAAACTCATCATGCTAGTGCTGTACCACCCATATGGCATCAGAGGTACACCTCTGTCTTCTGATTTTCACACCAGAGTCTGGAATGCACAAGTTTGATTCTAGCAGGTGGCAAATGTGTGCAGTTTACATGAAATCCAGATACCTGGCAAATATTTCTTGGCATTTATACTACTGCAGAAGTGTCAAAGCTATGACAAGGCTTGGAAGAACAGCCCTGGATTAAAGACACAGAGTTCATCTGGTCCATTCTTCTTAACATGGATAGTCCACCTCTAAATTACTTAGCAAGGTATTGCATATAAAAGCAAAGAAATATGTGAGTTACTTAAAGTTGGGATTTTTTTTTTTTTTTTCCTTTCCTCTTGTCTTTAGTGTCCTTTGTGGGCAGCTGTCAGGGTGTAACAAATTCTCTATGACTTGAAATGTGCAGCAGAACTTCTCTGTCACCCACTCCCCGGTTGATTCTTCCTCCATTTGCCTTGCAAAAACATTGTTTCTTTTACTTTTCCCCCAGTTTAATTTTGCCTGGGCACAATACATCAAGTGGTGTCTGCAGAAATACACAGGATGGAATATTTGATTTTCTCTCTTTGTTGTCCACATTTCAACGTCTTGCTGCTTAGATTGGCTATCCAAACTTCACAGTAAAAATATTATTAATAAAATCACACATTCATATAATACTCTGCCTCGATACCAGATTTCTCCTGGCTCTTACTTACACTTGCATTATTGATAAGCATCAGGCAAAAGAAGGGTCCCTAGGTTAAATCTATATTGCTTTGAATTTCCCTTCTATGCTTAACATCAGACGCCACCAACACATCTTGAACTGATTTAAGGCCCTGGGGTGTTACTCAGTGCCATTCAAAACACAGCAAGCCACTTTCCATGTGCTGGGGCCACTAGGGCTCGTTAGAATGGCATTTTTAATAAAACTTAAGTGTAACTACAACATTTTGCGGCTCCACTCTCCAGATAAACCACTACGTACGTCATTCCCTTCTTCACCTCCCCATTTACACACCCACCAGACTTTTGACCAGCCGGCCAAATTCATTATGGGTGTAAATCCATTGCAATCAATAACATTCCTTCTGCTTGACACTTATTGTAGGCAAAAGTTTCCATAGGGTTGTTTGCGTGTGTCTTTTTTTAACCTCCTATAACAAATGAGGTCTTGAAACAAAGCCCTGAATGCTATTATTCAGGTGAGGCAACACAGGAACATTAAAAACACTGTTTTCAGATGCAGCTGTTCTATGTTACAGTTGTTTTCTGGTTGAGAAAGGGCTGAGCTGTTAATAATGCCTGAACCTTTTCCCTTTTTTTTGACTAAAATAAAAATAAAATAAAAAAATCACACCTACCCAGTACAATGGCCACTCAGCAAGAATATTTTCAGGGTTCACAAAAGAATCCTCTGGTGCTAGGATACAGTGGCAATAACTAACTAAGATAAATAACATAATATAAAAATAAAATAAAACATGAGACGACACCAATGTTATCTGTGCTACTGGTGGAAATTCTGAAAAGACCATCGGCCATTCACGTAGACAATGACACCCAGCTAAGTCAGAGCAGAGCTTCCTGAGACCTTTCCCTTGGGAGCTGAAAGGGAACTAGAGAGGAATTACCCCAGCCAGAAGTTCAGTTGCTGTAGCAGGAGCCTCAGCATCCCTGTTTCCAGCAGGAAGTTTTGCTTTGGTTTTACAGGTGGTAAAGTTCTGCATCTCCTCTTCAGGTTTGCAGACTATGTCCCTTAATCAAGCTTGTTTTGTTTCTGCTTTCTGTTTCTCTAGCCTTGTTATTACACCCTGTGTGTCACGCACAGGACAGAAGTATCAATACAGGGATTCCCTGAAAATGAATCACCATGTGCCCCATGGGATTCGGATAAATGGACTGAATCACACTTTCTTCACCTCTCTGGACTCCCATTTCAAACACACTTTCCAGCCCTCAGATGAAGGATAAAATACTGTTGTTTCCAAGCGGTTTTGCCCTGATCAGGAAGGAGCGATGCTGAGATTTTTTCTCATACGAGTAACTGTCTGATGCTTCTTAATGGGCTTCACCGTCAGCAGCACCTGGCGGAATCTGTGCCGTTTCGGGTTTTGGCAAGGACTGTCTCTTTGTATATAGATAGCTACACACATATAGCTTCTAGCAGAGTTGTAAGTATTACAGAAATAAATACATGACTGACTATGTGGTGGAGATGCCGTTCCCACCCCTTATCCATCACAAACAGCTCTCCCTGATGTGTGCTGCTCTTCCACAGCTGATGGGAAAGGGAGCTGCAAACTCCTGCATGCCAGAGTGCTCAGAGTCAGCAACCGGCACCATAGCTCCCAGCTTACACAGTTACCACGCGATGCTGTTTAATACCAGACCAATGAGGTGAATAAAACCTACAAAAGTTTATGGTGTGTAAATTACTGTTGCACCCTGCCCTCTGCCTCTGCACTGAACTGCCTGCACCAGAGATCTATAAATGAAAACAGTCCCTTTCCATGCAAGGCAGCGTGAGTTTCGGGGGCTGGAGAAATTACTGGGCAGTTATAGTGAGGTGGGAAGTTGGAAAAAATGTCCCAGCCAGTTCAGGCTCTTGATATCCCATCCTCTGAGCATCTGACTCTCAGGCATCTTTGCAAAGAGACTTCTCTGGAGAGCCTCAGCTGGAGGCCATGGGTCTCCTGCTAAGCTCTCAGCACTGACAGCAGGAGCAGGGAGCAGCACTGTAGCATTTGGGAGGGAGATGGGAAGCAAAGCAGTGAATTGGGGAAACAAACAGCTAATTCAGGGATTTGAGCAGAGGGTAAGGGTAAGGAAACCAAACATGCTTTGGAGGGAAGCTCTACTGGAGGCTCTGCATTACAAGGAGTGTTGTTTTGCCTCTTCTCAGCTTTCAAAAATGTCACTGTTGTGTAACCTGAATAGCTGCTGGCTGTCCTGTATCTAACATATTTGAGAAGACTGGAAAATTCTGTTTCAGAGTATGTAAAACTACCAAGGAAACATGCCATTGTAGACAGGCATCTACAATTCCGCTCAACACATGAGAAGCGCTGGCAGCTGCTGTGTTATCTTTGGAGCCATTGCACAGTCTGTCAAACTGAAAACACGACAAAACATTTTGAGTAAATGCTGAAACTTTTATGATCTCTTGGGGGGAAAAGAAGTTTCAGATAGTGTAATCTGATGAGTGTGGTACAGATGAAGAGATAGACAATGCCTGTTAGAAGATGCATATGCATGTTGTAAAACGAGAGGCTATATCTGGCTCCATGCTTACAATAAGATCTGTGAGCGCAGATTCCTTTAACTATTCAAAATCCTGCTGTTCTAAGTAGGACCAGAGTGACTTTTTTGAAGCATACTTGTTTGGAGGAGGCACACCTTTTCAAAAGCTGGCGTCAACCCTGGGTGGCTCGTGTGCTTTTTTAGTAGATGACTAGCTTCAGACATGTCATTTCTCTTCCAGTGCCTCTGTTTCCCTTTCTGTAAGACAAAGATAGTAAAATCACTTGCATCATAAAGAGTTTCAGTATTGAAAATGTGTTCTATCTGGGGCAAAGATTTGTTGTTCTCATATTTCCAGATACGTAATAGGCCACTGCAAGTTTAAGGAAGCATTCTGAGGTGTTAGTTAAAAATAGTTAACAGTATTAAAAAAAATAAATAAATAAATAAAAAATTAACTTGGAAACATCCAGGGGCTATGTTTTAAAAATAAACTAATACATAGCTATAGCAAATAGCAACGTTTGCCAACACTCTCAGAGAGCTTCAAGAGCTACAGATAAGGCTGATCCTGCTGAATCCAAGGGAGTCATAAATGCTCGGCATCTTTCAGAATCAGGCCCTCCTATTCCAGTGCAAAGGGAAGAAGCAACTCTCAGCATCACATCAGCCCCTGCAGATGTGGTCTGCTTAATGGTGACTGCGTGCAAAGGCATGGCTCACAGACAATCAAACAGTTGTTCAGATGAAACTGGGCAAAGGCAGAGAAACATCAAGTTAAAGGTCATCTGCAAATCTCTCATTTTCTCCCCTCGCTTTGCCTCCCACAGAGCTTGTGAGTTTGTCTCATCTTTCTGTGAGTTGTGCCAGCCCTGTGCTTTGCTGGCGCTCTGGCTGCATCATTGCTGATGAGCAAAGAGGTTCTCATGTAGACACTTGGCACAGTCAATTAGTAAAGTAATTGAGTGCTCTTTGGGATGAAAGGTATAATACACATACAAGATTATTCACCATTTTCATTACATGCCATATCCGGGAAGATGCAGGAATGCAATGCATCTAGACACTTCATGGTGAGGTAACTCTGAATGACCTGCTTTTCTTCATTTACATCTGACTCAGTATCATTTGAATACTGTGCTTTATGTGTGATATTGCCTTATTGCTTTTACAACACCCAGAAGAAGACTAGAAGAGCCAGCAGGTCTCTGCCCTCAAGAGTTTGTTTTATCTGAGAGAAAATGAGTGGAAGGTAATACACAATAGGGAGGAGATGGGTGGAGACCTTGAGATGGTTGGACTGCAGTATAATCATTATTATTAAAGTCCTTATGGATATCATGGGAGAAATTAGTCTTAGGTAAGGATTTGAATGGAATGAGACTAGCTGCTTAGCAGGCCAGAATAGGAAGGCTGTTTAAGCAGAGAAGGGTGGTGTAGGGAAAAGATTGGGTTTACATACATATATATGTGCATATATGCATATACTTACATATGGCTATATATGTTTTATATATGTAAGGTTATATCACCTTACATATATAAATGATATGATGATATCACCCAGACCAGTCTGTAGAGACAGAATTGAACGGATGGCACACATTCCTTTTGGAAGCATCCCATCATGTCTCCTCTGTCTGAGGCTGCTCAGAAATTTTTAAGATCAAGTTTTCAGAAGAAATGAACCTGCTGGACAAAAGTGGCAGTTTCTAGATGCCACACAGTTTTGGCAGCCTACCTCTCAAATGCTTGTGTTTCAGGGCACGTGGAGGTTTTCTGTACTGTGGAAAATAGGCAATAGTTGTGCTATCTGGATTAGATGATTTGTTTTGTTATCCTCATTAGGCTTGAAAAGTGCCAGTTAATACTGGGCTACTGAGCTGCTCGAGTTCTCTGCCACAGGAGTGCACAACATCCAACACTAAAGCTCTCTCTTGTGGTCGTGATATGCAAATACATGGACTTTATTAGAGGTGAACGCGGTTCGTAAACCACTTCAGCAAAGCACTGAGCTCGTGAGGAGTTGAGAAATCATGTCTTAATTTTATGTTTAACTACGCTGACAGTTTCTACTCCTACTTCTAAACTGAGGATGTTTATTATGGAAATTATTGACATCTATTACTCTTCCAACATCAAATCTGTTACTTGAGAAACTCCATGCTTTTAAATGAGAGGTTGCATTTTTCACATCCATCACTAAAATATTTTTTAAAAAGCTAATTCAGGTGTTTATAACCACAACCTTTCCACCGTGTTTATCCAGCTTAGTTACAAGAGCAATTTTGCCTTTGCTGGCTTTGATTCCCATTGCTGAAGCCTTGCTTACATTTACGTGCTGAGCCTCTGCAGCCACGAGGGCCGTGAGAGCCTGGGAACAGCGAGGAAGTGCAGCGTGAGACGATGAATATGGAAAACAACTGGACACCCATTAGTCCTGCAGAAGCAGAACCTGTTCCCCACAGATGAAAGCTGACTCATGTGACATTTTTCTGACAGTGAGCACTGTCTCTGCTGATTAAGAATTTGTCTGATCAGATAGTGAAAGTCCCAGCGAGCTGCTGTGTCATCTCCTGGCGGTGCCGATGTTTCGTGCCACTGGGAATCCTGGTTTGTCTGAATCTTTTTGTTCTGGCATCAAGCTGGGTTTGAGTTCGGTCTTTCCTTGGCCAGAGGGGAGGTAGGAACGAAACCTTACAGGCAAATCTGGATTGGTTTACAGATGCTCCCTAAATGCCTTGAGGTGGTCAGAAAGTCTCCGGGGCCGGTGGTGCATGGGCTTCCCTGCTGCTTGGCGGTGTCAGAGGTGAAAGTGTTGATCTGCCTTGAGCCTGTCTGTCAGATCATCAGGAACTGCAGCACAGCACAAAGGCTATCTGCTAGCCCACGATGGGAAACCTCTCACTCGCTCTGAGCAGTGACAAGGTGCTGTTGCATTCACTTTTCCTCCTGATGATAAGGAAAACAAAAGAGGAAAAAATCTTCCACAGGGACTGGGGCACGGAGACAATGGAAATGTCTCCTTCCATAAGAGAGCACGGAGACAGAGACAGGGAGATGGACTGTTGGAAATGGGAGGGACTGAAGGAGCCTATGAGGCTTACCAAAAGTGCAAGGAAAAGTGACACAGTGGATGGCATTTTGGGTGATGGTTGAGCACTGGAGCGGAATAGGCAACCTCAGCTCCCCACAGCTGCGACCACTGCTCCCTGAAACCAGGGACTTGTGTAAGAACTGTTCACCCCAAAAGAGCCCCAGTCCCAGAGCAAGCTGTCACTCTGCAAACATTTTTTTTTTTCTGTTTAACCCAAAATAGAACTTCCACCTTTATGATACACTGCAACACATCTCTCCTTTTCTTTATGTTATGATCCCAGCAGCTCTCAAACAAAAAATCAATTTTTATGGAAAGTTTTGAAAGCTTAGAGCTCCATGTCTTCTGTGGAGCTTAGAAAAAAAAATGTTTTCAGTATTTTAAAAAGTGTTTTTAAACATTCCTGAGATTTGAAATGCTGTAGACTTATCAATTAATCTTCCTTTTTCCTGTTTTGTTATTCCACGCCACAAAATGTATAGTGTTCAGATGATTCCCCTTTTCCTATTTAATGTTTAGTGAAGTTACAAACTTGATCAATTTTGAAAAGTTAGGTTGTGACCAATAAAAATAAAATGTCAATAAAAACAAATAAATAAAAGTCTATTTTCTCTCCTGACATTGAAAATGCAAAATAATTGCAAAGGTTGGATTTTGGCACTTTTACGTGTTCTGTAGGTATTTTGGTTGTTTTCCGAAGGGTCATCTAAAATAGAAATATAGTGTTTCAAGTGGACAACTTCAACCAGTTCTGATTATCTAAATTATGGAGGGGTCACTTACACACTACCAGAGCTGATTTTTTAACAAAAATCCGCAACTTGAATCAAGATGGCAGGATGAGGCTGCACTCTGCCTTCTGCAAAACTGCTTATTAAAATTCATTTCATTTTGAACGAGCCTTTTATTTTCCTTATTGTTTTAAAACAAACAATAATTTTTCATAGACAATTACAAAATAACAATTCAAAAAGACTGGAAGAACGGGTCTGTTGAATGAATCTGAGCATACCTGTGATTGTTTTGAATCACTCCTGCTTTGGTAGAAAGGGACAATTTAAAAGATTGACGTGAATGCAGGGCTTCATCCTCTGAATCATTGGCTCCTTTTAATGGCAACTAACAGCTAAACTGGGTCAGAGAGTGCTTATTAAAGGTGAGGAAGCTCTTAGCCTCTGCCAGGGCTAGATCCTTTGTCTCGTGTTGATCCAAAACATGGCATAGATGATCGGGAAAGACTTAACACACAGAAGCGTGATAGTGGGGTTAAGAAAACAAAGCTAACAGGCATGCAAAACGAAAACTGGGAATGCTGCTGACTTCTTTGAAAAATTAAGGCACAACAAAGGGCTTTCTTGAATAAGTTTCTTTAGAAGTTAATTTACCAAAACAGTCTGTGAAGACAAGAAATGTGAAAAAACATGATCATCTCCCGGTATTGTGACAGTTATCTTTTGTCCCCAATTTAAAACCCTCAGCAGAAAATGCCAGAAAAGCATCACATGTAGCATCAGCAGAGTCCCCTCAAAGCACACAGACATCACTGGGCAGTCCTATTCGTTAGCTCTGTTATCCTCTGTGGACTCTGTGGACAAGGAAAAATGGTCTTTGAACTTCTCAAACTCTGAGGCACATTTGTGAGCTATGTGGGTCCGTGCTGCAACCATGTCAGTGCTGCTTTGGAGACAGGCAGACACAGCTCAGCACAGCTAATAGGATCAGAAAGGAATCTCCTGAAAAACCTCAAAACTGGACCAGCACCCACCCTGATCATGGAGAAATGAGCAAGTTTGCCTGCTCTTATGGGATAAAAGTATTCTGGTCCTGATCCATAGCTGGGGAAGTCACATGGAGCTACCTTCCAGTCCTTTTTCTGCAGCTACGTTTTTAAAGACAAATGTATGCTCTAAGGAAAAAAAAAAAAAAAAAAAAAAACACAAAACAAAAACAAAACACAGAGAAAGGAAAACCAAATCAGAATTCAAAATATGTTATTACAATAAAGCCAATATTTTCTCTATTTGTACATATGTCTTTATGCCCTTGTATAGAGCATTTTTTGTTAACAATAACAGAAAATCTCAGACAACAGAGATCTGATTTTTACATGAAGCAAGTGATTCATTTATTAAGGTCTGATTTTTTAAAAAGTTGTCCCAGGACCTACTCTGTAATTTTCCTGGTGTTGTTTTAACTTGGAGCTGAAAATGGAAATGATTATGAATGGCATAGTTGACAATAGAGTTTACAAAGAGATTATTACAGTTATTATTAGTGTATATATTCAGCTGGACATATGTTTGGATAGTAGACCTGGTTTTTCTTCTTTGTATTGTAACACCCCACGAACGATTCACATATGTTGGTGGGTTGTTGTGTGCTTGCTCAGAAAAATGCATATGGAAAAACAAACCCTTGTGTTTTGCCAGAAATAAAAGAAACTGAAGACAAACAGCTCCAAAGTTGGGCACAGGTGATTTAAATTTACCAGTAACACTGTCTTCATAACTGTTGACTTTTGAAAGTATGAGAGGAATGAAAGGGAACATTTCCTTGGTTTAATTCCCTGGTGTCATTCCTCATCATAATGTAATTTAAGCACTGCGTTTTATATTGTTGCTTTGCAGGTCGCCTGTTTTTAAAGGTATACTGTCACATAAAATCAAACAATGCTTTACCTTTGCAATGAATAACACTTCCAGCTACTAAAACTGATTGTTAAAATGCCATGTTAGCTCATTCCATAAATCACTAGTGAAATCGTGACCGTACTGAAATCAATGGAGGTTTGCCACTAGCTCCCATGGGGCCAGAATTTAGCCTCCAGACTTGATGAATACACAGAGCAAACAATATCTCCAATTACTTTCTTAGGTTGGGCAAGTGCATTCCTCACTCCTGTTCCTTTCCTGCTTTCATTGTCCCCCACATCTGCAATGTGGCACTTGGGCTGCTGGGTCGTCAGTGTGATGAGCTGCCAAGAGGCAGCCTGATACATGGGTGGTGAGGAGCTTCATCCTGCAAACACTTCAGCACATCCAGCGCTTTATCATAGAGGTGATTCCATTGGAGCCGTAGGCCAGCTTTGTCATAAGTGACATAGCTGTGGCTGAAGTTATTACCCATTTTACATCTATGTGTCAGATGCAAAAACAAAGCACAAAATGTTTTCTCTTTTTGTTTACTAAGGGAGTGCGTAATAAGCCCAGAACTTATTTATGTTGCCTTAGACAATGAGAGGAAAATATTTTGCTCTTTGTTTTTGCCCAAATCATTCTAATTGCCTTCTGGAAAGTCCACTTCATAAAAGGAAAACACATTTGAAAGTATAGCTGGGAATTTCATCACTTATAGATTGAAAAAGCATTTGTTCCTCTAATCAAGCTTTCCAGGACTGATGTGTTCACTACAGTATTCATGCTTCATCTGATGTAAATAGCAATCACGTCTATTTAATGCCATTATTTAAATATTAGAAATAAATCTGAGACAAATCCTCAGATCTTACCTCCCCATAGCTCCAGCAAGTTTTGGCCCAAACTCAGTAGTTTATACTCTTATCACATACAAGCTCTAGAAGGAGTGGGAAAAGGAGAATTGAATGTCATAGCAAGGCATCAGCTTTGTGTCTTCCTTTGTGACTGTCATCCCAGGATCAGGGATCCAGGCAGTTTGTCTCTCTGGTACCTCTGCTGCTGTTGAAAAAAAAATGGGATGCAAGCAGCGCCCTGCCTCGGACTCGTCAAAGTCCCTCAACCCAGGACTCCTGCAGGTACGTGGGGTAGAAGTGTTCCCTTTAAAATGCTTTTCAATACAAGTCCACAGGCTTATTTCATTGCTGTCTCAAAGCCTGGAATCAAACACAGAGTGTATCGGATGTCTCCAGCAGCAACTAAACTCATGCACTCTTGTAAATCTCCCTCGTAATCCCCCTGCTGCTGACACTTTATTAGCCAGGCATTCCGGGCTGTGCTTTACTGGGGCACCTCTAAGTGATTGCAGATGGTATTGCTGTGCTAGGGTTCAGATGTGCTACCAAATAGCTGTCTTCATATTTTCCATGCTCTGCCTCATTTGTCAGATTGGTTTTAACCCTGTTGTGCTCAGGACATTGCCCACCTTAAGTAAGGAGCCATAGGTGGACTGTACACCGAAGCAAATGCCAGGTATTTTCAGTTCTGTGTGGATACTCCTCTCTGCTGTACCAGGGAACCTCCTTGAGTTTAAAAGCTCATTGCGTTGAATCACCAGCAATAAATGCTGAGCAGGGTGAGGAGACATGTCAGTCTTTGAGAGCACATCAGTGGTGGGAAGGTGGGAACTGCACAGAGCTGCCCAACGCAGCAGAGATAAGAGGTGATGAATCAACACCCTGTACGTTTGTTGGCTCAGATGCTGCATAGCTCCAGCTCTCAGCAGGTCTCTTTAGTGCACAGGCATTGGCTAAGCCAGAGGAAGTTTCTGGATTAATAGTTCCTATTAATGCCATGTTAGCATAAATACATTGCATCCAGACCTAAACTGGCTTGTAACACTCACACCCACCTGGATCTCTGCTCTGATCTGCCCCATGCTTTCAGCTCTGGGTTGGTGCAGGAGGGTGAGTTGCAGTTTGCCCACAGCCCCTCTTGCTGGGATATCTGCACTGAGAACACACAATACTGTCTCATTTCCTATCCACTCTTGACCCAAGCATCCACTGGGCATTTACACAGAAGGATACTGAAAAGCTGACTTTTCTATCTCTTTGTGCCTTTCAGTAACAATGATTCTTCAATAGATACATTCCTAACGAATACAGGCTAGAGGTCTGGGCTGCCCCTCCAATCTTTACATTCTGTGCTGCAAATCCTGCATAATCAGCAGAAGGTCCGCAGTGCTGGGCAGGATAACTGCAGTCTCACACCTTTCTTAACAAACTGGAGTCAGCACAAGCCACAGTGTAAATATATATATATTTTCTCTTCATGTTAGTACCAAATTAAGGCTCTTGCACTGCTTTTTATTTTTGTTTGTTTCTTTGTTTTTGTTTTTATTTTTTTTTCCAAATCATGTATGTGAAGCTGAATGTGTTTTATTCATATACAATGGTTTTACTCATATAAGGTAATGAGAATCCCAGATGGTATCTGCAAGTACTTCAGAATTAACAGCTATTTGTGACTAACGGCCTTTTGGATTTCAGGTTGGAGAAGCAATGCTGGTTAAAGGAAGCTGTGTTAGAAATTTCCTGGAAGTGGACATACATTCCAAGTAGTATCCAGGGAATCTGTTGTCCCAACACTAGAATATTCAGCATATAAATTGCTTAAAAGGAGATTTTTTTTTTTTTAAATCAAGGTACGGCACTTGTATATTTTAAACCATTATTTTAACTAATTGCTTTGCCCAAGAAATGCATGCTGCAACCATTACAATATTTAAGAAAGGCTCATAATTGTCTAGTGAAATGTATACAACTGTTTTTATAACAGCTATTTTATAGAAGCTCTGATTTCTCTGATTAAACTGGGTATAATAAAGACAGCAAGCCTGGAACAGACAATTTGTGTCACCTGTGTTTCCAGATGGGCCCCAACATGGAAAGGCTTGCTCATCTTCACTATTAGTTTAGCTCTATTAACCCATACTGCCTGGAGTAACTAGGTGCCTATCAAACAAGAGCAACGGAAATTTCACTTATGATTCATTCTTTTTTCATCCATCCAAGCAAGCCCTGCTAAGCTGCTTTACTCCGTAAACTGGACTGCACAAGTAATATGATGAAAAGCATCATAATTTATGTCCTGAAGAACATATGTCTTCCATATTGATATGTTAGCAAGTCCCAGATTTTGGCTAAAAGTTTTAGCCAAGTTAGGCATATGTGTTATTGTGGTTAATATGAATTTGTTCTCTACATATGGGCAGCAGGCTGATCTCACATCTTGTACTCAACAAGACTTACTGTATTATCATGGATGATTAAATACACATAAATTAAACATGCAGCCAACAGTGGCTCTTTTACTAGAAGAACATTGTTGTTCGTGCATTATTACAGCCAGATTTTCAAAAGAAATCAGCTCCCAGCTAGACTCCAGAAGAAGCAGTCTGATTTTTAGAGCAACTCAACATCTTACATGCTGAGCTCCTGAATATTTGGCCATGACTACAATTTGACTCCACCACTCCTTTGACCATAGCTCATGGTAATAGATTGACCATGAGATTTTCTGACATTTCTTATGATCCTATATTTTGCTGTCTATGAAGACATGTTTATTCAGATTGAAAAGGAAAAGCATTCTCCAGTACTGCAGGGAATTGAGAGGCTGTTGGTATCTCCTGCTGTGTTTCTATGTGCTGTATAGTTTCGATCTCTGTTACCAAATGTTTTAAGCAAATCTTTTCTGTGTGTTGTGGGTTGTGTATTCCATAGCTACCAGGGTATGAGTTGTCCTACCAACTTTATGGATCAAACATCTATTACATAGCTGTAAAGGAATGAAGAGGACTGAACTCATGTAGTGTATTGCTTTAAACCATGTAGGTATATTGCCTTATGTTGCTGGTGAACTGATGTGATCTTTTGCAAGTTAGTGGACTTCAACAATTATCTTTAGCTGAAAAGATATAGATTTTGTCCATTTGGTGCAGAAAACCCAGCTGTATTTTTTCCTGTTGAAAAGTTCTTGGTTGTGGTGTCTTTGATATTCCCTTTTGGAAGCAGATCATTCCAGTAGAATGCAAAATTGCCTATACAGGGATCATTTCTGAGGAATATGCCAGTGTAAAATATTTTTTCTATGCCATTAGCATGTGGTTATGCTAATAGAAGATAAAGAAGAAAAAACACAGATACCTTAATTAGCTTGATATATACTACACTACATAAAGCATGTAGTAGTCCATCACGAGTGGATTTTTTTCTAGGGGACCTTGCTGTGATAGCTACAGTAAGAAAACAAACAAAACTGTCCTGATTTTTTTTGCCATGCCAAAGAAAGATGGCAGTGTAATATTAGTAATATTAGTAGGCTAAAGGAAGAGTATTCAGATCACTAAAGACTGATAAAATCTGAATGATCTAAGTGAAATGTGAGCTCATATCTAATGTTACACTTATATCTACATATGGCAAATATAAATATAGGCAGTGCAAACATAAGAAGTAATATTGTCAATTTTACTTAGGTATATTTGAGGCTTTGGGGATGTGTGGGTAGGTGTCCATACTCCACATGATTGAGCTCTGGTCCTGCAAGATATTACAAACAGGTCACCAGCAAAATGGACCTTAATAAATTTATTTCCTTAATGTTTTCCATAATTATTGTTGGATCTACTTTTGCTCTTATGTCAGCAGAAAATGAGACGAGAAGATTTAAGTCCTTCTGTACCTGGGAAACAGATGTAAAATTGCTTTGCTTATTTATGCAAGTTTAATCAATGATTTCAGACCTACAGAACACTCTCCAAAGTCCATCATCTGCCACATCAGCAGGTCAGAAAATACCATGTTCCTAAAGAAGCAAGTTAGAATAGGAGTATGGAGAAATTATTTTCCACTTTTTTGAGACCTTCCTCCACATTTCCTGCTTTCCTTTTCCCTTGTGGCCTCTGTTGAGAAGCATTGGGTAATGCCTAACCTAAATGTTGCTTTAGTCACACACCACTAGTCACCCAGAAACCATCGAATGTTATTAAACTGCAGTCATTTCTCCTTGGGTTCCATCAATTATCAAGACTAATGGTAGAAGGGTTCAGCCAAGGTTAGAGCACGTGTATGTCTCTGGGCCATGGGGAGCTCTGTATCATTGCTCTGAGCCGACATAGAAGGCACTGTGGATTTCATTGCTTCTGAGGCCATAAATCGAGAAACATGTAAGTTCCAGTGATTCCTAACTCTCCCTGTAGAAACAGGGAGGGAAGGAGGAGAATCACCCACTAATGCCAGCAAAAGACTTCTAAGAGCAGTACACAGCAATTTCTCTAATCTGGAATATATCAGCAAGTTTGTTGCTAAACCAGGCCATTTTGTCTTTATTTATGTGCTCATCAGTTTTGTTTCTCTTTTGAAGTGTTCTCCGCTCTTCTGTGTGTTTCTCTTTCCATCACTGGGATCTTGGATCTTAAATTTGTCACTGTTGTGATTCCACCAAACAAACACTGAGCCCCAGGACTCCGAGAACAGGGAGGAAAGATGAGGATCTGGGAGGGCAAGGGCTGAAGACGAACAAACTGAGAGATGTCAGTCCTTGTATCAATCTCTTTCCAGCTTTGCTCTTCTACCACTGCCTCATCCATGGCTCTGCTGCAGTTATGTTTTTGGTTGCACATGTCAAACCCATTCCTATACACCTTTGAAAAAGGAAAGGACTTCAATAGCTTTAAGTATGCACACTCATGATACTAATTTTGCTGCAAGTGATGTGGATTTACAGTTAGTACAGAATTTGGCTGTAAATTGGCAGGCACTTACAGATTTGTACAGAGGGACTTCTGTTTCAACCAGGTATACTCTTATCTGCAAGTACAGTCTGATTTTGTCAACCCCTGTTTGGCCATAGTCTTGCTTCTACCAGACAGCTTAAAGTAACATATATGATGGGCTTGCATAGATTCTGAGGGTGAAAGTAACAAATACAAATTTTAAGTTCTTTGGGGGTTGCCTATTATTAAAATGAGAAAGTGGAAACCTAATTAAAGCAAAGGTTATGAAAAGCAATTTCACAATTTCCTTTCATTTGCCAATAAAAGCATTTAGATTATATATGATAGTCTAACATTTGTTCAAAAGCCAGAATTCCAAATAGCCCAGTATGGAGATCTATTTGTAGAAAACGGTTAATCTCATCCAGTTTCTAAATTCAAATGTGAATCATGATTTCCAGCAAATTTCCCACAACATCTGTATGTTAAAACCTTTCCCAGCTGTTATAAGTTTGTTCATTTTTCAAAGTTATTAAAGGATACGCCCCTGCTAATAATTCTCAGATCATGGTGAGATGCAAACGGTTTATGTATTTCAATGGAATGCTATTTTGCATTTACAGTTCTGCAGAAGAGAATGGCTTGTTATTTCCCAAGAGGCTGATCAATACTAGCAGGAATAAAAATGGTGATAACTTAAAGTGTTCTTTGAAAAATTGTCCAGGACTTCAAACCATGAACGAAACATAAATGCAAACTTAAAATAAGTTAAACTGTGTAAAATGCAATTTTAAAACCTTAAACAATCACCCTTGCCAAACCCAATAAGCTAGTTATGCCTTTTTAATTTGGCTGCAGTCACTTTAACTGGATCAGAACAATAAGGAAAATAAAGGAACCACAAAAACACATTCAGCTAGTGTAGCAAGAAGGTCCTTAGTGACCTGGTTCCAACCACAGTCAGCTGCCAGTTCTTCAACCAGCCCAGAAGACTCCAAACTTTGAAAATGTAATGACCATTTTGGGGCATGGCAGTTAGAACTCTCTGAGTCCTGTTTCTGGATATGAAGAATTCTCCTTCTAAGAATAGGTATATCCACCTAACTGTAAAAACACTCTTTTTCCATAGTTTGGTGAACAAAACAAAAATGTTTTTCAGTTTGCAAAAAAAACACTGGGTTAGCTGTTGTTGTTTTTTTGTGTGTGTGTTTTATTTTTTTTTTCTTGCCTTTGAAGTTACTTAATATTTTTTTCTAAGTTTTTAGAAGTACATTTTCCAAGAACTATTTGCCCAGTTCAACACAAATTAGTGTACCATGCCAAGCACTATTTTTTTCTTTTAGCAGAGCTACTGTTCACCAAAAAAAAAAAAAATCTTAAAAGTTCTACTGCAGGCTTTTTAAATCACACAAACATACTTACTTTCATTTAATTACCTCCTAGCACTGAATTTTATGCTCTTATTTCCTTCTGTGGTGGCCAATGTAACAATGATTCCTATTCATTGTAAATACCATCATTTTTCTTTTTTGAAGATGGAAAACATAAGTTCTAAAACTTTGATCTTGTCAGTCGTATGATTCTGTGATCTTCTTTTCTCCTATCCAGAACTCTGAGGATGTATGAAACTATCTCCATAAAATAATAGCTCTTTCATATCTCTGGGCTACAACTAACCATTCTGTTTATGCAATTCCTGCTGATTTTATCTGTGTTAGTGCTTGGCAATTCTGCAAATTAGCACACAGATTGTGTATTGTGTCCCTGAAAAGGAGGAACATAATGGATGATCACTTTAAAAAAAAGATTGGTTTAAGGAAATTACTTTGCTCAAAGGGAATCAGTGGCAGTGACAGGGGTGGAATCAGTTTTCTGGGACTATATCCAACTGCTTTTATCCAAAAGGCTGTCCTTTAACATTTTGCCTCATTCACTACAGAGCTCCCACAATTGCTGCAAATGAAGCAGAGACCTTACAGGCAAGTTTTTGCTTTGATGTTGAGCCCCAGTGAAAACCCAGAGCAATTCTACCCTGTGCACCAATAAGGCAAGCATCCTGTGACCTTGCATACATAATATGTGCACAGAGAGAGCAGATCAATATTCTTCTGCCAACTGTAATACTGTTTTTTCCCAATTTTAAGTGTTTGATTTTGTAGCCTTAATAACCTTTTAATGGGAGGAGCAGAGAGTTGATTTTGTTTTGGCTCATATCCTGGGTAAACTAAAAAAGCATGAAAAATGGAGTTAAGTTCGTCTCAATGGGAGGGATATCCATCGGGCCCTGACGCGTGAACCAACAGCATCACTGAGACCCAGCTGTGAGACCCAAGCATCCTTTGCATGGACCACAGGTAGCAGGAATGAGACACTTCTTGGCTTTCTAGAGGCTGGCCAGGAGCAGGGACCTGGAATCCCGTAGGCCTCAGGGAAAGAATGAAGGAGAACCATAGTATTTCTAGTGGGAATAAACTCTTCATTCTGTTCCCTCAAACCTGTCCCTTCAGTGGCTTAAATCATAGGATTAAGTAGGTGTGTTTACCCAAATGATGGGTGTTAATGGTCAATGAGTCACCTAATTGGCTCCATATGATTGCAGATATATATATGCCCTACTGTGTTACAGTAGTAGCAGTAACAAAACCTTGATGGTCTAAGGATATAAGCAAGTCAGAGGTGGTAAGTAGAGGAATTGCAGCTGATGCAAGTGAAATAGACCTTTAGATGTACATAAATGAGTCTCTAGTCTATCCAGGAACTGTTCCAATTGACTTAAAGTTGTTCAGAAATAATCTGCTTGATCAAGGCCAGAGTGCTTGTACAAAACAGATCTCTATCTCTGGAAATCTGATTACTGATTTATTTTAGTTAGAGTTTAATCCATGACACAGAGTTTGTATTTTAACTGGAGGCACAGCCCAGTAGCTACCCTAAGCCTTTTATTGGTCTTTCCAGTAATGCATGTACTCGATGTGTTTTCACCCTGTGGCCTCCAAGCTACATGGCATGGGTTGGCTTTTGCCTGTACCAGGTCCAGACAGTGGTGTGTGCTGTCCTTTAAAGTATCTGTCTCCTTGCTGCTATTGCTCACTAAAGAGCCTGGATGGGAAGCAATGTGCATGCAGTATGAATACCTGGGGGATGAAAACCCCTTGAGAAACAGGGGGAGCATCAGTGCAAGTAATCCACTACTCCCTGGAGTCCAGATCTTGCTCCTCCAATGCTTCAGTGGAGGAGTCTGTCAGACTCATACACCAAAGACACCCACACAGAGCATTTATCTAACTTGGCTGTAAAAATTATATGCCTGACTCCCAGCGTTGCCTCTGTAAAGGTCCTGCTCAGCAGCACTGCCCCTTGTGGCCTCCTGTCATATTCTCCAAAGAAGCTAGAGGGTCTCATGAGGCACTTGTGCTGTGGCATGATGGTGGGTTAGGGGGACACGTGAAAGCACCATAGACAAGCAAGGTCCAGAGCTGGAATCCTCATCTACCAAACCTGGTTTGGGGCTCAGTTTTCTCTATGTAGAAAGATCTAGCTAGCAAACCAGTTTCTAATGGACCTGTATCTGTTTAAGATGTTTCAGCTTGTCTGCTCTCAGGATCTAGAGTTCTTAAACTCACTTTGATTTTTGTTACTGGTTTTGTTTTGAAAACCTTAGAGAAAACAACTGGATGCCAAACTGCCACTTGAACAGAAATTTGAGGGAGAATGTTAAAGGATCAGGAATTTAAGAACAGCCCTGGACTGCAAATAGTTGTTAACAAAAACACAATATTTTGTTCTGGTGTCAAACTAACAGACTGAAACAGGCTCAATTAATTTCTATATAAACATAAGTATGCCAGTGCAAAGGTTGTGTTCTTTACATAGACATGTGAATGCAAACAGGTTAATAGAGCAAGGGGCCAGGTAAAATGAGAGAATAACCTGGGATTATTGAAACAAGCACTATAACTGTTGAGCCCTGAGGAAACAGAATGCTAACACACTTCATCTAAACCCTCCCATAAATAGTTTGGATAATTAGAGGCTTAGATTTATTGAAAACAATGAAAAATGTCATAATTACCTTTACATATTTTTCTTTCTTTCACAGGTAGAAAATGATCCCAGTAATTTGGTGTTCAGTGAGCAGGGCACATTCTGCATTGTTTTTCCACCACCGTGTCATTCTGAGCAAAAATGCTTCAGGGTAACACCACTGAACAGGTCTGTTCTTTTCCTTTTTAAATCTTGTAGCAATTAGCAAGCATTTCACGGACCATTTCGGTCAAATAATGTAACTTGGCAAAATGGTGCCCAGTTCTGAAGGGCTGTGAAGTATTTTTCTTGTTCCAGATGGCAAGAGTTTTTTCCGAATGAAAGATGTCCTAACAGGCTGGAATAAAATCAACCCCAGTTGAGAAGGAGGTTTGCTTCTGAATTATTTTTCCCAAACCCAAAGTAGAAACTGATACTGATAAAAAAAAAAACCTCTGTGATACTCCTTGCACAGCAGAGGGAAAACTCACTAGAAAACCAATGACCATGCTTTTACATGAGTCCATGATGAAGGTGGAATAAGCTACCAAAGGCCAATGAAGGCAGACATCCAAAGCCTGAGGCAGAACTGGGGCAGCCCAGCTATATGAGAATGGTCATATTTCAAAATAGGCTAGTCCAGCATAATCCTGTTTATGAAATGCAGGTGGAGTCTAATTCCGAGTTTGTGGTTTCAGCTTTAAAACTCATTATGTTTTGGTTCTGTACTCCTTGGAGACCAACAGACTCCTTGTACATTAACGTCAAGATGCTCAGATCAAATAGACAGCTGAAGTTTACAACTCTGGTGTTCTGATAACGAGGCATGGATGTGAGACAATTCTCCTCTCTGGAAGCTGTTGTCATCCTGCAATCCAGAGTACGTGAACAATAGGCGTTCAGGCCTCAATATAAGGCCTGCTCATTCAACAGGCATTTTATGACTTTGTCTTCAGCGAGAGTGTGTGGTTTGTAAGATAGGATCTGGTTAGAAAAGACCAACCAAAGCTTGGATATGACAGCGAAACTAAAGAAATGCTGACATTAATAAATGGTTTTGGGAAAATCCTGCGGCATTTCAGATTCATCCCTGTATGTGTCATTTCTTTCTGGGTAGCTCTGGGTGACCTTATGCAAACCAGGCTGACTGTACCATGTCCCTTGGTCATGCTGGATGCTGAGGTTGCAAACTACCTCCCTCATGTATAAAGATCCCACCATATAAATTTTCTGGGGAAGTTGTCCAGAAATAACAGTCATCAGACCTTTTTAAGGGGTCAGAGAAGACACTTTGGGAAACTGGGACTATAAGGAGCAGTTTCTTTGACTGCCCAGGAGGCAGGATCAACTGGTCCCTCAAAGGGGTGAGGATAAGAGGGAGGCTGCATAGGAGCCACTTACCTCACCAGGAAAAGGGGAACTGGATTTAGTTGGATCTACTATGCTTCTTTCTGCTCTGCACTTTTTATATTGAGCAAGATGTGGAGGGAGTAAAGGAATTTATCTGCAGGGCTTCTGTAGGGTTGTAGGCTCTGTGGGAACATACTGCCTTCCTTTAGAAAATGGCTTTTCCACTGTCCCCACAAACAGTGTCTTTCTGGGATCAACACATGAAGCCTTAACAAACAGTTTGGTCTTTAAGAAAACCTGATAGGCTTCCACTAGGAAATAATTTATAAATCTTGTTTTATGGCAGATGATATGGACATGACATAACAAGGGGGAAAATCCTATGTGCTACGTGAAGCTGTAAATTCACAACAGGGTTCAACTCGTAAGCATTAGTGTTATTCACCTGGAGGTTTGGGATATTCATTTGGAGAGGTATGCTGGTAGTGGTGAATGTATCAAAGACTCTCATTGACTTCTCAAACCAATGATGTAGTTCTTCAAACAGCAAGCTTGACTTGCTTTACAGAGGTGCTACAGAACACAGATTTAGGTCAGATGGAGAGGAAGAGGAGTGCGGGCTGCAAGTTTAGGTTTTGTTCAAACTGAGTGAGCTGACCATGATGTTTACCTTTGGTTCAGCACCTGACTATGCTGTTACAGAACAATAAATGCAGCTCTTGCATAGCTCAGGAGATCTAAAAGTGAGATCAAGTTTAATACATTGCACAGCTAAGTTAAAAGGCTCCTACTGGTCTACTTACTATTGAGATGGAATAACTACAGTACGGTGCAGCAAAGTAATCCTTTTTCATTTATTTTTGGGCTTGAGCCTTTTGTTTCAAGTTGCCTGCTTGCATTTATGTCGCTATTCCCTAGCAAAACTAATCTAGAGCAGTATAACAAAAGCAATATGTGAACTACAGCACATTAGGAATGTTCATCCTGGAACAGTGTAAACCCAATACCCAGGGGCAGAGAGGTGTTTGTAGGAAAGAGGAAAAGCTCGCATCTGGTTTGATTACTAGAGTAAGAGAACAGGCTGTTTGCCACTAGGGGGTGTATCAGCTGCACAACTGTTACTGGAAACACCAGGATTTTGTTTAGAAGCTGATCTTTTTTGTTGTTCTGAAATTAATTTAAGCAGCCTCAATTATCTGATGTTTAGTTTTATAGACAATTAAGTTCTCAGCATCGTTCAGCCCACCTGAACCAGCCCATGGTGGGTGGCTTTGTCAACAACAGATAATTTATTTTGGCTGTTCTAATTTCACTTGCTTGTTGTTTAAGGCAGTGTTTGCTGAGCCCCAGGGCAAAGCAAGATTATTTAAATGTACAAGATAGGAGTATTTGCAGTATGCTTTTGTGGCATCAGAGCCACGGTGTCTCAGCTCCCTTTCCTCCTTTGCTGGTGGGAACAGATAAGGAGTAGTAGCCAATTATTGAAGGTGAGGAAGAAAGGTGGAGACTGCTGAACTCAACCCAAAACAAAACAGCCTGGGAATTTTGCCTGGGTTAAGGCACAGGCAAGCAGAGTATGAAAATTCAGCTTCTTATGATGCTCTGTGTCTCCAATGAGAGACATTAAGGGCTTCCTTTTCAAATAACATCACCACAAGCACTGCTGGCAATTCAGCTTCTGGCCACTTGAGCAGCTGGAGGAGCTCTGCTGGTGACTGCTTCAAGTGTTCAAGTGCTCCCTGCGCAGGAGGCTTCTTGCTATGGGTGGGCTTGGGTCAGGCCTTTTAGTGCACATTTAGGCCTCAGAAATGATATTTCTTGGAGGGTGGCATGTTTCTAGTTATACAAGGAAAGATTATTAGGGCATAGAGGATTGAAAGCAAACAGGAAAGTTTACAGTCAGGAAGGCTTATAAAGCCATTTCCAGTTATATATGAGATTTAAAGTCTTCCAGTCTAACACGCCTAATCTAGTTGCTTGCTATTTTAAGCAGCCATGTTAAATATCCTGTTCATAAAACAATCAAAGCTCCATCTGGTTCTCTATACTGTGCTCCAACTGAAAAACCCAAGGACAGGCTGCAAATTTAGTAGTCAGAAGAGTGAAAAGATGCTGGTTTAGTTCCATTCATTCTCCTATGCTCCTGGCTCTAAATAAATAAATAAATAAGATTCACTGAGGACACTCCTCAATGAGGAATAGATTGGATTTATGTAGAAAATGCTATCAGCCCCATGCCAAAATCCTAATTCTTTCCTCCTCTGATCCATTGTGTGAAGGATCATGCTTTTCTCAGGGAACTGCAGATGCTATAAAAGTCTAGAAGCAGCCAGGACAGAATTTGCTTGATATTCTGACAGCTTCTCCCCTTGTGCACCACAAAATGAAGAGCATGTTTAAGTGGGAGGACAGTAAGGCTGTAAGCAAGCCTGGAAACAGAGGGATTTGTCTTTGGAACAGTCGATGTCTTAGTTACTGGTGGGTGTATTTTGTGTCTTTTGTTCCTCCCAGTTAGCAGCCTCAGATCTGATAGCACATCAAATTCTGTAAATGCCTCTGTCTCATTCAGGTCTCTGTCACTGGCCCTCTGATGTCCTGGGCCAGTGTCCAGTAGCCGAACCTCCCTGAAATGGCTGAGGTGAGCTCTGCTGTCCACTGCACATGCAGGCTGGTGTGGCAAAGAGCAGAGTGCCCTGACCTGATTGGTGCAGAGAGTCATGCTGGTTGACTGTGGGGGAAAAAAATAATCTCAAAATGGAGATTTTTAACTCAGGAGAAACTCAAAGAAAAGTGCAGAAAATATGTTGATGTCCTAGAGAGGATAGAAAAGGTCCTATAGGTCTGCCCTATGGACAAATCTTCAATCAGCAATGTTTTTGTGAAGCAGTAGTGTTATATCTAGAAGGTTTTTATCTGCTTTAGTTTTTTAGCCATAAAAAAAAAAAATAAAATAAAATAAAGATCTGTCCCTAGAGATGCTTAGCTTTTCCCTGGTAGCAGGATGATGACATTCAATTTGTGCTCTGGTTCTGTCTGGGTTTTAAAAAAGATGCAGTGGGGCAGTTTCTCTGTTCCTACAAGCAGGTAGGACCCTCGGCTTCTCTTTTGAAAGTGTGTTCTGTTAGAACTGAAATTCAGCAGTAGATGGCACTAGCAGGATTGTAAAATGGTCTCTAAACAAAAAAAAAATACCTCAAAATTCTCCAAATATTTCACAAGTCAGATAGACAGCTAAATAAAAAGACTAACACCAATTAATGGCAGAGATAAATCACGCACCATGGAAATGGTGCCCATTTCAGCTAAGCACAGCACTTTTATGTGCATGGGGAGCAGAGGATGTGCTGAACGTCTCCTTGCCCTGAGTCTGCAGAGAGGGTTCATGTGGATGGCTCTGCTCCTGGGAGACCTTTGCAACAAGGCAAATGTGGGCACCCTCTTGCTGTAGAGAAGGTCTGCACATTGATCCATAGGCAGGTTTGCATGCGTGCAATTCTAAGTGTACATGAACATAGAATAAGTTTTCTAAGATAAAGGGAATCCAACATTGGTCTTTAACTACTGGGAATTCACTGCAAACTAGACTCAGAATGGAAATCCCCACAACAGCTCTGCTGTGAATGCCAGGCTGGGATGATGCTGTGGAGGGTGATATTCTCTTGCTGGCTTTTCTAGAAAATGCATCTGAGTTAAATTTCTCTCTCAAATATATGAGACGGAATGTATGGGCTGGCATGGCATAATTTGTGTCTGTGGCCATAGTGAGTATTTGATATAAATAGAACCCACATAACTCTAGGTGTTTACTGTTAATGTACTATAGAACTATGGTGTTGTGTTTGTTTGTTTGTTTGTTTGTTTTCTCCAAGAATATGCTATAGAAGGGACGAGTTAGAATAAAATTTTATTAAAAGTAGAGGAGGAACAAGCTAAGCCAGGACGGTTCATGTTGGGTTTTTGTGCATTTTTTTTCTTTCATTTTCTTTTTGACACACACTGGGAAAGAATGATCACTTGGATCCACGTCCTGCAACATTTGACATAAAGAAGATGAGGACAAATAAAGCAGCTCTTGTTCCCGTTCTTTCCCAGTTAAATATGATTGTCGTGACATTCATGAAGTGATAAAAGGAGACTCAGTGTCAGGATGTTGCATGTAAAAATTCAGCCTCCACTTTAGGATCAGCACAGCTACATCTTTTGGGAGAGCTGCTAGATGCAGGCTTCAAAAAACACCAACTGCTTGTAGGACCACAGTAAGAAGTAAAAATGTATTTATGATTTGCACTTCAGAGTTATTAGTGGCTTTTGCTTCAAGAGGAGGACACAACGCAAATTTTACAAGCGGGTGCAGATGGTATTAAAGGATGCTTTTTAACTGTAGCAGTGATACCATCAAATAGCTTCTATTTAAACATTTTCTCTTCAGAGCTTATCTGCCACCTCTTACATGCCACTGTAACTTCTTATTGAAACAAGGATTTCTGTGCAACTCTAACCTTATGCTTTAAGTTGTTTTGCTGTGGAGCCTAATTTCATTTGGTAGTGTTCTGACCATCATGTCTGAAGGTTGCATAATAAATTCTAACAATTTATTCCAAAGGGTGGACACTATGTTTTGCTTTGAAATAATCATTAAATTACTCAGTAGGTAAAGGTTTTGCAGTGGAAGTGTTCCAGAGATAGTAGGAGGAATATTAGTATGCACAAGAAAAAGAGACAGAAGAGTAGGGGAAGACCTTGTTTTCTAGATCTCTGTAACAAAGGTGTTTTGAGAAAGAATTGCAAATGAACCACTCTTCCATGGAGGCAATTTGCATATCATTAACCTTCTGGTTTTGTTAATTGTTTTCACCTAGAGGAGGTGGAAGAGTTCACTCTTTGTTTGGAAAATGACAATGCTTTCAGAATGTAGCACATTTTATTAGTGATAGATGGGACCAATTTTTATAACAATTTTTGTTAAGTGTTACCAATTTTGATGGAGATGATAGTGCCCTTTCAAAAGAAAATTGAGACCTTGTCAATAGCTCTCTAAAAACTTAATTTCCTTGTCTTTCTATGGATGCAGCTTTTTCAAATAAAAAAAAAAAACTCTTTTGTGTCTCTCTTCTCTTTCCCCCTCCAATTCCCAACCTAAAATGTAACACCTCACTCTGCAGTAATGTTTTCATAATCACCTTTGTAAAGCTGTAACTTCACAGGAATTCAAAAAGACTGAAAATTCAGAGATTTTTTTTTTTATTTCAGTCCATGCTTAAAAGCCTGACATAGTATCTGCATTTTTATCTTCTGTTGTGTAGATTTGAGGGAATATAACAGAACTTTGCCTTTACACCACTGAAAAAGACAGAAAGGAAGAAGAAATCCATAGATTCAGAGTATGGAAGAGATGACCCCAGCTGGTTCAACCTACCCTAATTCATCACTATTATTCACACAACTCTGACTCTACAGCGTCTAGGCTGGCTTCCAAAGAACCATTTCACATGTCTTTACAAATTCTGGTCCAAAGACAAATTTATTAGCTCGGGTATCTCTGTGACCAGAGTCTTAAATGTGCTTCCTGCGTCTCTGTGTGTGATGAGTGTTGACCTGCATGGGCTTGAGGTATGAGTCTAAACTTGATACAGTTATCTGGAAAAGACAGGTAGGGAGACTGAAAGAGGCTAATGCAGTTTGATGGATGAGAAAATAAATATGAAGTTCATTTTAACATGTGGAGAACAGATACTTCTGAATTATATTCCTGTTCTTTTTAGTTTGGGAATTCTCTCTGTGCACTGTGGCTTAAAGTTTGAGAGTGGCTTTGAAAAAGAAACAATCCCAACCTTTGCTAGTTTTTTAGTTCTAATATTTGTCAGCCACGCAAATAACTGTGGATAAATCTCTACATGACATTGGTTGTAATGTTGATTAGTAAAACGTTTAATGGAATGAAGCTGGAATTCACGCCAGCGAGTGCTTTTGCAACTGCTGATGGCTTTTTGTTTTTACTTAGAAATATCTATGTCTTATCTGGCACCTCTTCTACTTCCATTAACCTAAAGACCAAAACTAGTATGAGACACAGCCCTTCTGGATATATTACATTTATCAAAAGAAGAAAAGGGCACCTGCACTCTCTATATAACCTGGGTGCCAAATCTCTCTCCCATCCTCATCTATCACAGGGAAAACATTGCATTCATTTTACTTCTTTAATTGCCTCAAGTGTTCAGTGTCCCAAAAGGAAATATTTTATTGCCCTCCAAGGATCCATTATAAAAACTGTGATTTTTTTTGTAAAGCTGACAGCATTAAAATCCATGAGCTTTTGCCACTGACACCAGTTGTACAAGTCTGAACTTTCAAGCTTTTGCTTCCTTTACAGTCCAGTTAATAAGTTATATGTTTCCATAGTCACATATATATGACTTCATCACAGTTCACAAGTACATTTTCTGGAGATTAGCTCATTGATATATTGCACTGGTGTGTGTATTAGCTGCTTGGATGAGCTTAGGTTTCATAGCCTATTGGTCTGCTGGTGACTCTAAAATTTTGCCACAGTCATATGATTAAATATGGAAAACATCTGTTTTAAGTAGTCCAACAAAAATCTGAACATCTGGAAAATATTGGTAAAGAAGCTAATTAAGTTTGTCAACTTACAAATTGTTCTAACAGGAAGTATTTAGGAGTAGCAGATAATTGAGATTTCATTCCTCTGGCCCCTTGTCCTTGCCTTTTGTTTATTTTAGTATAACTGGAAGGACTATTTTACTCAGCTTCTTCCAAATCCACCCTCTGGACACGAACTGAGAGATAGTTATCAGGTGCTGTGTTGCAACAGGCTACACTTACAGCAGGAGAAATGAATGCTGGAAACAGATCTTCATGCCTATGTCCCGTGTTTAAACCATTATAAAAAAGCAATATATGTTCAACTTCCAGACACACTGGTGACTTCCTTTTGATTCTTTTCCTGTACTGCAGAAACAACATTAGCAAAATTCACCAGTAATGTCCAGCTTCATCGTATCTCCGCTGCCTGAGATGCTCTGTCGCATACTCTTGGCTGTTTTGCCACTGTTGCTCAGGTTTTTGCTGGTTTGCCCATGACTAAAGCAATGTAATATCTTTGGGCAGAAAGTTTTCAGAAGATTCCAGCTATCACTGAACTTGAATTAGGCATCTGTGGGCATGTCAAGAATATCTGCATTGGCTTCTGTAAAATATCTAGAACGAAAGCTTTGTCTTGAAAGTGTTGCCTTGCTAAAACATATATATAAGAATGGGCAAAGCACTTCTTACTCATAAAAGAGACTCTTTATGTCAGATGGAAATTTTCATAAGCCGTAATGGGTTGAACCCTCAGGAATCATCACAGATCTTGGCATTTTTGGCTCCAAGGGCAAGAGACAACTTTGACTGCTCAAATGTTAAAACATAGAAAACAAATATATTTTTAAAAGTTCAAAACTTAAAACCCCTGAGATCATACCTCTTTCTCTCAAGGGAGAAGAGACACATAACACATATATGCAGTTCTGTTCCTCTATGTCCTACTGGGCCTTGCCCACGTGTAACTGTAACCTGTTCACAGTATTAAAAAAAAAAAAAAAAACAAAACAAAACACAAACTTGCATATTCATGATAAAATGATGACTGCCTGTTGTTTTGTCCCCATTTTCTATCACATTTCTTCATTTAGGAAGGTAGTGATTTGTTCTACTAATGTCTCTCTGACCATGAAAATGAAGCTTTTGTAACTGTGAGTAATACCCCTTAGATGCCAAGAAATTAAACATTAAGGGCTTTGCTGTGTTGCTCACACAAAAGAGAAGATGTTAATGAACAGGTTTCTTTGAAAACACTCTTCTGCAGCTAAGCCTTTAATGACGAAGGTTTTCTTTGGAGTTTCTTGCTGAATTATCTACAGTATATCCATGAGCCTTATGGCTCCTAAAACAGCAGCCAAAAATTGACATAGTGTAAAAACAATTCTTGTGTGCCTGCTTATCCTTAACACACACACACAAAAAAAAAAAAAAAAAAAAAAAAAAAAAAAAAAAGAATAATAATAAAGAAACATGAATAAATGACAGTAAATGTCAAGTTTATAGTTCAAATACACAGTAGACAGGAAAAAATGTATGCATTGGTCTTCAGCAGCAAACGTCCTGGTGGCCAAATTTGACAGCAGCTAATTTAGTGGTAATTGCTATTACTGTCCTCTTGTCTTTGTTGTCCACGGCTACTCTTGCTGCATAGATGTTGGAATGCACTGATAATTTTTAGGCTCCAGGAATAGATCTGAAATAGCTCCTTTCCCATATGTTGAGAAATATGAACATGCTTTAAAAATAATTAATCATTCATTAGTAACATTTTCTGGTGAACCTGAGCTGATCTCCAAAATAGAGCTAGTGCATAGCTTGTGACAGTGGTGCTTACCATCTCTATCTCTCATTTTCCCACTGATGCTCTGGCAGGGTGTTTACTATGCTGTTTTATTCAACTTTTGAAAGGGACTCATAAGAAAAGTGTAATGTAGTTTGAGGACTGTAAGACTGCCCATAAAGAGCTGTGGGCCATGCGAGGTTTCCTCTGTGTTGGTCAGACATGGTGCTGCCAGTACTTGTGTTTCAGGGGAACTTCTTGTGACACACAGAATTCCAGAGCCTATGCTGTGCTCTCAGGCACCTTTTTATTTTTTTGCTCACAACAGCCTTACATGAACTGGAAACTAACTCTGCAGAGCATTGGGGGAATTGTTAGGTTTAGAGCTTTCCACCAGAGTATACTTGCTGCTTGCAGAGATCTGCAGGGCCAGATTGGCTCCACAGACATCAGGGCAGTTGGGTACACATCTCACAGGGTCATGTTCAGGAGTTTGTTGGATAGTGAATGTTCACCGACATTTTTCCCATGGTAAAGACATTTCTGTTGCCTCTCCCCTGTGGTTTAGCAAGTGCCTCTACAGTTTTTCCTCGAAGGATGGTGTTGCTAAGGATTCTCCTCTAGTAGGTAGCCTGTTTGCACAAATTCAGGAAAATAATGAATACCTTTCTGTCATCCAAATTTTTGTAAAAAAAAAAAAAAAAAAAAAAAAAAAGTTTTAAACCAGCCAAGAGCTTCAAAAGTTTCTAGGAGGAAGATTCATATGTATGCTCATGGAAGTTCGTATATCTGTATAGTATGGCTGCATTAGCTTTACTTCCATATGAAAACAGATTGAAAATGTTAACAGTCTGAATAATTCCCAAGTTCTGAGGGATTACAGTTAGGATACTGTGTGGTTTACAATAATGACAGAGCTAACTGCTGAGAGGAGATTTTGACCTGACACACCTCAAAGGCTAAAGGTTTTTGAAGGAGATTTAGTTTATTGTTGATCTTTAGGTGTGTGCAGGCATAATTTCCTTTTTCTCTATGCCAGCACGGACTCTGCAATTCTCTGGTGTGGACTAACCCAGCCTTTCCTACCTCGAATTCTTTATGGGCTAAGTGGCTAATGATGAATGCATTTGAAATTATATATAAAAAGAGCCCAAGAATCTAAGGAGAAGGGCCAGATTTGGAGTCTGGTCTTAATTGGGCTTGCTTTTCTGTGCTGGCAGCATTTTAAGAATGCAATCCAGGTTATTAAGTGCCATAATTGCACCTGTAAATCATGTCCAAGTGCCTAGTGACCTAGTCTGCAACTGAAAATAACTGTGGAATTGAAAAGAACAGGCAGTGTTTTCAAATCTGGTCCCAGATCATTTTAACTTCTTTGAAAAAAATGATTATTTTGAAGTTTAATCTCCAAGCATAAAAAAGAGACCTCAAGTGAACCTATATATTCACTTTCTTTAAAATCTGAGTCTTCATTAGGTATTCTCTATAACTTGGAGAGAAAAAAAATAAATAAAAAAAATAGTAAAATATCTACTCTTATCTTTCAAGCATTATATGTCTAAATAAACATAAATCTTATACTTTATGAATCTACTTGGAGGTCAATTAAATAAGTTTATGTAACATTTCTGAAAGCTTCACATGCGTATCTAAAAGGTATATTTAATATGAGATTCAAGATTTCATACATTTTCCATGTACGTCATTGTGGCTTCCATGAGTCACATGATATAATATATACATTTTTTCTTCTTAAGTCTTTACTTGAAATGACTGGGCTTTTTTGATTTACTTCTTTTGTTATATGTGGATGTTATCCGCCTGATAGAAACAGGAGAAATTGTTTTGGCTTTCTCTCTTTCTCTTGCCCTGTGACTCCTAATTATCCAAAACTTGTATTTTTCCATTTATTTTTTTTTTTTCCCTCTCAGGAGTATTTTGGATGAGGAAGAACATTTCTATAAAAATCTGTTCTTTCCCTGGAGCAAAATGGCTCGAATACACTCCTGGCTGCAGATCTGACAAGGAGAGTTTTTGAAACATCAGCAACTTTTATAAAGCCAGTGTTTCCCTCCTCAATAGGGAAATTCTTTATGCAAGGAATAAGGTGCCCAGTTAACACTATAACTTATTCCCAAGAATGACATTTCTAGATGTTGTTTGGGAGCACATGTTATCTGGAAGCAGACAGCTAAAGTGATCTCTGATTTACTGTGCAAATATGGGCCAAGACGCTCAGCCTGTAATGCAGAATGGAAATAACAGCAGCCATGATCTGTTTTGTGTGGGTTTTTTTTGGTCTGCTCTGCATGCTTACCCACCTCAGCTGATACCAGCAGGGAGGAAAAGTAATGATTGTGTATGCCATGGCAATGAACAGCTGGGAGTCCCAAGCAAGTTTGAAATGTGTATGGCCCCAAACATCTCTAAAATAGCATACCTAAAACCAGCTCAGGTGTGATCCAATATGCTGCACTGGCATAACTTCCAGGATAGACATTCTTGTTGCTTTCTCTGCTATTTGTGTCCAGGTAAATGAGAAACAGCAAAAATACTCTTCCTTTCCCACTTCCAGCTAGACAGGTGGTTGTACTCTTCTGGCAACTGCTTGTAACTGTATTCACCTCACTCCTTCCCAGCTGTGAGGAATTGCTACCTGACCTCGATAGGTCTGACCCAGTACTTACTGAAATCATGGCAAAGCTTTTCATCCATCCAAGCTGGCTCAGGTTCAGGACCCTCTCCCCATTAGCAGAACCTTATGGATCCCCACTGGTGCTCTGGGCACTTCAAAGACAATCACAGGTTCCTGAAACACCAGTTTGAAGCCTTTGTGTCCAAAAATGATTTCTAAAGAAGTGTTTCCCTTTCAAGACAATGCAGATTGTTGTAATAATACCTCTGAACAGGTATTTCCTCTGCCAAGCAGCTCCATAGGAAGCTGGATGATCTGAATGCTGAGTACTACTGCTTCAGAGCAGGAGAAATATGTGCAATAGGGCCCATTGAAGGTAGTTTCCAGATGGAAATTTGGTTTCTCATAATATCCCAGCATGGAAAGTTTCTAGAGTTTGGAGTTCAGGTAATTCCCCTCTCTCTCTCTACCAGAACACCTCTTCCCTTACAACCATCCACCCTCAGCTCCCTGCCAAGCAGTAGTATTTGGACTATAGATTTAGTTCTTTCCTTGCTAGGTTTTAATGCAGATGGCACAAGAACATGCCAGCCACTTGGTCTGGAGTTTAATGTGAAACGTTTTTCCTCCTAAGAATAGGTGGCATCAAATAAAAACAATGTGAATTTATACTTTACCAGTCTGAAAAAGAAACTAAGAAGGACAAACGTTCCTTTCTGCCCAATGTTAGCTGAAATCCCTATACAATGAGAATGTAGACAGGAGATAGAAATAAATCTTTATAAGACTTTCCAGTCCCACTGGACTTCAATCTACCATAAACACTTACTACAGCTATTAAAAAAATATCTCATATTATCAGTCAGTTGATCCTCCCATGGAGGTAGCATCTGCCCATTTGATTTGAATTTCAATGCTATTGTTTTGCGTGTGTTGAACTACAAAGAGAAGAAAAGGTTTTTGTTATTCCTCTTCATCAACAGATCTAATGCAAGAGGAAAATTGCAGGTAATTATCTTTGTAGCAATTATGCTGGCCCAAACACAGTAAGTGCAAGCACATTCCTTGTTATTTATTGCTGAAAGATCTCAAACCACAGGCTGTTTAGAATGCACAGCATTTTAAATCATGAACTTTGATGAAACTTATTTTAATATAGCTTTGTTTTCCTTATTAAATGACAAGAAAAAATAATTACAACAGATCTGGTAGTGCTTTAATGTACTCAACTTGCTGAGTGTATTTCAGTAGTTAACTTTCTTCCTTTGGATATGAACAGCATGGCTGCTTTACAGGTGTTTTCTCAACCAATTATAAATATGTAAAGTCTGAAATTTTATCAGTGTTTATGCCTGAACATGAAAAAATATTAATTTTTCTCTTGGTTGAGTTTATCTTAATCCATGGAGAGCTGGTTTTATTTCTGTAAATTTCCTTCTGATGTATGAAGTTTGAGATGAAAGATTTTTCTTACTTCCTAAGAGTGGCACCCTGGGACTTGTTCTGATGCTTTATATCATCACAGTTTCTGAATTTTGTTACCTGTCCTTTCTGCAGAATGAGCCTGTAGTGTTTGCTTTTCTGATTGTCCAGCTCCTGACTTAACTGCTGCTTAGCTGGATGAGCATTACAAACTCACTCACTATAAGGTGTAGTCAATAAAAAATGCCAGGATTTTTGTGGGAAGCCATTTTTCAGCAAATTATTTTTCCCTGAAATATTTTCACTTCGGGGTTTGTTCCTCCCATGCTTCATTCAATGTTCACCCAGAACAGATTTTTCCCCAGAAAATTAAAATGTTAATGAAACTTCAGTCAGTATTGCCATTTGGAGATGTTGCTGTGATGCCTGATGAGAGCTGCCATTCTTCTGCTTCATATTCACACTCCCCTGCCCTATGAAAGGAAATAACCAAGCTTTGTGGGTTGCTTGCTCCAACAGCAGTGCTTGGAGTTTAAAAACAGTAGTACAGCAGCCTACTGAAACAAAGATATTTTCCTGCATTTAGCAGAAAAAAAAATGGCTTTGAAAAATGTGCCTTCCTATTAATTTTCTGTGCATGCTTTTAATTTTTTTCAAAGCACTTCCAATATATGTTTGTTTGTGTGTATGTGTGTGCACATACACATGTGCTTTCCTGCCTTTGGTGCCAAGTCCTCCAATGGACTCACATTGCAGCAATGGGAAGACAAACAGTGAGATCTCTCTCTATCTACTCATGCCAGGGTTGTGTTTTCCCCAAGGAAAATTAACCATATATAAATGTAGGCTGGTTTGAAAACAATACAAGGTGAGAAGGAAAATTCATCTCTGAGGCAGAAGATGAATTCACTATTCACTAATATATGTTAACTTTTGAGAGCTACAGATATGGGCTAGCTACAATAATGTTTGGACATTGATACTTATAAACATTTATTTGTTCCTTATAGCATTTATATGCTTGTCTTTTGAACAAAACCACATTTTTTACAGTATCTGGAACAGGAGAGACTCCTCACAAAGTGTCTTTTTGAATACCACATTAGATAAAGTGGGTAGTATGTAGCCTTTCTCCCACATGGATTTAAATTTTTAGTGAAATGATAGGAAATGCCTTATATGCCTGAATGGTTGTAACAACATCTGTGATACCCTAGGTGTATCGCAGACAGATTGATTGCTGCATATTTGATGATAGGGAAAAGAAAAGGAAAGAATATAAAAGAAATCTTTCAATAAATATTCTCTGATAAATTATTTATTCTGAAACATTTTTTATTTTTGTATATACATTTTAGACCAACAAATTAAAGCTGGCAGCTTTCCTACCTGGTACTTTACAATTTTCAGTTTTCCTATTTCCAGATCCCCGTGACATATTTGTCTCTACCACTGAGTACTTCTCCTGAGTACTGGTAACTTTTCTGCACTTGTTGGTAGTTGTTTTTTTTTTTTTTTTTTTTTTTTTACGTGCCCCAAGAGAGAATAGGATGAGACAATCTTATTTCACCTCATGTCTGAAACAAAGGCTTTGAACAAAGGTGAAATACTCATTTGACTTACTTCATCACCAAGCCTATACAAATTAAATTTCTACATTACTCACAGTAGGACTTGCAATTATGTTGATTAATCATATGTTACTGAGAAAATGGAAACTCATTTATAACAGGCAGCATTAATCTATTGTGTCATTTTTGATTTCTTAAAGCCCAGTTCCAGAGACAATTCCACTCTCAATGAACTGGTTAATTCTATTTCTCTTCCACCTTATTCATAATTAATTTTTAAAATGATGTTTACATGAAACACAATTAATTTAATGCAGTCCTTTAAAGAAAATAAACATGTAAACTCATTTAGAAGTGTATTATTTCAATACTGATACTGGAAATAGAGATGTTTTTCAAAGTAATATGAAGATGTGAATGTTAGTTGACCTTTCATTTGTTAAACTGCAGCAAGAAATATGTACATTTAATTTTGAAATAGTATGAACATTTCAAAATTGTTGAAAACCATTTGAACATTCTTCTAAATACGCATGGAACTAATCATGAATGGAATAATATGGACAGCTACTTATTTAGTTAGGATAGTAACAAAGAATGGTACTCTGAGTCTTGGGAAACAGAAGTCATGAACACTGACCCCCAGAAGACGCATACAGCATGACTTTGATTGCAGATTTAGTAGGGAAAATGAGGCTGTGTTGTCTACAGGATTGTTCTCAGGTAGCTTTCAACAGTGGGGTCCTGATTTAAAATAAACACGACAGACACTGCATCAAGCAGTCAAAAGGCATCCAGTATCATTCCATCATCGAGAAAACCACCTAAACAGCTTAAGTTAATGTTGGTGTGTAAAGAGGGCCTCACTTTCAGCTAGCCCCCATTCTTAGGAGTTCTCTCTTTGAGGCTTGCTTTGGTTTCCATCCATTTTCTTTTTGCTCTTCTCAGCCCCGTCCCTCCTTCTCTTCTCCCTCCCCAGTCTGGTTCCCCCAGAACTGACCCAGCATTTTGGTCACAGGAATCCCTTGGAGAAGGAATTACTGGCTGGTATTTTCTAGCTGTCTTTTAGTTCATACTGGAATGCCAGAGTTAATCATGGGATCATTGTGCTCACCAGAAGTTGAATCTGGGCACACACTTCAGCAGGCAGAGATATCCATAAAACACAGTTGCTTGCAAAGTTGTTTTGTTTCAAATTCATCTGTCTAAGGCAGCCATTGACAGCAACTCTGTAACTTTTAATTAGTGTATACCTACATAATTTTAATAAACTATTTACAGCTGGATTGCTCTGTCTCATGGCATTATCAGTTCTTTAAACTTCGGTTGTTGAGGAGGTCAAATGTGAATAGCTTATTCCAAGATTGAAATAAAATATGCCAAGAGTAGTGCTTTATGAGGAGATGATTAACGTTTTCCTATTCAACCTTGCTGAGAGATTGCTGTTACATCCTTTATTAATGTGCAAGTTCTCTTTTGCAACCAAGTGATGCAGCCTTTTGTAATTTAGATAATAAAGAGAGTTGTTGTTGTTGTTTAATAAAAAGAATGATAATTTATTGACACTTGGATCACACAATGCCATGAGTGTAATGAAACTGAACAGCCTAATTTCATTCCTCCCCATGCACTCCATGCTAATTAAAAGCAACAATCAATATGGGTGTAGTATTGTCAACAATGGCATTAGAAGACTGAGCTGTAGCCGAAAGGCTGATGACAGTTTTCAAGGATGAGGCTGATGGGCGGGAGGTTGAAAAGAAACCAAGAATGATGCAGAAAGGCAGAAGATGGAACTGCTGCTAGTGCAGTTTTTAGACTTTCAGTTGAGTGTTTTATGTCTTTTCTTTTTTGGCTTTCATAATTTGTCCAAAAAAAATCCCTTTGATAAAATTTGTTTCTGTACATGATGATGATTGCTATATTTCTGTTTTAAAAAAGAACATTCATAAAACAAGGCAGTGGGACTTGCTGGGGGGACACGTGAAAAGGAACTTTCCTGAATGTGTCTACTCTGAAGAAATCTTCATGTCATAGTTATTTTCCCTGAAGTTATTGGCAAAATTCATGTTGCTGCTTCTGTGATCAAGATCTTGCTGCAGAAGTCTCTTTGTGAAGTTGTACAAAGGTCTTCACAGAGTTCAGGGTGGTCTGACCAGCCTCATTTCCCCACTGTCGTACCAAAAGTCTTTTCCAGAATTTCAGTGGTCACCTTGCTTTCCTTCTGCTGTCTGTTAAAAGTCAGAAATACTCAGTTTATCCTTGCCTCTACTGATTACAGTAAAAACAGTGAGCATATTAAAGGCCTTTACAATAGCAGGGAGACATTTTTGTGTAGATATTGGACATTTTTTTTGTGTGATTTTTCTTCAGACTGTTATTTATTAAATATATAAATGTGTACATATCCTATGCACCCCTTAGCAACATGTGGATTGCTCATTGAAACACAGAAGCTGCAGAGTAATGCAGGCAAAAAACTACATCTCAGCAATTGCCAACCTCTCTCCCCACTGAATGGTTTCTCAATTCTCATCCATTTAGTTACCCATTTCTTTAGAAGCTGAGTGGACTTTGCAAAGTATTCTCTGAAATTTGTCTTGCAAGCTCACTGAAGCTTGGTCAGATGAGGATGAAATAAATTTTGACATGAGGGAGTTCCTCTGGATTATGTTTCCACAGCCATCAGTCTCTGGAGAGACAAAACCAGAGTGATTTCAGCTCCAGTAGCACACCTGATTCTAATTTAGTTAACCAATGGACAGCGTTAGGGTGTCCCTTTTGGTGCTGCTGAGTTCAGTGGGACCACAGTTTGTTTGTTCTCATCCTGTGTCTCTGCAGCAATGTGGCTATAGCTGGGTACAAAAATCCAAGGCAGGGAAGTGGGAAAAGTAGGAAAGAAAGCACAGATGTCAGCATGGCTCTTTGGAAAGGTACCCTGTGGCTTTTATGAAGTTACATCAGGAAAAACAGATCCTGCCTGACCAGTTTTTGAGAGTAGATGAAATTACCATACATCCTCCTTAGACTCAAGGCTCAAAATAACACCGTGCTGAGGGAAGCCTTCAGGGAAGCCTGTGGAGACAAAGAGCAGAAGAAGGGGAAACAGAGAGCAGATGGTTTTCTCAGGGAAATGATCAAAAGGCTGATGGCAGCCTGTTTCCAAATTGAGGGGTTGTGCAGCCGGACCCAAACATCTGGTCAGTTTACAGTGGATGAAAAATTAGTCACTTTTCAGCAAAGGCAGTGAATTCCTAAATGTGTTCTTCAGGGATTGTGTAGTTCATTAGCGTGTTTGCAGAACTGAGTTGCACAATCTACAATTTTGAATAAAAGGCTGTTGGGACAATTTGGTTTCTGCTTATAAATCACAAGCTAGAGCCTCAGATGAAGTAAACATGTACATGTCTATTAAGGTCAACACAATTAGGCTAATTCTGAGATGCAACTGAGAATCCAATTCCCTTTTATTTTCTCCCCTTCACACTCAAGTGACTTAGACAAAGTGATTCAGGTTGAGTCTTCTTAACACACAGATGTCCCATCTGAGTACTGTGGATGTGAATACTGTTATTCTTCCAGGTGGTAATTTTTACACATTCTTACATGATGGAAGAGAAGTAGGTGCTGAATATGACCCTGAGTCACTGGGATCTTCAGTGCATGAGCAGCAAATTTAATCACAGGAGTGAGCTCAGACAGAAAGAGTGGCATTAACAGTCATGTGATTTGCAATCTGAGGAGTAATTCCTGTTGTAGATTGCCCTAACTAATAGCATAAATGCTATTCCACTTAAGGACGGAAAGAAGGAAATAAGTAAATTGTTTTTAAAGAAGCTGACCTCTAACTGATGCATACATTTCACTTGCAGCAAAATACTTGCTTGGAAAATAATCTTCATGGTTCAGCAGCATCCAAACAAATTGTTGTTTCCACTTGTTGTATATTGATTAAAAGAGAGGTTACAGTTGAGGGGATTTTAATTGACTAGACAGAGTTGCAATTGATTCGCTTGGAAAAGTCCTGATTTCAGAATTTTTCTATAAATGACACACCACAAAGTGAAACCTGGAAATGTGTGATAAGAAAGACATTTCCTCAAAATTCATTGGCATTCCAAATGAAATCACTCCCAAAGTTTGGACCTCTGCAACAAAATTTCTTTCTCTTAGGAAGTTTTATAAATCTTGAGGTATATCAGAATTCGGCATTTACAGAAGAAATTTTCTTCCTTAAAAACAGTTATTTTATAGATGAAAATAGTAGTGATAGAAAACAGCTTTGAATTATTTTTTTTCTTATAGTTACTTTGTGAATTATAAACTCTGTGTGCTGTGATAAGGAAATGAGGCTGGAACTATATAGTTGCAGCCTTATCTCCAGTTCTGTTGTTTATTGAAGTCATTATGTAGTTGCATTTAAAATATATTTTTCTCCATCTGAGAATATCTCAATTTTTTATTTTTTTTTTTTGCTAATGAACTGCACAGAGTTAAATTCCTTGCTTACGCATGCTAATCAAGGGCTGACTGAGATCCAAGTAAAGATTTACATGATGTTGCAAAATGGTATTATACATTTCTTATGCAGAGATAAAAATTGCACTGGAATATGAATCTACCAGATATTTTTTATTACATTTTCCAGCTCTGGAGGATTCCAATGGCCATAAAATACCTCAATAATTTCACACTACTTAACACTAGAGCTATTTCTTTCTGGCCTTTCAGATGCTGACTTAGGCATTACAATTGGCTTTATCCTCTGCTTAGGACTCAGTGGCCCACTTCCAAGCTATGTAATAACACTGAGGTTTGTCTGCAACTCCATCTTCCCAAATACTGCTGACAACTTTGCTGGGACATCATTGTCAGACTTACCTGAGTGGTCTGTGCAGTCTTTAAAGGGGATAGAGAAAAGAATATGGGAGAATCTTGGAGAAGGAAGAAGAGAAGTAGCAAATTATTTTTAATGCAAAAATCCTATGAATCTCTGAATTATTCATACCACAGATAATTACAGCTAATGATTAGTGCCTTTTTACAAGAGGGCTTGAGTTCGGTCTTCTCTACCGCTACCTTGATTGTGTTTCTATTAAGTGTTGAAGCAAACTGGCAAATCAATCTTTGCTCTTCAGATAAACTTACCTCATCCCGAAGCTTTCAAACAAATGCACATAAATTCCATCTGCTTGGCAAGTACCTCAGGTGGGTTTATCTCACTTTAACAAATCACCCCCTTCCTGCCATCAGTTCTGTACAAAATGATCAGTAAGGTCTATTAAAAGTAAAGCTGCTCTAGCATTCTTTGAACAGCTTTTGTGGATGTAACCATCAATGGTTAGACAAGGTGCACAATTCAGAAGTGTGTTGTTGCTTGTTTGTATGCTGTGACTGATTTAAAGATTGCTTGAGAAGTGCAGTCATTGTGTGAAAGTATAGTGATGGGATCTGATGGCAAAATTATGCTCTCTTTCACATATACATAAAATTAAAGTACTTTAAGACAGAAACACCTGTTCTAAATTTTCAAAATTCTTCTAAGGAGAATGTACTGTTTCCCTCATATGTGGTTTAAAATTACCCACTGTCTGTGAAGTTAATATTGTTTAATATCGTTTTTTAAGTTCATGCTTACTGGTACGCAAAACCATTAAAACATTTTATATTCCTTTACCAAAAAAAAATGAAGATCATCCTGCTTACAAACGGAATGGTAGGAGAGTATTTCAAACAAAATGTGATCCTGATCTCTTGTCCTTTTTTTTTTTTTTTTTTTTTTAATACTGGTATCATTCTGTTGACCTCTGTGGAGTTATTGCAGAGTTAATCCAAAGCAAATGAAATCACAACTGGGCCCACTGTTTTTATACTGATTTTAAATGAATGGGCAGTTGTTCTCAGTGTAGCAAGGTCTGTTCCAAATATTTAACCTCTCTTTCATCACTTTTGATCCCAGTGGCTTTATTAGTATTAAATTGAAGCTTACTGAGTTGTTTGAAAACATTGTCAAATGCATCCCTGTTGACTTGGTTTCAGAATACTGAGCCAAATCTCAATCTCCTGACATTAGACAAGGTTTGGTTCCTTGTGGTTTTGTTATATCATCTGCTCCTATTTTTTGATTAAAGTAATACATAATAAAACAGTTTAATTATTTTCAGCAACATACAAATGTTATACCCAATAAGAATGCCCAACAGGGAATAGTTATGTGTTTTCATATATTAAAATAATAAATTTAATCAATATCTTTACTGGTCTTATCTTTCAACAAAACTCCCAGTGTTTAAGGCTCCATGAGGAAAAAATCAGGTTTTAATAGATTAAGCAGGTTGCAAAAGATACCATTGTTTAAACATAGCAAAGCAATTTTGTTCTCAGTGAGTCAGTAACTAGCAGCACAGTACAAAGCCTGGTGCCTACAGGTCTGAGTCCTGTCTGTATTGACGGTGGCCAGGGCTCTCTGTCAGTTCTTAATTCTCATTTACTTTTATCTTCTGATGGCTTCATCAGTAATAAGTGAAATCAACAGCCAGGTAAGTACTCTAGCTTTCACTTCTCAGAAATGCAGCATGATCCTAAATGAACCTGAAATCTGTGAGAGCTTAGAGACATGGTATCATGTGTGATTTTTCTGATTTGCTTAACCAGAACTGCCATCTTTCTGTCCTTATTGACCAAATGTCAGTCAATATGCATTTTTTCATTTCAATACTTCAGCACCTGCATCAAGAAATGCATCTCAAAATGCTAGAGAAAGACAAGTAAAATGAAGCCCATAGTAGTGATTTTTTAAGGCTTCCATAATAAATCAATGACATAGTTCAGAAATAAAAACATATCCCCTACTTACCAGTATCCTTGTTGTTTTATGTTTGTTTGTTTGTTTTTCCCCGCTGGGCTATTTTATCCATTTTGCAAAGGTATATGAGATTGCTAATATGGGTATAGTACGTAGAGAAAAACAAATGTGTTTTGAAAATGCTGTTCCCATTGCAGGCAGCAATACATGTGTGAATATTCATGGATAGACAAGCTTGTTTACTGGGAAACTTTCTGTAATTTTAGCTACAGGTGCATTTGCTTATCATGGACATGGCTGACACAGGAGATGGAAGGATACAACTGGATAATTTGATTTAATGCACAGAGAAACAGCTGGTGATGCCAACACACCACACTTCAATATTTAAAAACAATCAACATCAACTACATATTTAAAGGCCAGGTGTCATGCTTGAAAACTAACGTTTGATCTAATAACCAATGTTTCTACCTGCAAATTGCACCTCTTATTTATCCTTAAACTTTCATGTCTACATCAACACAACTACAACTTATATTTGAACAAGATAGTGCATCATAAAAACAGATGAACTTAATCCATATTTTAAAAATGAATTCTGTTCTTAAAAGGAGTTCCCCAGTGCCTTAATTGAATAAGGGAAGTTAATGCCGTCACTGAAAGTTTTAATAATCTGTTGGGACCTATGTAATCTGTATGCAGCTGACAACAGAGCTCTTGTTTTTTCACTCAGAATATCAAAGTGTTTTTCTTTCCTAGATGTTTCCCCAGTAATTCTGGTATTTTGGAAATTTCATCAAGATTTTTCTTTCAGAGATTGTTTGGGATTTTATGGTCACATCTGAGATGAATTTTAGATCCAGTTGATACATTTTCACTGCTGAACAGATTATGAGTTGTTACAGAACTTTGAATATATTGCAATTACTCACTGTCACTTGTGTGATGCCAGTAACTTGGCATGTCAAACTGCTTGACAAAATGCTGGGAACTGCAGGTGAGAGCTGGGGAAGGAGAAGATCTAGGATCTTCCCATGTTTCCATAGTGACTCAACAGCAGAGGCACACAGAGAATCCTAGCTGTGTTTGGTTGTGTCTTGCTTGTCTGTGAATGTCAGTCCAGGCACTCAGTCCATTAGTCTACCTTTCCATAAAGGGCCATGAAAAATTTAAATGGGATTAATCTTGTTAAAGTATGAGTAAAACACAATTTCTGATATAAATACATTTTCTATTTTCATTAGTTTTCCCGGGTAACTTCTACCAACTTTGCCATCAGCAATAACCTGATCAGAGTGGGGAATTTATGTTGAACTGGAAACAGAAACCAAATTCTTTGGCCCTGTACATTCCCAAATGTATCAGATTTCCGACGGTTCAGTTTTCCTGCCACTTCTCCCTCCAGCAACTAAATTCTGTGCGTGCCCTCCCCCCGGGAACCATCTCCCCAGGAGTTTGCCAGACAAGTGCTGCTGCTGTCTGTGGCTCTGCTGCCATCTAGCCAACTTCCACCTCAGCTCCGAGCTCACCTTTCTGTCTCGGGAACTGCACCACTTTCCTGGGACCGAGGGAATGAAAGAGTGGTCCTCGGCCACTGCCCAAAAAGAGGGATGGCAGTGGTCACCCAGCTGGAAGGAAAAAGTGTATTGGACTTAGCACTTGTTCACTTTCTGCTTGAGGGAATGTGGTTTTTCTAAACTTTTGATACCTTGAAATTGATATTTCTCGGTCTAGCAATTTTGGTTCTTTTCACCCAAATATTGACAGACAGTTTATTAGCACTTAAAGCAGAAGATTCAATCTGCTGGCTAAAACAACTTTGTAAAAGTGCTACAATTTCTTTTAAATTAAAAACAGACAAACTCTGAACAACAGAAGCCATTTTTGAGGAGAGTGCAGGTGCAAAGCTCCTTTATATAGATGCTGCTCCCTTCTTAAAGAAAGGCTCTTACACTAACAGGTTGCCAAAGTACTGTCACAAAGAGAGCCATAAGGTGTAACATGATCAGAAAAACACATTTAAAAAAAAATAGGAAAAAAAAAAAAGAAAAGAGATAATAATGTGTCTGTAAATACACAATAGAAAGCAATCACATATCTGAATGCATGACCATTTGATTTCGTAGATCTGCTAAGGAGAGCTAGAAAATGCCCAAGCCAGAGTTATGTATTCTGCTGAACAACTGAGTTGCAGATAGGTCCTGGAGAACTGTGGCCAGTCCAGGTTTGAGTCTAAAGTTTCTAGGACGCACTTAAATGCTGGTTCTATATGGACGAGAGTTTAATATTCATTTCTTTTGTCTATCTTGAGCAGAAGAGCTCTTATACAATTCTGAACACAGAAGTGTCTGGGAGAAAAGCAGGAGGGTTAATATGGGTAATGGCAGTCTGTCAAGGGTAGCTGGGTACATAAAAAGTTCTCTAGGCTTTAGAAGAAGCATAAGGATGACAAGGGCTTGTGTTGCAGGAAAAGAGTGAATTTCAGGAAGGAATGAGCTCTCCCACATCCCTTGCGGTATTGTTTGCCTTTCCAGTCCTCTCTCAAGACTACTGGCTACCTCTGACATTATGTGGTAAGGGAAGAACAGTTTTGAGTTCACATATGATTTGCTGTATGAACTTGGAGAAGACTGTTAGTTCTGTGCCGAACAAGGAAAGGAACTAAGGGAAAATATATGATGCGAGAAGTAGCAGTGCAGAGTTTCTGCATTGCACATGCACACAGGCAAGTTTGCAGTCACACACAGGCAAGCGATTTTTTCCTTTTCATGTGCAATGGTCTCTTAACTTTTAACATGGTTTTTTTTTTTTTTTCTACTTATACAAATATAACAGATCCCCTGCACAATGGACCTTTCCATAAAGGATTTGTGTTTTATTTCTCTTGTTCTTCCTCACTTGCCATTACAGTTCTCTACAGAGACAGGACAATACAGCAAAGGCATGCACCACATATATGGGATCAGCAGACTGGGGTAAGATCCATGGGCTGTTCCAGAAAATCTGGATGCAAAAAGCAGAGTGATAGGTAAAGCAGGTATTCATTTTAAAAGTTTATTTAGAAGTATTCTCAGAAACTTTCTTGAGTCTGTTCATTTCCCTTTTTACAAAAAGATGCCAGAGGGAAAATTAGTGGAAGACAATGTTCTATGCAGAAAAGTACCCTAGTTTAGCTGTCATAAGCTATGCTGAACACCTAAGATTAAAGAAAGCATCAAATCCACCAGCAGTTCTTCTTTTATTTCTTTCTCCCTCTGCTATAAATTAAGTGGTGGGGTTTGCATTGAGCGAAGGGGGTTTGGGCCTTGTGAGATCGCTAGGAGCTTCTGGCACAGCTGCAGCTGAGCAGAGCCCAGAAGGGGAAAAAAAATTTACTTTTCTCTTCATAATATATGCTTTTCTTCGTACTGTGCTGTTGTATCACCTCCCTAGCATTGTGCTCTTCTTATAATTTTTCTTCTATTTCTCAGCAAACTCTCAACAAATATCTCAAACCACCACAATCAAGAAAATTGAAATAATAAACAAAAGTTAAGGCACGGTGGTTCTCTGCATTTCCTTCCCCCCTGTAAAAGAGTCACTAAGCTATTTAAAGGAGTATGAAATTCCTCTGAGATGTATTTGGGGAAGCAAATGTCTGAACTTCCACTAGGTGGTGAAGTTGTAAAGCTTAAATGGGATGAGAGTTCCCAGAATAGAAAGAGACCCTGGGCAGAAGGGAGATGACAGTGGGGACTGCTGCTTTGGGAGTTTGCAGGTTGGTCATCTTCCTCCCAGCCCCTGTGGAGAGGGAGCAGTGAGGGTTCATCAGGGGCATCACAGAAGAGCAGTGATACATTTACAGGACACCACAAAAATACAGACTTTTTTTCTTCTGCTCGGGGAAAATGGCAAATCTGTAGATAAGCAGTGAAACTCATTCTGTGTATTATTTCTTTAAAGACCTAATTTAATAGGGGAAGAAGAATTTCTCCTGCCAGAGTTTCTCAGATGTCATCCTGATCTTATAAATATATATATATATATATATGTATATATATACATATAATTTCTTTTTACCATCTGCTTTGATATGAGGCTTTTTGGGGCTTTTAAATGACAATAAATTTGTACCATGTCAGCACTTATATATGGAGAGAAGTAGATAGGAATAATGAGTCTTTAGATGAGATTAAAACAAAATAAAACAAAAAGTTCCACTTTTATCAGGTTTGTTATAAGAAAAGTGCATGACATTAAGCCTCCACTGAGATTTTTGACTCATAAAAATCAAAGCAAGATTTGGAAACTTTGAGCTTGAAGTGTCACTCAACTTTGTGAGAATAGGCCTTGAAAAAATGGAACTCTATGAAAGTTTTATGAAGATCTTGCACACTGTTTCACATTCAGAATGAAAACACAAAAACACTATCAGTTCATATGTTCTGCATTTTGTTGAACTATAGTTAATTCTTCCACACATTACCTAGAGATCTGATAGCCCAGACACTTTTTCCACTCTGATTTCTGTATTTTTGATTGTGCAGTGCTATTTCAAAATAGCTTTTCTGCATCTCCACTCTGTAGAGCCTCTATTATTCTAGTTACTGTTTAAAGGACATATAAAGAAAATTATTTGTAGCAAATATGCATCAAACAAACTATGCTATGTAAACACTGAATATCACATCCTAAAGCTGATACTGCTTTTGATCACTTAGAATGCTTTGGGAACAGCTTTCGAATGATCCAAAGACCTCTTCAACAATCTCCACTGTTTAGAATAAGTTATTGGAAAACACAGGTTAGAGCTTGCTCCATCACGTCATTCTTTTTATCACATGTAAAATCTGCTCATGCACATCTATGTAGACATTGATACCTGGGTTGAATGTGGTGTAGGATCTTACTTTCCCTTTGTGGCTCTGCGCACTGCTTGCTTCACTGCACAGATTTTTCTTCAGCTGACTTGTGCTGTGATTGCTGCATGCCTGCATGTAGTGGGGAGGATGCCATGTGCCCCCGTTTCAGCCTTAAACACTGCTAGAAATTTTGTGAAGCGAATTGTTTGCAGCAATGAATGAGTTTATTGCAATATTCGACAATATGTGCCTAGAAACTATCAGTTATCTCACATCCACTACAGGTATTTGTAAATATTTCAAGTTATTCAGGACAGTATTTCATTAACCAAGCCGGAGATTTAGTATATTCTCAGCCTTTTGAGTGCATACTGCAATTAGGTTATGGCTAATTTTGAAGGTGGCTTATCTCTTTTCCTTATGATTATCTGCAGCTTTTAGCCATAGTAGCTTATTTCCAACAGAGGAAAAAAATCATAGCAGTTAGATACTGAAACACTGTGCTAAGAAATGGTCCTTTTACCTCGTTTAATTTAATATTCCGCTCTTAACATTTTTAGATGCACTAACCACAGGATCACATTATTTGCTTGAAACATGTTAGCAAAATTGCACGGTAAATTTGTCTCAGAGTCCTTCTGTGGGGGGACCTTTTCTGACCTAATGGTGCAGCAACAAAATCAGGCAGAGCAGAAGAAAAATAGCCTAAGAAGCAAAGATATTACTCGTTCTCATCTTCTAGGTTCTTCTCTCTTTCGCTCTCCCTTTGGGTGTGGAAGCCAGGATGTGTGAGGATGGAGGGAGGAGTAACTAGAAGTTTTGTAACAACTTCTTACATCTCTCATTGCAATGCTATGCACAAAATTGAGTTACCTGAGAGAGAGAGAACTGAGGTGAACAAGTGCTTCTCACATTAATGTTCCTGCATAATCTCCCTGTTCTAGCACTGGGGTTGTGCTGAAGGTAAAGCAGAACAGTTCTGTTAAAAGTGTGTCTGCATGGGGTCTTTTCTTGTGGGGAATATCACTAAAGCTGTGACTAGGCATGGCCATTGTTTAGTCACCCTACTTAGGCTCTCATGCCCTGATGCAACTGAATATAAATAAGAAGCCCTTGATCCTGTCAGCCTCTCAGTCCATCTTCTGCATGCAACAAACAGGCTGCCTACACACTTGATTTCCTCTCTCTTCTCCAAGGCCATCCCAAGTCAGCTGCAGTCTGGCTCTTAAACAGCCACTCTTATGAGATCAGAGTAGCATTCACCTGGCTAAATCTACTGTGTTCTTAAATATCCTGACTGCTTGCTCTTTGTTGGGACCGTATCCTTCCTTGACTCTTTCCTGATATTTTCCTCCTCCTCTCAAATCGATGTAAATCCATTCTGGTTTGTTTATCTACTCTCTTTGGTTTCTTTTTTTTTTTTTTTTCTCTCTCTCTCTCTCTAATTTCAGATCTATGTGTCTGAACACTTTCCTAGATCACAGCCTTTGTCTCAGAGGTCTCCTCGTTGCCTGCTGTTAATTTCTATTTGAAACCTATTCTGTTCAAAATGGATTCTAGACCTTTTCTTTTCTTTTCTTTTCTTTTCTTTTCTTTTCTTTTCTTTTCTTTTCTTTTCTTTTCTTTTCTTTTCTTTTCTTTTCTTTTCTTTTCTTTTCTTTTCCTTTCTTTTCTTTTCCTTTCTTTTCTTTTCTGTCACAATTGAGAGAAGAAATTAAATCTGTCAGTCAGGTATTCCACAGGCTCTTTCAAACTTTTTCCTGTGCAACAGAGTGAGTCCAAAGCTTAGTGTTGCCAATTCCTTCTAAAGACTTTTTTCTTTCTCCCTACAAAACACTCCTCATCTCCAGTCCTGACATCTCCTGACAGTAACATCTCCTCCAACCAACTTACAAAGAGGATAACCTCATCCTTTGACATTGGGTCTCTACCTGTTGTACATTTCAGATGTAGGAACATGCAGTCTGAAGCCTCATCAGCATCCAGGACTGAATCAAAGAGAAAAAGACCTTAGGAAGAAAGAAACAGTTGAACTGGGCTGGTACTGGATTGCCTTGACATTCTGATGCATTGCCCATTTATCTTTCCACTTATCTGTTGCTATTCTGTCTACATCAGAGGAATCTTAATTGCTTTCTCAGATATATATTGGAATACCATAGCAACTTTTCCTAGATGCAGCAAATCTGTTTCTTCAGTAATTATTACTCCAATTAACTCTCAAATGTTAGCAATACTCATTCAGCTGATTAAATTTCAATTGAATTCGGTTAGTCGCCACAATTAGAGCTAGTTTCCAGACTGGAGAAGGTAGTCTCTAAATTAAGATCCATTTAATTGGTGTTCCCTAAATGCTCTTGCACTTCTGCAGAGAAATACATATAATTGTATTTCTATTCTTTTAGGAGCATACATCAGTGTTCTGCCACATAATTACTTACATCAAAAGCTATCCTGGTGGAGCCAGTGAGGCTCTGCAGGATGAACACAAAACTGACTGAAAATGGCTCTAAAAACTTATCACTAATTTGCATACATTCCTCTTTTTTTCCCCATTTTTTTCAGGTAGTTTTTCCATCAAATGCTATCATTATAGTGCATTTCTCTGCCTTTCAGGTTGTCATCTCTGTTTTTGTTTTCCTTCCCCCTTATTTACTGATATATAACTGTTATTATTTGATATCTTTCCATCTCATAAATTTTATGCAGGGGAGACAGGACTTGTTTTTCTGTTTGATCTATGTTTGTGCAAGCTGAGTGGACTGCTCTAGACATGGTGGTTAGTATAGGATGGGGAGTTAATTCTCCTGAGTTGTCTGACACCCAGGAGACTTGGGCATCCCCAATCTGGACAAGGAACCACAAAGGAATTTTAGTTATCATGGATGTAGATCTGGTGGATAAGCCCAAATATTAAAATATTTGAATATTATTGTTGTTAATATATAATATGAAAATATATTTAAATTACAGTTAAGCCAGTACAATTTCCAGCTGCTCTTGAAAGAGGTATTTTCCTCTTACGCTTCCCATCCCATCTGTGCACTTCCAAATTTTCTTTTGCACTGGAAAAGGTACATAAGATTTGGACTTTAATTAGGAACATAAACTGGCACAAAACAGATAATTGTTTGAGATGGAGAATAATTTTCCATGGCTTTAATTCCCTGAGGTATCTCACCAGGCAGTCAGCCAAGCCTCGGCACACATGCCAGGGAGGCTGGGACTGCCCAAGGGAGGGCAGGGGTCAGTCGGGGCAAACAATGCAGTGTCTTCCAGTGGTTACTGGCTGTTCGATGGGCCCAGCTGTAACAGCACACCAAACTCTTGGCCCACAGAGGCTGAAAGAAAAGTACTTTATTTAGCCCCATCATCACCAAACTACTGACAGAATTTTAAAAAATTGAATATCTAGACTAAAGAGGTCATGGTACATGATTACTGTCCAAAGACACCACTGGAATGTAAAGCATATTTATTTTACCAAATGAATGAATTGCAAGTTTCCTTTATTAGAAACTTACCTCATTTATGGAGGAAAAAAAAAAAAAAAAAAAAAAAAAGCATAGATGCAAAGGTGTTTATTTGTTTGTTTGTTTGTTTTTGTGAAGGTGCTTTTCTGCAACCATCTTGAAAGGTCTGTATGAGTCTAAACAAAACAGAAATCCCATGTGATTGACAAGGAATGACAGATCCTGAACAACAGCTAATGAAAACAGAGCAGGATTCATCTGTTGAAATTTTACCTCTGTACAAAAGGCCAGCATAGGTCCTATCCTTCCTTTAAATCTCATGTTTCAACTACTTAAAATGCTCGCTTTTGCACTTTCTGGGAACAGAGCTGAGAATCTGAGCACCTAGGGCACTGCTTGTCAGCAATCCCACTGAATTGTAATAAACAATGCATGTATAATTATTTAATTGAATAATGATTGAATAATGTAGAAAGACAAATTACTTTCTAAGAACTAATGCCATCTCTCAAATAAGCTGGAATTGTTTCCTTCTGGGGAAAGAAAAAAATAAGAGAGAGAGATGGAGAGAGATTTTTCTGAGAGCCCTTCTCAAACCAGCATGAAAGGAGCAGGTACATGTACACACAGCCAGACTGTGCCCAGCACCAAATGAAATGGGTGACTGAATGGCTACAGATAACCTGAGCACCTGAAAACTGTCCTCAGCTGTTTCCAACTATTTGTCACCGTCACTCAGCTGGGCATTCTCTAGACAAATAGTAAAGCTGCAATGAGACTAGCAGGGCTGATAGGGAGTTCTGCCTTTATAAAAAACAAGCCAGGGGGTAATGTACAGCTACTTTTATGCTCTTGCCTGTTCTAGCTAACTTTTCCCCTCAGGTGACAGACTATGGGCTTTAAATTACTGTTTTTACTGCTGTTTGATCTCTCTTTCATTTTGGTAACTCCAGGCAAGTGATTAAGGACAATTCCACCTTATTACATATATTTATCCTCAATTCTCACCTGTCAATTTGTGGCCTCTACCTACTGAGTCAGTCTCCGAGGTACAAAAAGCCACAGTGTAGAGGTGGTTTCTTTGGAGTCATGTTATCACTTCAGAGCATAACTTATCTCTTGGACTGCTAAATTAAATCTTTAGATTACACAGAAGCTCAAATTCAATTACTGGTAATGGAGATCTCAAAGGTAAACTCTGAAGAGAGCAGGCCAGCACCTTTTAGCCTTCTTTACTCTACTCTGAAAGTACAAACAGGGCTTGGAATTGAGTTCTCTGGACAAGTGAGATTCTTCCAGGCCAGTGTATTTAGGACAATGGAATGCACAGGAATCTCATGAGCATCTAATGGAGCACCAAGTCCCACATGGAGATAGCCCATTCCAGCAAACAGTAAGAGGGGTGGCAAAGCCAGACACAGGCAGATTATCCCTGAGGCTGCTCTGAGCTGTGGCAGTGCCTGGCAACATAAGACTGGGTCTGCAGGGCTGGAAAAAGAAGAGGGAGCTGCTCTGTGCTGGTGGGTTGAGATTCCTGGCAGCACCTGGGTGAACAAGCCATTGGATGTCTTTCTGTTTCTATAACCTCTCATAAACTCCATGCAGTTTGCTCTGTGGTGTATTTTATGAATACTTTCAAACCCAATTGCCGTTGTAAGTGCAAATATTTAAGGATCTGTTAGATCCTGCAAGTCAAGCTCTACTGCATTGGTCTGGCCATGTCCTCCTTTCACGTGTCCTGATGGGATGATTCAATGCCCTTTCCCTTAGGTAGGGTCATGGCAGTAAAGGGTTTCCCAGATGACCACATATTTATTTATGGTTTGTTTGTTTGTTTTATGCTACTGTAAATGTGTTCTTCTTATATGGGTGTAGATGACAACAGATAGATTATTGTTGATAATGGAGTAATAATGGTGCAACACTGGGGAATGGAAAAGAAGAATAAGGCTTATGTCAGCCTCCTGATGAGGACTCAGACCTGGAATTGCAAATGAACAGGTTACAAGGGAAGTTGGGATACATGTTGTAAATCTGAAATGCTGACATTCTCCCTGGTTTCTGCTTCATGACTGCAAATGTTTTCTCAGGAGAAGTTGCTATTTATTTATTTATTTATTTATTTTAATATCAGACATTTTAAATGTGCTTTTCAGTTGACTTAAATGTTACAGTGGAAACATTCTTATGTGTCATTTTTGTAAAAAGAAGGGAAAAATGTCAAGGCTAAGTCATTGCTATCATTTATTTGGCCCTGGGCTGCTTTTGACTTCAGAGGTGCCAGCAATGGTATGTTGCAATATTCCTGTTGCAAGCTTGAGAAGATTTATTTATCACAGAGGTTGGGACATATTAACCTTGTGCATCCTCCTAAACACCGTCAAAACTCTTAAGCATTCACCTAATGCTTACCTTAGATTACAAATAAATGTACATGATTCCCACATTGTTATTTCTTCACTTGATATATATACTTTTTAAATTGCAGTCCTTTCGGAAGGAGTCGTTTATTAAAAATCACTTTGATAAACTCTCATCTGTGAAATTCACATCCTGCAGCCTTTTACACAGGCCCCTCCTCCTCTAACTCCTTCACTTTCATCTTCTAATTTCTTCCTCCTGATTGCTTTGTTAGATATTGCTTACAAGAAGTTAAATGTTTAACTAAGAGAGAGGTGCAGACATAATTTGTTTGTTTTTCCCCTCTTTAGTCCAACTTGGTTTATATTTCCTTTTTTTTTTTTTTCTGTTCATTATTCTGTTACTTTTGTGTCATGAACTTCTGGGGAGAATTATGGTTATGCAAATTTAAGTAAATTAGCCCTCATTAAGCCCTCTATAGATGCCACTAAATTACTGCCAGTTCCCATGATAGCTAGTTAAAGTTAGTTTCAGCATATTTACATTACACTCATCTGGTTTGCTGAAAGCCTGAAAAATATTCTTGGGGTTTGGTTTTATTACTGCTGTGTATGTGTGTGGTCGTGGTGGTGGAGTTAAGTATCATTACAGCATTTGTGACAGTATATTTAAGTTAAAACACATAACCCAAATTATCTCCCAACTAAACACCTAGCAAATTTAGAAATGGAGATACACTTAAGTTCAAGTATTTTAGGATAGGGAGTAACCAGTGAAGATACAAATAACCTTAACAGCCCCAGAGTTCCCCTAAGCATTGAAGGTTCCAGCCAAATTAGGGTAAGGTGTTACCAAAGATGCATTACATTATTTTAGCTCTGCTTTTGTGACTCTGGCAGTGTTACAGAGATGAGCTGAATTTGCTCAGCTTTCTAACACAGTCACTCGTTATCTTCAGCACAGGGCTGGTGTATTTTCCCATGGGGAGACTTTGCTGTCCAGCATCCTGATGCATGTGGAGTCTCAGTTCTGTCCTCCATCTATCCACTGACACCAATGCTGTGGAGAGTAACAGTATCCAGACACTGTTCTAGCACTGTGCAAATCTGGCTTTTTGACACATATTTGGAGTCCTTGGGTGGCTTTTACCTCATATAAATTTGTAACGTCCCTTTATGCCACAGTGGGTAGTTGGTAGGAGATCTAGCAATCCAGTTCAGCAAGTTTAATTGGAGCTTTGCTCAGGATATTTAAAGACAGGAATTGCCATTTTATCTCTTAGCAAATCTTTTGTAAAATGGCACCTTAGCAACCTCTCTGAGATGAAGATGTGTGAACATTGTTAACGCTGACAACCCTGTTGTTTAGTAAAATGGACAGGAGAAATTCAACATCAAGAAATAGTTTTGATTCTTCTTGTCAGCTCCTTGTTTGGAGGGTGAAAACAACTGGCTGATTAGGAAAAGCATGTGCATATTTGGTTCACACTGAAACGTGTCAGTCATGCCACAAATTGTAATTCCATTTTCTCTCCCTCAGCCAGAATAAGGACAGTAGAGAGTATGGTCACAATGTGAAATGAGTAAGCCAGTGTTTTATTCCATTCTGTACTTGTTGATATTCCTCTTTCTGCTCAAAGACCAGTAATCTCACTGTGGCTGAGTCTTTTTTTTTTCCTTTTTTTTTTCTTTTTGTTATATCAAGTTTGTAGGAACTAACAGTGATACGATTAGGTCCAGGACAAGACAGACAAGTGTTGGCCTGTGTGCTGATGGATTTAAGACACATCCCTACAGAATGCTGTTACTTGCACTTTTTTGTGTCTTCCCAACTAAATATCTGCAGCCTCTAGCAGCTAATAGCACAGCATGAAGTTGAGTGTCACTTGTATGTGAATAACACGTTAGCAGCAAGTGCCTTTCACAGCCATGATAAACAGTGTTTCACCTGAGAACCTGCAGCCTCGGAGAGATCAATGTTTGAAAGAGGAAATCTCTCTGAAGTTAAATGTGGGTTATATTAATGAGAAAAATAGGAAATAATTGGTTTCCTACATAACACTTCTACCATGCTTGAAGGAATCTACTCCTGTCTTTCTGAGTTGTGCTGTAGTGATATTCTTGAGGACCCTGCAGTAAAACATCCCTTAAAAACTCTTCTCCCTTTCTTCCTAAAAATAGAGCTTTGTGTCTGTGATCTGCAGACCTCACTGCAGCAGTCTGCTTATTTGTAGCCACATTACTTGCTGCAAAACACTGTATGCTGACAATGAACTGACTGGTCCTCAGAAAGGATAAAAGTCTTAGTCTCCTCTGTGAAGCAGTCTGCTCATTTCATCCCAAGTTCTAAGTTGTGACCTTTACTTCCCTTTTGAAACATCAGTTGAGACTGAAGCTCTAGATCTTGCATTTTTAACGCATTTGTTTCGTCGGGACCTTATTTAACTCCGAGACCTGGTTTCTCTCAGAGACATTGATTCAACATGATAAGTGCACTCTACAGGAAGGAGGGATCAGTCAACAAAGCACATGAGCCTGCAGAAGCAATGAGCTTAGCCCCCATGGCACAGAGCTTGCGCTTGCCAAGATGCCCAGTGCTGGAGATGCCTTTTCTCCAGGAGGGACATAAACATGAACTTTGGATCACAGCCTCCTTGCAATTAAACAATACACAAAAAGCCTCCACTATCCACATGGAGATTCAAAAGAAGATAAACTTTGGCTCTCCACAGTTTTTTTGCAAGGTGCTTAGCTCCCAAAGCAGTGAGGTGTTAGATTGTATGGAGCTGTGATTTGAAAGCTTGGGTTTTTTCTCTGCTTAGAAGGTGGCTTTGTTTTGTTGAGTCCTGGGTGTAGACTAGCATTTTATAATTGCAGAAAGTGAGATGTATAATGACTAAATAAACTGTAAAGTGGGATGTATAATGGCTAAATAAACAGGTTTAGTTTAACTGTTGAATAACTGGACTTCTGGAAAAAGGAGGAAGAAAAAAAAAAGTCAGAAACATAACAGCAGTTAGAGAGGCATCCACATACCCTGTATAGGAACAAGTCAGCTATAGCAGACAGTACTGAAAGCAAAATCTGCTTTTTACAGAGGCCCCATCCATTTTATTTTTACAGAGGCCCAGGGAACAGCCGGGCTTACTGCAGGCAGGGCAGCGCTGCCGCACCTCACTTTGAGCAGTCTCTGCTCCTGCCTATTTGCCCTTGTGCAGCTTCCTCCATGCAGCCCAAGTTCCCTTCCCCTCTCTCTTCTGCTAGCCCAGAGGCAGATTAGATTTTTCACTCTGGAATACCTTAATTTATGGGATAAACAGAACTTCACCCAAACAGATAAATCACAACTTGTGTCTGGAGAGACTAAGCAATTAATTCCAGACTCTTTACAGGATATGACCAGAGTTGGCTCTGACTGGAGAGAACAGTATGTGCTTAGCCGTATATCTTAGAGTTTAATTCTGCGGGGGTAAAACTTCATTGTTCTGGGAACAGTTGGGCCTCAGAGATGTTTCAGTAAAGACACTCACTCTGGATGAGCCAGAACAGGCTCCAGAAGGTTGAGCTGTCTTTATCCGAAGAGGGAGGTTATCTTGCTGCTGAACTCACTGACTCTGAGTCATCTTCTGTTCCTGGCAAATGGCTTTGCTAATTGGAATAAGTTTTTCCGTGGTTTTCCCTCTTCAAGCTCTTGATTTGAAAAGTTCACTGAATATTCCATATTTGCACAGCTATATTTATATTTGCACAGCTCCCTTTTTTCATGTGTGTATGCTAGACTACTGAATTCTATAAGCAAGAAGGTCCTGTTGTGCAGGTGTAATCCTTTGAAGATGGCAATGCAATCTTAATGACTTGCATAGTAGATAAAAATATTGAAACCATGGCAACCTCCAAAATTCCAAGCTGATGCCCAACTTTGCTCTTTTGAGAAACATAACCTGTTCATTACATGCAAATGAATCCGAAAAAAAGATGTAGCCTGCAAGTAGAGGAATTGGCTCAAAACAAGTTACAAAATCTAACTACCTTGCCTGTCTTCTCAATGGACACTAAGTGATTTCAAAGTGACTTTCGAAAACAGCCTGTTCTCCTCTATCCACATCTTTTCTAGTTCCAGGGCAGCCTCAATTTCTTTTTCTTTCTATGAGACTTCAACAAGTTTTCACACGCTCTGCTTTTTTATCGACATATTTAAATTGAAAGATTCTGCTACAAATTTAGTGGCTCTTTTTTGGCAGATTCTGTACAGTATACTGTGGGGATAAATTCAGCCAGACATATAGAAGAGTTTGGCTCAATATAATACCAAGTTTCTAAGAAAACTATGCAGTTATGCATGTTCATAGGTTTGTCAACAGAAGGTAGATGACAAATATTTTTGTGTAATTTAGGTTTTGTCTTACAATTCTGTTAAGTTCAGGCTAATTTCCAGGCACAAGATATACCTAGATTTGCAAGTATAAAGGTAGATAATGGATCAGCACCTGTAGAAGAGTATTCATTGAGTGAACCAAAGTAGGGCCTGCTTCAGAAATACCAGATGACAAATGAGTTTTAATCGTATACAAATTGTTGGTTGCTCTTGTTCCAGTGCTTTTTTTTCTCCATTTTTGTGACCAAGGCACAGTCTCTGAAAGCAGCAAGTGCATTAGTGTCATTTCACTGTTAATGTTGGAAGAATAATTGACACTGAATCGAATGCTAAAATGAATCCTACATTAAATATTCACCTCCAAGGATGTCTGTTGATGGCTTCTGTCAAATAACCAGCAAGAGCTTGTCATTGGAAAGCCTACAGTCAAAGTCAGACTGAGATATATTCTTCCTTCCTACTCTTTGCTGTTTATATCGGGCCTTGTAATCAGTGTGTTTATAATGATGAATGCATCTTTTTATTGAATTTATTTATAAAATCAGTTCTGTATGTAATAAATCAGATGCTGAATGTTATGTGTTGCAAAGCTGATTCACTGAAAAAGGGCTCCTTCACAAGAAGACTGTACAAGTCTTTCAGAAAACACAGAGAACAACAGCCCAGACTTTTAGAGTGGCTTTGTATTTTCACAAATATAAGCCATGTCTGTCTGGTTAAAAACGCAAAACTCAGAAATAAACACATCTGCAGCTAATACAAAGAGCAGTTTGCTTAATAGTTTCTTTCAACCCCAGAAGCTTCTTGTCTTTTTCCTTCTCTGCCAAAAACTTTTTTGCCTTTGAATTTTCCCTGAGGATTAGAAAGTTACAGAAAAAATGGATATATGGGTAGCTAAGAAATTAGGTTTTTTAGGTGGAAAAAAGGGGGACGGGATAGGGGGAATAATTAGCAGCCATGGAATGTAGGGTCAACATTTTTGCTCTAAAAAATCATGTGATAAAAAAGAGCAACTAATCAACTTCAAGCTGTAACAGGTTTCAGGTGTGTTTTGGCATGTGCCACTGAATGAAGGGAACATTTCATTTTCAGGAATGAAAATTTTGACCTGGGTTTTCTCCTGTGTGTAAAGGCTGCAAGCCTGACCTCAAACTCCCCTGCAAGTAAGAGACACAAGATCTGAATCCAAAGCTGGGGAGCTTTTTGGGATAATTTCTTCTAATTGGAAATGCCTGGTACTGTTAGGTCTCAAAACTCAGTGAAGGATGTAGCTAAGGCACTTTATTTTTTGCTTGCTTGTTTGTTAGCTTTAAGTAGTAAATTAATAAAGAAGAGGAAATAAAGCTCCCATTTCTGAGTCAATTCCCCTACAGCAGAGGTTTGGGATGCCTGTCTGGAGCTGGGCATCACTGTGAGCATTAGTTCTCACCCAACAACCCATTCTCCAAACAGTCTCATGATGATGACTTCAACATTACAGCATGATAGATGATTGATAATGATAAATTTTTAACTTCTGGAAAGGAAAATTTTAATCTAAATTAATCTCTGTGGGCTTGTTTGGTTTGTACTGAGTCTTTAGTGTCAGCAAAGCGAACTTTTCCCTTTTGGAGTTACAAATTCCATAGAGTAATGGGCTGATTTGAAAAGGGCCAGCACTGCTGAAGGAAAATGGCTCAGAAATTCCAGAGATGTCAAACAGCAGCAAACCTTTAAAATCAGCTCCTTTAAAATCAGTTGGTCACTGAGGGTCTGCACAGCTGGAAATTGCCACCCCTTGAAGGTGCCATTAGCTTTCTTCAGAATCAGGTCTGCAGAGTTATAAGCAATACATTAAGGCAGTTTGATCTATGACTAAGGTTCCTTTTTATTTTGAAAAGTGCAACCCACAGACTGCAAACAGAATAAGACAAGATGGGAAAAGGACGTCTCAAGACAGTTCTTTAAAAAGTTCTGATGTTTTTCTTCACTTATTTCTTCTGACTCAAGAAATGATTAAATAGAGGTCACTGACAGAGATGTCATTGACTGGCACTTATTAATCATTGCTGTTTTATTAAAGGTTCTCAGCTCCCTAATTTTTCAGGCAACACATAATCCATACCATCATAATAAAGAATTCTTTTTCCAGGTTATAACAGCTGAAGTTCCTGTCCATTAATACAAATAGAAAGTACTGTCTGCTGGGATTTGAGCAGTACCTTGCAGCTAGACATTTCACTTTGAATTCTGCTTGAGGATAAGTTATTTAGTAAACATAACTTTACCATTTACATAAAGCTGGTTCAGTTACAATTGGATGTCAGTCTTGGCTGATAGCCTTTGGCAAAATACTTTCTTAGAATTATTGCTATCTTTTGAGCCAGACTGATTTCATTTACAGTGCGATAAATTCTCTGAAGTCTCAATTTTTTTGCAGTTTATCCCAGCAGGAATTAAATCAGCATCTGACCCATTATATTTTATTTTAATAAAGGAACTCAGAGAAGAATCTCAATTGAAAACTAAATGTTGATGCCTCTTACATTGCTTCATTAATGAGGTGAAATGATTTTGTTAGTCTGACCAGGGACAATGAAGCCAAATATCTTATATAGACTGAGGTCTATGAACAAATGTACTTTACATACTGCTATCTCAATTACTTCAGATAATTCAGATAATGCTTATGCTGCAGTAAAGCAACAGAAAATTTTGAAAGCTACAATGGGAAACAGATTAGTTATGGGGATTTGATTCTGCACTACAGATTGCAGTAACATTGAAATCAGATAATCCACTAGGAGACAAAGTAATACACTGGATACAACCAGCAAATAGAGGGTGAAATAATAAGGAATTAAGAAATTAATTAAAAAACATAAAAAGTGGTGAAAGGAACTGAAAACTGTGCTTTCCAGATAATAGCTATTTTTATACAGGCATTTATAATGCTTACTTTGAAATGTTTAATTTCTGTAGCAATATGGTAATGTGCTTTTCTGTGAGGTATTCTGGTCTGACCCTTAAAAGTTGGAAGTACTGTATAAGCACCAAAATAAATTAGCCATTTTATTCTTCACCACTGTTCAACCCACAATTTACAGAATATTTAGACACAGTGTAATCACTTGAGAGGAATTTTGCTGATGTTGTTAGCTCCAATAAATGCAATCAAGTAACTTAATTCTAAACTTATTAAACAAATATTGTGCCTGCATTGTATTCCAGAACACAACTTGCTGGAGGATGTATTAACAAGAAGACAAATACAGAGCAGTACTCTGAACTGTGTAACACAAACACAGTCTTGAGCCAAACACCATTAGTGTGAAGAAAGTCTCTTCACCTACTGTAATGGCTTTTGAATGAGACTTGTATTGATTTTATACTAAATGTAAGAAAAGCACTTCTTCCAGAGTCTAAGAAGAAGTGGTCTAAATCTTTTTCGTTGCAAAGGGTTGGTCTAAAGAAAACAAATCACCCTTCATATTTTATAGAGAAATCATTGGTGGAAGTTTTAGGGCAAATTCACATTGAAACTTTGGACCTGTCAGAGAGCCAAACAAGCATTTAACCAATTTTATGAACAAATGAATAATTTCAAGAAACCTGATGAAAATGAATCTCAAATACTTACCCATATAGTTAAGGTTTATTTTATTTCATATTTTATATTTTATTCTCTGTTTCATATTATTCCTTATTCTATCACTTCCCATGCTAGGTGAATAGAAATAATAATGTTTATTATGTAGGTGGTACTTACAAGGAATCTGAGATACAATTAGACAGCAGCTCCAATCCAAAAGTTCATTAGTTCAGTTTCACCACTTACATAGATGTAACATCATGAAAAAATTTATAATTTTAAGCTGTAATTTTATAGACAGCTAATTTTATTGAGGTACCTAAACATAACAAGCAGTGTGTCTGAATGTGTGTATGGAAATATATGAAATATAATGCTTCTGTTAGAGCTAATAGAACAATTACATATTTTTGCAATTTACAGTGTAATCTCTGAGCCTAAAAGTCCATATAATTAAAAACTGTAGACCATTCTCAACAATTTACTTTTTTCATAAAGAAAAATGTTCCACAGTGAGTTCACGAAAATCAATAACCGTTGCCAAACTTGTATTGGAAGTTGTTTGCATTTTTAAGTTGAAAGAGTGATCCTGTACTGATGCAATGATCAAACAGGACCACCTTTTAGTGGTTAGAAATCACTCTCTTCTAGCTGAGTTTTTAAGAAATATCGTTATTGTGAATGTTCATTCTGAACCTCTTGAAAGAGAACCAGCAGGTGTAAAGACTTTTTTTTTTCATTCATTATTTTGGTGTAGTGCTTTGGGGAAGACATCTTCCTTCTCTGGGGAGCAGAGGATGTCTTCAAAAGCTGTAAACACTTGACAAACAATGTGGGAAAGCTGCTCTCATTTTAAAGTCACTCTGGGAGAACAGTTCCCTGATTAAGATGCAGATCTGATGTAAGGTGAAATCTGTTCTCTGTCACATTTTTAGCTTGTATGGCTTGCTCTGCTGTCATTGAAAACTTAATAATGTTTGAGGTGCAGTGGCATATTTTTATATTGGTCAGAAGCATCCTGACAAGTACATTTAAAAAAAATCACATTAAAACAATGCAAAGAAGGGGTTTCTTTGGATCAGTTGTTAGAAGAAGAATACGTTTTGTATGTGAATATATTCAGTTATGTAACATTTGAAGCTTCCTTCAGTGCCCAGATGTCTCATATTTTCTACCTTTTTAAATTCAGGACACCTTCTGCAAACATCTTTTTTCTTTCTTTTAAACAGCAAGGAACGTAGACAAAAAAAAAAAAAAGGTTATCTGTATTACTTTCAAGAGATGGAGTAATAGAATTTGCTATAGAGATTGCCTGCCATGCAGATAATTAATTACATTAGTTACCTACAATCACTCTGATTTTTTTGTTGTTCTTGACATCTGCAATGAGCACGTATGCTGACAGCTTTGAGAATTTCCGCTGAGATATCCATCATACAATCTGTTCAGTCGAAGGGCTGTATCGCCGGAAGTGCCAGTCATGTTAGGGATGATGAGAGTAGACTGGCGTTATGCAAGACTTGGCCTCTTGCAGCAATATTGCCTCAAGTTACTGCGGACTTGTGGCTGTGCACTGTCATCCAAAGGCTTCCCCATGAGGCTGTGCCACCTGACAGAAATGATGGTGAGGAAGACCCCGCATTTTAGTCTTTTGTAAAGGAGAATCTGCAGAAGTTCCTGCTGGAGAGTCAGTGCTGGGGGAAGGAAGGAGACTGCTCTTTCCTTCTGGAAGTGTTTGTCTGACTCTGCACACAGGAGCACTTTTGTCAGGAAGCCACCGTCTGCCACGTGGTGCTGGCTGGTGCAGACAGACAGGAACTATGCACAGCACTTGTGGTGAGAGCAGCTGAGGCTCAGCTCCTGCCTGCACCTGTTCCAGGAGGAGCTCACCTCTCTTTGCCCAGAGTGTTGCTTGGCTTCACAAGGAGAGAGAAAATGAGACATCTCATCCCAAGGGTTAATGAAAGTGGAACCTCTGCCTCTGTTTGGTCACCAAGCCATGCACATCACTTTGTGGCTATCACAGACACTTGAAATTTCTGCTGTTACCACAGCCGTCTCCATTCCCCAGTTCCATTCCCACAAAAACAGCAGTCATCCCATACAGCAGTTTGCTCTTGCTTTCCATCAGAACCTTTTGTAAGTTATGCAATCCAGAGATCATCTGAGCAACAGTGGTACCTCACCCTCCCACCAGAGGAAAAGTTCTTGAATCTCTTATGAGTCTCAACCAGATGAGTGATGCCTGACATTTTATCCTATTCTTACTGGGCCTCTTTAGGTGACAGAGTAGCCAAAAAGTTTACCACAGACAAGCTGAAATACATGCATGTCTTACAATGATATGAAAGAGAGGAGACAGCTGTTCTGAGTTGACATAAGGAGAGCAGAAATTTCCCCCCCACTTCTCTTGATGCTACACTCCAACTCTGCCTCACATTTCTCTCCCATCCACACCCCGCAACCTCACCCTGTGAGTATTGTGGGTATTGTGCAATGCACACCTGCACCCACACTGTAAAGCAACAAATCAACAACAAAAGACAAAAGAAGTGTAAATAATAGGACAGACAGTTAGGACCCAGCCTAGATGATGCCCTGTATGTAAAGCGCAAAGTCCTGCTTCAGTCAACCTTAGTCAAAGGCATGGCTCAGCTGTTCACCTTATTTCAGCTGATTCCCCTTTCCTTCCTGGGAGTCAGTGCTACATTTTGTGAAAAAACATTTTGTGAAAAAACACTACCAAGAGAAGCATTGAAAAATAACAGTACTCCCTACACAGTCAGATAGAGGACAAGGCCACTGACAGAGAAATAATGAGATTTTTCAAAACAGCAAATGATTTTAGATGCATACTGAATTTCATGAGAATTTATGTTCTCATGTCTCACAGGTCCCCTTGAATTTTTATTTTTTTTAAGGTGGAATTAGTCTTTCCTAACTTTGACTATTTTGAGGGGCAATACATCTCATGAAGACAGGTATCCTTTCTACATTATAATGAATTGTCCCCTTGAGAAACATTAACTTAGAGTAGAAGCTAAGGTAAAATTGAGTGAAATTGATCTTGAAGTGATCTGCCCATTGCCACACTTTAGCTGAGCAGGGAATAAAAGTCTGACTTTTGGAGATTTTGATCTGTATCATTTTGAAATTAGATTCCCTACCTCAAAAATAAGAGTATATTTCTGTGACATTTACTACAACACAGAAGGTTACAAGGAATTTTTAAAGAATAAAGTTACAGATTGTTTCCCCTCCTCAAGTTTACATTCATAATGTATTCTTGATGCTTAATTTCATAATACCAGCTTTTAAGATTTCATTCAGATGAACTTCATCTCTTTAAGGAACTAATGCAATCTAAATCTGGAAACAAAAAACTGAAATAAGTTTTATTTGGTAGCTATCACAATTATTGTAGGCTAATTTCTTAGCTAAAAATATTTTATTATTTACATGTAAATGGACGTGCAAAGAGTACCTTGTGCATTTCTCAGATCTTTCCTTGGACTACTGATGTTTCTTAGCACTACAGAAAAACTTGTAATGGGCTAGCTCCTTTTAGATTTGAAACACCAGAAGCTGCAGATCACATCTGTATTATATTACAAATGACCTTTCACAGCTTGAAATCCTACAGTAATCTTTTTTTTTTTTTTAATGTATAAAACTCGTATTATTCAGTTCCTTCAGTTTTGAGTCTGAAAATTAGTTATAAAAATTAATTCTTGACTAATAAGGAATAGTGACTGTTTTAACATATTGTGCCAGATGTTATTACAGGGAAAAAAGAAAAACAATTAAAAACAAAACACAGAGGAACTGAACTGAAAAGGTTTTTGCTCATTCTTCAAATATGTTATTCTTTTCTTTTGGAAGGCAATTAATTTAGATAATAATAAAATTCAATTTTTCTTTTTAAAAACATCCTTTGAAGAGACTGTCTGTCCAAGATAAAGCTGTCAATCTTCTCTTTAAGAGGAGGAAAATATTCTGATTTGGATTTATGAACTGCACTGTTCCACAACTGGAAAGAAGGAAATGAGGAACAAAAGTGAATTATTATTACACAGTTTCTTGGAACAAATACAAATGAGATATTTGCTCAAAGCTAAAATTCCTTTTTCATTCAATTTTTCCAACAAATTTGGCAACAGCAACTTTTGATATGAGTAGTTGCAAAACAATAAAGTTGTCCCAAAATGTAGCTAGAGTATTGTCACATCTCTTATTAAGCAATGTGCATGTTAAAGGCCTACACTTTATTCTGCAATAAATTCTGTTCATCTAAAGTTTTTGTAGCATCATCTCTGATTATCTTGGTCCTTCCTAAGCAAAGTGTGTTTGTATATTGAGATCCTTAACAGGTCTAGAGATACCATCTTTTCTTCCCTTAAGAGAGCAGGGTATGTTGCAGACATACTAGAATTGTAGAAAAATTAAGACAAATGCTCACAACATGAGGGGGTTGCTGGATTATAGATATAAGTATAGTTTTGTGTCCCAATTCCTTTAGTCCACATGCTGGAGAAGCATGAGCATAAGACTCATGACCTAGTTAGTCTCCCTTGGAGACTCCCTTGGAGACTAACTTGGCTTTCCTCTTCCAACTTAGAAAAACAGTAATTTCAGCTGCTTTTTTATTCCTGTAGCCGGCTGTGGAGGTCACTCTTTTAACTGGTCGTGCTACCCGGGATTAACTGCCTGCTTGTCTATATGGCTATTGGCAAATACTGCAACTTTACATCTTGTCCACTTGCCTCTGAGCGGTTCTCAATACCTAAAAGGAGGCAGCAAAGAAAGAGAGAGGAATGCCATGGATGAAGTTGAAGCCAGGATGGGGAGCAGGGGTCTAGCAGCAACCTTTAGCCTGTTTGTAAGGAGCTTCTTAGGAGACATTGGCTTGATGCCATCCCTTGGCTCCCAGATAACCTATTTAGGTCATCTCAGGCAGTCTATTTCTTCCAGTGAAATTCTCTCTGGTCCAAAGAAAATTCCTTTTTCAGTGGAAGAGTGAGATTAGGTGGAGATTGAGATTCTTGTTACAACAGCTTCTTGTGGTGGTGATGACTGCATCTGTTGCCCAGCTAACCAAGTTGCCAAGCTCTCCTTAAGACAATAAAAAACATCTAGAAGAACTAAATGTCTTGTCCTATCAACAGCATCTCATTATTTTAAATTTGAATGTGTCTCCTTTGGAAATTCCGTAAGTTTCAAGCCTGCTGCTATAACAACTGTGTAACTGTATGACGGAAACTGAAAACTTCTAATCAGTAGTTCTGTAAGTCTGCTCCACTTTACGTCATTCCCTCATCTCCATTCTGTACTTCTTTTAAAAGACACTGTATTTAACATGTTCAGAGATTATAACAGTATCCTGCTCCCTTCCACTCGTTTTGGAAAAATTAAAGGCTTAACCTCAGGAGGGATCAAACCAGCAGGTGACATTTACCTGCTGAGAGCTGCTGGGAATCCAGCACTGTTTGATTGTGCTGTTTGGCTTGCACATGTGTACTTGCACTGTTTTGTTTTCCAGGCATTCATGAACAGAAACCAGTCTACAATGTAGTTATTTCACGCAGTAGCATTTGCACAAGTGAGTTTGACAATGCCATCTTGCAGCTTTTTCTTGTATTGTTTGGATAATTGCATTGTCAGGAATTACTTATCATACATTTAGCACTTAATACCCATTTATTATGAGTTCATGTAACTGCTATTTAAAGAATAATACATGCTAACTCCTTTCTACGCCATTTGATGCCACTTTGATTCTGTAATTGCTGGTTTCCTAGGATATTATGCCACAAAACCTGAAGAAATAATTGGTTGTTTCATTCCAGACAATACGTTTTGGAGTTGCATGGAGTTTAACTGGCAGATTTGTAACAGTGCAACAGAGACATAAAGAGAATGAATGCTAACCACAGAATAAGATTGCACAATGTAACTTGCGTAGCTACTGGTATTTTGCAGCTACAGCTAACATCGTTCAAAGGAAAAGGATTCTTTATGCAAATGTTCTAAGTTTTATGCCTTTGGGGGATGCTCTGTGCAAGAGTATGTCAGTATTGCATGTCAGTACGGGGTGGAACAAGTACCAAATATGATGTGAAAAATAGGGAACTGAAAAAACAGCTCTTCCAATGCTCAGCTATAATTATTTTCTTGTTTGCAGAGCATGCACTAAATTTTGCAGAAAGAACTACTGATTTTGGAAGAGATTATTTTTTATAAGTACATAAAACCAAAATGAAGGAGTATCTTGCAAGTATATTTTAAAAGCTCTGTTTTAGCTGAACTTATGTCACTTGTTATCTCTATTGTCAAATGGTGATAAAATGCTAGTATATGTTATTTTTCAGTATCTTTATAGTCTGCATTTGTTTTGCAGAAAATTCTTTTATTTGATTATGCAATGTTGCTACTTTAATTTGTCTTTAGTCTGTATAAGTGTTCCACTGGAAACTAATCTTATAATTAAGGCTACTACCACTTTCTATAGTATGACCACACATTTATTGCAAATAGTTTTGCCAGATTTTAACTAACTGGCTGAAATCAGTCATAGCTTGCAGAGTTGTAGAGTGGGTTAGAGACTAGACGAAAGATCATCATTCTGGTCAAATTTTCTTTGAAAAATGTCAGCATGTCTCCCATGGCAAAGACAGTCACCCTTTGTAGCTTTACATGTTTGGTTCCTTTAGGAAAGTATCCAAACCAGTCACTGCCTGACTTACCAAGCATCGTACAGAAAATCTCTGGTGGGGATCTAGAATGGAATCAACCTGTACTGAGTCCTGCTCAAGAGTCTTAGATACTGCTTTTTTATTTAAATAAAGTACTTTTTACAAAGCTTTCCGTCAGCTCATCTTCTGTTACATTGTTTGGGCTTTTATGGTGCAACTTCCCTAATGTCAGAATGCAAAATGCAGTTTTGCTTGAGCTATTCACCTGCAGGTCTCATCTCAGGCAGCCGTGGATGAGGATTCGTGTCTCCAAAGTGTGTAAATATGGGATAAATTCCAGATACATATAACTGTTGCTCCTTTTCTAATTGGTATGTCAGAGGTCTGCAGCAGGAGGTGGTGTATACATCATTCGAAGGATTAACTTATTAAAGATGTCTCTGGGTGGCCTGACCAGAGACTGACTCATCATCAAATCCATTTTTTGATGACAGCTAGACAAATCAAAACAAGTCATGTGGATTATAATTCAAATTTGAAAACAGACTGTTGAGCTTTATGTCCATCTAATTAAACACAGCAGGGCTGCCATCATCTAAATTAAAAGAAACTTTCTCATTGTATTCAACAACAAGTAAATGACACAAGAGTATAAAAAAAGATGTTGTGGTGGGAGAATGACCTGCCACATGACCTGCTAGAAAACTGTTTTTTCTATGCCCTACAGTACATGCATCTGAACAAGGACCTTTGAGAGACAGAGTCTAGCCAAGTGAAATCAGACCAAACCTTCACTGGCTAACTCCAGGTGAGCATTTCTCCTCATTTCTCTGCCTCTGCTCTCTGGTTTCAGACCAAGAAAATAGAAAACAGTCACAAAATTAAAGGCTCTTCCTGTGCTTCAGCTGGCAGAAACCAAGCAGTGCTGCACACCAGGTTTTCAACCCTAAACCAGACAAATGCAGGCTTCTGGAACTGAAATATTGGCTCCAAAGTTAAATGACTAAAAAGTGTTTGAAAACACTTGAAAAGTGTTTGCCATGAGGCATTTCATGAAGTAGCCAACTGTGACCAGAAGGGCTGCCTCAGCACAGCAGAGCTGCCTCATGGCGATGACTCAGGTTGGTGGAGTCACCCCAGCAGGTTTCCTGCTGCAGCTTGCACCGTTCCCTGCCAGTTCACATGGGTTGTTGGGAAGAATGGACTTACAGAGCCTGCCACACTGTACCTTACTGGTGGCTCTACCTTCAGCACTGGGACTATGGAAATCAGAAAATCCCTACCACAAAGAGGTGCTGAGCTGGTTTGTTTTCCAGGCTGAAGCAGAATCCCATCTCTGAATCACACTCTAACTCTGCTCCCAACTTTGTGAGCAAAGTCCATACAAAGTCTTACCAACAGGGCCTGCATCCAAGTCTCTTGGTCTTTCTGGATTCCCTACCACCAAATTCTACTTTGCTAACTTAAATACCAAGAATTGTTTTTTGGTCCTCCTTTCCTTCCTTGCTGCTGTCTTTTGATAAACCATTAGGTCACTTTGACGAAGCTATCTACCAGAAGTTGGATCAGACACTTTAGAGACATTTCAGAATGTCTGGGTGGTAGGATATTTTGATGACATCCTTAGTAAACTAATACAAATGCAAACCAAGTTGAAAGCTGTGTCTGCACTTCAAGTGTGTAAAGTGCACCTGCGTAGTGTGCATGTGATCTGCATTTTAAAAGCACATGCTTGACCCAGCGTCAGATGATAATGCACTGGAAGGCATTCTGCTATATATAACCCAGCCAAAATATAGCTGAATTTACCCTTTTACAGCTTGCATTCAGCAATTTGCCTTTACAAATTGCTGATGGCAAAGTTGTCTTTATTGGTTGTCTGAGGCTTCAAATTGCAAGTGTGAATTGGATCGTTAGTAGACATTCTTTCTGTAAGCAGCACTTTCCATTTTTCCAAAAGATGTGGCAGATTGCTAATGGTTTTAAAGTCCTCTTGTATTTACCTTCTTGACATAGATTGCACAAGGAAGGTGCTTCTAGAAAACAAATAAGAATTAAAGAAGTTTGAGATAGGCAGTCTACAACGAGCTGGGTCAAAGCTTACTGTTAAAATCTCAGTAAAGACTTAGTCTAATAAAATGTCTGATATATTCCCCTTTCCACAAACTGCTGCATAAATGCAGGAAGTGACCCTGTGGTTTAAAAAAATAAGTTATTGCCTAATTCTTTAATTCAAGTGCATCAATTATAAATGGAAGACAGGATGAGAGAATGACCCCACTGAACTAAAAAGGGAAGAGCAAGACAGAAGTGTTAGCCTACAGATGCAGTATTTATTTTTGCTTAATTCAGTAACTAAGATCAAGTTGCATGAGTTTTTTGGTTGTTTGGGAGTGTATCTAAATTCCCTCCTTTCAGAGTCTGTTTTTCAACAGCTTTTGCTGTTGTTTGAGTGAAATTAGAATTGAATCATAAACATCTGGAGGTTTATTTCCATACTTTTAAGATTTATTTCTGTCACATTTGGGGTCTTAAAGCAGGCATCCATGGCTGACTGATTCCTTGTACAAGTGCAAGTGGGTCTCTGGATGCTTGTACACAGATGCTCTGTAGATGTCAGGCTGCGCTCTACCCAATCACTTGGGCAACTGCAAACTCAGCATCCAACCTTGGAAATACAGCTCTAAAACTGCCTGAGACGTATGTCAGAAACAAGAACTGAGAAAAACGACACTCCTGTAAGTGCCACTAAAACAAATTTTGAGGTCCCAGAGTTTCCAAAAAGCTCTAACTGTATTTGGATAAGTGTTCCAGAACCATGCCCAGAATCTTCTGATATATAATTGGGATAACCATACAAAGCAGCTCTGCTTTCATGTGAGTGAATGTGGGTGTACACCATGTTGCCACCCACCAACATTACGGCAGAAGGCTCCAGCACTGAACAGTCCCTTCTCCTCTACTCCCCAAATGCATAACTGCTGTCAGCAGATACCATGGTTGCTGAACAGGCACAGAGTATGTCAAAGCCCATAATGAAAAGGATCTTGCTGTGGGAAATCAACACTTTCTTAGTACTGTAACTTCACTGTACTTATTATTAATGACATGTAATCATTAACTGCATAAGTAATAGTTTTCTTAATAACAGAGGAAAGGGAAGTATTTAAAATGTGTTGAGTCTGGCCAGGTGATACTCCTACCCGCTTTTTGCATTTTTGAAGACATCAGTAATATTGAACAGTGTATTAATTTTTTTTTTCCCATCAACAGAATGACATTGATGAATGTGTCAGATACAGAGGATTCCACTGATGTCTCCTTTTGTGATGGTGCCATAAGTGTCTTCATGATATGTGGTGAATTTTATTGACATTGTGAGTTTTGATGTTTATTTTTTTCCAGAAGATAAAGATGAAAAGAGATTGGGAGAATCAGAAGGTGTTTTTTGTTGTTGTTGTTGGGTGGCGTTTTTTTTTTTTCCTTAAATATCATATGTTGTTCTTAAAATTCTCCATGGGGCATCAGCTGTCTTTAAAACAAAATGTATGGCAGATGTCATATCCTGGTGTCAGCAGATCTCCCCTCCTCCATGTTAAAACAAGTTATTCCATAGTTTTATTTTATTTTCTGCAGAGGTTATTATTAAACCATCAACTTGCAACTGAAAGTTTCTCTCCAGCTTGCATGAATTTTTCACTCTATGTCCACCCACTGGGTAACAGTTGAAGCATTGTTGCTGAAAACTAGTTCTGACCACAACTTAACCAATGCAGTTACTCAGGAAGACTGAATGCTCATGATTTAATTTCAGTAGGGAAAAAAAAAAAAAAAAAAAAAAAAAAAAAAAAGTGATTCTTATTTGGATTGAAAAGAAAAAAAAAATCTCAAAGTAATCAATTGCTGATCGAAGAACACAGCCAGGCATGTGGAAGCCCCATTCCCTCGGTTCCCAGCCAGATAGCACAGCAACCACGGTGCTCAAAGTACAGTTTTTTTAAGTAGTGGGAATATTTTAAAGTAAAGAGTCCAAAGAATACAGAAAAGTAATTCACTCAGAGGGATGCAACCAGGACCCTTATTTCTTTGCTGCTCTTCAATCTTTCCTCCTATTTCCTCCCATGAGGCAAGTCCAGGGCAGTGTGTACAAGACAAATTCAACACTTGAGCCCAGAACACCGCTTGCTTGAGTTTGTCCTCATGGCAAAGCCTCTGGCTGATTTAGCAGGAGGGGGCTGATATCACTACTTGCCTCATAAATGTCAAGTGTAATTTGTTGGGCTCGTATCTGAGCACACTGCATGGTCTTTTCCAGCCTGGGAAAATTCTTCTCTCCTTCAATAACCACATCTCAGAGGCAGCTGGAAGATGGAAATACCTTTCAACAGAAACAGATGCTTGAAGCTTGATACCTAGCAAATGTGAGCATGATTTTCTACATTTTATCCCCTTGATATATGTGTATTGCATGGCAGTGTAATAAGTAATTAGATTATGCATTGAACTTCAGAGCTGATATTCATACCTTAATTGAAGATTGTTTCTTCTTTTATTCCCTTTAATTTAAAATTAATTAATTAATTAATTAAGAAGAAGACAAAAAAGAAAAAAGTTCTTTCTCATCCTCAGGCAAAAGAGCCAATTAGTAAGCCCTAACCTCTTAGCATTGTGGCTCCATGCTGTTAATTACGAGAAATAAGAAAAGACCCCAACACTTCCAGGGTGGAGCCCATGGGCAAAAGGAAAGTTCTAGAAATTAGCAGGCTGCTGGGCAGCCGTTATTTAAATAAGAAAACTGCACAGCTCTGGGGACTGAAGGCTGAAAAGACCAGCAGGGCTCTGCTGCCTTTCAAGCACAATAAAAGGAGAGACAAATACCAGCCCAGAACAGATTAAGAACTAAGGAGACAGTCTTTGCTTTCTCTGCTCTTTCAGCTATTGAGTTTATTCTCAAACTCAGTTGAGAATTGTAGACAAAATCCACAAGAAGCCTAGAACAGCCTTTGCTCTTGTTTTTCTTACTTTAATGGTGAAGAGCTACTTTTGGCTGCCTGGTCCACGCACAGCTGAGGCCATGGGGGCAGCACTTTAATAACCTTCCCACCTTATTTAAGGCTACTTGACACTGCTGTTGTTTAAGATCACAGATTCTGTCTGAGCCTTAGAGACAAAGAGGCAGGATCTTCAAACTCTTAAGGAAGAGAGGACTGTCAGCTGATTTTGTAACCATGGAAATTAGAAAACAATATATGGTTTATAATCATATTTAAAGACTCTAAAATCATCTATGGGACTCAGGATCAATGCACAAAACCACCGTCCAATCTTAACCCACACTACAGCTATTTCTGGGGAAGAATAGTTAGGAGATGGTATTTTTGGAAAAGACTTTAAGTCCTGAGTATAGCAGGTTTGTGCATCTTATAGGTAGCAGGTACAGTTTTGTCAAGCTAAAACATAACTCAGCTTGTTTTCCCCCAAGACCTGTCAAGTTTCTGGTACTGAGACTACACTTAGACTGAAATAAATTAATCTGAGAAGTGGTAGGACTGGCTTACAAGCAGACACTCTGGTCTTCTAAATTGGTGCCCCTGAGTATATGCTTCATGAAATGATCTTGCATTGGTAGGAAAGAGGAAAAGTGGCTTAAAATGTTTTGAATATCTTCCTTCTGAATGGAGATGCTGTCAAAAAATTAGAGGTTCTATGATGGCTATTGTATCTTCATCTGAAGGCCTAAAATGTTGTTTGTTATTAATCAATCTCAGGCAATCTATCTCAGACCTTGTTTTACCCAGGCTCAGCTGATTTGTCGGGCAGGCTGAAGCTACAGGGAATAAGGTCGCATGACCTCTAGTGATTTCATATATTTGTTTGCACTCAGGTTTTCAAAAACTTCTAAGAGAGATGCTTGACAAAATCTGCTGGAGATTCAGCCACAAGCGGAACACCAGCTCTTCTGACCTGCTGTGAAATGCCCAATACCTGGCAGTCCTGTGCAGGCTGGCACTAGAAGGGATCTCATCAGCCGAGCAAACTTTGCTGGGACCATTATGAGTCAGGGACATCCACAGGAAGCCTGATGCAAACCAGCTATCCCAGGAGCCCAGCAGCATACTGTCAGTATAAATTCACTTTTTTTTCCAACTGTGGTGTGTGCAGGTGTGGCAAAGCTCTCTCCTTGATGACTTTCATCCACCTATATCCTCTCATCTCTCAGCATCACTTTTAGTTCGCGATGAGTCAGTCGGGAGGTATTTTTGTTTGCTGGCATTTACATTTTCTGTAACTGGCTCCTTTATGCATTCTGATCTTTGCTGCTCAGCAAGCATGCTCCGTCACATTCATTCTGCAATGAGTAACAACAAAGTTGATGAAATATCTCAACAGAAAATCCTCTTAAAAGGCCTATTGCATTCCAGACACTTGGTCCTATTTAACCATGAAGTAAGACAGACATCCAAAGGAGTTCAGCCTCATCATGCAGTTGATGGAAGAATTTATTTGGTGAAGCTGAAAGACAGCCTTGTTCTGCTCTTTCTGTGAGAATTTCAGTAAAGATGTAAACTGTAGAGAATTTGCCTCCTGTTCCAGTCCCTCTCTGTTTGTACATCAGGTTTGTGGCAGTAGTGGGACAATGGGTGGACAGTGGTTCCATTTGGTAATTTCAAAATTTATTTCCCTTGATATCTTTACAGAGGTTTGAGGTGCAGCTGAGTGAAATTTGCTTCAGCAGCCTTTTCAAGTCACTCTGGATTTATACCAGTGTTACAAAGAGAAGAAGCTTGCCCTGAAGACAGTGACAGAAGGAAACACTTGATTTCAGCTGTTTCTAGGTTCAAAACAGTGGTTATAATCCAATTTCAGTTCCAACAACAGAAACCTGGATTGAATCAATTAGTAAAAACAGAGACATTTTTGTAATTGCACTAGTTCCTCAAAAATGGATTCTGGCAATAGGTGGGGTTCATTTGTCCCTTATATGAATCATCCAAATCTCCAGAATTTTCCAGGTCTTCTTCAATTTCCTTAAAGGTTCCTTCCTTCCTTCCTTCCTTCCTTCCTTCCTTCCTTCCTTCCTTCCTTCCTTCCTTCCTTCCTTCCTTCCTTCCTTCCTTCCTTCCTTCCTTCCTTCCTTTCTCTTCTTTCTTTTCTTTCTTTCTTTTCTTTCTTTCTTTTCTTTCCCCTCTTTTCTCCTCTGCTCTCAGATATTTTATTTCCAGTCCTTGACTGATCCTGGAAATATAGAGGAGAGACTACTGAAATTCAAATAATAGAAGAAGTGTCAAGGTTGGTAAAATACAGTTAAGAGAAGCCAGATATTTTGTGTGTCTCTGGGAACGTTATTTGCATTTTGCTCTGTGAGAGGAAGGTAATATTTTTGGGGTGACACTCTTATATAAACCTAGCAAGGAGAATTGTCCTCTCCAAGTCTTAGCTATTTTTGCAACTAATTTAATCTCTGTTCTTCAGATGGCCAAGTGAGATTTCTTCCTAAACAATATTGATGTCTGAAAAAGTATTGGTTTTATTACTTTTTGTAATGGAATTACACACTGCCCATTGTGCATTAAAAATCAAGCTTTAAATTAGGCAGAAAGAACATTTGACATCTGCACAGGTGTTTCAGTAATGCTAAAGTTTTTAGATGTTTAAAATGCATTTCTGTATCCATTGGCCCTAGCACTTCACAGTAATTTGGGGGAAAATGTTTCCATAAATCTCTGGTACAGGCTTGTACTATTGCAAAATGACTCTCATTATTTTCAGGAAGCAGTCTATTCTCTGGCTATAGGTTTGATCTCCATTTGATTCTCTCTAAATGGCTTTTATACCTGCCCTGTAGACATCACAAGAGTGACCATTATTTTGAAGACAGATTATCCAGTCCTCATTCTTTCAAGCATTCAAGCAGTTTTCAGAGAAGTTCCCTCTGGCCTTCAATCACCTTTTTTATGGCTCTAACCATAAATATTTCTGCTGATGATTAATGATTTCAGCCAGCTTTGTTCCAAACCTCCTGTATGTGAAAGGAGCGATCAGTGAGTGTTGCCTTTCACCAAGAACTGGTTAGCAATCTTTGACTGCTGCCCTTGCTGTGGCAACAAACACTCCCTATGAGAACAATGAGTATCTTCTCTTCTTTGGAAGGGATCCCTTAAAATAGATCAGTATGTTCATATAGTAAACATGAATTATCTATCATATTTGGAGTACCTCTTCAACATTTCATGTGCAATTGATTTTAGGTCTCATAGCAGCAGGTTTAATCCCCACACACAACTCCTCTTTTATTATTATTATTTTATTTTTTTTTTTAATTTAGATGTGTAGCTTGCTCATTTATTTGTTGATCCATGAGAACTTTTGGGGGAGGAAGTTTTCAACATGTAACCACAGAATGGCACATTCTCTCTTTTGTAAGATATTTAACAGATTTTGGTTCTGATTAAAATGCTTCATTTGAAATGCTTCATGGGTTGTTATGAACAAGAGACACGCTTGATACATATTTAAAATATGTAATTAAACAAAAAGTAGTTGTGTATCCCAGTACATTTGCTCATTCACCCATAATAATAAATGGCTATTTAAAGTGTGCATTCCAGTAAAAAATGGGACAAACAAGTCCAATGTTTGTTTGTTTGTTTCTTCAAACTACACACAGCTGTGGCTTTTGCAGCGTTCTTCTCTACGTCAGTCCTTCCTTCCCAGCATACTGATAACCCATCTGAGATAACTAAACAGAGGAACTTTCAAACTACTGACACGATCATGGTTCTGACGGCAGGATTTTGTGCAAAGATTGAGTTTGATCTGATGCCAGTGAAGAACAGCAGGAACTACAGAATAATCAATGAACTTTCACTAGGGTTTTGGCAGCAGAGTGTGATTGCCATCAAATTTTTGACTTAATAGCTTTGGAAGTAATTATATCATGCTCTGTACTGGACTACAAGCTGGGCATGTTGACCTCATCTAGAACTGTAGCGGATAGTTTTCCATAACTCCTCATCCAAATAATGTAATATATTACTTACTTAAAACTAAATAAAATGAAATAATTAGTTTAAAAGAGCCCAGATATCAGGAATGCCAGCATATTTCAAACTAGAATGTATAAGGAAAAAGAATGTTCTTAATTTCAGCAAGAAGAAGGAGACAATCTGTCGGACAGTTTTGTGTGACTTGCTTTGTGATTTGTGTTCTTTTATAAAATGGTGAAGGGTTGCATTGTTTACTGAATCAGAGATTGTCTGATGTTTTAAAAACATAATTTCATAACTTATTATGATGTATTAGTATTCTTAATGTTTTTGCATAATTATTTTCTAATAATGAGGGCTACACTGATCTGTCTTTATTTGTCTTTGGGAAAAAATAAATTTAAAAAAAAAAAATCATTCCATATGCCTTTGCATGAATTTTAACTCTGGCATTGAGGGATTTCTTTTTGTTACAAAATAATCCTACTCTTCTGAGAAAATAATATTGATGTACCAATTATATTACATTCAGAACTGAATACGTTAGTCCATTTCCTTTTTACAGAGTCCTTATTTAAGACTTATTTAATTCCTAAATATTTCTGGGAAGTTAATCTGGTGCAAAAAATTTAAGTGATATATTTACATAGAAAATCCTCCCTGCTGCACTGGGAGAGAGAAAATAAATAAATAAATATAAAAAGAAGCTCTCCAGCTGCTGAGAGCAACAGAGCCTTGACAAATATAGAAAACAGGATTTCTTAATTCGGCAACGGATTGAAAGATTACACCAGAGTCATGCAGCCAATGAGGGAGCCCCGTTCACACCCTTAAAGCACCAAAAATAAGTAGCTTATACACCCCTGCATGTGAAAGAAGAGAAAAGAGGTCCCTTTAGAGCTACCCCCTAGCTATAGGTTTTGCCGCTTTAATCTGATAATTATCCATTGATGTTTCTCAGCTTTTGTGATAAACCACACAGCTCCGAGAGGAATTCAAGCAACATAATTTACAGTAACTGGGAGGTCTTTAAAATAATAACAGAAATAAAAGGGATTTTCTTCTAGTATTTTGCAGTATCATAAACAGCTTCCTCCATACACAAGCCACTGTGGTGTGTATCCTTATTTATAAGGAAACTGCTGTGCAGTTCCTCATGTTTTTCATTTGAAAAAATCATCAGTAATGTTACTTTCTCCAGCAAGAGATAAAGCTCAGGCTGTGACAGATTACTGACTCTCTCAGCAGAGTGAGGCAATGGGTGGCTCAGGGAGGCAAACTATGAAAAGCTGGAAGTAGCTAAATGGGAAAGCTTTACATCATTCACCCATGCTCCCATCCTTATAACACAAAGCAGTTTCACATGGAGTCTTTTTTTCTTTTTCACCCAGAAATTGATATCTAATAGAGAGGTCTCAGTGGCAAATCTTAGTGAAAGAGAAAGTATTATGTGAGATCATCTAGATCGTATTAGGGATATGTGACTCACTGGTGGGATTGAAAGAGATTTTGCAAATGAGGAGAAGTAAAACTCTGGAATAGAAAATCATTCTTTGGTAACCATGCCATTGCAAGATTATTTAAATGCAATGTAATAATGTTAATTAATAATATCAATAAGCAATTATTAATATTTGAAAACCTCTACTTCACATGCAATTAACACAAATTACACAAGCAATTTTATGGGGAGCCAAATTATTTAGCAATTTTTAAGCTATTTACAGTCATGCTAGACTTCTCTCTGAATAATTAAGCCAAAGTGTTGTACACAGTTTTGTTTACATTAACTTAATATTGCTAGCTTGATAATTTAATAACAATTACAGTTTAGGTACCTCCAGCTCTAATTAAATCAAAGCTAATATTAAAATGGTGCACCTCTGGATTTCAGGAGCCACCGTGCAGCCTGTGTATAGCTCTAGCAGCTCCACAACAGCACTGAGCTCCAGAATGAGACCATTTACCCTGTGAGTTATTGGTTCTTCACCTTTATTATGACATATATTTTACTTTTTTTTTTTTTTCTGTCTGTTCCATTTTTCTTTCTTGCTCAGGCCTTTCATTTCTGGTTTGTGCATCACTTCACCTCGTGTGCTGAGAGCAGGGCACCAAAGGCCATAGGACGTTCATATATTTATGACCACAGCTCCAGGTGAAGTGCTATAAATCACAGTCACAGCATGTGAAACTCAGTGTAAACAGGTACCTCTGCCAATCCTAGACTGCAGCCTCTGTAAACTAACAACCTTTCACTCTGTCTGTATACAGCCCATGTGAGAAGGGACATGAGCCCTTATGGAAAAAGCAGGAAAACCTGGGTTAGGGGATGCATTAAGCATCTCTGTGCAAGGTCAGCCTCACAGTGCCACCAGCTGTGGTGCGGAGAGCCCTGAGCTGGGTCTGCCTCTGGCTCAGTCTTGTATGTTGGATACTTCATGATCACAAATCCCTAGCCAATAATCCTTGGTGAGCTTTACATCCCCAGAGCGCTGGGCTTGGACAAAAGCTGCACCACATCCAAGTACCTGCCAGGGATGTGCACTGCCTTGCCTGAGCATCACTGGGGGTCAGGGACCTTGTGGCTGCAGGTCAGAATAGCATATGTCCCATTTTTGCTCAAGAAGGCAGGTGTTTAAGTAATTTCTAGATAAGGAGGTTTGCTTCAGGAACCTTTATGAATATTTAATCTTTGATAATAAAAGGTAATGAAGGGAAAAGCAGATAAAACAGAGCTGGTTGATTATAGACTTTTTTTTCTTTGCACTCTGTGAAACTCTTTTGTTACTCAGTGATTCTCACTGAACTTCTAACACATGTAATGCTCCAGGCAAACATAATTAAAGGAATTATCTCATATCACAAAAGGTTCTAGTTCCCACTGAAAGTTTGAGTCAATTTAGCTGTATGCTTTTTTTCAAAACATTTCTAACATGAATCACTGAAGGAACATCCATCCCTGTCTCTTTTTAATAATAAGTGAGATAAACTTCTGTTAGCAATGGGGAAAATACACTTGGGATCTTGCTTCAGTGAGGAGGTTTCATGCAGCTTTGTGATTTTCATGCTCTGTTCTGTGGATTTGGGAAGACTTTGGGTATTCTTTAAAGTTTCAAAAAAGATTATTAGAAAAAAAAAAAAAGGTTCTGCATGGCACTTTGCACCTGAAACATTTCTAGGAAGGACCATGTCTCCATGGGCATGTGTTTGAAGCTCTACAGTCACCAAGGTGGCTGAAGACCACATGGGTTATACGATCTTTTCCAGCCTAGCCTTTCCATGACTCCAGAATTCTGTGTATATTTTTCAGTGAACAGTACTTCTTGCCACATTTGTCTGGGGAGTTTTATTTCAGAGGTGGCAATAGCACAGGTTCCTCTGAGCTTTCAAAGCACATATAAACTTTGTCATCATCCTCCTCATAAGAGATGTTGAGTGGTCTTGCTGTAAAGGATAACTTTGTCACATCTTCATTACGGTAAAGGTTTAAGGTTTGTTCCACCTTCTCTGAAGGCTTCTCTCTAAAATTCCCATGTCCAGGCACTGTTCCTCAGTTATAAGGCATTTATCCATCAAAACATTTCATAAATTTGCCATCAGGCCACTTCCTTTGTTTTGCAGTCCAATCATTTTTTCTTATTGAGTTTGCAGTCCAGGTGCTCTATTTGCAGCATTCCCAGACAAAATGGCTGCATAAGTACTTGAACTCCAAATCTAAGTGAAAGAAGTCTCACTCCCAGCAGCAGGGAGGAGGGGAGAAAAAGAAAAAGACCCAAAAAACCTACTCTCAATCAAAGCCTCTTTGCACACACTCTTTGCATACCACTAGTATATCTTTCAGTGTCAGTGGTGCCAAAGCTGATTTCTCATAGTTCTGGAGACTGAGAAGCAGAACCCCACAGTAACTCAACCTCTGCTTCTCTCAGAAGTTGAAGCCTTTGATGGGTGATCAAGGGCACCATCAATAAACAAGGTCAGGCAAGGCTGTAATTCTTCAGTAAAGTACAGGCTGGTACCACTTGTAACCCCCTCCCCACCTCTGTTCTTGCACTATTTAAAAGCAAAACACTGTAAAATATTGAAAACATTCTTGTAGGTCTTGTTGACTGCATTTGTTTCAGATACAAGCTGAAGCTAAGTAAAGACTTGGATGAGCAGCACTAAAATGCAGCTATATTTAGGTCTCAGCATGTTAATGTTTCTATTTGTTGCACAGCCCTAAGGAATTCTTTGGGTAGCTTTTATGGTATTTCTGTTGCCAAGGAAACGCCTTGTCGTGTGTGTGTGTGTGCGTGTATATAGAAAGCCTGCACAATCTCCATCTCCACTTGCAGACACAGAAATTCATGTTGCGTGAAACAAAGCAAAGACGCAACAAAGAAATCTTCCTGCACGCATGTAGGTAAACACAAAGAATGCTGCCTGTCGCATCTTCCCTATGACTCATGTCTGTGCCTCCAGACTTGCCACACCTTCCTCTGAGTGCTTTGGGCTGACGATGCTCCTTGCTCCCAGAGATGGGACGATGTCTAAATCACAGATCAGCTGAGTAAGGACTCTAAGCCCGCTGTGCTCACCGTCCAGTGGCAGCACAATCGGCACACCTCACTCAGTTATCTTTTGCCCGATAGTCTCATTCACGAGGATGGAGTTAAGAAACCATAGAGAGGTCAGGAATTAGATGACTGAGTTATTTTTTTTCTTCCCCTCCCTCCAGGGTTTGCTATATTAGAAAGTCACAATTCTGCGAAGTGACAGTCATGGGAAGTGACAACTATTTGGAAGATTGAAGCATCTGTCTTACTTGGTCTGTGCCCCCTCACGCCAAGAGAGAACTGACATGACATGATCAGAACAGAAGTTTGGACTAAATCTTTCACAGTCTGTTAGGGCAGGCAGAGATGGCTGTTGGAGGATTTGCTTTAGTAGGATACCACACAGTCAGCTCTGGGAGCAGAGAGGGGGCAAGCAAAAGCGGGAAAAGAAGAAAAAAAATATTTGCATTTTTAAAAGCCTTTCCTCACAGTGGTTTCTGAGTAAATGTAGGTCAGCTGTAGGATCCCTTTCCCACAGGGCCAATAAGAAAAGGGTTTTCTGGTGCTGCCTTTCCCTGGCCTGCTTAAGAATCAGCGTATTTTTTTCTAGACAGACATCCAGCTGCTTCTAAACCTCATGCTGCGGGTGAGAAGCTTACAGCTAACAAAATTTAGGCAGACTGGAGACTGCCTACAACAGCCCAGCTAGATCCTTATTTATTATTTATTTATTTAGATATTACATCTTTAATTTTCCATCCTTTCTTTATTCTAATTCTCAGTCTTTAGGGTAAAATGTAGATCACACACACCCCAGATTCCCATGGAAATCTGTGAATCACTGAGAATTTTATTGACCTTTAAAATGTTACTTTTTTAGGTTTGTCATATTTCATATTGTTTGTAGTGAGTCTTGTGAGTTCTCATTAATTTCAGTAAGAGTTTTTGTTCAGGGATACAGTGGCATATATTTATATCCCTGAAGGAACAGTTGAACAGCAGCTGAAATTTTGATCTCCTGAGAGCTTACTGGAGAGCATAAGGCCAGTTTCCCAAACAAATGTCCATGATGGTGTACAAAAAAAGTACCCGTGATGATATATCAATTTTATGAACCAGAATCATTTTTGCTGTCCTTTTTGTATCCAATAGCCAATTCTATCTCCCTGTGCATATTAAAAGACTGCATACCCTGGTGAAATCTAGATCTGGCAATGTTGCCTTTCCAGATAAGTAAATTCTGTCCTCCAACTTTACATGCCAGCTTTGCTATCCATTTTTAGATATTGATTGACTGCCTCCTCTGAAATTAAGTTCTTGTGGTTGTGGAAAAGCTAATGCTCAAGGATTCTGGAAATGGGTTCATAATACCAGACCCCTGCATGTCCTGGAAATTATTTTCCTCTTCAGCAGTAAGGCTATCTCCACTAGTGAGTTTGGAATTGTCAGTTTAGATCAGAGGTTTGCTTTGCAGTGGAATCAAATACAAATTGACATGGTTTTAATTCATCTTTCAGTTCCCTGAAACCTGGAGCACATCTTACTTTGGTGCCCCTGAATGTAAGCTTGTACTCTAGGAAGGAATTGTGGGCAAACCATTTTGTGTCTGAAGGAGAAATGACAGGATTCTTTCCTATAGCAAGCTGTGGCAGAGAAAACTTCAAATGTCTGCATTTCCCCTCATGTAGGAATTATAAGTCTCATAATGTTGTACCCTAAATACCTAAAATAATTGTCATGAGTGCAGGAAAGCATAGTGAAACACGTCACTTGCCTGGTTTTGTCTTCCTGTCTCCATGTCACTGCATACACTTGTCACATCTGTGTCTAAAGGCAGCTACAGTTTTATACTACAAGCACATAGATCAATGCAAAATGATTTAGGTAATTGAAAATTTGCAAAAGAATTAATTTAAATTTTCATCTACTGCAGTGAAAATCTGCTTCATTTGCTGAAGAAACCTTTGTGCTTCATCCTTTTAAGGGAGAATATTTGAACAGGTGTCTGCTGCTGAAAGTAATGATAATCATACTTTCTAAGAGGATAAGCATTCACTCATTTATATATTGTTTATTCCTTCAGTTACCTTGAACTGAAAAAATGAGTGCTTATCTTCAGATAAGTGTCAAAAGGCAGAAAATGTTACCGTTTATTCATTTTACCTCTGTTTCCATGGCTTTGTAAAAATATCCTCCACAACTGAAAAAAAAAATAATAATGAAAAAAAATAATAAAAAAAATAGATAAACTGGAAGTGTCAGAAAGTTTCATAATGTTACTTTAGAAACATCCAAAAACTACTTCATAACGTAGGAATGAAAAAGGAGAGCGCTGTACGATGAAACAGGTGGAACAAGAACACCACATGCATAATGCCACCACAGATGCTTCATACTTCACACCTAGAGGCCACGTAGAGGTGAGCTTGGTTTATATAACAGCCAGTCTTTCTGCAAGGAGGTGCACAGACTTCCTGGGGCCTGTGCTAATGCTGCCCATGTGTAGCAAGATTACCCATGAGGTTCTGAGGGGCAGTTTTTCTTGTCTGGAATTAGACAGGAAGAAGTTTGATAGTCCAGTAGCAGCTGGACCTGGGATTCAGCAATGCAAGTGTAGAAGAGAAAAAAAATAAAATAAATCAGCCCTGGATGAATTCTTACAGGAGCTGAGAGAACAATGCTTGCTTGAAAAAAAAATATATATATATATTTAATATATATATATATATAATATATATATATTATATATAATATATATATATATTCTTATATATATATATATATATATATATATCTTTATATATATATATATATATATATATAAAATAAAAAATCCTAGCAAGGAATTCCAGGTTTTTTTACTTATATTCTCCGTATCATTTTCATGTCACTACAGACTTCACAGCAGTATGAAACTGAGCCTCAGGAGAAGCTCACTGTGCTCGGATAAAGAAGCCTATTAGACTAAAATACATTAAGAGGCAAGGAAATAATTTGTACGAAACTGCCCTTTTCCTTCTGCCCAGGCTGTTGGTAGTTTGATAGCCACTTATTTTTAAAACAACTGTTCTATTATGAAGACATTGATTATTATAAGGAAATAGGAGACAGCTTTAAACTCTGTTTTCCAACTTGTTACTTCCTGCCATGACCATGTTGAAAGGTGGAACTTAGAGTTCCACTGCAAAGAACATTGTAGGTTGTCTTTAATAAGAGCATAATAGGGGAACATCATGGAATTGAGTGGCAATAATTATACATTTCCTTTTTTGTCTCTCAAAGGTCATTGTTAAAGTAACAAAAAGAAAGTTTTCTTGGTATCACAGGAAGAGAGAGAAGAATAACTTCTGAGTCTTGAGAAAACAGTCATCCTCTCTCCCTCTCTCTGTACCTAACTATATGTGGCTTTACATATCTATTATAAATGTACATACACAATTTAGCTGGGAGTGGAGAATCACCTAATTTCTAAGACGAGCTGGTTGTAATGTGGGACACTGAAATACTGGAAACCACAATCAGCAATCCCTGCTGCTATGGGAAGGGTTTTTCATTAGTTTACTTGTTCCTTTTAATATAGAAAAACATAAAGATTGAATTATTTAGTACCAGGACTATACAACATGCAGACTGCAGCCTCCAGATTGAAACCGCCTTTACTGAAAACCAAATAGAGGAAAAAAAAAAATAAAATACTAGGAGGGAGAAAAGAACTGATGCAGGGTTACCTGAAAAATCTATACAATAATAAGTAACTGTTCAAGACCAACTTCATGAGCTCTCCATGGTGGAAAGACAGGACCGATCGACCCACTTCTGACATCTAGGTGTCCCCACTGCTATTTTGAATGTCCACTGGAGTTACCTGCCTCTCTCTATTTATCTTTTTAAAAAATTTAGAGTTTCAATCACTAATCTCTAACTTCCAAACACATAGGATGAACATCCCCATGGCAGGTTTCACTTTTACAAACAGAACAGAGGGAGCTAGAAAAGATCCTCACATCATGTTAATAAATTCTAACAGTAATGACTGCAAAAATATAATTCAAATGGAATATTTCTGTATCTGTGGCATTCTATATGACAATAGAAATATATACACACGTACTTAAATATATAACATGGCACTATACTTTACTATTCTTTGTGTGCTACTAATCTGACACATGGCAATTTAAATTTTAACATTGTTTCTACAAAATATATATATATATATATATATATACATATATAGTTAAATAAACCCTTAAAGAAAATCTTGAAGTTCTGATATGAGTTTCCAAAATTTCCTGACACAAGAGGTATCAAAATGACATTTACATCTAATTTCTATTGTGAGTTTCCATTAAAACCTGTGATTTCAACAACAAAAAAGAATCCTGTGAAGAAAGGTTTTTTGGATTGTTTCAACTGTACGTTTTGAGAAACCTTTTTTATTTCAAGCTGCTGAAATAATATTACCATTACAATTTTCAATACGAGTACTCAGAGGGTGGTGAGACACTGGAACAGGTTGCCCAGAGAGGTTTTGGATGCACCATCCCTGGAGCTGTTCAAGATTAGATGAGGCCCTGAGCAACCTGATCTAGTGAGCAACCTGACTATGGCAGGGGGGGTGGAACCAGATGATCTTTGAGGCGCTTTCCAGCCCAAGCTATTCTATGATTCTGTGTTGAAATCTGCTATTCCTCAGGTTGAAATCTTGTTTGTACAGAAGTCACAAGTGTGTAGACTCAATGGTAGCAACAATATACTACAGGCAAGAGAGAGTCATATTGCAGCAGTCAGGGAAGGTCCAAGGCTTTTTTTTGCATCCAGGATTTTTTTTCAGGCTTTCATAAAATATAGCCATTTGCAGAACTCTTCTGTACATTACCTGTCCAAAAGGTACAAATTTCTGACAAATCTGAGATTTTTGAACTTTGGATTTTTGTCATATCTTGCTAAAATTCAACACTGAGAAATTTCAACTCTGCCTTTGCTTGTCCTCTGTAGTAGAAACTGGGCTACTAGTCAAGGGCTAAAATCTTTACTGAGAGGTGATCTTTTTGTTCCATACAGATATGTAGCATGGGTTTGACCATTGATTATACTGACACAAAAAGAATTTTGAGAGTTGACAATTTAATTACCTTCTAGACATACTCTTCTAAAATACTAATTCTAAAAATAATGATGATAACGTGCATAACACATGATTAGCATTGTGTTTATAATATCGTACCCATTTTTCTGTGCACATCACCAATACAAATCTAGATTAAATGTATTTGTTTATTAGCATTTTGACACGAATTGACTCAAGGTCAGAGAGGTTAGACAACAAATTATATTTAAAGTGCTGTTAGGAACAGCCTAAAGAAGCTAAAAACAAACAATTCTCAAGGTCAGCACTAACAAACTCCAGGCAATCCTTGTGAAATTAAGCAAAGGAGAACAAGAAAACAAAGATCTCCCTCAAAGGAATGTTTGAGGGTTTTGGCTATCTGCAGAGGAGATTTTCTGTCTTTTCAGTGCACCAATATTGGTTTTGGTTTTTCATCAAATTGTGTCTGCCACTCCAGATGTCAAGTTTTCCTCCCATTCATCCTGCCAACATTTGCCAAGTTCGTGTATTTGCAGTGGGTTTTGATGTGCCTGAAAGTCTGCAACACTTTTCATATGGCACTTAGTGTAGACATACAAGTGTTGTTGTAGGCGTAGAAACTAAAGTTTTGATCATAATTACACTCTGTTAGTGGATCTCATTGCTTCAAGAGATTGTCTTCACTCCTTGGCTTCCAGATCAAGTTCCAGATCAAGTTTTCCACTGAGAAGTTACGGAATTTGGACACTGAAGAGTTTTGCTGTAAAGATGGATTATTCTTAATTTCCAATGTAAAGAAGGTTTCATTTTTTTTTTTCCCACTCCCATGCTTGACATGCCTAAAATGTACCAATGGTCTTCTAGCTTATTTTTTTCTTGAGGCACTTACATAGGCAGCTATTACCTAACGCAATTCACCGGACCTTATTTCAGGATCCCTTTGCTCTAAGAGTACCACCCTTCCAGTGACCATTATTACTCTCCTCCCTAACATTTCCTTTGTGGAACATGCAAGAGGAATGTCTATAGCACCACCCTTCCCAGGTCTGTTTGGAAGGAAGACGTGCCAGAACAAGCAGCTTCACTCAGAGCATTCCTCTGTACAGTATAATAGTAGCGCACTGACAGGACTCACTGGATACTCAGAGAGTGGCAGGTAATTCAGGTAGAAAACAGCTTTTTTGTCAAGCTTGTCCACATAAGGCTTTTCAACTTCCACTGTGTTAAATCTCTCAAGAGGATAGATGTTGCTGATATCTGTCGCATAGCCAGAGACCGGCTCTGATGACTATGCTCTGAAAATACCATCAGCTAAGAGGTGACAGTAGTCAAGAAGAAATGAAAGTAGGGAAAGAAACACTTCAGTACTTCAGTATATTTTCTAGCATTCATCCCTATGAAATTAGGTGCCTACTTAGAAATACTCAGAGCACCTTGTGGATTTGGAAGCTCTGAGATTTCTGAATGAAAAGTTTTTATTTTCTTTGAAGATTGGGGTTGTTTTGTGATTTGTATATGTACATGTGTGTGAGGATCAAAGAATGGGAATCTGGTCTTGGGTGGCTGTAGTTCTGCATTTTTATACAGCTTAAAATTCTGTATTCTGTTTAAATGACTTTTGGGGTATATTATTGTGTATTTCATGGTCAGGCAGTGCCTTTGAGAACAGGATGAAGACGGCAGGCAAATTCCTACACTTCTGTGAATGCAATGACTCTTTGTTTATCTTTTAAGAAAGGCAGTTTGCTGTCTCTGCTGACTGACACATACATGCTCTGTTGCCTCTTTCTGTTTCATTCTTTCTTATTTTATTGTTATCTTTCATCTGAAGGAAACTGAAAAAAAAGTCAGAGAAGTTATGTGTTGTGCTTTGTGTCTGGTCAGCAGGATCGGTCCAAATAGCTGCAACATTTCAGAAGAAAGCTCAATTAATTTATTCCAGAGGAGTGAAAGAAGCAAGCAGCAGTAGGTCTAACTGCCCATTGCTACAGATAATGCAATGCGGCTTGAATCCATTGGACATTACCTGGAAATCTATTTTATTTGCTGTGTTCTTTAACACAACATCTCCCCTTGACAGCAGGACTAATGAGTGAGATGTGCTTGCTGGGATTTACAGGATGTAAAGAAAACCATCAGGAAACTTGTGTACCTCTTAAATCCTACTTGCCAGCAATGACTGTTACCTATCAGCCCAATACTAAAATTCTGTCAGTTGATGCTTTTTACTCACAAGCAAGTAAAACTCTTGTTAATATGCTTGGTTCCATCTAACTCTTCAGTCATCTTTTCCTCCAGCACCAGGTGAGGTAGCTTCATTAGCTGTTGGATCCATCTGCAGTCTGTTGTTACACAAGGTTTTCTTTCTAGTGAGAGCATCATATGGTTCAGAGGCTGGATCCCTGCCTGGCTTTGCTGGTAGCTGCACTGGCAACTGCTTTGCTGCTCCAGTTATCTCTGAGTGGCTGCACTGTCATCTGCCTGGCACGATTTAAGGAAGGTTGCACAAGGTTGCGTGTTAATCACACTTCAAAAAAGTTTCACCTGGCACCGGATTCACATAGGAAGAGAGTGAACAGGATTTAGGAGCATTTTTTTTTGCCCATTCTACTATGTGTGGAAGGGAAATCTCTGATGAAATGCCATTCAGATTTCTTGGTGTCTGTTGTGTCATGTCTGGGTTTCCACATGAGCAACTGCTCATTGCTTCTGCCTTTTTTTTTTTTTTTTTTTTTTTTTTTTTCCTGAGCATCAAGATGAGTTAGCTGGAACTGAGCACAACACAGCTAGGTTGTATCTGGCCCCAAAATGAATTTATTTATAGCTTGTGTATCTATATCTAACAGTGCATCTCAGCAGCTGCCAAATTCCTGTGGGCAGATTTTTAAAGTTTTTAAGGGGTGTTAGTGTTCTATGAATGCAGATAGGTTGGGAGGTAAATAATGCCTAGATGCCAGTGTTTAAATACAAAAAGTGTTTGCAACCAGTTATTGTTAAGTCTGAATTTATCCATTTCCATCCATTTCCAATATCTTCTTCTTCTTATGGCCCTTAGATGCTTCATTCAATGCAGGGCAATATCCTAGCTGAACGGTCCTTGCCTTGCACCTGGTAGAGGGCTTAGAGGGAAAGGAAGCTTGTAATTGATATATGTCTGGAATAGCAACATTCATTTTGCAACACTTCTTTTTTAAGAGAAGTAGCTGAAAAAAAGTGCATAAAATACTTTTGTGTGTGTCGCTCTTAATTCAAAGGAAAATGGCAAATGACAAAGATATAAAAAATCATTGTTCCCCTCACATTTTTATTTCTTTCAGGGTATGTGGGAAATGCTAGAGATACAAACTCAAATGGGCTGTGAAAAATAAGCTATCAGAGATATCACACCACCACTCCATCTGATCAACTTTTAGCACAGTGGGTTAAAATAAAATACCTACTTTAACAAAGAGTTTGCTCACAGCACCACATAACAGCAACTGTAAGCAGTAACTCAGTAGCAGCTTTGCTTTTGTCACTTCTTTTGAGTATTTGAATGTTTCTGTCACAGTTCAGAAAGACACATAAAAAAAGCTTCAGTTAATGTGGCTTCAGAATAAGCCTGCTCTTCCCCTTTATCTGCCATCTGAGTCTAATCATTCTCCTTTTATGACATTGCATTGATTTCTGGAGCCACAGCTTGTGTTGTGACATTCCTAGGGTGATGATTGCTGTTTAGTGGATATCAAGTATGCTCGTTGTATTGTAGAAACAGAAAAGAAGGTGCAGTGCACTCAGAGGTGCTTACAGAACTGCTCTAAGATGTAGTTCAGAAATGGAAAGCACAATAGAAGAAGAGCTGCCGCTTAAAAGCAAAGCACTTGTATTGCTTTAAGCAGGTCAGCAATCCCGGAGAAGTCAAGTGCTTTGTTGGATCAGAGCTTTGGAAGGCTTCAGAGATAATTTTGTCTTAGGGAGGCACTTGAATAAAGACAGGGAGATCATGTAAGGAGAGACGGTCAGAGAGGGAAAAATAGGAGAAGAATAAGGAAGGAGAAACAGGCTGGAGTCAGACTGATCCAGCAACATCAAAGCTAGACATTTAAATCCTGTAAGGAAATGTTCAAAGAGGGAAGAATAAAAGATCTTCAAAATGAAAGGAGAAAGCAGCAACATTTTAACAAAGTGGGCTGGCAACAGAAAGGGTAAATTGCATGGAGAAGTAACAAAACCAACAAAAGGACAGAAAGTTCTTTGCTCTTGCAAGAACATCATCATTATCATTGGGGTTCTGTGGAAAAGAAGTATATGAGACAAGCTGTGATTTCTTCAGTCAGTTTTAACACCACTGTTACTCAGACACATTAACCATTGAAGCCTTAGATACCAAGATAGTATAAATTAGGTGCATATTTCTGTTATGTATAAAAATGTATATGGGAGTTGAATGGCTTGTATGAAGAACCAGCTGCTCTGTAAAGAGAATGAAAGAACAGACTGTATATAGGGGATTAAAATAAATAGTGCTGTCTTGTGCATCTGCTTCTTTTAGAACATTGACATGAGCTGAACAGTTGATGCTGCAAAATTCTCTTAATTGGTGTAGACATTTGCCATTTAAGTGACTGTCCCACTCCCAGCCCCACATTTATCATCCCTGCTGGGACCACCTGGTAATTTTTGCCTGGACTGTTGTTTAAATGGACATAGTACAAAATAATGAACAAAACAACAGTGCATAGGGTACAATCAAGCTACCAACAGTGAGCATCAGAACTAACATAAAGATAAAAAAGTATCAGGGGGAAGCTCATACAGAGATTTATATGTGCACAGCATGACCAGTTTGTGAGCAGAATGAAAAAAAGAAAAAAAAAAAAAAAAGAAAAAGAAAAAAAGGAAAAAAAAAAGAATCTCCCAGTGCTAAATAATAGCACTTAGATTGTAATTATTTGTCCAGTCCATACATATTTAGGTGGAAGTGGTTGGTTAATTGTTGTTTTTTTCCAAAGTGGGGGCAAAATGAGTAATACGAGTGCAAATGTCCTGAATTTACTATTTAAGAGATAATAAATGTCATGCTGCTACTAAAGAGCCACCCAGAGATGGCTCTAGAGTAACAGTTTGGAGAATCTGATTAGATTCCTTGACTAAAAGCTCTGATTCCAACTGACTAAATTAAAACAAATTTATAAAGCAGAACCAAAGTGTTGATGAAGTCCTTTTTGACAATGGAGCCACCAGGAGTGAAGTCACCAAGGAAGGAATGTGGACAAGTGTGTGCCATTCACAAAAGAAACACTATGGCTATGCAAATCTGGTGAAGAATCCTGGGAGTGGAGAACGCCTATCTAAAACAACTATTATTTTTATTTTCACAGTGTTGTTTGCTCTGGCAAAAGGCTGTCGGATGGGTGAAGCCCACTGTGCTGGATTCAACCTACCAGTAGTCTGTGCAGTAGATAAAGCAGAGACTTCAACAGTAGAAATGCCCTCAATGAATGTAAAGTTATTGAGCATGCCATTATACTGCATCCTTGCACAACAGGTGATGCAAGAAAAGCTTAAAAATTAGGTATTTTCAGCTCCATGCTGACAATGGGTTTTATATTTACAAGAGACTTTAAAATCAAATAGAAATGAAGGTCCAGAAACATGCAGTGATACTGCCACATGGCAGAAAGCTAGGCAGTTATTCAGGAGGACAAGATGGGTACCCACGAGCACTTTGGGCACCTGGTGTGTTTGATATCTGGCTGATATAATATAAGACCTATATATAGTATATGGTATATAGTATATGTATACCAGATATAGTATAAGACCAATATAAGACCTGGTGACATTTCTGGAGAAGGAGGCAAGATAGGATACTTCACAGAAGCTAACACTGTACCTGGGTTGCTCCCTGACAGTACAAATTAGGAAATTAATTTTGAAGGGGTAGTTACTATTATCAGAATGGCCACGTTGCATTTTACCATGAAGGAGTCAGCTCTGCAGTTGGCTGAGTACATTAATCTTGTTCCTTTTCATCAGTGACCAAGATTTTTTTTGACTAATCATATTTCTCTGACCAGATGGCCAGCTCTAGAGTTTCACCTCATTTCACAAAAATGTACAGATTCACAGACCACTCAGTGTCAAAGTGTTGCTAAGATCTTCTTCTATCACACCACAAATATTACAGCAAAAAGCAAATAGAGCATTAGTAGAACAATCTGAAAAAGACCCTAGCAACAGAGCAACAGAGGTGTAAAGTACCCAATTCCAAAAGTAGTAATTTGGGCACCCTTCTGCCTCTACGTAAATAACACCTGAAGAATGCATACTGACATGCTTGTACTTCTGCATGCATTGCACAGCGCTGATAATTAGCTTAGCACCATTTTTGTTTCTGAGGGAGGAGTAGTGGGTGGGAAAACGTAGGCAGAGGAACGTACGGAGGGTAGAAACAAATCTTAAGACTTGAAAGAATAGAGAAAGAGAAGGGAAAAGAAAAGACTGAGCTAGTGAAGAGAAAATAAATTGGTATTACAGAACTGCAACAAGGACGAATATATGGCAAGGGCATTGCATGTGGAGGTACCCTTTTTCTTTGGGATCAGTGTCATCTTATCCTCCAGATGTAATACAGAGGTGTAGAATATCTGAAAAGCAGCTGTGGAATGATCTCATTATCCTGAGATCTTTCTTTAAGGCAAAACCAGCATCAGTTTATAGCAGAAGCTGTTCTGATTTTAGTACTGGAAACCTCAAAGCAGAATTACATCCCCCATTCAACCACGGACTGGTGCACGATGCTGGAGAGAACTTGTAAGGCATGTAGCTGAGTGTTGGCTTCATCAGTACACACTAATAGCTGATGTAGCAAAATCACACAGCCTGGAGCTAGTTCCCTGTTCTTGTCCAATCAGGCTCTCATCCTCTTTGATATTCATCTGGAGAGACTAGAAAGTATTCTGTAGAAATCCATGGTTAGGAGCAGATGTACTCCCTGATAAGCCAAGGAACAACCCATTCAGGTCAACTGCTGAGTTCCTTGTATTCCTTCTGTACTTTGTCTTTGCCACACATTACTGAGAAGCAGTAGACTAGAACCAATAACCTAATAAGAACTATTTTACTGCTACTGACATATATCCCATTCCTCAGTGTTTCCTTTGAAAGCAAGGACTATGTCACACTGCTTTTCAGCAACCATCTCAGGAAGAGCCACAGCACAGCATGCTTCAAGCCTACCTCCCATTCACACCTGAGTCCCAAAGGTTGCCTATAGTAATATACACAGGAGCTTGCAGTTATAATTAACACTGTGCTAATCCCATCCCAAGCCCGTGGGTGTGCTCAGAAATATAGACCCTTTCACATACCACACTCAGTCTTGATCCATTCTTCCTGGTCCATATCTTGCTGGTCTGCAAAGTGCCTCAGGTATCCACTAACAGATAAAAAGAATACATGCATGTGTTTAGTGATTATAGTACCATTCAGTTCAAGAAGATGTAGCAGATCTTGTCCATTCACTGATTGATTTCTGTTCATTAGTAGAAAATCATGTCCTTCATATGTAGGTCAGATACTGGGTCATAACTTTCATCCGTTAAGTGGTGAATTATGAACAATTTTTCCTGCAAAAACTTACTGTGTGATTATTTTCTCAATCATTTCCTTTATGTGAAATGTATATAAAGTGCCACTATCATAGGAAAAGAAATGGTTGTAATGTCAATATTGGGATCTCATCTTCAGGTCACCGGTTGGGGGGAGGTGTTACATAAATTTGCAATCTGCAGTGCACAATTGCCTCACATAACAACATGATGTGTGGCTAATAAAAACAAATGTCAGCTCCTTGCCATGAAGTATAAAGTACTACACACACATTTCCAGCTGGGCAAACCACTATCAATACATTAAACAGCTTTTTCAACTGCAGTGATGTATCAGGCAATTGAATGATCGCAGCAGGAAGCTGTGAATACACTACCAGGAGCAGTTCCACTTGGCATGTTAATCCTAACAGAACATAACCTCCAACTCAGACCAAAAGTATCAAGTGGGAATATAATTTCAATGAAGCATTGGAGATCTTGCTCATTAGTTGTACATTTTATTACATAAATAATTGAATAAGGTATGAAAGATTTTGACTTTTCTAGGCTAAGCCTGTGCCTTCTATTTTGTTCCTAGGAGATTTGGGGACATCTGTACTTACTGGAATCAATGAAGATTGCCAAGCACATCATGTCATGTACTCTGCGTCCTTCACAACTGGGTGATATATCCATAGAAGAAATACACCAGGGATAATATTAACTTTTTTTCTGTACTATCTGTCCGAACTGCTGACCTGACAAAGTCAACTCTAGAGGAGAATTTGACCTGCATAACATTGTCATTTGTTCTTTTAATATTTAGTTTCAGTTACATTGTAAATGTTGCCATTAGGATTTAGAGTCTTCAGGACCAAAGAATTGAAGGCAAAAATGAATTTGAACTTGCACAAATTCTGCATCCTCTACTTCACATGTATTATGGAGTTGTAACACCAGAATTTGCAGCAGGATGTCTGTATGGGAGAATATACACTGCTAAATAACTAATCCTTGAAAATTTCTCTGTACAAATATGCAGACAGCCTGGACATCCAGCATGATTCCGTTACTTTCCATTCATCCTTTACCTACACTTTTATAATTTAAATGATCGGACCAAAAGCCAGTTGATATTAGTATTTAGTATGTTAATATGAGACTTGAACCAAGCTTTTGATGCATTCAATTACCCTCTTTTTTTTTTTTTTTTTTTTTATGTGAGGATATAAATGTAACTGGATTTTAGGTGAATCAAAAGATTTCCAGATCAAAGATTGGAGATTTGATAAGGATGAAGTTCTTCAGTTGGTGCAATCAATAGGACCTGTAAGGAGTTCACTTTCTTGATTCATGCCAACAATTCTGCTGGGCATTTTAAGCAAAGTGAGCAACTTGGTTTAAAATAAAAATCATCAAAGCTGAAGATACATAACAGTAATGACTCTCTAAGTCAAGGTTTTTTGGTTTTCAATAATATAACATTTCAATACTTTGGTCCCTTGGTAGCAGTTTTTATTTTCTAATTGGCAATGCAGCCAGTTTATGCTTGTGTGTGTAGGCTTAGGGCTTATATATTAAAAACCCATACCTTCATTGCCATTGCATACTGTCACTGCCACCCATGTGGGTGTTTATAACAAAGCAAGATGCAATTCTGTAGCTTTCCATGGGTCAGCAGCTGAGAGTCAGCTTCACGTACAGAGCTCAAGGACCTGCTCATTGCTTTAACAAATGGAAGTCACTGCTATGTTTTGAATGCAATCACATGCAATCATCGATACATACCACACTGGGAGAGCTAGCAACTCTAATTTTGTTGAGCAGATAATAGGTAAGAACAAAAGTAACTTTAACAGAGCAGGAAATAAGAGGGTTTTTTTCTTCAAACCACTGAAATTGTTAATACATTGAAATGCCTAATGATTCACTGAACTCTTTGATTTGAAAGGCAGAAAGTCTAAGAGATTTAAAATACTGTTCTTTCTGAGGAGCAATTACATGTGATTTAATCAGCTATGCATTTCAAAAAAAAAATGTAGAAGCTATTTTACGTAGGAGAACAAAATGACTCATTAAATGAACCTTCACCATAGGGGAAAAAAAAAATCTGTATTACCATCAAAGTAGTGAACGTGATTCAAAGAAATATGTAATGAGACTTGACAGTGAAGATTTGAGGGCTGGAAAGTCACCTAAGTTCATTCTGCAGCCTTCAGCCAAAAGACTTAAAACTTGATTTTACAGCCATACACAATGGGTATCTTGAAGTTTCCTGACAATATGGAGACAAGTGCAGAAAGAACATTCAACTCCTTGTATCAGCCTCTTTGTTTTATCCACTGGTGAATCTAGTACCAGCTCTCAGAGCCCTCTTTATTGACAATAACTACTCTCATCATCTTTCACAGTAGTCACCAACTAGAATAAAACTGAACTGACAATTAAGTAATGTGACTAAGTGACATGAGAAGAAAACTGATCAAAGTAAATATGTAGTACAGAAAAGAAGAGAATGCACAAAATATCTATATTTATTTTTTTTTAGGCAAATTTACCTAAAAAACACATGCACATTAACTGTTTTTTTTAATCCAAAGATACCCAGACGATACATAAACATGAACTGTGGATGTTTTATAGGCAAACAAAAATCATATAGTGATTCTTAACGTAGAACCAAAGTTACTCTCATTTGTTGTTTCTCTCTATGACTGGAAGCCCAGAAAGTACTTCAGTACATGAGTGCTAGTGGATGTATTTAACAGTGGAGGGAGCCTGAATGTCAAGTTCTCTTGAGTATACCAACAAAAACTTATTTTTAAGGTTTTCAGCTTGCTTTCCACCAAGTAAATGTTTCACATATATGAACTTACAGGATAATGTAGTAACATGGTTCATAGCTGCATAAAGCAACATTTTTTAAATCCTGCTTTACTTGAATGGATTGAAACATTATGATGAAATAAATCTGTCTTGAATTAAATACAATTTTAAGAGCTAACAGCCATTAAATGCCACCCAGTTTCTGTATTTACTATAGCCTGTATTTCAGATAAAAGTTCTAGTTCTCTTGAATGAACTAGCAAGAAGATTATATGTTGAGAGCATTTGCAAGCACCTGTCCCAGACCCACATGCACTTGATTCAGCTGCGTGCACAAATAGCATGAGTTTAATAACAAATGATCAGAGCTGGTAATTAACACAGACAGCTCCCTAATTTGCCCAGGCAGTCAGCATAGTTGTTTAAGCTGAGAAAGTACCTTGTTGCGTGCACTGATCACAGTTGGAACTATTTATGTCAGTGGGAATCCAGTGTATCTGAGGAAATACTGTAGTCCCAAAAGGTATCTTAACTTCCTAAAAAGGAAAAAAATGGAAGATTTTTTTCTTCAATTCTCAGAATAAATCAGTTTTCCCTCTCGGAATCCTTTGAAGAAATTTTTGGCAATCTCATTCGTACGAATCATCCCAGTAAGCAATGGGAGGCATGGCCTTTAGTTCTCCTGCCATTTTGTTCTGCAAGATGATCGTACCCTAAAGAAGTTGTGTTTGGAGATGAAGTGTGGGAGGTCATATGGGCCATCCTAGGTACTATCCTCCAACCTCCTCATTCATGAATAATACCTGGAGAGAAGTAACAACAAAAAAAAATAATAATAAACTAAACTAAACTAAACTAAACTAAACTAAACTAAACTAAACTAAACTAAACTAAACTAAACTAAAATAAAATAAAATAAAATAAAATAAAATAAAATAAAATAATAAGTAGCACTTTGATTTCTTACATTTGCAATGTGCAGCTTGAAATTTTTCATAAATCATTGCCCCTTGCATGCTCACTGCTCACCTTGAGATACTGCTGCAGAAAGGCAGTGGTGGCATCTTCCTTACCAGGGGACAAAAAGCAAAGAGGTATTTGTGGTGATGTACAGTGCCATTTGCAGATGACAAAAGCAGACAATTACTTGCCTTAGTCACCTGGGAGCCGTATACCTTCAGGACTAAACGGCAATGTGAAAAGTGCTCACTTGCTGATGGTCAGGATGTGTTTTTATCAGGTACCTGCCTCCACAGGCTCACTGTTTGCTTTCTGCAGTGCCTCAGGGGCTGCAACATGGAGGCTGGAACATATGTTCCTATTTTAATGGTGCTTGAAACACCACAGAGGAACCAAGTTTTCTAAGATGAAATCCCTTGCCCAGGGCAACATCTTTGCTATTCCACTCTAGACCTTTTGGTATTCACATAGTTGGTATTGGAAAATGTTATTTATTTGAGAGGGCTTCTCCTCTCCCCATCCTCTCCCTCCTCACCCCCTGTTTATTTCCTTATCCCTCTACTTTGATTTCTAAGCAACAGAGATGTGCATGCATGTCAGTGTTCACCTCCACAGTTTCACAATTGCCTCCCTTGGTACAAAAAACACTCTCAGTCTTCATCCCTTCTCTAGGAACCTTTCCAGGCATTGGGCAGCATTTTGGTTAAATGACAGAATATCTTTCTCCAGTTTATCTTTGCCTGTTTGTTTCTCAGCAAAATACTGACAGTACTAGTTCAAACACTCTTTCTTCTTAAACTTTTGTGCAGATTAACCATTTAGTATTTCCTCATCTAATTACAAATTAAGATGTAAGATTTAAAAATAATCTGTATCTTAGGAAATTTCCAGCTCTATCAGTATGGTAATATTATTAAAAGAAGCATTTTTATTACCATGGTTCTCAGGTTTTACAAGGAGAAAAGTAATAAGTCATAAAATAGAACAATTGAATTATTTAACTCCATAAAAGTTTTCAGACTGTATGAAAACTACTAAATGAAGCTGTGACATGCAAGCTAATATCTAGATGTTCATACGTTTTCAGTGAGATAGAGGCACTGAAGATAAAATGTGGGATGTGAATGGCCTTTTCTGTCCTCTTTTAATTTGTTAGGCCATATGTAAGACAGTGACAACAGAGCAGTGAATGAGTTCTCAGTGTCATAGCAGAAAAGGAAACACTGGCTCACTTGCTTGACCCTCTGGATAAATAATCCTTGGTGACAACAACTATAAGCCCACTTCAGACATAACCCAGGACAGCAAAATTTACATAAAATCATGAGATTTTTGCTCCTGTCCAGTGAAAAAAATACCAGGAGTTGAGATCATCTCAGTCATTCTCTACCATTTGCAGCCAAGTCCACAGAGGAACAAGTCTTGAGAACTTCTCATAAATTTTCCCTGTTATTAGTCCCGGCTTTGAATCTGTGGTGGTTTTTTTTTCCCCATGTCAGCCAGTTTAAGTAGGCAGAAGCTCACAAAATACTTGGCCAGGTATTCTTGGATCCCAGGTGGCTTAACAGAAGCACTCATCACCTTGTGCAGTTGAACATTTTGACTCATCCCTAACGTACACCTGAACAGCAAGAACAAAGTCACTTATAAAAGGCCTGAAGGTAGTTAACTATGGAGACAGTAAGAGGGTAGAGAATGCAGGTTGTCAACATCAATAAGTGTCCATTTAGTTAAGAATTAAAACATTGAAAAGATACAGTTTTAATGTTTGTTAAATTTGGACAAAATATGTTTTCTCCCTCAGTTAGATCTTGCCCATCTTTTCCTAGCTCTGCAACAGCAGTGTAAGGACATAACGTTCATTATATTTTCCTTAGATGAGGGAAGTGTTTACACTGTCCTTTTGCTAGCAGCAAAATGCTTTATCCACCATTTGAATTTCTGTACCCTTTATAATTGCTCAGCCTAATTAACACTCCAGTGAATTACACACCTGCATTACCTTCACATCCCTACGCTCCTGCTCTTCTGCACTGATGCTGTTGGTAAAACTGTTAAAATGTTTCTGAGTTGCCTGAGCCTTCCTGGAGACCACAGAATGCGTTCGTCTCATGCTTTTCCATGAAACATGAGGAAGATGCAGGCTGGCTCAGAACTCTGTGACACAATCACAATCTATTTTTAGAGCCCCCCTTTTCTGAGAAACTAGTTTTCCCATGGGAAACAAATCCTTGGGGGAAAAGTCATTTCCACCTCATTTGTTAATCTAAAATATCTTTGCTTTTGGCTTCCTGCTATGGAGCACAGAACTGCTGCATCTTGTTAATTTTGCAGCCTCGCTAAATGACACTGAGATTTATTTAGAAGAAAACCAAATTTAGTCCCATTAGATCGTAGCAACAGTTACATGAAAAAGAGCTAAAAAATAAAATAAAAAGAAAAAGAAAAGAAAAGAATTTGTTCTGCTCTTAGAAAAATTTGTTCTCTGAAACCAACAAAATATCTACATGAAAGTTAATCAAAGCACTGTCCCAAGGACATGGTAAAAGGTATGGCTGCAGGGGAAACCCTGCAAAAAAAAACAGGATAACATTCTCTACAAAACTAAAACATCACATCCAAAGAGTAAGCAAAAGATCAGAGCATAAGGGAAAGAGAGTTACTGTTAACATGCATCTATAAAACCTCACTGCAATGAGACCATCAGGCTGCTGCTGGAAGCTATAAGTTTAAATTATGGGTGTGATCCTTTGTTTCGCTACTGTTCACTTCAATACCTTCCCTGTAACAATGGACACCCTGGGATCATTATCCCACTGCAACATATATTCAGAATGACTGGACTGGACTGTGCACACTAGAGTGACTACAAGCACAGCTATTTATGCCTTTGTTTAAAATAACAGACTAGAGCCAGACTGCTTCTGGTTATAAGGATGAGTCGTCACAGTAAGGCTAGAGATGCGTGTGATGTGATACGTGGTGTGATATCTCCAAAAAAACGCCAGTTCCAAGCAGCTCTGCCACAACTCCTCAGCAGCCCAGCTCCCCCCAGTTCCTTTCCATGAAAGGGTGAGATGGGAAAAAAAGGCAAGCAGCGCGTTGGCACCTTCTCTCTACTGTATTGGGGGAAATAAATGAACCAGTGAAACCAGGGAGCCAAGTGCCACCAATAAAAGACCAAAATAATTATGTCTTCCAGGAATGACAAGGTCTCTCTTCCCACTCTTTCCTGGAAATGATACAATATTATGGTTGTATCATATTGTATTCCTTTATAGGAATATTTCTAAGAATATTATATTTCTAATATTCCTGTATGTACTATTCTGAGTGACTGTAGGAAGGCTTAGGTGAGCTAAGGCCACACAATTTGTCCATGTATATTCTGAGTGTATAGGAGTCGTTAGAGATATAACATCAGTATTTAAACAGTAGCATAGGTAAAGAGATAGGTTAACAAAAGGTCTGCCTACTGCTACTTCAGCTTGAGATGCAAAATTCACATTTGGAATAGTTTGTGTGAGTTTTGGAAGGAAAACTCACCATTTCACCAAAGATATTTTAGTGGATATACTGTTAGCATCAGTGGTGTTTACAACAGGAATCTTTCTGAGGTTATTGCCAGGGAAAGAAGTAGCTAAAATAGATGGTCTAAAAATGCCTATGTTATGACAGGACTCCATTTTTCTGGAAAAGAAAAGAAAAAAAAAAAAAGAAAAAAAAAAAAAAAAAAGATTCTACCTGGAAAAACAGCATATCAGAACCAAAAAGCTGACATGAAACAGATCCACGATCTTCCTCCTGGTCCAGTTCAGAGCTGTCACAGATTCACTGTGTGACTGTGGCCAACCAGCCCAGAACCAAATTTTCACCAGTGCCCACAAATTTTCCTGCCTCAATATGTGGGTCCCTCAGCTGCCTGACATCTCTCGGTTGAAATTGTATATTTACATATGCTACCACTACACCACTTCTTTGGTTGCAGCACAGCATAGAATTTTCCAAGCATAGGAATGTCATCAGCTGCCTATAGCTCAGCTGCTGGTAACAGTCCAGTTGCAGAAACACATGTGAGCTAATTACCCCAGGATATTTACCCTCAGGGTAGGTTCATGCAAAACAGGCTTAACTATGCAAAGTGAGTGCAGTCCAGGCCCATCCTTTGTGTCCCTACCTGAAGAAAAGAAGGATAATGATGAATAGTCTCCTCCTTTTGATTGTATGGAGATCTACCAAGGAAAAACTCAAAATGCATGCATATTGTCATCATTTATCAATGTTTTTTCTCCTCTCCTTTCATTTGCGCATAGGTCAGCTGTTATATGAGTCAATTCATTATGGCGACAGCCAACGTTACATCCATTATCAACCTGCTTACTGTAAAACTGAAAGCACCCACGAGAAAGGGTTTCCGGCAATCTCTTTCTACTGACAGCTTTTGAGCTAGCAGAACCCATTGAAATAGTACCTGTATTAACAAAGAGTCAGTGTTCTGCTGAAATGATGAAGGTTGAAGTTTGCTAAAAAGTCAAAAGACTCAAGTCAGGTTTCGGTATCTGAATGATAGCAATAATGTCCCTTTTGTCAAGAAAGTCCAGTTTGAAGACTAGCAGGCGGATTCCGTTTCTTTTATCATGAAACTTCAGCTGTCTGGAGCTGGCCAGGGACTAGAAGCCAAGCTGTATAACAAAAAATGAGTCAAGCAAGAATGTGCTAAAGGAGATGAAGCAGCTCCAGCAATTCATGCCAGCTCCAGCAGCTGCTCCATGCTGATACCTGTCCATATAGCCAAGTTATCTGGGTGACAGTGTGAGATGCTTTCCCAGAGTCATCATGGTACACAGGTAACCTACTGGAAATGAATAAAAAAAAAAAATGGAAAATTCCAACATATCAGAACAGTTTCTCCATGGAAACACTTGACTGTCTTAAAAAAAAATGGCAGAGGAAGAGGGTGGGACTTGCATCTGCAGATCTATGGACGGTTTCATGGTGCTCGGGACTTTTCTTGCTTGATTAAAACTTCAGAAACCAAAGTACCATTAGGAAGGTTCAGCAAAGGGAAAATAAAAAGCAAAACAAAACAGAAAAACACACTGATGTCTTAATGGGTTATTGATCTATTCTAAGCTTATCACCTCTCAGGAGTCCGGATACATCTCTCTCTCCTTTAAAGTATGAGGTTTTACACATTCAGAGCTGCTTCTTTCATTCTGCATAAAATTTTTGAAACAGAAAAAATGTGCTGGTAGAAAAGCTAATGTAAATTGTAAATTGGATCAGAAAAATAAGTAGATTCAGGTCAAGCTTTTACTTTGACAATTCTTCATTTTAAAAACATTTTCTTATGTTTCCTTCCTAGTTTACAATATGAGATGAAATTTGATTTAAAAATTGAAAAACAAAACTCCTTATTTAAGAGAATCTTAGAATATTTTCAAAAATCAGTTTTATAAAAATTAAAATTGAACAAAATTGTCAAAAAGAATCTTTTCTTTTGATGGATATAATTACAAATATAAATAAATCAACATTTTCTGCTGAAATTATTTCAGAAAAATACCCAACCAGGTGTGACAGACATAGAAAAGTTTACCAGTTATGTCTTACTGAAGATATTTGATTACGTAGAGGTGACATTTCACTATCAGTTTCTTCTAAATGAACGTGCATAGTACATATGAAAAAAAATAAGTAAAATAAACTCTGTGTGTAACTCATGTAGTGGTAGAGAAACACTATGACAAAAAAAAAAAAAAAAAAAAAAGTTATAATTTATGCAGTTTTTGACCTCTTTTCTTTTCCTATGATACTGCATTGCCATAATTCTCTCTGACCCCATCATCATCCTCTACTTTCATATTTCTTTTGCTGGTGAAACATCCGAACAAACCTGTTATTTATTGCCTTGCACTTCTGCCCTATCCCACTGTACACAGTTGCAGTTGGATGTTTTTGCCTTAACAAAACTACATTTTACGTTTCTTGCCCCTCCTTGCAGATCCTTAGATATCTCTCAGGGTCCACAGATAATTATGTGCACCGTATGTAACAAATACAAAATGTAGAGTATTTCTTAAGTTTGATTATGTCTTGAGAATGAGAAAAAATGATCCTCTCGTGTTAAGCAGAGATGGTTTCATGTTTCCCTGTGAACCAGTGGGTGTATGATGCCCCCACAATAGGCTGATTTGGGGTATTTCATGCATTTGGTGAATTCAAGAGTATTTGGAACCAGTTTCACGTATTAGGTGACACAACGATCCCTCGGTTAATCTCATGCTGGCAAGTCTTTTTGTTACTGAATTGGAATGCATACAGCATAAATAATAAAAATGACCCATTAAATCATCTACAGCAATTTTGTGCAGCTATCAGACCTATGCAGCTTGATTTTCCTCTGACTTATCCCTCTCTTGAAAAGATGAATCTCAGTGATTTCAGCATATTAATCTTGATTAGCATTCATTAACTTACCACATATTGTATTTATTTTAATGTGTTTAGCTGCTTCAGAACAGAGACACCGCCGGCTCTCCCCACAGACTAAAAGGAGAGAGAAGACTCAAAACACCCCTCAGAGGCGGGGGTGTCTCCTTGTTTTTTAGGGCAAGCAGAAATCTCTTAAACTTCTGCCTTCACAGCTGTATTGAGGGCTTTTCATTCAAAGACCACAATGGGAATTTAGACATCTGGCTCACATGTATAAACCTACACAGAGATGCCTAAATTTAGTTGTCTCCATTTTATACTGAACATTAGCAGAATTGGGTACACACTGTGCTCTGGATCCACACAACTAGGGTGAGATGGCTCCTCTGTTCATATGAAATACAAGGAACTCCACAGAGCTTGTCTCTGCATATCTTCACAAGCTCACTGAAGTTCATTTAATGATAACAAAGGCCCACATAGCTGCTTTCAAACGTGAAGGAGTTGACTTGATTCAGCGTTGCAGTTTGTTGTTTCCTCAGTACTGTGCCCCAGGCTGCAATGCAATCATTACTGCTGTACTGAATTTCAAGCCAGATCTAAAATCAACAAAAGACAAGGGGTATCATGCAGAAAAACATCAAACTAAATTTAGTGTGAATTAATTTTACCAAAACACACTGTAAAACTTTTATTTCTTTTGTTTTGATATTGTTGCAAAAATGTAAAATGCAGATAAAAATCAAAATGGTGTACCAAAAAGGAGAAAGGGCAAAATTAAATGGATCACAAAGGCACATCCATTAGTATTTTGCTTTTGACTCCTAACAGCAATAATCTGCTCCAAGCAGAGATAATTCACAGAGAAGAGTGACTGTGCAGTACCACAAACCTGATGGAAAGTCAAGCTGAATAAGGGGTAGAATCTGCTGGGGAAAGCTGGCTGCACTGATAGCGTGCTTGAATACTGATGGCTTGGACCCATCTGATCCATAGCTTTCCATATAACCCATTTTAATGCCAGGCCCCATAAGGGGAGACACAGAAATGTTTTCCAACTCTGAATCTTGAATATAGCTGAGTGGGTATCTTTTTTATAGATATGGTCTCAAAGACGTGGTGTGATGCCCATCAGCATCTATACTGAGGAGCAGTTTTGGTCATGCAGTAGTATCCTGATAGCAGTCACTGAAAGGCTGAGCTATTGGACAGTTTTTAGAAACACATCATACCTTACAGAGAAGGGTTTATGGGCTGAACTACTGTCCCAGGTCTTTTCTTCCTGGCATGCAGTACAGTTTTGTTTATTTTCCTCCATTTTTTTTGTCTTGGAAAGCCTAGGACTGATAGACTCCAATTCACACAGAGTAAGAATTTGTATCTGGGATACTGTGTCTGAAAAGATTATTGCCTTTTAATTTAATGTAGGGAAACAATTCAGTTCTCACAGGATTCATGGTTGAGCAGCAAATGCATGATAACCCCCATTTTTAAAAAGCTGTTTTAAAGCAACCATACCACTTCACATTGTCATTTTAAATGATACAGCGATTTCATACATTAAACACAACACCAAAGGATTTTAGTAGCAAATTTTAATGAGGATCAAGTGGTTTCATTTCAAGATTTGCCCTGTATTAATTTATCTTAACTTTCTCATTTCAGTATCACTTGTAAAACTACTGAGGCCATGTAGTTCTCAGCAGTGGGTATTAGTGGATAATTTGATGCGGTTAAATGAATAATAAAAGCTAATAGCTTCCTAGAAAAGAGGGAGCAAAATGTCAGCTATATTAACATGAAATACCAGTAATTAAAAAGGATATATTTTATTTTAGCATCTCCATTTCATTAGGTCAGAACAAAAATCTCCTTTCAATCCAATCATGACAAAACCTTGTGCATTTCCAGACATCAAGAAAATGTCCTCATCCTCAAATATTAACTCTAGCAATAACAAACTGAGAGAACACTCTCCCTGGAACACCCTGTCCATGTTCAATGGGCTCCAGCAGAAGATGGAAATGATGGTGAAAGGACTGATCAGGTCAGTATAGATGGCAAGCTGGGAATCCTCAGGGTTTGACTGCAGCTTTGCATGGGCAGTGACTGGGCAATGAAGTGTGCCACAGGAATAAGGCTGCATCCATGTGGGACATTTGCACCCTGCTCCATCACTCTCCCTGCTTCACTCAATGCCTTAAGATTTTTCTGTTCATCAGCTGGAAAGGGCTCCATTTTCTGATTTTTCTTCCTGTTATCCCTAACATAGGACCTGCTATCATGATCTTTCCTTACACAGCAGAATTGAATTGCTTGGAGCTGCTTTTATTGCAGGCTGTAGGAAGTATTCCAGCCTCCATGGGCATAGTTCCAAATCTTTATTCCTCAATTTTGTGTGAAAATTAACTGAACTGCCTTCTTGTCCTGTTCACCCATAGACAAGTGACTTACTGTATGAGAAATTTCTACTTATTCCAGCAGTCAGACAGCTTGCTTTATTAGTGCAGAGACATGAGCCGTACAGGATCTTTCTTCCTGCTGTGCTTAATTTCTGAATCCAAGGGTATTATTAAGAAGGAGGAGCAAAAAAAGATTAGGTGCGCTTTCATCTACCTACCCAAATGGCGCCAGTTCTCATTAGAAAACATTTTCTACAGAATCACTCTTTTATGGCTCCCCCCAAATCTTTGATCAAAGGTCTCAGAAATAAATTGATTCTGTGAACATCCATCTATTTGACGTGCAAATTGTGCACTTAAAATAAAATAAAATTAAACTTTATACTTGTCATCTCAGTATAACACTTCATTCTTTCCTGATCCATTTGAAAGAACCTTGAATTTGACACAACACATTTGAATTTATTTAAATTCTTCATTCAGTTGGTGCAGTAGCATGGTAAGTAAATGACATTGCAATTAATGAAAAATACTTTACAGTTCCATTTCTCCAGAAATTAATTGGATTCTAATTCTTAACTATATTTAATTAAATGACTATTTCTGAGCAATTTTCTAATTTGTTTGGGATTTTTTTTTATTTTTTTTAATTTTTTGCATATGCGGCAAGGACTACATTTTAAACTTTTAAAAATGTATTTTACATTCCTCGTGTATTTTGCTACCTCCAACATCAGCATTTACTTCTATGTTTATCCAGGATCCAGCTCACCCACAAATTATCCTACCTGAAATCCTCAAAAAGCTGAAATATCTGAGTGGAAAGACAGATGCTGTAGAGTACACAAACTGCTAGCTGCAGAAGGACAGTCAGACTTTTCCCTCCGGCTGTCTCTATGATATCCACAGAGGTACTTTGTAGCTGGGGTGCTCTGCATCTGGTCCCCAGTAAAGGGTGTTAAACTTGGACGGAAGCATTTTACATCAGCTGCAGGGTCTCTAACGGTTAGAATGAAAAGTCCTTTCCACAGAGCTCCCCAAGCCTTGCCTGGGGCAGTATGGACTGTGCAAGAAATTCTCTTCAATTTAAACATGCAGCTTCCAACAATAATAAATAAAATAAAAAAATAAAATCTTCTTCTTTCCACTCACATTTTATTTTTAAATTAAAATGCCAGTTTCTTGAAGCATTTTTGTAGTTTTTTTCTATGATTTTTTCTATTTAAAAAAAAAAAAAAAAGCAATAAATTTTGTCCTTGAAACTGACCCCATCAATAAGAGCCAGGTCCAACAAAGCTCTCATCCAGTTTTCTTTTAAATGAGCTTTTTATATAATTGAGCACATATCAGACCATTTCAAGACGTAAGCTAATCATAACAAAACTGCAATAAAAGATTCATGATCCAAACACTGCCAGAATTAATTCAGTAGAGCTACCTCTGAGCCTAAGCAGAGCTGGTAAACTCATAATCCATCTGTGGATAAAAACATTTGCATGTAAAAGTCACATTTTAAAAGCTTTTAATCGTTTTGAGATTTTTTTTTAGAACTTCTTTTGAAATTTTGGAAATTGATGGTACTTATATCACAGATTTTCACAAAATCATCTAGGAATGTTAATAATGAATCACGAATATATGATGTTCATATTGATTATCTCATTCAGTCAGATGCATTCACTCTGCTCATTTTTGTTTCTTCAAGCTTCTGCTGTCCTCAGGAGAAAGCAAATGGTAAAGTTTGCAGTATAAGATCTGATTATCCTGAAGGATGACTAGAAAAGCTGGCACTTGGGGGTGTTAAGAACATTATCTTTATTACCATGGGATTAAAGTCTCAACTAAAGAAATCCTCAATGTGAAAAGTGAAGGCTATCAAAAAAAATAAATAAATAAAAATAAAAACAAGAAATGGAGCTAAGTGACTGACAGCTAATTGACTTTTTGTTGTAAAGTGTTGCTGCAAATATCCCCAGACAGAAGAGCACTTAACCAGATCAAAATGTTGTAGCTAGCTGTTATTTTGCCAAGAAGATACAACATTCAAAAGAAATAACATCTATGGACCACAGCGGCTTTATCATTTGCTGAAATTCCATTACTGAAACTTGAGAACCAAAAAAAAGCCAGATACTAAAGAATACTGTATATTGTGTACTAAAATAGTACAAAGATTTTGTCATGAAGGACATGCCAATACTGCAGATTATTTAAAAAAAAAAAAAAAAAAAAAAAACTTTCTAATGCTCTGCAAATAATCTCTAACATGAGATACAAATACAAGTTTATTCATTCTATTTATACACATGTATGAAAATGTGAAAGGGAGATGCATCTCCACATTTAAAAAATAGTTGAGGTTCACAAGTCACTGGAGTTTGACACACACCACCAGGAGCTTGAACAGTGAGACCAGTGAGCCAGTCAGTAGCTGTAATGTTAAACGTTCCTTTGAAAATAATAATATATTGTTAATTGTCAAGATCACTATCATGCCATGGATCCACCTTTGAGCAGCACTGCATCCACTTGTGGATCTGCACAGCAGCACTGCCCCACTGACTATGGCCAAAACCTTGTTGCCATGCTGTATGTCAATCTAATGTTTATGACATATTACGTGAAGAGATTCTTATTTGTGTGGGGGGAAAAAGTGATTTGGGAGATTCCTCCTGAAAATTCAGTGTAACTTTAGTCCTATATCTGTCCAGTATTTATGCTAAAAGTGGAGAGGGCTGTATCGTAGGAGCAGAAAGCAAAGCTGCATAGATGTGAAACATCCTGTGTGCAAGCACATTCTACATCTGCAACCAAAAATGGTTCAATTTTGAATTCTAAATATGCATAGTAAACCATTCATTCACGAATAGAAAATGCAGAGCTGCCTGATAAATTTACCCTGTAATTTCAAGTAGTAAATACACTTGGGAAGGAACCTATTTTTTCAATGAAATGAAGAAAAAACCTCACCGAATAAAGCTATTTACTATTAATTATTTACTGAGCTGGACTCTTACAGAGATATGTTAGTATCAGGTTTTTTGGAGAAAACATCTCTGCACAGTTCACTGTATTGCAGAGAACTTAAACTCGCTTCAGTCAAATAGGGAGAGATATTGCAGTCTACTAAGTTATGTCACAAAGAAAATGATAAGACACTAATACTTCCTCTGGGTGATTTTGAATGCTCGGTTATGATTCTCAGATCCACTTTAACTACAGCAACATTATTCCTCCCCAACCTTTGTTTTTTTCTTTCGTTTTGATTTTGTTTGGTTGGTTTTTGTTTTTTTTTTGGTAGAGGTACCAATTTGTCCATAATGGCTCTAGACATATAACCATACAGTGCACGTGACAAACCACGAACAGCTCAGCATTGTGTACTTTGTCTCCTGAGAGCTTTCGACCACTGGTCTAGATGGACAGTCATTTTTGAAAACCTACCTAAGAAGCAGATGTCTGTAATGGTATTTTGAAATAATTTTTATAATTCCATTCTTATTTCCCTGAACAGTGAAAAACTGCTCAAATTTCATTCAGTTTCTTCCATGCAAATTGTCCTGGGCATTTAGGATGCACCAAGAAAATGGCTACTTAAAACACCGTGTAAAGGAGATGCTGATGTTTTGGATTTCTCTGAATATTTAGGTAAATGTTATACTAAGAACAAAAAAATACCCAGGCAAAAGTCACTGACCTCTCAAAGTAAAACATATTGTTAAAAATACTGCAATGTCCTTGCTAGCAAAGCAAGTGACCCAAGGCGAATTTGTTCCAAAGCCTGTATACTTGGAGATCTTTGCTTATCAGGGCAGAAAGATAACCAGTGGTGGCTTTGAGCTACTGCTGACTGATTTAATCACAGTGATCTGTGCTATAACTGGAGTGGAATACTACAAAACAGAGCGCAAACGCAGAACAAAAATCATCATCTTCAGTCACTTGTGTTATTTGATTCTTATAGAGGAAGCGAGCCCATTTTCGATTGGGTTCCTTAGCTTACTACATAGTTACAATGAGCAGCCATTATTAAAGACCAGTCATGGTAATGTCTACTCCAATAATCTCTTGTAGGTGATTACAAATTACAGAAAAGATTCCCTAATATTGAGAAAGCCTGTGAAAGCAAAACTACAGCATTGCAGTGGCTGCATTTACAGCTTTTGCAACAAACTGGTGGGCAAAGTTTTGTTTAATCCTCAAGGGCTTCTTGTCACTGTAAAACTGTCTCTCAGGGCTACAGTAATGAAATGTCAGATTTATCTAGGCCAGTAGAGCATGATTTTGATAACACTCAGGTACGTGCTCAGTGCATAGACCTGGACCCCACTATTCCAGGTGTTGCACAACCAGGGAACCAAGAAAAAAAAAACTGTCCCCAGCTGTCCACTACAGTAGTCAAGTGAAATAACGTTCCTGGCTTTTATCCTGATCTAGATATGAACCGTCATGAAATAAGACTTGTGAAGTAAATGAAGAACTTATTAAAATAATGTAGTGGTATGGGATAAAGACTTCACTTCCCATTAAAGATTTGCCTGTGTGGAAATCTTGAAGTCTGTGCCCCCTAGAAAGGGGGTTTAGTTATAAATACCCAGTCATGTTCATGTGGTTTATTCTGATTCTTTTAAGTCAATATCACTTCCTATTTCAGTACTTGTTTTTCATTTGCCTGACTTCTCCTCATTGTGTTATTTCCTATTTGTAAGAATGCCAAAAAAAATCCTGGGAAATTTTTAGTATTCTGCAGAATGCTATATGCAGTGAGCCAGCCACCTGTCTCCACAGTCATGATTCCTGGCAGTCTGTGGCTGCAGACCCCTCCTGGACCTCTATAGTTTTAATACTGCCTGCTGAACTGCAGAAAGACAAGGACAGCTTGCCTAAACTGATGCTCCCAGCACAGTGCTTCTGCAAGACAACACCTGAAATTAAAGTGGGTTTTGACTTTTAATGTGACCAGAGGAGATGACCAAACTCCATTGCATTACACCTCATTGGCACATGTGGGCCCAGACAGAATCTATAATTTAACTGATCTTTTCTTGGTTCATTAATAGGGCTCATCTAAGGTACTGTCTTTGTGGCTTAACCACAAAACAAGGAGTATTTTGGTATTCCACTTTGTCCCAGTAAACATTATGACCAACTGTGCAAAGAAAAGAATAGAACCCTTGCCTCAGAAAACAGCATGCTTCCACATGCCTTCAATTTTCACGCATAAACTGAGTGACCTGTAGAGAGGAATTGTAAGAATCTATTGCTCATCAGATGTTTTAAAACTTCATGAGAATATTTTTGTTCACATGAAACTTATTACCTGCTACTGCTGCCTTATAGTTAGTTCATTTTCACTCTGGTTACCAAAATGTTGGGCTTAGGGGGTTGTGTACAAATGTTTGTTATACAAGAACAGAAATTCCAACTTTTACGATTAAATCTGCAAGTATACAGGTAATTAAGACATACAGCACTCACTAAAATTAAAGTATAGAACTTGACAAAAATATATACCAGCATTTGAGACTAATTAATTCATTCTCTGCCTGTCTTGGATTTTAATGTATTCAGTTGCAATTTCTGTATATAAACCTCTCATGTTTTATACATTCTGAAAATTCATATTTTTTTTTTAAACATAGACACCCATTGTATAAAGGATTTCTTCACCTCCCAGTTCTTCTGGAATAATTATATTGCCTGCTAGAGTAACAGTGACAGTTTTGAATTTAAACCTAGTAAAGTTTTTTTCAAATAATCTTTGTGGTGAGTTCTGAGTATATACACCTTCTGGCAACTTTTATCATATCTAGCCAGAATGACAGCCTATGGGTCATGCAAGGGTGGTGGAGAGACTTTCTTGACAGTTACCAAGGCATACATCCCTAGCTCTCATTAGGACTTAGCCCTTGCTATGTTAATGACACACATGAGAATCACAACACAGCCACGACCAAAGAAGAGCCCAGCATTAGGGAAAGTGAAGAAGAATAATTGGAAGATGAGTTCATTTGTGATAAACATATTTTTTTTCCTCATTTAGATGATCCCTCCCCTCCCACAGCAGGTTGCATGAAGTCAAAGCTCAGATTTTTCTGACAGCTCATTATTGCTTTACTCAAGGAAATGTCCATCTACCTTAGGTAGAGTGTTGTGGTTATATCCCTAATTCTGCCACTCATAGCAGGTTATGAACTACTTGGAGTGTCATTCTATTTGTGATCTACAACAGGGTGGTTTTACAACAAATTTTAAAACTGGAGATGGAAAATGAATAAGGCAAAAACATGTAGATATTACAGTGTCTCCTGTGAGGATAGACTGAGAGAGTTTGGATTGGTAAGCCTGGAAATGAGAAGGCTCCAGGGTGACTTTTTAGCAGCCTTCAGTGCCTACAGGAAAGCTGGGGAGGGACTCTCAGAGTATAGCAATAGAACAAGGGGTAAATTAAACAAGGGTAAATTTAGATTAGATATTAGGAAAAAATCTTTTATGAGGGTGGTGAGGCACTGGAATAGGTTGCCCAAAGAAGCTGTGGATGCCCCATTCCTGGAAGTGCTCTGGGTCAGGTTGGATGGAGCCCTGAGCAACTTGGTCTGGTAGGAGGTATCCATGCCATGGCAGAGGGGCTGGAAGTAGGGATCTTTAAGGTCTCTTCCAAGCCAAACAATGCTATTATTTTATGAAGAAATAACGAGAGACATTACAAGAGTAAGATCCATAAGAATTACTGCATCTACTTGAAGGAAAAAAAAGGGGAGTTTTTTTCTTCCACCAAATAGAGGCATAAATGCTTTGTATAGTTACATGAACATCTTTTCTCCATTTTCTTTATCTTATGATCTAGATTTGACTCTGACAGACGCTTAGATAAACACTTTTTCATCATTCAAATGCATTAGCTTGCTTTCCTTCTTCTGTTTATGGAACAGAAAGTTCAGCTTGGCTCCCACAGTAAATGAAACAGAGGGAATGTAGAGTGATTTATTTGGCTCTCCCAACTGCAGGGAAAAAAAAAAAAAGAAAAAAAAAGAAAAAAAAAAAAAGTGGTGTTCTACTGAGTACTTATTTAAGTATAACACATAAAACTATCCAGTCCAGTAAAAAACAAATATAAACGCTTTAATTAATTATTTGATACACCCTGTGTTATGGCTATATATTCCAGTGAAATAAATTTGTTTTAGTGTCCTGTACCTTTTTTACCTAAGGCTTTGTAGAAGCTGATACCATTGTTCAGAATTTATGAAGGTATGATTTTCAATAACTGTGCCTTTTAATAGTTAATATAGTTATTACAGCCCTAGATGTATTCTGGAATAGGCAATGTGCATTAGATATAGTCACAGCTAGGTCAAACATGCATTACCCTGTGGCATGTTGGAAACGAAATCCCTTCTGTCTGCTCCCCCACAACCTCATTTGTGACAACAGGAATGCAAAAGAACATCTGGATTGTAAGGCACCATTAAAAAACAGTAGCTGGTGTCATTAAATACAAGAAATCCTGCTTGGCCTCCAGGGATTAGGTATCAGTACAACCCATCTGCCTGGTCAACACTTCAGAATGGCTGGTCCTGATTTTCAGGAACTGGAGGCTGAAAACCTTTTCAAAGTCCCTTAGTTTTCATTCCATTCCATGAGTTTTAAAGTGGAGGGCATGTCAGGAATAACAACATGGAATCACCTACTGAATATTCATCATCTCAGTACCTACTGCATTTTTTCCTGTAGACTCCAAGGACATTTTGTTGGCTCTTAACCATAGGCAAAACCTACCATATGGAGAGGACAGTAGCATTATGTAATAAAGGCAAACAAAGGTCTTTAGAAAGACCTATTATTATGCTCCAAAACTGTAATTACTATAAATATCATCATGTAGATTCTCTATTTACTCTGTTTCTGTTGTTTCTACACAGTATTTGCACACAATATTTCCACACATTTGCAAGTCAGAAGAGAATTTTGCTTAATTGCTTGTAGAACAGACTTATGTAGGTACAAATATCTAGCTGTATTTTTCTGCTCTTACTATCAGCAGCAAAGGTAGTACAAAGGTAGCAGTCCTGTTATCAGAGCTCTGGTTGGTAATACCACAGGGCCACTTTGCTGAGGAGAATCACCAGCCAGAATATAGAAATGATCTTGCACTTGTTGTATTAAGTATTGCTCGCTGGGTTTCAGTACTACATTGGCTTGCATTGAACCTGAGCAAAACTTAGTTTTCTTACATTTATCACCCACCCATGTGCAGCGCTAAGAAGGGCCAAAAAAGCTGGAATCAGGCTGGCATAATAGGCTGTAAAAGTGGACATACCACCACAGGTTTGATTTTGAAGCTATGTTTTTCACTTTAACACAGTCTTCTGAGGGTGATGGATGGACTCTGCTAAATAAATTAGCCCATAGACATGTTTATGCTTTCCTACTCCTGGGGTTACCACCTGACTTTAAGCACCTCCCAACAAACCTCCAGATGCAGAAACAGTTTTAGCTACCAGCCACAGAATTCAGCTCAGTGCTCTGATTTGTTGGCAATATTTCAGCTAACAGCACAGGGATGAGCAGAGCTGAACTGGAGGAGGCCACAAACACACTTGGACAGGATCTATGAGAATAAGTTTTGCCTTCCCTTGCCTGACTGTCCTATTTCACTGCCTCTTTGTGCCAGCTCTTCTAGAAAGCTGTAACAGCTGAAGGCAATGCATTACTGCTTGGTCTCACTCTTGTTTTCATACAGATTCTGAAAAGCCCATGCTTCAGCTGTACCATAAGAGTAAATTTGATGGCAGATTTCAATGGGAATTGTTTTTGGCTCCGATTCAGCAAGATTTTATGTGCTTAACTTTTAACACATGCATCATTCAGTTGATTTTAGTAGGACTCCTAAAGCTTAAGTACCTTGTTGAATCAGAGCCTCTATGCATCCATGGCTACAGACTCAAGTACTGATGTTCAAATATCTGCGGTGAGCTACTGGCTTTCAGATATCAGGACCCTTCCACGCCTTTTACTGAGTTTACAGTCACACCATGCTGCTATTAAACAACTCTTTAGTAATTTCTCCAGTTGTCAGAGGAAACACACTTACACTGCAGAAAAGCAAACCTCACATGAGAGAATGAAATCTAAAACGGTCACTTAACAGGCAGCTCAATACCCCATCCTACTGTTGTCTATCAAGTGAGAGAAAGAAGTGTTTGGGGACTGGGGTCAGACTTTGAAGGTCTGAAGATTGGTCCGAGCTTTGCTACCAACTTAGCAGCTGAATCCAGAAATGCATCTCCTGAAAGACTCTCCCATTGCAAACTCTGGCTTTAGATTCAACCTTACTGTGTGCAAGAGGGAAAGTTTAGGATTGCCTTCTTTCCCTGTTAATTCTCATCTGTATGAGCAAAGGTAACAGCAGCAAAGGATTAAAGGGCTGATTATTAGTTCTATGTTAAGCTAAGTCAGGACATGCAAATCAAAGCTGTTTGTTAAGAATCTACAGGAAGGATTTAAAAATATAGCAGTACTGTTTAAAATCCATTTTGGATATGTTAATACTTTATTACAAATGTAAATTTATATTAGGCTGTGCAAAACTTTTTTCAGGTTATGCAAATTCATTTTAAAATATGTTAATTTGGTTCCTGACATAAATCAGTAGAACATGTTAACAAATTCTAATATTAAAAAAATAACTTTAAAACTTTATGATTATATATGGCTATATTTTAGAACTCAAAGATGAATATTATATAACAGAAATTCTGACCTAGGTCCAGGCTTGTAAAACAAATTTAGAGAGAATACATTTGATGCTAAGTTGTTCCATATCAGTCGCAAAAATGGTTGTTACAAATATTTCGTTTCTACTATCTCATCTCTGCTGGATACTTTTGAAATGCTACTTAAAAAAAAATAAACTTTATATACCAAGGCCTAATAAAGTTCTGAATTCCCACCCTATCTTCATCTTCCTCCTTGGTAATACCTGTCTGTAAAACACAGATTTGCATCTTGTGCAGTAGGGGCTGTCTTGTAACAACAGCTTAAAATTCTTGGGGGAGAATAAATATATTCTACTGCTTCAGCAGAATGTTGGTAGAGGTGGCAGGCATTCATATTAATGAAACTAAGGCATTAGAAGTATTGCAGCACTGAACCGTTATGTATCTAAGAACTATCCTGGTCAGCAGAGTTAGCAGCTCCTCTGGACCCACCGAATGATGACAAGATCATTTTTATTGTCCTAGCACTCAGAATGCTAAAAAGCTGACCAAACCTCCCCCTCCCCCTCCAAAGGGTAGATATTAAAAATGAGGATTGCACAGAATTCCAAAAAGCCCCTCACATTTTTGGTGTGGTTATGTATCAATTCATATTCTACACCTTGTGACTCAGCCAGGATGGCTACTTGCCTCAATCCCAAAGAGCAGAGCGGGTTCATTTGAACCCACATTGAAGTTTGAAGAAATGTACTAATAAAGAAAGACTAAAGGTATGTTAATGCTTAACCTATCAAGTCATTTTAGAAAAGACAGTCACGCTTTGTGACAGAAATAACTCACAGTACCAAAGATCCAAACACCCTGAATTTTGGTAAAGCTCATATTTGAATTTAAAGTTTTTTCCCCCTGGATCCAGTCCTCTACTTTGTCAATTTAAGTTATAAAAACTTCACCATAGATGATATATGAACAAAAGAAAACTGATGTAGTTCAGTGTGACATTCAAATCACACATCAAATTACAGTGTTTCCATTAGTGTAAGACTCAGGGACAGAAGGGATACATCCGTTTTGATATTCCAACCGTGCAAGAATGTTCAGTGGCTTTTCCCCAAACTCTTTGCACCTCTTTGGGAACCAAAATTGTACAGGAGTGGTACAAGCAGCAATACAGGGAAAACATTTGTAATGTTCAGTATATCGGCCATACCTAAACAATGGTGTTTCCTCAGAGCTTCATGTGCTCCTCATTAAAACTAGAAGCAGAAAGAGTCCCAATATGCTCAGTAATTAAATCGTACTTTCCAACCTCCAGAAAGTTTTGCCTTCATTTTGATTCTGACTCTGACCGGGGTTTTCCTCTCATTTGGGATTATAGCTTCCACTTTTCTGGAAACACTTGCCTTTCTGGTACTTTAGAGGCATTTTCAGTTATTCAGTCACAAGAAAAGTTACTAGAATATCCAGGAAAGAGAAAGCAAGGCCTCACAGGACCCCTCAGCTGTCACCATCTCCAGGGAGCAGTAAATCCCAACCCACAGCAAAAAGAGCACTTGCCAAGAAAGCTGGGGATTGTTAATTCTGGATAGTTGCTAAAGAGGTAGTAATTTATTTTCAGAAGCCTTCCCCAGAATTCAGCATGCCCAAATGTCAAAGGCATTTGTCAGGCTTGTTATCTAGGGGTAAAGGCTGCAGTCATCCCTGCAGGAGAACCTCAGTTACTGCCAGCTGGCACCGCTGCAACCTGAGGGAGCAGTTTCAGTTAAGGAGCAAAGATGCTGCTCCTCTTGTTCCCAGCTGAGGCTGAAAAAAGGCACTACATTCCCACTGAGCATTCTCCCCTTGGCCACAGGAAAAGTCATCACTCCTGGATGCTACCACACACAGCCAAACACTAACCCACTAACTGAGCAGAGGAAGCCACCCTGATGCTGCCACTTGCACAGGCTGTCCCTGCACTGTCACCCTTTCAGTGCAAAGCAGCACCACATCTGCCTCCACTGGCAGCCCAAGGAGCTGCCCTCTCTCAGGAACAGCTACTTGGAATTTATTTACATATTGGGGGGAATAAAGGATGCTAATATGGTAAAAGTCCCATTTGATTTGACCTGATTTAAGAATTCAGTTTCTTCCCTATCACTTCCCCCACCCAATTAGCATCTTCCTAATGATCAGGATTTGAGCAGTGACTTTGCCTTTGATAGTAAACAGGCATGTTTCTGCTCATCAGCAAAATGACCACCACAGAGGGCTGGGTTGTTTTTTTTATTGAATTGGCCCCATGTGACTGTTATGGTGATAGCTGGGAGGAGGGGGAGAGCAGCATTTGATCCTTCGGGGTTTGCTTTAGAATCAGAGCAAGGCACTGATTACTCCTCCAATCCACTGTGTTCCAGTGTTAATCACAGTTGTTCAAAAAAGCAGTCCTTGTCTCCCACAGCTAGCTCCTCCCAGACAATAGAGGAAGGTGTTTTGTTTGATGAAAAAGTACACCCTAAGCAGGCGACTATTCTGTTCAAAAAAAAAAAAAAAGTGCTATTCCCTGCTATTGAAATGATGGAGCTCTAGCTTAAAAAAATAATGGACAAGTGTTTGCTTTAAGAATGTGGGTATGTGGATACATAAAGGGGAAAAGGCACAAGAAAGGTGCTCCTTCTTGTTTAATTTCACTAAAGATCGTTACCATTTTGCTAGAGTCGGGAGCTTGAAGTTGACAGCAATTTATCTTTAAGGCAATAAACATGGATTAGATATTTGCATCTGTTAATTTCTCACATTTGTCTTCGTTGCCTGTTTATCTCAAACCAGCTCATTTTCACATCCTCCTGTAGACAACTCATTGTCATATTCATTTTGACTTCTGTGGTAATATCATGGAAAAGCAGATGCAACAAAACTAATGACTGTCTCCACAACAAACTAAGAACAGAAACAACCAAGAGAAAAGGGAGCACTGAAGATGTGTGTGGTGAGGAAAACACTTGTTGCACCTGGACCATTTCACATCAGAGAACCAGCTCATGTTCCTCAACTCATTTTCCATAATGCAGTGCTCACAGAAATATTGGGAGTGGAAAAAGTTTCTGAAGACTAAAAAGCATCATTTTAACTTGGTTTAAAATAAAGGGGCTGTGGGCTGCCTCTGCCCTAAGAGAAAATATCTTTCATGATTTAGACTTAAAGTTTCTTGAACTCCAAATTTGAAATAGCACATTTAAAGGCAGGTGGGTGGATGGGTGTGGAGGTGGGAAAGTGAAAAGACAAAGGGAAGAGAGCAGGGGAGAGCTCTTGGGAATCTGTTCACGGAGAGCTCTCAGAAATTTTTGAAGTTGAGGAGATATTATGTTAATATAAGTTCTAATTGCTAGGCAATAAACAACACCCACCTGCTGACTAAATGTCAGGACCAAACTTATCTCTAAATCTGCTTTGAAACAATGTCAGTCAGTGCTATTATCACAAACAGATAGAACCTTTTTCGTGTGTTAAAATAAAAATAATGCAACATTTTAATTACCTGAAGTTGGAGACCTCATGTTAAAATCACATCAATATTGCATTTCACCCTGCAGCTGCCCATTGGCAAGCACCAGCAGGAAGTTTGGACCACATAGTAGCTACCCAAACATTTTGTTCAGGCCGTGGACAAAAGTCTTGAACACCTGGCAACAGCTAATAGTGCTAATGCACAATCTTGTTTTTCATATAAGCACTAATAGCAATATTTGAAAGGAGTGGTTATTCCTACTATTAGTAACATACCAGGCCAAAAAAGTTTCTAGGGATTTCAAGTAATCAATAGCGTCTTCTACACAAGCAGCCAGTTGTCTACATGCAAGAATATACCACTAAACTTCCACAGGAAGGTCAGAAAACTAAAACCAGATTGTGATAAACCCCTCAACGTATTCAACATTCATCCTTCCTTTACAAGAGGCCTACAACAGGCATGCTTCTGACAACTTGCTCCATACACATTCATGGGCCCTGTGCCAGAAAGTAAGTCACAGCCCAGACAGGGAGGCAATTCTGAGCAGAAACAAGGTAGAGTAGCCTCAGTTTCTAATAATAGATTACTTCAGATTCACCCTTTCTTTGCATTTATATATATTTATAAAAATAATTAAGAGAAAAGTGGTCAGAGTTAAAATACACAGGTGTTTTGAATCAGTGCGTTTGGTGAACTAATATCTCAACCCCTTACTCTCATATTCACCTGTAGATTCATCAGCCCTCTAAAACGCAGCAGAACAGATATCAGATCTTGGGCAGCAAGATAATAGGAATCTTGAACTTTCTGCTTCAAGTAAGTAACTAACTATAGAGTTTTGACTTAGTCCATTATTGAATTGGAAGGGCAGTGTTTAATCCTAATATTAGTTTGGGCTGCTGAGTTTCTCTATATTCAGAAAACTGACTTTGTGATTTTATTTAAGAGTCATCTTTCTATGTAAACACAGCTCCTCAGAGAGAGGAAGAAAGTACAAGGAACACAAATTGATTTAAAACAGGCTATCCAATATTTTCCTAAATATCAGTAATTGCAGGTATTTAAATAAAATCCTCAAAGATATTTTAAGTCCACGGAACTTACGTACCTAAGTACATCAAACCACTGAGAATCTGAATCAAAACACATCAGTGAGCTTCTCTATCCTTACTGAATGCTAATGAGGACATGAATTAATACAAACATAATGACACATGGCCAGTCACCGTCAGGAAATGGCAGCTTTAGTTTACAAGATCCATCAGCAGTGTTGTGCATCTGAGTCACACCTGTCTGAAGGATGAACAGAAGTGATTTGTTTAGCAGATAGGATTAGGAGCTACAGGCTTTTCATGGAGTAAAAGGATGGTCCAGCAACAATGGAGCCATCATTGGCCTTGAGAAAACCAAACTGATGTCTCTGCTGTATTCCAACATTTTTGCACAACCTTAAGAAAGACACCAATGGATTCCCTACCTCTTAGAAGTGTTATGAGAATATCTGCAAGATAAATAAATGAGCCACTGTAGTACCACTGCAATAGGGACCATAAAACTACACAACTCTTTGCCATTATAGAAAGTTACTATTGCCATAGGAGCTTGGAAACATAGTCCATATTTAACTCACCATGTGGGCATTTCACACCACAAATATATTATGCAAGTCTTCTTAGCCAATTTCCAGAATAGATTAAGTGAAACCTGTGTGCAAGATGACAATATCCTTGTGGGAAGGTAATCTGAAATAGTTATTTGGCTTAAAATTCGTGTTCTACCATGCTGTGTAATAGTTTTCCTGTGTAGATAAACCATAAACAGATAAAACAAAAGAGCAATAGCTATTAAACAATTTTTGTAACAACCAGTTTACTCATTATCTATCATTGAATTGGGAGTTACCTTTAAAAACTTTTAACCTATTAGGATAAACAAAAAGGAATCAGGTGGTAAAAAGAAAATTCACCACAAAAGGCAATCAATTGACAGATGGAGGGAAAACACATTTGAAAACAATGTAATTGAGAAAGATCATGGAAATGTACATTTCTGTCCCATTTTGGGCAGCAACGCATAATCTATTAGGACTCTCACAGGACGTTTAAATATCATCCAGCAGAAGGGATGAAGTGGAGTTTGTGGAGAAAAGTAGGTAGTCAAAGAAAGCAGATGCTGAACTGAGATCTGGAATATTCTGAGCCACCAGCCAGCAGAGAAAGAAATATAGCTTGTGGAAAAGTCATATGCTGAAACAAATGAAAAGCAATGACTATTATGTGCTTCCAGAGCAGCAGAAGGTAAAACAAAAGTAGTTATGAAGCTATAAGCTAGAAATACTAAAGGCTGTTAGAAACATCATGGTTATTTCCTTCAATTTCACTCCCAGATTAAGTTATTCCTGTATTTATAAAAGATACACTTGGTTTGTTAAAATGAGACATCTCTTGTATTTATAGATATTTCACTAGAACCTGAAGAGTTTAGTTTTCTATAAGAAACATATAGAACCTTGGACTCTTTGGGAAAACTATATTATATCATACCCATTACAGATGAATCTATGCACTTAAAACTACTATGCGCCTAAAGATACAGGCAGGGGTTTCCTGATCACTTCCACCAATTTCTGTACTCTAGACTTTATCACCATAGTTAGCTACCTCACTGCTTGTATAAGTTTGGCCTGACTGCTAGAGGTTTTTTGTTCGTTTGTTTGTTTGTTTTTTGAGATGCAAAAATCCCTAAACATTTGAAATTTGCTATAGATCTGAGCATAAGCTAGCAGAATTCCCTGTCTCTCAAAGTCAGTGCACAAATCCTGGAACCAGGCGTAGAATTGGTGAGATTTGCTTGGAATGCTTCTTGGTGACAGACTAAGCAGTCCATGGTCTCAAGATCAGAAAGCTGCTTCGTGATATTTCGAAGAATACTTCCCAGTTTGGTGTCTGAGACTTACTGGAAGCATTCCCTTACATCACCCCATCCCCTTTCCCCACCTGCAAGCAGCCTGCTACAGACAGTCCCTCACATATACTGTTACCCCAGATGGTCTTAAGGGATATGAAGGGCAGTTTGAAATGAAATACATAAGTTTTCTGCAAATAAACAGACTTCTTGTTTTCATGCTGTTACTCTGACACCTTTCACAGCCACTAACTGCAAATTAGAGGAACAAAGTGACTGGAAAAAGAGTCATTGTCAGTGTTGTGTCCGTCTGCACCAGAGCAGTCAGTGGAGTAGGTTTGTAACTCCCGTTGCTCTTTATGTTCTGTTTGCACTGCTAGGAGACCTCAACTGTTCCATCTATACAGTGCAGAGATAAACAGATGATAGTGTCGCATCACATCCAGCTCAGGAACTAGCACTTCCCTAATCATGAATCTTTTTTTCCCTTGTGAAGTTGTTTATTACGGTTTTCTTCTCTTTCCTTAATTGCCTAGGTTCATTTAGTAGCCTTCACACAGATACATCAGCAAGGACTGAAGGAAAGTTAGCTGAAACCACAGTTAGCCTTCCTACCCAGTTGTCACATCCTCTGGCATGATGATGACTTTGAAGTTAAAGTGAAGCTGAGAACAGCGTGACAATCTCTGACAGAGAGGAGGAGGATGTGCAAACAATGTAAGGTCTTTGTTTCCTGGGTGAAGAGTGGAGTCCCATGTATACATCAATTGTAAGACTGAATCTTTGCAACAGGGTTGTATCAAGTCCTGTCTTGGAGATCTAATCCTCCCTACTTTAGGGCTTTCTTTAAGAAAACCTCACTTCTGTTTTGCATTAATTGAAAAGGAGGACTGGTGTCCTTAGAGTACACTTGATATTTATTAAATTCATTAAGCGATGAACATGAAGCTACTAAAATGTCTAGCCGAAGTATCTGCTTGCAGCATCTAGTTGAATAGCACTAACTCAATATTATAAAATAATAGCAGTGGAGTCATTGAGGCATGTTTCAGCAATTGCTCTTTGGAACTCACAATTGCAAACTGCTATGGAGGCATGCAGCTTATTTAAACTTAGAATAGGATGACACATTCCTATGACTAAGAATAGTATCATCAATCATAACACCAAGGATTAAAATACAAGAACTCAATCCTCACAGTCCAGGTTATTGGCTAGTCCTCAAGCAGGTAAACAATTTTATTTTTTTATAGCCATTATTGTGCACTCAAAACCCTGGCTACTGCACCTAGCCGGGGGTTCTGGCTTCCAATCCCAGTGTTTATCCCTTAACTGTTCAAAGCGCGTCTTCACATCGAGGCTCATTGCCAGCTCATTTTTTACTTTCTTTTTCAGCTACTCTTTGAAAAAGATTAGGATACCTTGTAATGAGAAAGCAGGGTTTCAGAATACAGAGCTGCTGTACAGTTTAGCTTCAAAACAACCTCCCCCCACAGCACACCAGTAAGAAGCCTTCAGAGATCTACATTGGGAACATGGAGGGAGAACGAAGCACAGGGGGGAGCTGGAACCACACAAGCTTGGTGGAAAGAATAAACTTGGATTTATTTAATACCCAGCAAGCAGTTAGAAGCTTAGACTCTGCTGGTCCAGGTTAAACCAGAAGCCATCTCAAATCACTCTACCAGTTGAGAAATGACACCCTTACTTACAATTGGTGGAACTGAGCACAGAAGAAACATGAGCAGATTTTCTGGAACTACATGAGCTGATATATTGCTTTATATACCTTTCACACTCACATTTCCAAATTCTGGTAGTTGTGACCAGAAGCCCCTAGAAGTGATTATTTCTCTTCCAATAGCTCTTTCAGGAAGCATTAAACATGTACATTTCCAAGTTGATACCTGTTTTTGTTATTTTCCAAAATTATGGCTTGGCATGGAGCTTATACTAATGGTGTTGACTACAGTCTGTTGCATTTACAGGCTGCCTAACTAAGCTTCATCACAGTGATTACCAGTGGCAAGAGGGCTATGACTGCTCTCCCACTGGCTGAACGTGCCCTTCAGGCAGGGACTCTCTGTGACCTGTGCCTTGGAATGCTGCTGGACTACACAGTTACTCCCTCCTCGCCCATGCCCCCCACATGCATCCAAAGGATGCTTTAAGCCCATGTTATCTTAATCATGCTGCTTTACTCTCAAGGTAAATATACATATATGTAGAATATAAATTTAAAAATTAAAATATAATGATAATTCAAAAGGCAGCAGCTAAATAACCTAAATTCAAACATAGAAAAAAAAATAAGAAAAACAGAAGAGACACATAAAACCATAGAATCATTCAGGTTGGAAAAGACCTCTAAAATCACCTAGTCCAATCTTTAACCTAATACTGTCATGTCTACTACTAAACCATGCAATTAAATTCTACATACCATGCTTCATTTATTTTAATTTACCTCTCTTTCTTCCATTAAACTCCAACATAATGGAGAGAAAAGAGAGGGAAAAAAAAATCCCAATATGCTTTTTTAAATAAACTATATTGTGTTTCACTTTCTTCCCTTTACTTGTATCTCTACACTACTTCCAGCCAGCTTCTGGGAAGCTTTTAAATTAAGTCTCTAACTGCTCACATATGCCCCTCATTAACATCGCCTCCAACAAATCTATGTTTCTTTAAAAGCTCTTAAGAAGACTGTAGTAAAACTGTTTTGTACAAATTAGAGAGTTGTTTTCTTGTTGAAATCCTGGGCTAAAGAAAGAAATTGTTTTAGGACTCCAAAAAGAAAGAGGCAGCAAGAAAATCATAGAATATACCATCATGTTTATTTTGCTTTCAATCTCATTTTGCATTATCTCTCTGTTAAATGTTTTATGGTCAGGTAGAAAACTTGGTATGCTCAGAACTAATGAGATATGAAGGACTAATAGAGAAAGGGAAAATATCCACTCTGAAATAACTGGGCTTTTAATCTTGGAACAGAGATGAACCAAAAATCTCTCTACAGTAGCTCAGTTCATACGCTGCTTCTGCTTGGGGAGGAAGGGCAGCTTTCCTCATCTCTAATGGCAGCTCATACCTGAGAAAACAGAATCAAAGGCTTTACGTGATCATGACAAAATGAGTGAATACCTTCCTTTCCTCTTGAATATTATTCCAGTAATTCAAAATGAATTAAGTTTTGATCAAACTAAAGCTCCTCAATGTAGCTTCTGATGTTAGTTCACCATATTCAAGAAATAAAGTGTGCATGATGTGAATGGTCGTATTTACCTGTAGGCAAACTGAAACGATTAGAGGGAGTTTAGTGGAAAGATTGGGGCTCATAACAGACAGTGACAAGAACCGAACTCTGGGTGATAATTTCTCATGTATGCCCATCTCATCCAGCTTGCAGTTATTGCACATTAAGCAAGCAAGTTTCTAAGCCAGTAAATCTATTCTTAGGAGTTAACACAGAAATCAGTTCTAGACAGTTAAAATACTGAATCTTTCAGATGAGATATCTTCTCTAAGTCCTCTTCCTTGTGGACAGAGCTTTACTTTCAGGTAGTACCTAGGTGTTTTAAACATTAAGTGAGGACTGCCAAAGCAAGTAGCCTAGCTGTGCTTTTCAGTTGTCATTAGACCAACTCTGTAATGTATTGAGGTATATAGCTTTGATGTTTTGATGGACTCTTGGAGGTGAAATTGATGCCTATTAACTTCAAAGAGTCCTTTGCTGAAGATTAAAAAAAGAGTAAAAATATTCCCGGTCGATTGCCTATTTTAAAAATGTCCTTGGAGGTTGGAAATGTGGGCTACATGCATGGGGTGAGGTATCAGGGGGTTCTTTCAATGCTCTCAAATATCTCAAAGCTCCTGCTTTGCATGGTCAAAATATGACAGCAACTGCATCATGGTCACAACAATCTATGTTGTGTCTATCCAACATACACATAACTTCTTCAGCCCAAAGGAGGACATCATTTGAAGAGGGCTCATTTCTACTTTGATTCTAGTAATCCTATTAAAGTAAATCAGTCGCACAGTAGGAACCTGCAGGCTTGATTATGTGTACATTTGGGTGTCTCAGTGTATATGCATAAATATTTAGAAATGCTTTCTGACTGCTGTGCGCTGCTGTAAATTTTAGTTGTGCACGTGACATAGCCCCAAAACAGCTCAATGAGTTCCTGAAATAGACTCTCAAATAGAATCAAAGAACATTGACCTGCCACTGTCACAGGGTTTTCAACCCAGTGTTCACTAACACAATATTTAGCACAGTCATTTCTAAGCTGTGCAAAGGATGACTGCAATTGTAGAAGATCTCGGGAGAGGGGAGAGCCAGTCTTCATACCAACAGATGGTTAGAGTTAATGAAAATGAAGCCAGCCTCTCATCTTTCCTGATTAACACTAGGACTCAAGAAAATGATTCATGTGAAATCACTGTGAAACTCTATCCCAAAAATGAGCCTCTCCAAGGTCAGGAAGTGTGTATCATAGCCTGTGGCTGTGATTGCATGGGGTGTAACCTTGCAGCTGTTTGAATAAAAAGCTCTGGAGTTTGGCTCTTGTTTGTTGAGCCTTGATGGATTTTTGGTTGGTTATTTTATTCTGGCCTACTGCATGGTTCACAGAAAACAAAATTTCTCACCCAAGAGTTGCTCTAAAGATGGTGTAGACCTGTTATCTACAAGCTGGTCATCATGAAACAAGTTTTAGCCTGGCTTTTGGACTGACTTGCACAATGTCCAGGAGCCACATCGCATCTCTGTGGCTCAGTTCCCCTCCATTTTAGAGAGACGGTCACATGTTCCTCTTCCTGACACACTTTGAGATTAAGTGAATAAAATGTGGTGAGAAGAAGCTAGTTATCATATGTGCTTCCACACAGCAACCAGTTGAGAAAAGGAAAGTTTTCTTTTTCTGATTTATTTTCAGAGGCTCATTGAATTACCTTCCATGCTTACACCTTTTTCAAATTAAAAGCAAACTAATTTCTTTAAATCTGTCAGAGCCAGAGGACAGAGATTCTTACAAAATTAAATGATTTAAATATGAAAATTGAACCCCTGTACTGTTGTTTTTTAGGGAAATCCTAGAAAACCTATTGTCAAATGACAATAGGTTTCCAAAATCTTAAAAGCCTCCGGGGAAACAACTTGTACCTGTATTCAAATAAAGTAAGAGCATTTATATTTTCTGCTGCTGTTAAACAAAACAAAACAAAATAAAAACACACATGATTGTCAAGTGGCTTTTAGGTACAAGAAAATAGCTGGGGAAAAAGAAATTTGGTAATAAAACAACAGATGAACGCTTGGTCCCTCCTCCATTGGTGTTGGCAGACATAAGCACAGTGAATTCCCAACTTTGTAATTCTTGAAGAGGGTAGACAAAATTTGTTACCATTGAAATCATAGACTTTTTCCTAGCATTTCTGTGCATGTGTTGGGGAAATTCTCTCTGTAATTCAGTTTATTTGAGATTCAGCAACTGTTTCAAGCATGGGCACATATCTGTCCTGAGAAAAAGGAAGTCATACTTGCAGTTCAGTTCCTGAAAGCATTTTGAAAATTAGCTTGCCTTTTCTGTAAATACCACCATCACCAACAACATTATGAGAGTAATTCATGATATGTAAAAAACTTGATATGTTTCCATTTACCAAGCATAGCCAAGATTTGTTTGTAAAACTCTTTGGATGTTCAGCATTTAACCAGTAATTATTTTATTAATGTATTTATGAATATTTACCTCCACTTATCCTATCCCCCAATGACAAAATTCCTTTTAATCTCTATAAAGGAGGACTGGACCACTGATAAAGTAAATCCCAAAGTGAACCATACTGTAGCTTTTGGGAACTGAGAGATGAATTCCCTGATTCAGATCTAGTTCTGATGCAAAGAAAATCATCCATTGAGTTCTTTCCCTGTGCCTGAGCAGCCCAGGCAGTCTCCAGTTCTCAGAGGGAAATCTGAAGAACCCAGAACAGTTCCCTCTCAAGTTTGCCTGTCTGCTGCTTTTCTGGGTTAGATGGATCCTAAATAGGATTTCATACCTTTGAGATATACACGTTATTTAAAAAGTGAAGATAAAGAGGCAATAACAACATACTCTATAAGGCGCCTTGTGATGGCTGAGTAAAAATGACATTTTCTATTTTCTTATGTGACATTGCTAAGTAACCCAGAAATTCTCCAGTGCAAGCATGTGATAGCTCAGCGTAATTCCTGCTGTCAATGTATTCACATGCATTAAATCACAGCTACAATAAGCAAGTACTACAAGCAAGTGGAAAATAGATTGTTTACACCTCTTGCTCAGTCCCTGGCTGTCAGCATCTGCAATACCTTTTACCCTATATAGTAGGGTAGACAGCCAGGACTGCTTCTAGATCTTGGTAAGTGGCAAGGGGACATGGGAGAGCATTAGTCTGTCTTTCAAAGACCAAGCTTTGAAACAAGTAACAGTGGCAGTCAAGGAGCACTGACAGGGCCATGATAAGAAGGGAGGCTTTCTTGTTGCCCTTAAAAAGTGCTGGGACTTCAGGGCTGAGCCCTGAGCAAATAGGAAGGGCAAACAAGCATTGTCCACCAAGGCAAGGACACATCTGGGCGCAGCTCTGGGAGGAGAGAGTACGAGTAGAGGGGGTTATTGGCTATGGCTTGCTGGAGGTGTTGTTTAATTACTAGTTTTCTCAAACTGTAATGAACCAGCTTCCAGAACTACTGGTTGTGTTCTGTATATCACCTGCTCTCACAGCAGGAAGTTATTTATTGCATTTTCGTCTTGTAATTATTTTAATCTATTTCTTTAGGTGAGGCTGTTTTATCAGGCTGTATGGTCAGACAGAACATATATTACAAGCATAGCCATGTATCTTCTTTGTAAGGATGCAAAACTGTGTTATGCAATAGTATGCCTGATATATCTGTCTAAGAATATCACAGCACAGTGCTCCATCTTTACGGTAGATGGAAAGAGACGGGAGTTATGGTCTTTACGGTGTGATACAGGAGCAAATTTTAGCACTTCGTTCTCCATGTATTTAGGCTGTATTCATCATTCCTACTTCTAGTTCCATGCATTTCCCTGGTGTATCATTGCTGGGGAAATGACATTAGTGAGGATATTGTTCAATGCAAGTCGTAAAAAAAAAAAAAAAAAAAAAAGACCACTGCAGCCCATACAAATCAGCCTCAAGGAAGTCTTTGGGGGAAAGCTGATATTGCTGAGTAGTTTAGAGAGCTAATGTTGTCATTCAGAGTAAGATTTAAAACTAAGGATAAAATATGAAGAAAGAATGAGGGAGAGCTGATGGAGGCAGTTGGGGAAATCTTAAATGAAGAGAAAGCAAATAAATTTGTTTTACTGACTATCAATGTAGCTAAGCATGAATAATGTTGCTTTCCCCTTTCACCTTCCCTCCAAGGTTAAGCAAAACTGAAATAATTAAGAACTACAGACACTACTGTGCTTGCTCAGAACTTAACACCACTCTTGGGACATTATGAAAATCTTTCTGTAATGTTAAATAAAGTAAATCTAAAAATCCTGTGCGAGTGGAATGTGCCATGAAAACCAAAGCAATTCCTGTCTCCGAACTCTGAAACTGCTTGCTACCAGCACTTTTGAAGAGAGGTGTGGATAAAAGACATTTGGAGGGACATTTGCAGGAATTCTGAAAACTGCTGTTTTGCTACTGGAAAGATTCCAGATGTCTCAATTGGATTTCTTAAAAATAAAATTCCAAACCCATTTTTAAAATAAACCTGTAATTGGCACTTTTGAAATGCCAGCCTGTCTCAGCCAGAGGCTGCCTTTGGGCTCATACCATGCAAATTGACACAGCATATGTACAGGTCTTATCTTAAGGACCTGTTCTTGTTGAGTTCACCCATAAGGTTTCCCAATTTCTTCCTTTCCTACCCCTCTCCAGGCTGACTGGAGCTGTGCTGCTGAGGGGAAAAGAAAGCTGCAGCAGAGGACAGACCTCAGCTGCAGAAATTGACAATTTTATCAGAAAACAACTCTACTTTGGCATTCACTTACCAACCTCAAATGGTGTGCACATGCACACATGTCTATGCACACAGGCACAGGGCACATATACATTGGTTGTCTCTTATTTCCAAAATCTTGACTATTTTACTAGGTTTCGTGGAACTGTTCAGAAACTGTAAAGAAAAGCAGAGAACAGGAGTAGAATCAAGGGCTGTAAGGTCTCCAGTGAACATAGCACCACTTAATGGGCATTTGTAAAGCACAAAATGCAAAGGCACTAGCATCCTGACTGAAAAATGGGATGTATTTTACTAGAAGTATAAATGATACAAATAGAATAATTATTTTAGCCCAAATCATCAGCTATCCAGAAATAAATTTCACTCATTCATTCATTAAGAGAACATCTGCCAAGCTCATGTGTAACTTAAGTAGTATGTATGTAAAATATACATATACCATTCACATTATATTTCTCATAGGGAGATGGTATTAATTCAGCAGCAAATGTGACCCAGCTTCCATAAAGCCTTGAGATATTTCTATTCCTGCCAACATCAACTGGGAAAAAATTAACAATCTTCTGTGTGTTCAGCCAACAAACAGAGTTTTTCTTAAAGGTGAAAAATATCTTGGTTTAGCTTGATGAAATCTTTTAAGATCTGTCTCAAATCCGTAATTAAACCCAGGCAGTCACCTGACAAACTGCAAGGATTAAAACAGCAGCCTGCTGGGAGGCTCCATCTCTCTGCAAAGAAACCAAGTCCAGGAGCAAGGCACATGGCAAACCTTGGATCTGGCAAGAGGAAAATCCTGCTTGTGCCGCTCCCTAATCACATTTCTTTCAATTTAACCTGAAAGTTAAATGCTCTGTTAAGAGTTAATATGAAGGATGTCCCTCTTAGCCAGAGGAAAAGTAATGATCAGGCCAGCACAAGGTACAGTAAGCAGAAAATGCAGAAACACTGCATGCTGCCAGTCAGAGCCTTTTGCTCTTTTATGCACTTAATCTTGTTTGCAGGATTTGTAAGAGCCTGTGTTTTTAAGCCTTACATCTCCAGGCAAGTTGACAAACTGCTTGTAATGGTGCTACTGCACACCTAACAATGAATGCCTGCACAGTAGCCCATGACAGACCTCTGCCAGGACCAGCATTTAGATTTTCCAGACCAAAAATTAAACTGCTTTATCCTCCCCTTTCCTCCTGTCTCTCATCACTAAAGCAGGCAATTTTCTAATTTTTACCATTAATATGCTATTGCACATGGTTATCTTAGCAAGGATTCTTGCCAAGCTTTATGCTTTTCAGAAGGCAAAATCAGCTTTATGTAGTTGAAAAGATGACAAATACAGGAAAAGTTCTGAGTAAGCTCGAGTGGTTTTAATAACCAGATATTTTAAAGTGGAGTTGTAATGGACAGGCTGCGATAGGAGTGGCTCCTGCTTGCAGTGCTCCAGCTGTTTAATTCGCAATTAAATTCCTTCAGGACAACACATTTTCAGAGCTCTGAAGTACTGAGTAGTTTGTACAGAGTCAGGAACCTCAGTGTTATCTTTTCTATGCTGATAATAGTACAAATTAAAAAACATTAATTTACACTCAAAAAAAAAAAAAAAAATCCCAGTTGTTACCTCTCAGATACTTCAGGTATCAGACAATTAGCATAAGAATGTAATAGTAGGTCCGTGTTTTCAGATGTGCTTTCCTCAAGTGTCATTTTCCCCTACATTCCCCCTGCAATGAAGCATTCATGATTTTTGTGAAAGGTTCAGCCTTGACATTGTTTGAGGCAAGAAGAACATTACTTGTATCTACTGCATTGTTTATAGTATCAATAAAAATCAAAGACAAAATTTACTATTTACCAATTCCTAATGATGCTCAAGGGCTGTATTTAAATCATGTCCAAACAGAGGGCAAACTTCATAAAAGAAAACAATTAATTTCTTGCAAATGAGACTTGCAGAGTGAATGACCCGTCCTTCCCCTTATAGCTCACAGCTTGAGGCTGACAGTGAAGATGGACAGAGACAAGAAACTTTTATTGATGCTGAGCAATGTGCTGCCTTCTGCAGGGCTGTTTTTCTGTCCATGCTTCTCCCTTTGCCTCATTCTGTTTCCATTCTGTTTGTCCTTTTTGACCCTGTATTTCAAGTCTGCTTTAGTTGGACACTGCCACTCTTCCTGGAATGGTGCTTTAAACACCTGAGCAAAAAGCAGGATAAAAGCCTTTTTTTTTTTTTTTTTGGCTGACTAATGCTATCTAAAATAGTGCCAAATAGAGTTATTCTCTATAAAAACTCTCCAGAGCTAAAAGATAAAGTAGGAAATATTGTTGATATGAAAATCTGTCTTAATACCTTCTGTTTCAAGGACTTTTCTTTCTTTTTCTTCTGATACTTCAAACAAAAAGTTTTGAAACATTTTGGATGGGTGTTTCCCATGAGATTATAGCAAGACAGATGTCTGTATTTGAAATTTGATCAGCTCTCCAACATTGCGCAATGACTGTGTCCTGTTTAAGCATAAAATATTTGGGAAAACCTCATCACAACACGGGCAGGGGGGCTATGCACTTTCATCCCAGAAACACCCCTAGCACCTCCAGCCTTCCTGAATCCTCTCCCACACTTCAGCCCTGGTCCTGCCTGGCGTCCACCCCAATGACCTCAGGTCTGTCCAGACAGAAATAAGAGTTTCAATACAATAGTTACACTGGAGAGTCAAGATTTCGGGTGACAACAAGAGGACGATAAGTGTATGGAGATAAGTGTGCCTTGGAAGTACATTTAAGAACAAAACATCTATTTTCATTACCACTCAGACACAGAAGATGAGCTCTGTCTGAGCCTGCTTTGTATTCACTCCACCCTGTGTAGGACCTGTAATATATGCACTTATGGTACCTGACTGTCAAAAACTTGTTTTGGTTCTGCTGGTGTTATTTTACATTTAGTCTCAGCTGATAAATGAATAGAGATTGGTGAGAATCCTGATTTGCATGTTTAGAATAAGGTACAAGGCTGTCTGAAATCTAATGACTGAGAGAACATACATGTAATTACAAGTTACGCAAAAAGTAATATTTTGCATTTTTTAACAGCTTTTACTTGGAGATCTTAAAGCACCTTATAACTTCAAATTCTTAAGACCAAATTCACTTACACCCTTGCTGAATGACAAAGAAATGATAACCTGTAATCCAGTTTCCAATACCAAATAAACTATGTTTTCTATATACAAAATAAATGTGCATGGAGCCTTATCTGTATTCAGATACAGAATTTATAATAAAACACTTCTACTGGATGCATATGTTAATTTTACAATGTCTGTAACATGACATTTGCGTTAGGAATGTGCTTCCCAGCATCTATAATATGTAGTTTTCAGGCTAGACATAATTTTTCAATACACTGCAAGTCAGTGATATAGCTGCTCTGTTAACAACAAAATCCAGCAGTGTTACCATTTTCCTTCACTTTTACTATCATCATCCTATTTCTTTTAATAATAAAAAAAATAAATCACTAGCATATATAAATATTATCAGACAGGAGGTATGGCACAACCACTATTGAGGCTGGCTCCCCGTTCCATTCCACCTGCTATGTTTAAAAACAGAAGACTTGTGAAAAATCTCAAAATTCTGTTGACCTAGTTCTTGGGTCTCTTACAGTGGCGCGTATGTAAGTCAGTGGTACCACTCCCAAATTGAAAACAGATTACCTGGGGATCCGTTGGCTTTGTGACACATAGGCAGGCAAAACCAAAGCAGAAAATGACATTTGGTCAACTCAACTTCTCCCATATTTTTTGGAATAAAATTAAAAGACTTTGATACCATTCAGGTTATCTAAGTGAAAAGAAATATTCAGACATCCACAATAAAAAAACTTATTTTATTGATTTGTACTTTCTATGCTAGGGAAATTTCACATTCAGAGTTTCAGAAATATTCGTGACTGATGTCATGATTTACTGGATTTAAAATACTAATAAAAGACCTGGGGTAAAGCATAAGAATAAAGTATATTTCTACAGCCAGTGAGGGGTAATATAAGACTGGTTCTTAAACTCTTCATAAACTCTGGCAACTCATTCAGATACGATTCAGATACAAACAGGTCTGGTTTGGGTGTCTTGCCTGAATTCTTCTGAACAAATACAAATTTATGTCAAATGTTAAAAAATTACAAGTTAGATACAAGTCACAGAAACTAGGGAAGTTATCAACAAGGCAGAACATAGATAATATCCTAACAAGGCTGCAGGAGAGACTACATAAATGTGACAGAAAAGTCAGAGAAAAGTAGATCTGAAAGGATAAAAGGAGTTTGTCTTGGTGTACCAGAGTAGCATGTACCATGTTATGGCTGTAATATTTATATTTCATGAATATATATACAGATGTATTAACCTTGATTTGGTTTATTATTTAAGTGCACATTTATAAATGTATGATATAATTATACAAATCTCAATACATAAATATTTATATTCTGAAAGTTTTGTGGGTTTTTTTGGTCTTCCAGTCAGTCTTCACTATCCTTCTGTCTGAAGAGCTGAGGTAGTGCCTAACCTTCATCTTCCTTACTGTAATTTAAGCCCATTACTTCTTATGCTGTCTTTAGAAGTTATGGAGCATGATTTATTCCCCTCCTCATTTTCTCATACACAAAAGTTCTTACAATTGGCAACAGGAACACCAAAGGTTGGGGCAGGACAGCCTGAAATGGGGTCCTGGGTTCTCATACTGTGGACACGACTGACACCAAGTTTGCTGCTGTGTGTTTTGGTCTTTCCTCCTAAGCCATGTTCTTCATCCGTTCTGTGTCTCATTTCTTGGATTCTTTCCAGCAGGTTCATATTTTTTGGAAATATCATGCCCCATCTTGAATTTAGAACTTTGTGTTTGCAGGATTTAAATTCCAGTGTCCTTTCCTGAAGAAAAACCTTATTGATTGCCCCCCATTTTTTAGCTATGCAGCTGCTACTCATGACTGACTGTAGACCCTTGCACTGCTCCCTGTCCAACTGGATCCTACTTTTTTCTGAGCATCCCCATTTTAACACAGCCTTTTTCAGTCCTGGGACACTCCTTGCCCCAGCCATCCTCCTTAGCTTCTGCTCAAGCCTGAATCCTGATCAGCATAAAGGCAGGCTCACACACTTTTAAGGGCTGCTTCAGTCATTGTGCTTCTGGAAAACAAGTTCCCAGCAGTTACACCACAGCCCTCATTCACATGCTGTCAGTGGGAGGAGGGAGTGGAGAAGAACACCATTTTGTTAACATCTACCATAAGCCATTGTGGTAATGAAATTTGACTAGACTGGCGCAATCCACGGACAAAAAGAATAATCAGAAATGGCATGAGCTGCATTAGATCAGCTTGCAAATGATTTGAATTTCCTTGGCTACAGCTTTCAATAATTTTTTTTTTTTTTTTTTTTTTTTTTTTTTGTACTGTTCAGCTGCAGAAGGCAATATGATTTTCATCCAGGACACTTGGGACCAAGTATTTAACAGCATAATCCACTTAATACATGTTGGTCAAAAGGGCACAATTATTGACCACCAGGCCACGGGTAAAATCCCCATTAGCAAGTTCCACACATCGATGGATGACCACTCTGGCTGAATGAAAGCTGATAATGGTATTGTGTGAGCTCAGAGGCTGGCGTATTTGCACAAAGCTCCCTGTCTGTAAGGTTAAGGTTGAGTTCTGTGCGTTGAAACAACTGATAATTGCATTGACATAGTGGACACCCTATTTTTAGATGAATCAGTGAGGTCTTCCAGCCCTAGAGTTATTGGCCTAGATAATGGCTGAGGGAGAACAGACAAGAACAAGAGCTGCTTTCTGTAAAACATGGTGCACATAGGTTTCTGTGCTATGATGGTTTCTGTGATGATTCTGCTATTGCATTCATTGGTATGGTTTTGAAGTCTTAAACCTTTCCGTAGTTCAACTGTGTGAAATTAAATATTGAAATAACATATAAGTACACCAAACAGAGGTACCATTCTTGGTACAGTAGCAAACTGATAGTCACTAATACTTTTTTTCCCTCTTCCTATATTCCATGTAGAGCCATGACAGAGCCTTTGTGCAGCTGGGTGCTACTTGAGTGAAATTTAGATGATTACTACATCCTCCTTACTATCCCATTTTTATGGTATAGATTACCAGCAGTTCTGGGTTCAAGCTCTATGGCCAAGCTCACTTCCCACAAAAGCCATGCACTGAGGCAGCACCGGGCTTGTGACAACACCTTCTGTCATAGCTAGGGCATAGGTACATCACATAAAACACAGCTATCAAAAATGATGCTCATCACACTTTTCTGCATTTTTGTGTGGACTGACTCAGTTGAGTGCTTTTGCATGATTCAGTTACTGAAAAACTTTTAAAGCTGTGGTTTCATTTTGTTAAGACTATCTTAAGGGAGGTAATATGGGAGAATAAAATATGAAAAACTCTAAAAATAACACAGGGAAAATTGAAACTGCGTGGGATTAGTATATTAGTATATTTAGTATATTTATACCTAGCCACAGAATAAGGAGTCTGTTAGATGCCAATCAGTTAGCCACACTAAACATTAAACTAAAACACAAAAAGGGGCTCCAGGTTTGCCTGATCTGAAATGCTCTATTCAGTGACGCTCCTGATTAAAGAATCCAAGAATGCTGCAGGGCAAGTATCTGAATACTTGTGCAGTTCAGTCAGTAAAACCCCTGTAACATTATTAATTTTCTTGTTGGCATTTTTTTTTTCCAAAACTATTCATCAGTTTGTTACAGATATGTATTATGACCCAGGAAATGTTTGACATTCAAAATGCTACCTATTTCAAAGTGAATTTATCTGAAAATTTATGAAGGTAGTCAGGACATTTTATATTTTCATATACCCTTTAGATCAAAATAATGATGACCAACCTGAAATGGTTTTGTTCCACTTAAGGAAGGCATAAGCTATAGAATTCATCTGAAAAATGAATGGAAATAAACCTAGGGAAAAAAAAAGTTAGAAATATTTAGACACTGCGGTTACAGTTTCCTCTTTTAAAGATATCAGGTACTTAGTTTGTCCCTTTTAGACTCTAGCCAGCCTGAAACTGCTTTTCACATGTCCAGTGTTAAAAAAGGAAAATAATACTTCTGAAATAAAAAATGTGGAACCAGAATAAAACATGGAAATGATAAAACTAAAGAAAAAATACCTACTTGGACTGTGTGTTTTTTATGAGCCCAGGCTACTGCTCAGAACACCTACGGTGTACATACATACTCCTATCAATTTCAAGGGGCACTTTTCTGGGTCATCAGGGTGAGCTGCTTCTCACATACAAGGACAAGTGGCTGATTTTGAGATGGCCAGAGAAGGAAAGGGATTTTTTTGTTTAAAAGCCTTTGTTGCCTTCCTTTTTTTTTTTCCCAGTTTTACTGTTGTCCTTGGAAGATGCCCTTCAGAGCAGAACTGCTGGGCCCTTCCTACTGGGGGGCAGCCAAATGCTCATTAAAATGTGTCGGAAATATCCTTATTTAAGTCAGACTGGTGTTATGTCTTGATCCGACATTGCATCTGACCTTAAATACAGTGCTAGCTTTTGGCTTAGATTCATTTTCATCACTGCAAAGCTTTTCAGGCAACATGAAGTGTGTGACACTTGTGTAGAAATCTGCACTATTTCTACTTGCATGTTGGGGATGATCAGATGAATATTAAATCCATCTCCCTTGTTAATTTATTGCACTGTTCAGTTAAATGAATGTATCACTTACTGTACAGATAAGGAAGGCCCATGAAAGGAAAGAGAATAAGGAGAATTACTCATGTCTCCACATTTTACCGTGGTATAGTTCTTGACCGCTGGTGTATTTTAAAAAGGAAACCACAAATGGTGTATAATTAAAGATTTTTAAAGATATCAAATTCTGTAATTCTTTCTCAAGGACTTTGTTTGAATTAATCTTGTTACTATTCTGTCTAGAAATGAGGAGCAAGGCTCCATTTCAAAGCAGCAAGTACATACCTTGTGTACTAAGCAGTGAAGAAGAAAATAAGCTGTTATTCTTGAGTAGCTGCAATAGTGAAATACACAGAGGAGAAAATCTCATTTTCCTTTTCTACTCATATAACTTCTTCACTTCAACATGTGAGCTCTGAAATACAGTTATATTAAAAAAAAAAAAAAAAAAAGAGAGAGAGAGAGAGAGAGAGAGAGAGAGAGAAAATGCTTTCAATGTTTATTAAAACTGATGAAAATTCATGGCAATGATTCTTCTTGGTGTTCCCTACTGATTCTATATCATTGTATCATAATGAACACAGATTATTCAAAAGCCCATCCAGATCCTGAAGAGTATGAATAAAGGAAGGGGATGAATAAATCTCCAGGAAAAAATAATCAAGGTACGGTTGCCACTAGACCAGTTAATTACTATAGAGCTTTTTAACCAAAATAAATTCAAAGCAATATACTGATGTCAGAGTAGAAGTATTTATTCTAAGATAAATATTACACAAAAACATGTAAATCTGCTAACTACGATTGATTTATTCTTTTTGTTTTTTTAATCATTTGAGATTAAATCTCTGATTTATGGCACCATGCTGCTGAGAGTGAGAGTTCTTGATACTTTTAATAGAAAATCTTCAGAGCTGAGATGCTGAAACAGAAAAGGCATAAAGCAAACTGGGTAAATAACTGTCTACGTAACTGGCACATGCAAGTAACTAGAAATATTTTTTATCCAGGCTGAGTAAATGCACAGCTTAGGAGGGCTCTGCTCGGTGCCCATGCAGGAGCTGCCTACCCAAGAGCTGCAGGCTTAAGGTCAGCACCAAGGAGTCAGTGACCCTGACCTCGTACTTACAGTTTTGCCCACTTGCACACCAAGAGGTGACCCCGCTCTGTGCCACACATCTGGCAGCTCTGATGCTCCCAATAACTTAAGCGGAAAAAAACACAGGTGAGGGAAAAGGATGAAGTAGCCAGCAATGAGGGATTTCCCACCTTGCAGACAAGGATATGCACATCTACAGTATGCATGGGAATGTTTGTGTCCAAGCATGGAGAGCTGCAGGAGAGAGATGTGATAAAGCCTTTGTCCCTTTTCTGTCTATGCTTCATGAATCTGCTTTTTTTTCTGTTTTGGCTTGTTTTTTATGGACTGTTTCTCAGTATAAGTACAAGTATTGGGCCAAATTCATCTTCTCTGTACATCCGGCATTCAGTGGAGATGCATCTATCCCAAAGAGGAGCAGCATTGTACCTTAAAAACATTAAAATGAGATGAAATGAAATGAAATGAAATGAAATGAAATGAAATGAAATAAAAAGAAATAAAATAAAATAAAATAAAATAAAATAAAATAAAATAAAATAAAATAAAATAAAATAAAATAAAATAAAATAAAATAAATAAAATAAAATAAAATAAAATAAAATAAAATAAAATAAAATAAAATAAAATAAAATAAAATAAAATAAAATAAAATAAAATAAAATAAAATAAAAACAGGATGGAGGAGACACACTCTGTGGTCTTTTTGGCTGAGAAGTAGTCACAAGGAAACTTTTCCTGATTATCTAGTCCACTTCAGAGAAAAAAACTTCTCTAATTCTCTTCCGGTCTCCCTCCCTCTCTTTTATTTGTTACGGCCACTCACTAGTTCTAGAAAGAAGCATTCGTACCTGATTTGCAAATCCAAGTAGCATCCTGATATCATGCTTTAATGGTTTCTACTGAGAAAATTTGGCTTCATGGGCATGAGTGAGCAAGTGAAGTTGTGTCCACACCTTAAAAGAAAATGACCTGGTGTTCCACGTTGTAGTTTCAATAGAAGACCCATCTTAGCTAAATGTGCTCTGTCGGTCTTTGGCTGAGACAAACACAGAGTGCAGTAGATAAACTCAGCACCATGCAGGGCCTAACAGGGACTGGAGGAATGGACACATGGAGGACACTGACGGGGTAGTACTACCTCCACGTATGCTTTCAATACTTTCAAAACTGTAGAAGATGACCTTGTTGATGATGACCTTGTCTACAGATGAACTGTAGAAGATGGCCAGTTTCCATGGATTTAAGATGATATTTAAGATGATGTTGACAATTTGGGTATATTTCTGAAAAAAAAAAAAAAAAAGAAAGAAAAAAAAAAAAAAAAAGCTACTCATGATTCATGATTCTGCCTTTTAACATAAGGCTAAAGAAGCAGAACAAAGGCAAGAGAAAATTGATTTGATCATCATTTCGAACAGCTCTTTGAAGGCAACTAAATCCTAAATATTACCTAAAAATTAAATACCTAAAATGTATTAAGGTGAATTAGTTCTGAAAATGGGACATTCATTTTCATTAAGTGTGAAAGCTTGTATTGGTGAGCAAAACAAAAGAGAGGTTAAGACTTTTACCATGAGACTCCATCCTGAGAGACGCTGGTGGGGAGGATGCTACATCTGAGTTTGCAGAACACTTAAGATTGGACTAAATTGAACCTGAAGTGCAAAAGAGATATGTTTTTTGCTTTATATTGTTATTTTCCCTTTATTTTTTCTTAAATAAGCCATTTGCTTTCTTAGTGGTGATATTTACTGTTGCCACTAAGCAGCAGAGTAACCTCTGTGATGATATTTCACTGAACAGATCCTAGCTAAGGCAAGAAACTGTGGAAAATAACACAAAGCCATTAGTGTACAAATGATGTTGCTACAGTTACCCACAAAAATGAAGGATTATCTTAATTTCTCAGCATTCTGTTTTACAAATGTTGACAAAGACGGAGATTAGATTGGTTTGAATTTGAGGATATGCAAAGCTAACTTTCAGCAACTGCGTTCAGAGTGAGTTAGTTGATATCATTTAATTTCATCTCCATCTGCCTTCTGAACAGTTTGGCATGTGTTTCTGAGTACCCATCTGTGTCTGTGGGCTGGGTCAAATGATTGTACTCACAGACGTCATTTGGGATTCTTCTGGTTTGGGGCATTCATGAAAACCAACGATTCATTGGCACATTGCTCTTTAGTCATTCTGGACTCTTCCCACATTGTGCTTGTCAGCTATGATATTTCTCTTGAACCTTTGTCCTGGGCTGGTTTTTGCAGTTGTTCATGCTACAGAGAATATAAAGCTGAATCTCAGAATTATGGAACAGAGCCTCAGAAAGGTCTGGGTGGCCAAAAAATTAATAATTTCATCCTCAAATCTGATGCAAAGCACGAATCTGGTGTCAGGCTGAGAATCCAAGAGTTCCAAGAATTTGTCCAGAGACCTATGCAGACTGCCATTAAAAGTACATTGTTAACATCACAGATGGTGCATGCCTGTCAGTGCAGACTTGCAAGGTCACAAGGAATACTTAATGCATTTTGAGGACACAGTGGAGACCACCCAAGTTTAAAGACAAGCTTTGGGTTTAGGAGAGAATCGAGTTGCAGCATCTGCTGGAATAAGTTACATGTGCACCAACAGCAGAGATCTCCTGAAAAGTTACCACGCAGATTAGAGACAGGGTTGGTTTTGGCTGGGATCTCCCTCTGCCAGGAAATGCTTTTCAAAATCATGGTGATATTGGGATTTTTCTGGGACCTCCCAGGGAGAGTCTGAGCACAGACTTATTGTTGTGGATTTATGGTCATTTTTCCCCATTTCTGTGTCCATCTTCCTTGAGCAACCAAAATGCTAAAATTGTGCAGACTTCTCTTCCTGCTGGTTTGTGTTTATCCTTTCAGTGAGGTTAACTATTTTCCTCTTAGCTCAGAAATATTCAGGTCAAGCAGTTATTCCTATAAGTTGATAGGAAAGCGTAGGCCAAAGCCCATTTTTTAGCATTTCAATGTGTACCAAGGCTGAGGACAAAAGTCTTGTTGTGTTTTCATGAACCCTGATTAATAGGCTCTGGTGTTCCGGCGTTCCTGTATTCCTGAACAAGTATTCCCGATTTGTTATACTGTGATTCCTTCTTTTAAAGAAACCTTTTTAAGGAAAGAAAAAAGAGGCATTTTATAAATACAAAACCATCCGTACTGCTCAGCAGACCCTAGGGCTTAGGGCGTGATGGTTCCACGCTGAAAGGTAAAGCAAGGACTGGCTCGAAAAGCAACTTGCTGATTTAAGTGTAGTCCGCAGGAAGGTTGGCAATTCAGAGGAGACTTCTTTTCTTCGAGGTCTTTATCATAAATTAACTTGAAAACAAAAAGCTATTGCAAAGATTTCTGTTACCGAACCTTTCAGCCTTGCACTCTTTTTGTCAATACACTGCTAGCTGCTGAGCAGAGGGCTTCTCATCCTCAGAACGAATGTGGTCATCCTAATCTTTGAGGAAAACAGAAATTTCACCTTATTTTGATGGAGTGAAAAGCAAAAAATAGAGTGATAAATATTTTCCTTCCCCAGTAATAATCAAGGTTTAATAGCTTCCTCTTGCCTTGGAAGAAACCATGTAGCCTCTTCATCAAATCCCTGCCCAGAGGAGTGTCTGGGGCCTTTTGTGTTGCGACGTCCACGTAGTGACCTGGCTGTCTCTCCCCGTGACAAGTGGCACAAGCTAATGCACGGCTGCAGCACAGTTTAACCCCAGCGCTGTCAGTCCCTGTTCACTCCCGTACCAACCCAGTGCTTCAAAAGAAAGTACAGCAGGTTGTGCTGCCGTCTGTGGCTCAGACCAAGCTGCATCCTCAGAGCAGTGACCCATACACAGCAATTCTCATGCCTGGTTTTCTCCTGCATTCTAGAACCTAAATTTAGCATTCTTTGCAATGCATTTGGCTGAAAGCAGACCTCAGCTGCAAGGGTCTTTGCATTGGCTATTCTCGCAGCATCCTCTACCTAATGAACTTGTGTTCAGTGAAGCATGGCTGCTGCTGGCTGCCCTGGAGGACCCCCAGGCTTGCTCGGCAAGGCTGCCATCACCGGGGCAGCAAATGGCTTCCTGCTTGCATCCACGCACACAAAAAATGTGCTCTGCTAGCATATTGCAAAGCTTTTCCAGTAGCCACACACAGCACTGGCTTTGGGACAATTTGCAGTGCCGGCTCCAGAGCAGTTGGACTGCAGTTTTCTCTCTCCACCTCCCTTTTTTTCTCTCCTCATTTTCCCTGCCACTTTTTTTCGGAACACTGACTTTCCAGCTCCAGGCAAAACAGCCGCTGCTATTTTTCTCTTGATTTTCAAGGATCACCTCAAGTGAAACTTTGTGGCATTTTAAGAACAAGAGCATTTATCTGTGCTATTTATATAAACCTCTTCCATTAACCCCTGGATTTCTGTTCGGATTTGAAACTAGACTGCAAAGGGTGTGATGTTTCCCCCCTCTTGCTCCTGCATCCTCCCTCGGCTGTGCAGCAAAAAGATGTTGCTTAGTCATGTTTGAATCACGCTGTGGGAGATTACTACAGAAAGGGTTATCACACTGTCTGTCAGAATGGATACAGCACCCTTTGAATATTGAGTTAGATTAACTGTACATTTCAATTTATAAATGCCTGAGATTAAACTAAAATCTGCTTAAGCCATCTTTAATTACTTTACCCAGTTAATAGATGCATTTTCCTAAACACTTCTGAAGAATGCAGGTCCCTTATTACAGTGTGACATCTGATTCTTGCAGGCCACAGAATTATGGACCTTTAAAGATAGGGGCTCTGTCCCAGAAAATGTTAGTGTATCACTTCTTTTCCTTATCTAACCTTTGCTGATGTTTTAAAAGTAGTCCGTGGATCCCCATGGGACAGCAAGCTGTCTGTTTAAAACCTTGTAATAAGCTAACCACGCTTCACGTTTAAGTCTTCTCACAACAATTACCATACTATTCCCAGGCCAATATAAATTATTACAAGTCTCAGCATCAGACTTGCCTGTCAAGATGCTCAGCTTCAGTACAGCTCAAATGCTCCAGCATGCAAAGGAGCTTCTATAACCAGCAAGGCTGTGATATGTTCAGGGAAAAAAAAAAAAAAAAAAAAAAAAAAAAAACCTCTTGTACATCAACCTGATCAGCTTTTGTTAATCATGCAACACAATCATTTGTTCTCTCTAGCCTTTGCTAGGAGCACAGGCTTAAAACTTTCCTGGTTCTGTGTCTGCCAGTCCAAATTTATGTTATTGCCAGGAGGCAAGGATAACAGACACTTGTCACAAGTGACTGCCTGGTTTATGGCTTCCTACACGCTACAAATATAAGGTGCTGTTGCTGGCTGTCAGGGACCTTTTCACTGCTGCTGGTCAGGTCGCTGCTGATGTGTGAGCAATGCCTGCAGCCACCTGGCTGTTCCCCCTTCCTGACAGTGATCCCCTTTTCAAGTGTCTCAGGCCAGTCTGGCTCCTGAGCTCTCCAAGCTGAGCCCTTGCAAGCCATGCCCTCTGTGACATCCTGTCTGCCAAAATCAACTACTAGGCTAAAGCACGACTAAAACACTTCTTTTCTGGGTTGTATACACACTGATGCATTCCTGTAAACACTACAGATGCAATGGGGTCTGTGAAAATATGTTATCTACCACCAGCACAATGAGAATAAATTAGGAAAAACTGAAACAGCAATAAACACAGAAGCACAGCAGACTTCTCACTAATGTCTTCTTTATCCAGGGACTCAACAAAATTATATCCTCACAACATGTGGTCATCAGAACAGGCCAGACTCATTTCATGCAGCAAAATTCAATGGGTGATTTTGGTCCAGGCATCTCAGAACATCCTGCCCAGTGTTACTATATAGGGATGTAGAAAATTAATTAGAGCCACCCTAAAAGTTTTGTAACTCTGTATTTGATAGGAGTTATTTGCAGAACATCTGTGCTCCCCTCCCAGCTAATTGCAAACAAAGAGGAAAAAACATAAGCAGAGTTTGGTGCCTCCTCCCAGAGACCTATTTACATGCACTGGTGCAAATACAGCTTGCAGAAAAACTTGCCAACACTCCAGGCTTCTTACACCACCAAATTTCTGCTTGCTGGCCACTAAAGAGATGTTGTGATTGAACCTGCCAGTCAGACACATATCAAAGCCCCGTACACCTCATCGAGTAAATTGAGTGGTTGTGACACAACCTGACAAAACAGTCAAGGTTTGTGCTCCTTCCTGAGATTGAGGAAAAGGGATTTGAAAAGACCTGGCTGTGCAAGGGGTGGCTGAGATGTCTGTCTTAGTGTGGCAAACTTCTCGATGTTTATTGAATTATACAATTAACCCTTTGACATTGCAGAGAGTTTAGGGCATCCTCTCTCAGTGTATTGCCAACATGTGCACGGCAGTGACGTTACCTGAAATATCTGAGCAGAAAATAATGCTAATAAGGGACGAAAACTGTGTCAAAGTGAGTGCAGTTGGAAACAGCATGAGACTCAAAGGGAGAGCTCTGCAGATCTTTTGCAGGTGCCGCATGCTGTTGCAGAGCTGATGACTGGTCTCACTTGCTATTTAAGCTGCTCTCACTGAACTCTTGGCAACTGTTATGTTGTAGTCTGCGTAGATTCACTGACATTTCCAAGCAAAGCTTATTTATCATTGTGAAAAGGTACATCATCTCAAGTTCTTTGCCATTATTGATTGCCAGTTTTTTTCTGACACTTCTGCAAAAAGCTACTCAATTAAACACCTGAATATTTATCTGGGAGGAGTTCTCCATAAAAGTACACATTTTCAAGAGGGAAAAAAAGAGAAGGATAGAGAAAAGATTTGTTGAGAGATATATGAGGCAAAACAAAAAACAACCTCATTAACACCACGACCTACAGAAATCTGTGTCCTGTTTCTCTTGGCTTTCCCATCATGTTGAACCAGTTTTAGAGGGGAAGAGAAGAGATTTGAGCTCCTCTGTTAGTTTTCCTTACTTTATAGTCAGACTGATAAACGGTGCCCTGTTGCTTTGATAGCTCCATTAAAAGCCAAAGCTGTCAGTCACTGAGGCTCATAGATCATGATTTCAGTTACTACTCTGCACTGCTACAGGAGGCATGAAATGAAATATTAGTACAGACAGCCTTATTTATAGGCTGTGGTAATAATAAAGATTATCTGCAATAATATTTTATAATAATACAACCTTGTTATAAATTACCTCATAAATAAAGCAAAAATAATAAATGAAAGTCAGGTTAATTTATACACATTCATCCCTGAAGCTAAATGCCTGCGAAATGCTGTTAGCAAACCACATGTTGGAGGGGCTTTCTTTCCTAATGGAACTCGAGAAGAGAGGCTGATGATGAAGAAGTGCCACTTAGAGTGTGCACAGTGACCACACAGGGTCCTGGGGGTGCTGGCACATAGTGCTTTGCTGTGGGATGAACACAGAGCAAGGGTGGGAGGTGGGACAGGGAATGTGTTGGGCTTGGGCAGCTGTGGCTGAGCTGAGACAGAAACAGCTCTGTGGGCTTGCCTGTGCTGTCAGCCGTGTCCATCTGTCCATCTGCAGGGGCATGGGGCTGGTGTAAATGGTAAAAATCACACCAACGGCCTGCTCAGTCCAAGGGTCCCTGCTGCCCGTGTCCTCCTGTGTGGGAGGAATAGGGCTGGTGGTGCTCAGAGCTCGCTTCGCCTCAATATTGATAGTGCTGCACTTGTCATCTCCCTAACATTTGTTTTCATTTTGCTCTTACCATGCCCTAACTATGTACCATCTACCAACATTTCTCTAACAGAAGCTGCCTCGGGGGAAAACACAGATGAACTGCACTGAGAAATTACTCTCAAAATTAAGCAGAAAGGAAAAATTTAAGTATATATGAAAATAAAATGATTTGCTTCACAGTAATTGGAATTTGTTCTTGCAGAGCAGTGTTCCTCTGCAATTACTTTTCAGACCTTCCATCATAGTGTGGGTGAGAAGCAGAAATATGAAAATGAGATTAGCTAAATTCAAACCGTTTAATTTATCTCAATTCTTTTAAAGAGCAAAGCAGCTACCCTGATTGGAAAAAAATGAATAAATATAGAGTGTGCAGTTTTCCTATTCTACTAGACATATATAGTTTTAGAAATCTTCATATTCTACTTCATTATCCTGTATTTTTAACCTTTTGCTTTCTCTGTAACTGTTTCTCTGGTCAGCCATAACAGAAAGTAAAAACCTTAGAATCCAAGCTGTGAAGCACTAAATCTTTACAAGTAAAGTAACTTTACTGAACACTGAGATTTTGAGGTAATACACGTATCCGGAAAACAAGAAAAAGTTTCAGAAATAACAAAAATAAAACCAATTTAATTTTTCCATCTCAGTGAATCCATCCAGCAATGGGAGTGTGGAGCTTAACTGGGAAATGTAATTGTATTTTACAAGTAGCATTGAGACCAAAATTTCTATTAAAGTAGAGCTGTTTTACTTGGGAGTATTGGCATAGATCTGGAATTATTCCACTGAAGTCATGAGAATTATTTGAATGTCACAGCTGACGTGAGATGAGAATGAAGGTGATGATTAATGCCATGACTATATTAAAATATTTATTATTATAATTAGGTATTATTAGCAAATCTAAAGAAAAATAAATGATGCCAAAAATACTCAGTTGCATTTGTGTTCATCACAGCTCTTCCTTTTTTTGCCTGTATGGGAATGCATCTGGAACCAGAACTGCCTATTACCAACAATCAGGCTTTTCTGCAGCTCATCTAGCAAATGTCACCTAAATAAAAAGAAGCAAATAAATTAAAATCTTAACATCACTTGGTCTAACATAATAATCTCAATGTGAAAAATTTGTTTGTAACATAACCAGATGTCTGTCGGTATTCACAGACTTGACCCTGCAAACCCCTCCTCAGGGAGTGGTCCCAGGACCCACCGTGGATTATTTCCATGAACCACATTATTCCTCATGTGAGCAACAGCCTGAGAGATTTAGTGCTTTGTGTGATTTGCACCACTGAGTAAAAGTGACTTTGCAGCCACTGTGATTACTATTTCTGTGTGTACAGTATTGTATTGCTGCTGCTTTTTTTTTTTCTTAATTATATTTGATTAGAGAAACTGCATCCCAGCAGGAGATGGGTGGGATCAAACTTGCTTAACCCTTGCATACTTCCATTACATGACTGCAAGCCACTGAAAATATTTGAAGGTCATGCTACCCCTCTGCCAAATACTTCTTTTTTCAGATGGTAGAAACTTCAAGAATGTGCAGCGTTGCCAGTTGGTGAGTTATTAAGGAAGAAGCTTAGAGCAAAATTTAATACTTCTACTGACTTAATTAGAAGTGTTGTAGGTGTTGTGTAAGTGTCTGTTTGGGAGCTGTGTATTTTAAACTCTTGCAGCTGTCAACAGCAGTGCAGGCCACTGCTCTGAAGCAACCATCCAAGGTGTTATTGTGGTGTCTCAAGTCCTGACCTGTCGATAATGAGCTGCCAACCCAGAGCTGGATACAAAATGCATTTGTCTGGTTCCCCGGGATAGTTACAGGAGGGAAATGAATGATGGGAGAGGGGATCTCTGATATTTTTATAATCATATCAGATTATTAGTTAAAGAATGGTCCTATGTGTGCGATCTCAATGATTACCCTGGTACTGACTGATAGGTATAAGTCATAGTAGAAAAACCCTAAAGTGTATGTTATGCCGTGATTCCATGATTCTATGAAATATTAAGGGTGTGTACTTACAGACACACATCCATGTTTTGTATGGAATATTGTACAGAAAAAAAAAGGGGGAGGGGGGGAGCTATTTCATCCATTCTTCTCAAGGAGAGCCTGTTGAATTTCTACAATTCTCCAAAGACTCCCCAAGCAGTCCTGATTTACTTATCTATTATTAGTCTCTTGATTAAATATCACAATTGAAGAGGATAGGATGTGGAACTTGAGCATTCAAACACTGGAAAGCATTGCATATAATATTAATTTGCATTGCATAGCTAAATGATATAATGAAAAAGCTATATGTGTCAATTTTAAAACTCTGTTGATATTCTCTTCCTGTAGTAAAAAAGTTTTCTTTCTATGATTTTAGAAATTCAATGGTATTTCTGAGTTCACTTTAAGGAAGAGGAAGCAGCTGAATCACACAGTTCTTGGATGACTTGGGATCTCAGTGTAGGAGTGATCAACACACAGTTTTATGTGCTCTGATTTCCTTCTTTAACACTGCCTTTCTGAGCAAAATTTTATGCAATAGGTTGCATTGAACAGTACCAAATATTGGTGTTTGCACAAACCAGCTCCCTGCCCAGCCTGCTTCTGCTTGGAGGCACTTCTGCTCATACTCATAATACTTTTAAATACTCCTGGCTATAAGTCTGATGGAAGACAAAAGGCATGTTTTAATTTGAAACTCAACTCAAGATCAGCATTTCTGTCTGCTTTTCCCCTATGGTATGAAAAAAAAAAAAAAAAAAAGCCTGTGCTGAAACCCTACCACCAAGTAGTAGGTTTATTGTATTCTCTTATCAAAAGTGCATAAGGCTTTCAGAAGTGTTTTAAGTGTTGCAGCACATATGAGAGAGTAAACAACAGTGGCAATGAAAAGTGGTCATACAAAAGAGTTTACTAAAATGGAAGAAAACATGCCCTTCTTTTGGGCCTTTAGGAATAGTTTGCATTTTAAGTAGTTTCTTCTTGCTGATATAATAAAAGCAGGATGAATGTTGATTTAGGTTTTCCACAAGCTCATCCATTTAGAAACTTCTCTATTCATAATTTAGGTAAGACATTTGTGTAGAAATGAGTTCATGCAAAATTGCTTTCTTCTCATATTTTTTGGAACTCCTCTGTGGGAAAATCTTTTCTTCATGAGTTTCTTGCTCAGATAGGTTGCACATATTTATAAAACCATTTGTGGCTGCAACAATAAAGCTACAGCAAATAACAAGTTTTATCTCCATATCCAAATTCTTCAGAGGTAATGTCATAAGTGTCATGAGAGCTGGAAGTGGTTACAACGAATAACATTACTATTCACCAAAAAACAAAGTTAGATTGGGTGTAAGGGATCCTATCTGTATAGTGTCTGAGCTATAAATTAGAAGTGTGCTACTACAGCTGGAGACAGGCCATTTATTCTGGCCATAGTAGAAACAGGAAAAAAACAATGGCCCTTTCTCTCAGTAGATAATAGGCACAATCAAGGTTGCACAAGGAGGTGGCAAAGCCAATACTTATATGTGGGATATACATGTATAGTAATCTTGGCACCTAATTTAGTAATTTTTTTCAGAACACTCCAGCAACTGGAAGACTTTGAAACAGTAATGTGGTTGTGTGGAAGCTGGTGAATTCTGAAACGTGAAGGGCAACATGCGAGGGAGCAGGGAAGTAGTTGACTGAAAATCTGACATAATCTAGAGATATGGACACTGCAGTCTGATAGAGCAAATTTCTGGTTGAAATTACAAATGAAAGAAAAAGAGGGAATAAGAGGCTTGAAAATAAATGCAACTTACTTGATACCAGTTAAGAGTGGTAGGATGTAGAAGCAATGCAGCAGCCAGCAGAAGCAGGGAAAGGGTCTCAGGGTGATGCAGCTAGTCAGAGCCATGTTTGCTACAGCTGAGGTCCCCAGATAAGTGGCTGCATTTAGAAAATATCAAATGTTGAATCTCAGTCATCCAGGTTCCTGAGGTACAGCTGCAATATGCTTGACCCTGCCAGGCTGTGGATCTGTGAGATTTTCCAGTTATCTGTTCAAGGTTCTCAGCACCTGAAGGAAAAGAGCAGATGGCTAACTCTGCTTTTGAAGAAAAATGGAGACTTTCCTTTCCTGGTCACACCACGATTCCCACAGCTAGAGCATTGTACCGTGTGCTTTCACACTGTGAGTGATCCAGGGGGCCTGGTGTCATTCATTCACCACAAGTAGTGCGAGAGCCTGCAGCAAGAGTTCTCACTGTGTGCAGCACATAAATCCCTCTTACAGAAGGAGCCATAAACCCGAAGCATAAATTAAAACCTACCAAAATGAAAATGCAGTTCCAAAAATATTCATTTGTGTGAGGATCATGGTTGCCAATTTACAGTGTTGTTTAATTATGAAATTACTATAGCAACTTCGTTAGTTTTATAGAGTCACCCTGGTGATTCTTAAGTAAACCTTTTTATAAAGGGAAGTGCTTATTCTTGCTCCAAAAGGAAGAATATAGTTGTGGTTAAGACACTTCATAAGTGCTTTGAAGACCTGACTCACAGGTTTGAGGTAGTCACTCTGTGGAACCTTAGGTTAGAGACCAATTTTAGCTCTCTTTGCAGGATACTCAGAAGGCTGCCAGGAAAAGATGTAAATCCCATAAAATTGTGCTTGCTGTGGTCGGAAAGAAACTAGATATCTAGATAGTGTGTGATTATGGAGCTCCTGTAACAGAGAGAGAGAGAAAGAGAGAGAAAGAGAAAAAGAAAGCCACTGGGGTAGTTTTCCTATCGCTTTAAGGACAGGTAGCACTCTTCTCCTTTTGATATACATACTTTATCCTGTCATAATAATTATTTTCCAAAGAGATGACCAAGAGGACCTCTCATAAGATGCCAAGAGGCATCTCTTTCAGCCTTCTTTTCCACTTTTAATATTTTTTTTTGTGAGGAGCCTGATCCTGTCAGCATGTTTGAGATGTGTTCACTTCATTAGACTGGGGGCCCCATTTTGTTCAGTTTAATGATCTCAGACCCCCCTTAGTGTGAGCTAAAATTTTACTGCTCAGTTCTAGAGAGATTCACAAGGGGAAATGCATGCTTGTGGCTCAGAATACACTTGTAGGTCAAAAAGTGGTCAATAAGTGAGTTTGTAGACCTTGAGGTTTATTATTCTCAATTTGATACCCTGAACAAATATGCTTGCTTTGAGAAGCTCTGAATTTAACTTTCCATGACGACATTATTTCTGATATTTCAGATAATCAAGGACAGCAAGGGATTGTGTTGTGCTATTTTTCTATCTGTTGTTCAGGTAATAATTCAAGATTTGCTCAATTCTGTTTTCACTGATTCAATATTTAGACAAATGTTATATAATTAGATTTCCTGTAGGCTTCCTTTGGTTCATAGCATTTACTTTGGACTCTTTTATTATATATCTCTGCACCCAAACAAGAACCACATGATTTCATTAACAAGTAACTCTTCTTTCTTCTTAGCAGAAAAACCAGGATGGATGAGAAAAGCAAATCTCCCTGAGAGGCAGAAGAGTATGCCTTCTCCTTTACACTGCATCAGCTCCAGCTAATAGACAGCACCTAAAAACACCTCCCTAGGACTGTAGACATATGAAGGCAAGGGCAAGTTTGATTGCTGGGTAATGTATGGTCCCTGGTCATGAAATATATTTTGTAGTAAAAGAAGCTCTTCAGTATCAACCCTGGGAAGATGCTTCATTTTGCTCCCAGTTACCCATTTGTGAACTTGGTGCAATTCTTTCGTCTGTTCACTGAACTGACTGTTGCTGTAATCTCAGGATTTGCTGCCTTCAGCTTGGCAAGACCTATTCCCTGTCTCCCCTATTTACACCTTTATCCACTCCCTTGGAAGCACTATGTGTAATGATATTCTCCTTGTAAAATAACTAGGGACTCGTCTACTGATAGCCTTGCACAAACCCATTGCAGCTTTATCTCCCTTTCTTATTAAGTGAACCACTTTCAGCTGACAAGTTAGATACCTGGGTTTGGTTGAGGAGGTTTTTTTTTTTTAACTTCCCCTTCTCCCCATGGAAATGTGAAATGGGCAGTTGAGAAAGCACAGCTTTATCTCAGTTTATAAACCCTGGGGCTGCCCCACTCCTAGCAGTGCTGCAGCATGCGCAGCATGCCACGACAGGGCTGCTGCTCTGCACCTCCTGAACTCAGGCCTAAAATAGATTTGTCTGTCTGTATCTGCCTGCGTGGTCACTGCCTGCATGCTCCTCACCCACTTGATCGGAGGATGCTCACTGCTGACTGCTGTCTTGGCTGCGCGTGGGCGTCATGATATATTTTTCTACATTCACTTTGGGTTTTTCATTCTAGTTTCCCCCAGTTGCTCTCCACTCAGTCTTTCAAACCCAGTAAGATGTTAATTAGTGATGAACTGACAGTGACAAATCACCACGCTTGGCTTCCAACAGTGCTTCTGTTTATTAGATTCACTTCCTAAAAGTGATTAAAAACAATGGAAAATAAAAATATGTATTAAGCAATACAAAACCTTTGTGTCTGCATATGCATGAAATATTGAAAAAGAAGTAATCTGTTGCTTGTTAAAAGAAGCTTCATTCTCTGTTATGCAAATACATATCTGGGAAGCCAGTTCTTCTAGGCTGGCTACTTTCTGCCATCATAAAAAGATATGAAACTGCAGGAGTTCAGCTTAAGTGGATATAAACACTGTGTTGTAAGGATGAGCTCCCTTGATCACAGTAAAAGACTTAGATTAGCACTGGTGTTAGCAAAGTACTATCTATACTGAAACGAAAAATATATCAGAACTGTAACAAAAGAACAAGTGTTACTACAGAAGACTATAGAATTGAAGGCCATCATTACAGTTGGCTTTTCAGTCCCTGAAACATTTTTTTGTGATGGGCCCCTGAGGATTTCTATTATCCATAATACTTTTTCTAATGGCTTTCTGAGAAATACAGCATGTGTCAGGAGAAAAATAAGGTTTAGAATTAAAACTAATTCACTAAATTATGTGAAAAGCTGGAAGCTAGGGAGAAAAAAAACATTGCCATTAAAGTTTTATCATACACCAAGGTGAACAGTATAATCCTTTAAGATACAATTCATAATGTTCAGCCCGCTTCATTCTATTCACCACCATTAATAAATACAGTAGCTTTGTAGTAGTGAAATGGGAGTCCCAAATTAAGATCATCTTCCTCCTAATCCTAAGAGCAGTACAATATTAAGCCTTCAGGGAAAATGAATTCTGAAAGAGAAACTATTCATTAAAAACTTTGGGGATGAAAAACGGGGGTGGGGGGAGGGATATAAAGGAAAGGAACAATACTCTGTATGTCCGTATGCATTGCTGGAAAACAAAATGCCACAGCTATACCATATTCTGGAGTGGGATTGCTGGCAGTTCATCTTTTGGCACCTAATCAGGAGCCACAAAAGACAGTCAATGGTGCTGGGCTTGCACAAAAAACAGTAAAAGAGAGATTTTCCCTGGTGGCAACCTGCACAGCAGCCTGGGGAGTCATTGTTGGCTCCTGGTCAGCTAGCGTACACCAGCATCTCCTCGATGCTGCTCACACTTTGTATCCCTGGAGTAATGTGCCCATAAAATCTGTTACTAACTAAACGTTTTTTCAGTTGACTCTGACCTGTGGAGACCTTGAAGTCCCTTCTCAGGCTGAGCTCCTGATTTTGCCCTGTTTTTGCCCTGTTCAAATGCTAAGGTGTTACTGACCCAGGAATACATTTACTGTGGTCGCACATGCTTCTTGCAGCACCGATACAACAAAAACTGGCAGCTAAATCTGTCTTTGGTTTACTGAGGATGAAAATCGGGTATTACTAAAGAAATTAATGCCAGGACAAACACATCCCAGTATTTCTCCTTATTCCTTGGAGGATACTGTGGGAGCAATATTGCATTCTGGAATACTTCAAAAAAAAACAATTAGAGGATTTTTTTATAAGTTTGAATCTTTGAATTTCAGGGTTCCTTTGCTTTATGGATTTTTGACAAAATAACTGATGTTAACTGTGTTTTTATTTGCTTTGGATTTGACAGCTGTATTAAATGGAGTCTTTCAAATCTAATGCCAAGTTAATGAAGTATCTTAGCTGGGAATATGTGATATTTTATATTGTGTTTGTATAAAAGTGATTTTTTTTGAGTACTCTGTAATTTCCATGTCATCGTGTTGCTTACATTGTTTCCAGTATAAAATCTAATCTGCAAAATGTATTGTTACAGGTTCTGTGGGAAGAAGAAATTTGTTTTTAAAACAAAACTGAGAAAAAAAAAAAAAAAAAAAAAAGAAAAGGAAAGATAAAGGGAAAAGGTAAAAATAGGAGGAGGAAAGGAAAGGTAAGATAGAAGCGAGGAGAAAAGAAGAGGCACTTGTGAGCTCCATTATGAATATAAAATATTGGTGGCGATGGCTTAAAAAGAGATCTGAGGAAAAGAAGACGGATTTATTTATGCAGTAAGTGCATCATTTTTGTGTTTTTAATACCTAATGTATCAAAATTGAGTCTACTCATCAAAGATAGCCATTCAGTAAGATATCCAAGAGCAACACGAAAATGCTGTGTTGATTTCAGCTGAAAGCTGACAAAATGAAGTATGTTCTTACATGCAGAAAATTATCTGCAAGAAGAAGGTGGAGTTGTTGAAGGAATGATTATTTGTACATTTGAGGAGGAAGGAATATTACTCTTCTATGGACATCAGTATGGTAATCTATATGCTTCTTTTCTCACAAATGGATGAAATATCCAGCTGAACTACAGACTGAATTAAATTACCAACTATTTATGATGACAACATTTACTACAGTACCTGTACATACCCCAGTCAAAATTACTGAAACCTTAATAAATACATGGAGATATAGTGTACACAACTGCATTGTATATCATATAAAAGTGTGAGCTAAGTGCACTGGTTTTGATATGTTATTATGAAAATCAACAAGGCTTTTTTTTTTTTTTTTTTAATTTAGATCCCAAGTCACTTTACATATCTTTACCTAGCAAGCAATATATCCCATAGTTCATACTAATGAATTAAGTTTAATCTGTAGATATTCAGAAGAAACAAGTCACTCAGTGAGGAGCAACAAAAAAAATCATCACCTTTCCCCAGCCCCACAGCTTCTACATCTGCTGAACAGTGTTATTCTTCATAACAAATATCTCAGCAGGGCACCATAAACTGAAATGTGCTTGCATAGTGTTAGAGTAGTTGCAGATAACAAGCATATTTCTTGTTTTGTTGTTATTTTTTGTTAAATTCATCCTAGGAAGGAAAAGGGTCAAACTGATTAGAGAATTATTCCCTACAAGGGTTTCAGCAAGATCTTAAATAATGTTCTGCACAGGAGTTATTTTTTATGTGCAAAATTAGAGAATTCAGATACTTTGAAAGCTCTCATTCACCTCTTAGTCACCTCTCCTGAGATGTGTATTGAATAGCAATGGAATAAAAGTCATTGTGCTTAGTATTTTTTTAGCCACTGCCTTGAGCTTGTAAGATCTGTATAATAACAGAAAAAATATTCACAGCTGACTAACTGGCAAGGGGCTATTTATGGATCTACTTCTGAAGGTTTTTGTATTTTAAAAGTTCAGAAGGTAAAATTTCTCAAGTGCATAAAATAATCCTTTGTGTGTTTCTGTCTTTGATGGTGTTTAACACAGCAGTGGACCCTGGTTTTGCACAATATTTTTAGGTCTTCCCATTCCTGTGAGGGCTTTGCTAAAGAAAGAGATAGGGAGATTCAAGAAGCTTTTTTATTGATGGGACCTGACAGAAATAAATAAATAAACTGTGTGAGCTGTCTGGACTGTACAAGGCTGGGCTGTGCAGATGTGTTCATGAATGGGGAAGAAAATACATCCAGGTAGGGCTCTCCAGAAAGAGGATCCATTACCACATCTTTCATGTTATGGGAAAGCTTAATCCTTGGGGATTTACAGAACCCCCAAGCCAGAACAATAACATCTTTTCAGTGTTTTCTAAAAATACTAATTAGGATGAGCTGGTGTCAGTTGGTCCTGTCCAGCCCGAGGTGCTCCAGTGTAAAGAAACCTCCCCTCATGGTGCCCTTTGAGTGTCCCTGCTCTGGACGGTGTCCCCAGTGAGCAGTGCAGGAGGGAACCCAGTTTGTCAGATAAAAGACTCCCTCCCCTTTTTTTCTTCTTGAAGAGCTGCAGCTGAACTGAATCCAAAGCTTCTCCTCCTCTTTGCTGCTGTAAGGTGTGAGCAGCTGAAAACTGTATCCAGGTGCTAAATATAGAGCAAGGCATGTTCCAAGGGACTGGCTGTCAAAGAGCTGCAAGCATCAGCCTACTCCCTTCCCCTCTATTTTTGTCTGTGTCTGTAGAACTAAGAGGACATCAGACATGTTTACCACTCCAGACTGCTCAGTACAACGTAGCCTTTCTGTGCAAATGGTAACAGGGCATTTCACAATTACAAACATTTAAAAATTCAAGCCCAGGAGATACACAGGATGGGGGCAAGATATTGTTTTCAGTAATGCAGCCCAGGCAATGTAAAGCTATCAAGTTTTCATAGTTTTCATAGAAATCCTTCAAAATGCCACTAACCAATGTCTGGGTATTTATTAAGCTACCTCATCAGCAGCAGGATACATCAGACAAGTTGTGCTTTCCTTTGTTAAATTAGATTTCACTATCTGGCCATGCCACTGTATTCTAGACTTTGTAATCATTTTTAGATGACTGAATCACTGGTATAACTTCCAGGTCCTCCCTCCATCTACAGGAAGGAAGGAGGGAAGGAGGGAAGGAGGGAAGGAGGGAAGGAGGGAAGGAGGGAAGGAGGGAAGGAGGGAAGGAGGGAAGGAGGGAAGGAGGGAAGGAGGGAAGGAAGGAAGGAAGGAAGGAAGGAAGGAAGGAAGGAAGGAAGGAAGGAAGGAAGGAAGGAAGGAAGGAAGGAAGGAAGGAAGGAAGGAAGGAAGGAAGGAAGGAAGGAAGGAAGGGAGGGAGGGAGGGAGGGAGGGAGGGAGGGAGGGAGGGAGGGAGGGAGGGAGGGAGGGAGGGAGGGAGGGAGGGAGGGAGGTTAGTTTTAAGGCTAAAAGTCATGACCCTATAAGTCTGATCTGCGTAACACAGGGTAAAACATCTTTCCTGGTAATTTTTTTGCACAATCATTTCTGATTCAGTTAAGGCATAGTTTTATATGAAGAGGGATTATCTGTATCCCTAGCTACATTATTCCAATGCTTTATTACTTTAAAACGTTGTTTAAAACATCCAGCTATTTGTTCTTCTCCTGCTAGATTAAAACATTCTTTACTCTGATAATTATCATCTGTCTTTTTTGTCTCTATTTGGATAACTGAAGCAGATCATGCCCTTCATCTCTTACTACACAGTGCATTTTCCACAAGACAGCATATTCCCTCTAAGCCCTCTCTGTGTTCTTCGTGTTTTCAGCTACAAACCCAGATCACAAGGCACTGCAAGAGCTCTGTAAACCTGCACTGTCTCCTCCCTTGCCCTATTGCACTCACCCCCATCCAGGCTGAAAAAAGACCTAGAGAGATGCAGCAAGGTACAAGAGCCAGGGATGCAAAAGGACATTTCTTTCCCATGCTGATAAAGAGGCTTTGCCCAGGTAAAACAACACAGCTTTTAAGAGGTTTGTTCTTGTCAAATCTGCTGTGGTTCAACATAGCCCCAACAGAGGAAGCTGTACACTGTTAAATTTTCTTACTGCATTTGAATATCTTCTGATGAAGCCATCTCTTCTCCTTTCCCAAAAATGCAGAGAGGTCAACTTTTTCCATTCAGCCTGCATCATGGGCTAACATTACCCCATCCTGTTATATCTGAGCACAGCTTTCTGATTTGTTTCCCCACTAGCCAAAAGCAAACAAGGAACATGGAATCTGCCTGGATGTGAAGGTGTCGCAAATTTGTAGGTGCACAGAGGAGGGGTGCAGTGAGATTATCCTTCTAAATCAGCGCTCATTAACACCCCACAGAGGAACCAGGGAAAGAAGCCTCCTGAGATGGTCTCAGAGGGGGTTTAAGGGTGCTGTGACACTGAGCTCTCACCCTTCCAAAGAATATGTTCTGGAGGATATTCTGGTGTTTTAGGCATAATGCAAAATAATTATTGCAGTTGCAATCCTCCTGGGGTTCATTTCCTTTGGAAAGAACAGAAACGTTCAAACTATGGCCATCTAAGAGGCTATTTGATCCCTCAAGGGCATCTATCCTCCAGTCAGAGCACATTTGTTTCAAATATGACTGTTTTTCTTTTAAATAAATGAGTGTTTCTGTTATTAAGGATGCAAGACTTACTTTATGGACAAATAATATGCTTTTTTTTTAATTTCCCTCACTTCAAATATGATTGTTGCATATCTATTTTCAAGATACTGAATTCTATGGAGAATTTGCTAGTGGTCTTAATGCAAATTAAAAAATGGATTCTGGAAAAAAAAAAAAAGAAAAAGAAAAAAAAAAAAAGGCATTTGTACTGGAATCACATCATTAAAATCACATCATTAAAAGAATTGGGGGGTGTTTTAAAATGTTGTTATTAAATTACATAGGAAAGTGTCTTTTTACCAGCTGCACTCTTCTGTGCAACCAACAGTCAGGAACATCTCTGACCATGCTGTGGTGATTACTTTACCTGTCACTATTCTTGGATTTGCCCTTTTGATTCTCTCACACAGTTTCATTAGAGACTGCTACCCTTTTACAGGTCTGCAGCCTTTCATTAGAAGCCTCTCAATGCAATGAGACAGTGGCCTTAATCCGCCGAAAGTATTGCTTTTGAGGATAATGATTTTACTCTGTATTTTAGCCAGATAATTACTCCACCGTATCAAACCTTTTTTCATCATCTTTTTGGCAACTGATAAAGCTTTTCATTTTCAACTTTGATACTCTTGACTGTTTCAAACTGAAACATTTACTGTCTCAATTATAACTTTAGAAATATGAATGAAAGGAACCAGATAAAAATCTCCTTTTTTGAAAAGACTCTGAACTACCTCTAACTTAATTCTGTGTAATCAGGTTTTGAATTCTTACATAGGAAAAAAATTGGGAAATAATTAGTTACTCAGGAACTAGAAATTAAATAGCCTGGGGAAAGCACAGCCAACCACCATCAGTGACAGAGGAGTTGCTTGTTGTGCGTGGTGGCCTTCACATGATAAACCTCCCCAAGAAACTGCTCCTCCATTTTCTCTAAAAGCACCTGAAGATAAGGATTATTCAGAGAGTAGAGATCTGAGAGATGGAAATCAATTAATTTTTAATTAATTCTACCTCTCTTTGCCATCCTTCTGTTTTTCTTTTCTTAAGATGCATCCGATCATCACATTCTCTCTGTATAATAGATTGATGGGTACACATACAGGACTTTAATAGGACTTACAAGGAAATTAGCTTATCTCTGGGCAAAAAAAAAAAAAACTCTCTCCTGTTGTAGCCCTGAAGCTTTAGACTCCATCATAGGTATATACTTAGAAAATAATTATAATATTATTAATAATTATTATATTATATTGTATACCTTTATATGAGAAGAGTTTTTTCCATCCCTTCCCCTTTTCTACTCTCTTTAATGAAATATCTCTGATCCAAAATTCTCAGAGTGGTCACATCTGTTTTCTTCTGTTCATTTAATCTTTAGAGACTTTAATCTTTGGATGCCATTCACTTGGAAGATGCTGAAACTCCAAGCATCTACACATTTAAAAAAATTAAAAGATTTACTTTAACATCATTTAAGATAACAAGAAGATTTTCTTTTCTGTTGCTGCCCTTAATACAACAATTTGCCTTCAAGTTGGTGTACCACAGTGATGAAAGACAAGAACATAAAAAACTGCAGTAGGTTTCAGACTAGCTGTAGGTTCAGTTGAAGCTGAAGAATTTCTTTCATCCTTAATGAAAGTTGGTGATCAGATTGCAGTATAATGTTACCAACACATTTATCCAAGCTGTTTTTTCTAGTTTCTAACAAAACTGTGGAGGATATTTGATGACAATAAGTAACCTAAGTATTCTGACATTGTTTTGAGCAAAGTTATGTTGTGTTGTCATTAGGTCTCAGATGCATGGAAAACAGATCTAGCTTTAGATATGACTCTCTTCAACATTAGTTCTGAAGGTGAAGGTATCTGAGGTTCTGAATGTGTTACACCACTAGTCTACATCATCATAAACTAAAAATGTTCCAACAAGATCCTTTAAAAATTAAAAGAATGAAATAAATAGAAAATTGCTATGACTCAGAAGCCTTCTAACTTCCTATTCAGAAGCAGCTACATACAAAAGCAATGGCAAATGATCCTTTCAGATAATTTCTGGTCAATTTGGAGAGTCAAGACTGGAGTTTTCCAAAATATGACATTTTCCTGATTTTCTTAAGCCAAAGAAATATTCATTATATATCATATTGTATCATATTATCATAAATAATATCATATGAGCCCAAATATTTCAATGTATGCTACAAAAAATCACCTAAACTAGTTCCATTAGATTGTAATTCCAGTAGAATCACACCAGTTTATACTGGGGGAGGGAGTGTTTCCAGTGCTTTCTTTCTTTATTGTTGTTGATGTTATTATCATTTTTTGTTTCTTTATTTATTTAATTAGAGGATTAAGCCTATGTTTGGAGGATTAAAATTCCCTGTAACTGTTTGTATGTTTTGGTGAGTTCCTGACCACTCTTAGCACATTTATGAGCTGTATATATGACATCCCTCATAAAAGTTTTAAAGAGGTTTTATTATCTATAAGTTGTTATCTATATGTTGCAGAGCTGCCTACAACCCTGGGGCTTCTTATAATGTGCTGTAAAAAATACTTTGCAGTCACTAGACTGCTTACAGAAGGTTCACTGGTTGTAAACACTGGCCTGATCATTACTGGTTGGATTTGGTTTTGTTAGTTTGCTCTCATAAATCCTGGATATCCAGGGAGGAAAACCTGGACTTTAATTTGATTCCAGGTTGTTTAGTGTATATTATACTCAATAATATAAATTAATATTAAAAAAAAAATGCAAAATGAATTTGTGTACAGCTTTTCCTACTCTGTTCTGAGATGCAATAACTGTGACAGCCTTCTGGCATCCTATTTGCGATTATTATTATTATTGTTGCCATTTGATTGTTTATCTTTCATCATGTAACATCAGGCACTTTCTATATAATGTTCAATGTTCATGCTGTTAACAACTCCCATTAAATATTCTAGCCACTCTGTGCCCAGAGCTCTAGTAAATATTGATTCAAGTTAATTTAATAAAAAGGATTAAAAAATAGCCCCTGGTCCAATGTGAAAATGAGCAAAATACAAACCAGAGGGTGGAAACCAATGAAAGATTTAATCAAACCTTTGCAAGATTCTGGAAGCAATTTTCAACTCTTTCAAGTGTTTCTTTTATAGCAGAGGTGTTAGCTGCTGTTCCAACTCAAAGATAATGTTTGGTCCTTTCTTTTATATGCATGTAAAGCAAGAACTGGGACTGCTACATGGTGTAGCAATTTTCTTATAGCCTTTCAGACAGATGAGCAAGACCACTCCAAGTGCACCTGTCTGATATGAATGGTGGCTCTTTAGCAGTCATTTCAGATTTTCTTTTCCAAAGTAGCAGCAGCCACAGGTTTAGCTAAAAGGGCCAGACAGAGGAGAGGCAGTTTTCTGCTTGGAATAAGTTTCTAATAAAGGAGAGAGTTTATCTGTTTCTGCCATTTGATGAATATCTCCTGCTCTTTTGTGCTTTAGCTCCTCACATCCTCTTCCTCACTCCAGTCCTATATCCTAAAAACGCCACTGATCTTCCCTCTTCCAAAATCTATCCCTGCCACAGACTTTGTCATTCAGCAGCAGTTTTGAAGATCACAGTATTGCTCAGAAAACAAACAGGAAGGAAAAATGCTCCAAGAGAATTGGAATTCTTTTTTTTTTATCCCCTTTTGCTAGTGAAATACATGAGAATTGATGTGCATGTGTTACTCTGCTCTAGTACAAATGCATCTTTGTCTGTGCTTCCCGAAACCGTTCTGTCACTCAGCAAAAACAATGCCGTAAATTACTCCACACTGATTTAATAAAGTGACCTGGCTTATAGCCCAGTGAAGCAGATGGCATTATAGATTATAGGCTAATGCCCCGAGGGAGGCCCAATAAAGAAAGATCTTCAGAAAGGAACTCAAAGGAAGAAAAAAGACTGCACCCAGTGTCTGTAAGCATCTTTCTTAGCTGGCAGAATTGATAGAGTCATGACAGAAAACAATTACATGTTGCAAACAGCAATATGCTAAATGCCATCGTAAAACACCTTTCCAATCAGCAGGATTTATGAAGCCTGAAGTCCCCAACCCATACTGGAAAGCTGTGGAGCAGACAGTGTACTCACAGCTGCGTGCTGCCCAGGCAGGACTGCAGAGGCATGCATCGCACCTCACTGGTGCAGACACTGCTCAAAGCTGTGTGAGGAAAACCATCAGGAGCATTTCACCTGTCTGGACCTTTGGGCTTGCAGGTTCTTTTCCCATCTGCACCAGGACTGAGGCATTTCCACTGCTTCATGGCTCTCTTGCTTTAGTAACCTGGAGTTGGCAACATATCAGCACAATGAGAAGGAATCTCACTGCCTGCTGCTCTCATGCACTTCTTAATCGGATGTCAGTGCCTACGCTTTGCACTAAATTAAGAGAGGTGATGAAAGGACAAAGAGACAGGTTGCTCATTGGCACCACAGTCAAGTTGCATTTTAGCATCTTAGGGAGCAACAAAGGTCTGCAACTGCTCAAAGTGGGTCAGGACTTCGGTTGCATGCCTCACGCAGGAATCAGGAAACACAGGCACTGAGCTGCTGTGACCTCTTAACTGATTACAATCATAATCCTTTGTGTACTTGTTTGTAACAGATCCTTTTCTGTAAGCAGTTGAGTTTAATTGGGCCACAGCTGGTGTTGGCTAAGCATGAGGAAAGCAGGATGGTGGGGGGGGGAGGTGAGGGGAAGAGATTTATTGACTCAACAGCTCTCTTTAAAGTGGGGTTAAACTGTTTGATTATATCTGCCTTATTTCCTTTAGCTCATGAACTGCTAATGCAGCAGTTGGCCTTCAGACTCCTTGTGTGCATCTCCATGGCAGTCTGGGAAAAGCCACCTCTTCCCACTCATGGAGTAGTGCTTCCAGGTCAGCTTTGTGGCACTTTGGCACAAATCCTAGTCCTAGCCTGTTGCACAGAGCCCTCCCCAACTTTGAACCACAGGCCTACAGCTGCCTACCAATCCTTTCCTAATGAAACTGCTGATGATTTCAGAGACCCTTCCTTTTTTGTTTATTTTATTCTCTGCTTGGTGCAGTTTGGTGTGGTAGGTTAACAGAGAGAGACACTGCCCCATCCAAAAACTCAAATTCAAAGCAACAGCAAAGGTAATGATGGCAAGCAAGAGAGAAGTCAGGCTGAAATTTTTGACTGCTTCTTCTTTTCTTCTTCTCCTTATATGTTATTACTTCTTCTATGAACAGAGGTTGATCTATAACCTTGTCTTTCTCCTTCTCTGTAGCTTTTATGCCTGTCTCTCCCAAGATTCACAGTTGCAACCACAAATGACCATGAAGAGTCAGGACATGTAGGCAAACACTCAGAAAACAGCTGTAAGTGCATGTTTCCAGTCTTCCATTCATCTTCCTTTAGTGATGAAACTTTCAGCTGAACTCAAAGAAATGATGCAGCACTGCAGCAAACAGCCTACTTTATGCCTGCTGTCTCACAGGGTGTGTATGAGGACACGAAGAGCAGGGATAACTGCTCAGTAAGCAGAATAAAAAGCCAACACTGAGCATGGCCACATCCCATAATATACTGTGATGAATTCCAGTCTTCATGATACCGCTCTGCGCATTTGGTGTCATTTCACGTCTGTGATAAATTTTGGCTACGCTTAGCCTGCAGATCAATCAGTCTGAAAATCCCCATTCCTCTGTTGCACACTGAACCTAGATCAGGACTTATGGACCACAGTGAAGGTCACGGTTACAGCCACATATAAAGCTCCCCTCTGCAGCAACTCATTTGGCAGTGATTTCCTTCCCTTTTGTGACTGCTCTGTCGAAAAAGACTCTGCAGGTGGTATTTGCAGACTTTCTATAGTGGCAAATCCTTTTCCATGCTGTTTTTCAGCTCCTGATCTGATGGGCAGCAGCTGCAGTGCTGGTATGCCTCTGCAGCTCTGAAATGGCCCTTCAGTGGATGCCAGCAAGCCAAAGATGTGGGAAATGACTGCCTGCTAAGGTAGGCAATTGCCACGGCTTTATCTGATGATTCATTTGTCAGATACTAAAAATTAATCTGAGGAGATAATAAAACCCCACAGCAAAGCTTTTACACCAGTGGTTGCTTATTCACACACGGATGCCATCAGGACTGCTCATGGGTTGCTTACAGCCTTTGGTGCACCTCTTACCTGGAGCTCATATTAAATGAGCTCCAGGTTAAAATCCAGCCCTTTCTCCCTGCTCCCTGGTAAAGCTGGATGGCAAACACAAAGCCAGCCAATGCACAGCATCCCTCTGATCCACTCATTCCCTTTCCCTCTGCTCACACAGGGAAAGCTCCTTTCTGTGAGCTTTCTGTGAAAAATCCTGAACACATTCTGCTAGTGAACAATATTCCTTCAGTTCAGCATGCCTTCCCCTCCCTGCCGTGTCTGTGGCATTCAGTCAGAGCTTCACACAGTAACTGTAGACCCACTTCTCCAGACTCAGCTCAACCATCCCCACTGAGCCTCCTGGGTGCCTAGGAGCTAGCTGGAAAAGCTCTCGTTAGCTGAAGATTGCTCGTTCTCCCTCCTGTGCCTTCTCCACAGCAGTATGCCATCTCACTTTGCAAATGGAAGTAGCATGCCAAATCCCAGGTGTGTCCTCATGTGATGAAGAGCAGGACAAACAACCTCCCATTTAGGCTAGGCCTGGCACCACACATCTCTGATCTCTTTCAAGTGTACTCATTTTAATCTCTCAATTTTTCTGGCTTCTGCAGCTCAAAGTCATTCTAGGGAAAGTGCTTGAAGTGGAAAGGGGATAAGGCAAGGGCACCTCTAACAGCCTCCATCTGAAGGACCAGGACTGATTCCCGACACAAAACATTCTCCAAGCACCAGCAGCATGTGGGTATTTGATACCTTTGGGTAGCCTTTGAAATCTCAGATGACTCACCCAATGAGATACAGAAGGTTACACATCCATTTTCAAGACAGAGAAGCTGGAGAACAAGCAGCTCATCCTTGCCTGAATTTCCTGACTGAGCAGGGCAAGTGCAGGGAGCCCTGCCAGGTGAGGCTCCCCATATCCTGTGACAGCCACCAGGAATTTAGGGTAAAGAACCGCTCAGTTTCATGAAAGCTAAGGTTAGGGTGCCAAAGGAATAACCCCTCCCAGGGCCATGTTAGGAAGGATTTGAGGAAGAGAAGAATGCCTGAGTCTGACCCAAGTGAGGCAGGTGAGCCCCTGGCCAAGCTGAGGACTTGAGGGAATGTCCTGAGAATGGAACGGCAAACTGGGGCTGGGTTTGGTATACTGCCAGCCCAGAAATCAGTGTGTGAGCACCTCAGAATGAACTGTCATCCTCCAGTCAGCTCTATTTTAGGTAAAAGAGCAAGGAAATAATCTAAACTATTCATAGTTTCAGTTAGTATTTCATGCAGATATCATTTAAAATAAAAATGTTTTGTGGTTGTTGGTTTTGTGTTGTTTTTTATTGTGTTGTTTTTTCAGTGAAAGTTTGATATAGTACTATGTTGCTGTGGAAAATGGAGACAATTTTAAGTCTACAACAGGCGTAAATGCTCTGATTTCCAGCATTAGGAATATCACTGCAAGCACTTCATCTGCTGTTAAGACAGTATGATACATCACTGCATATAAACTGAGGAAATAAACATAGTTCAAGGGCTTGCACTGAGAGTAGCTCAATTATTAAAACATGGTAGCGTTATTATGCCACAAACAGCTATTGATGTGTCTAAAGGAGACATCTAACTGGCATGATCCATGTTCAAGACTTCTAAAATAAATCTTATTTGAAGCATGTCATAATACCAGGAGTTTGTAACACAGCGCAGCTCTGGGTGCGTGTGTGTGTACTCTCATTTCCTTAAGTGTCACTGTTGTACGTAAGGATACAATTTATTTGTTAACACTTATGAATATTTATAAGCAAAATTTCAATGAATATTTCACAAAGGAAGAGTTGCTCATATTCGTGCTAATTAACGAAAGGAATAATGTTGCCCTCTGAGTGTTTTTTGACACGCTGATACAGGGGAAAGTCAATGCAGCAGGTTTAATTCTACCTTTGCATACAAAGCCAGTGGGCGGAAAAAGTGAGTCCCATTGGGCCAAACAATTACTTAAATGATGTCATATCACATCCAATACAAGTGAGTCAGATAATAGGCCAAGCTCAGATCTCACTGAAGGCAGTAGGAGCAAGGGCAAAGTAGCGAGACTCCTATTAGTGTTGCATTCAGTAGGTGTAACTGGGGAGGCAGAAGAAGAGAATTGACTCCCACTGCGTCTTTCACCTTAATTTGTACCTTCCTGGTACTTTCTTTTCTATGTGCTTCAGGAGGTCATTTTGCAGAATATCTTTTAAAAAAGTGTAGTTCTCCTGTAATTGAATTACACAGCGGTTGCAGATGCGGGTCTCTAATCTGTCAGTGAAAATAAGTAGTTTTTACATTTACAAAATTTAATGATTTTCAATGGCTTAAAAATATGCATGAGATGAAAATTAATCTTGATATTTTGAAGAAAATTCAAGCAATTACTTACTCAACATGAAGTCCCAGAGTAAGAGCGATGTCGCTCCTTGGTTTCTTCCACCTCTGGCCAGGTTCCCTGCTGGGCTGGAGAGGAGGGCTGCATTGGAGGGCACAGCAGGACAGGTGCTGGGGAAACCCGGAGCTTTCCTGCAGCAACAGCGCTGCTTTTAGCCAGTTTGCCCTAACCGATGAACTCCCTAGTCAAATATTTCTAATAATTTATGAGTAATAGAAATGTGAACACAGTAATAAAAGCACTCTAGGTCCTTTCAGTCTTTCCTTACAGATTTGAAAGTATTTTTTCTGTTTCTTTATTTGAAAGTTTTCTTCTGTTTCTTCTATAGTTCTGTTGCATGCTGGAGCTTCCTGGATCCTTCAAACGGTTCAATAACAATGGATAACACACCACAACATTTTAATTAAGCTTGATGTGCATTGACCTTGAAATTGGATCAAAATGTCTATTTACTGATCATGTAGTAGCTAAATACAATAATTGATTTTCATTAGTTAGACTGGAAATGCCAGTGAACAGTTCCGTGTAATTTCAGTTGGTCACTGGAGACAGTGAGACACTTCAGGGAGCAACAAATGTGCTTATCCTAAGTGGCAAAAGGTTTTAAAGTATTTCTATTTACCTTTCTCTAGCATGGGTAAAGAAAACCTTGGCATCTTCACTATCCATGCAGGGAATGCTAATAAAAAATATATGTTTTAGTGCCTTTCATTTGGACACTTAAACCATTTCACTACTACTGAGTTTCTCAGTGGTCCTGTGAGACTCACAAAAGCCTTACCTCCAGTTCACTACTGAGAAAATTGAGGAAACAGGTAATTGAATAACTTGTCAAAATCAAATGGAAGGACTGTCATGCTACAGAATATTGCAGGGCTTTTAGTTTTTCTCTTTAATATGATGTCAGGCCTCAGATTTTATGACCAAATATTCCTCTCTGCCAATGTAAATGCAGGTTAAGGCCACTAATGTCTATGAGGGTCATCAATTTAAATCTCAGGCAAACGAGATCACAGTCAGCCTTTAATCTCTTGGTTCTTTTATATAATACAGGGTAGCTTTCTGCAGTCTTCTGTCTCTTTTCTTAGACTTAGCTGGGATATTATAAAACCCAGCAAACGCAATACCCTTTTCAAATGGACATAGCTGTTTTTACTGGATGATTTTATCTGTTTTGTTACATGCTGCATTACACAGTTTTCAGGAAGAATGAAATGTAGAAAGCATTGACTATTCCTTATTTTGACTATTTTTTGCAGTAAAAACTAGCAGAAGTAGAAATTCATAAAGAACTTATTTTTCTCTCAGTTAAACTCCTCTTGCAGTAGTTGTTGATTTCATGTCAGTGGAGCTACACTTGATATATAGATGTATGAGTAGCAAGGAGAGCCAGTGTGTACATAAAAACCACTTATTCAAAATTCACCCATGAAATCTTCTTCATATTTCTCCCGAGCTTTTGTCCTGACCCTCACCTTTGTTACAAGTACTCCTTTAAAGTATTATAGCTTTATAACACAGATATCAGTGTTTCAGTTCAGGAAGTGCAGCAACCTGATGAAAGGATTGATATAAATCACATAGAGGGTTCATGGGCAGCTCTCTGTGGGACAAGATATTATATAGAGTGTGACAAATAAAGATGGAACTGCCCTCCTGTTGCATTATTGCATAAGAAATGTATTGTACAAAAAAAAAAAAAAAAGTACACAAACAGATTTGAACTGGACATTTGCAACATATTTCCCATGTGCAGTCAGTGTCTTTAAGAAGAAAAAATGTCTTTTACTTCTTTGTGCTGACTGTTTTTCCTTATTTGGCAGCAGTTAAAAATACAGACATCCACAGGTTGCTTAACTGGCTGTGCTTCTCCCTGAATATGGCTTCACTACACAGGAGAACCCCTTTTTTTTCAATGGACCTGCATGATGAATATCACTTCCATATAGGAAGAAGATGGACTCCAAGTCTAAAGTGAATAACTAAGTCATCTCCTCTCATGAGGAAATACATGGGGGAGAACCCACTCGTGCTGGACTGAAGTGGAACCAATGAAGTCAGCTCAGTAGGAAGTTATCCTGGCATGGGAATTTTTTAAGTCTCTGTCCAGAGCTGTTAGATTTTAATATATGGGAAACAGGATGATAAATCCAAGAGCACAGAATCAAGGTGTGAAACTTTTCTTGAAATATTGCCTTGTCAACTGAGTAAAAGATTTAAGGCAGTTATCTTTTGGAGGATAATGTGGACCCAAAGCAGCACATACTGCAGACTCGGGCATCCTGAGAAGATGGACATTGGAAGAAACTTAATCAATCTTCATGTCTATACCGAGTCCAAAGCAATTACCAAATCACTGAGAGCATCAATACAGTAGGAATTCAGCCACTGAGGTTTTTGTAAGAGATTGCCCTAATGTGGTATAAGTTCAGTTGGAGACTTGGTCTCCTCTGCTGGCATTAGAGGTCCGAGATTTTGATGTGACAGCAGGTTATTCTTTTGCTGCTTACTGATCTGTGATTTCTTTTATATTCACTATTTCACACAATACCTCTGATATGTTTGAAGAGGTGGAGGCCTTAATGATTCATCATCACCTAGAGAGAAATGCTAGACAGAATCAGCAAAATTACCCTTATCTCCCAATGGCTTGGTTTACTTTTTCCATAAAATTTTGACTCCAGTCCAGTGTCTAAGCTGACAAATCCCTATAGTTTTTGAAATATTAGTACAAGAACATGACAATTTTTATGAAGAATGGTCAATGAGGCAGATAATTATGTTCTAGGGAAAATAAACTTTTCATGAATAAAGGTCAAGCTAAGCAATTAGATTTATACAAAATAAAACTCCCCCTAGGATATTTTCTAAAGAAATTGTAACTCTTGTTTCAAAATGATGTTGTTTTTTTTTTTAATTTAGTAAATGAGGAACCTATTTGCCAAGAAAAAAGACTAATTAAATACTTAACAACTCAAAAGTGCAAAAAATGTATTGAATATACAAAAGTATTAGATATGTAAATTATATATTGAATATGCAAATGGGGCATCATTCAATCAATACAAAATGTGTTGCCAAACAAAATATTTCAGGAAGATCTCAAGTTTTTATTTCTGTTTGAAAAACAACCTTTGCTGGAATCCCTGTCTTGTTCTTTAGGCTCTCTTGGTGGCTCGGGTAAAGGAGTCATGAGCTGGACATCAGGACAGGTGTTAGGGCTCGGTACTGTACCAGCAGCCATATCGTTGCAGCTGAGATTTAAACACCTGACATTTTTTATTAGCTCAACTCCCAGCAGCCAAACCCGGGGCATTCAGCAGCAGCACTTCATTTCATAGCTTCAGAGAAGTTCGCCCTCTTGACACCCAGACATGTCCAGCGGATATTACCAACCCTCTGGTCTCCTGCATCCCACAGCATTATCTTTCCTGACCTTTCTCACTCTCTCCTAACAGTTCATCTTTGTGATTAAGTGCTGCTCTAGCTCCTAATTGCAGAAGGTGGAAGCCCTGAAGAATAAAAGCTGTTAGTGAAGAAATTAGCTCTACAATTGATCTTAGATCCATGCTTAAGTGCATACAATAGCTCTGTCTATTAAACTGTCACTGTTACTGAGTAATTAATGACATCTTTATACCAGTGGCTATAAAATACCCTGTGGATTTCTGCAATTCAATCCCATTTTGTCTTGCTGAGTGTATTACTGGCTGTCTAAAGCCATATCATCATCCTGGAAGATAGGCTGTGGTTATGATAATACTCACACATGACCATAGCAATTTTTTTTAGATAAAAATAACAGTAAATAAAAAACACATTTTTGTGTACACAGTTTAGGCAAAAAGATATATTATTTTTTTATGTATTTTTTCATCTTCTACCTTCCCACTGTAGATCACCTTCTTCTCCCACCTGTTTTCTTTGGTGAAAGGTACTATACCTCTCTGCTGTATTATTGCTGGCCTGGGGAGGATATTCCCAGTCAGGGATACCCTTTGTGGTGTCCTTTAGCGATGGTGTTCTGGTTTCCCAGCTGGCTTCATAACAGCCTGTAAGTTGCTTGCACAGCGGGGAGGAATATCAGAGATGTCGGGAAAGCAGAACTCACATCCCAGCCACTTGCTCTTTGACCATGCCTTATGAACCTTTTTAGCTTCATAATGCTAAGGACCTAAATAAAGAAAACAAATTAATCCAAGGTTGAAATCTAGTAGTTAATTAGTGCATCCAATTATAACTGAATCTTCAGCTTTGCTGCAGGTTTGGTAATACATGCACAGCTTCATTTCACCTATGAAGCTCTCTCTCTATGCATCTGTTCAGCACCAAAATGAGATATTCTAGCTTTGAGGATTGTTTAATGCCATCAATGAAGAAACTAAAAAGAGAAGCAAAACAACCAAGCCAAGAATGCCTTAAAAATAAATATGGTCTGATTCAATGAGATTTGGACCAGATTTCATTTTTCCCCTTGAAGAAGTGATTTCTCTTCCTTTGCCTGCCCATTGCATGTTTCCTGCAGCTGTGTGTTTACAGTCACCAAGATGATGCTACAGTTATGTCAGGATCAGGACAATTGCATAATCAATCAGATTGAATGCAGACTGTCTGACTGTGACAGCTGACCAGCAATAACAAGGTTTCCATCAAAAGCCAGGAGAATAACCCAACCTTAATAACTAATGGCATTAAGGAAAGCATGGCTCAGCTTTGCAATTCTGGGTCACCAAGTCAGGAGGAAAAAAAAATCAAGCATTTCACAAAAATAAAAATTCCCTTCTAATAAAATTTTAGAGAATCCATCCACTCTGTCTTTTCCAGTTATGAAATAACTTTAATGATTGACCCATATGAACTATATTAAAAAACTCTGAAGTGTAGTGGAAGACAGAAATCAAGACTGCAAAATAATTGCTCTTTTAAAGAGGATCTTCAGTGCACTTTATTGACTTCTAACACCCACAGCCTTATGACTTCTTAAGATTCAATTTCCTCTGGCATGTATTCGTGTGAGAGTCATATATTTGAAAAGGAAGGCAGTCATTTGGTTGCAGAGGTAAAACCAGGAGGCACTGCTAAAACCTTAGCATTCCTTGGAAATTGGATAGATTATTTAACTGCTGGAAATATAAAGCTGTGGCACCTGGTTTTGTAAATCTCAACACAAATTTTCACATACAGGCAGTATTTGGAGCACAGGCACACACCAGTTCCACTGGCTTAGAGAATCACCGCATGTGGGCTCAGCCACGGGAATCATTTAAGTGCAAACCATTAATCCAGAGCTATAGTGAAGCAATCTGATTTAAGTTTATTCACCTTTTACTGCTGAACTAAGTCAAACTACCTCCCATTTGCCATGGGATTTGAGCATGCAAACAGGTAATTCTGGGGTTAGCAGGGTGCTAATTTGTTAGACAGCCCCAGCCTGACTGAATATGCAAACCCATGGGTGCCTGACTGCACCTCCACTGCAGCTGGGGTGGGCAACTCAAAGTTTCCATAGCTTCTGATAAACACTGTTAGCTGGTGTGAAGCTACCCAGGAACACACAATTATAAGAACGAACTAATTCATTCACCTAAATAATTTCATTGGATCCCAGAGGATGCTGCTCAGCCAGGTTGTAAGCAGACAGTGTTGGGTCTGACCCCCTTGGGCAGAACATGCGATTACTCTAAGGTTGCAGTACACTTGTGCAATCGAGTGTATCTTTTATTTTGCACAAGCATCTTAAGCAAGACATTTCTGCTGTAACTATTTATTTGAGTTCTTTGAATTGCCTTGTATTCCCTTGTCATTAGCAAGGATGAAATTACCTGTGTGACAATGACAGCACTCATGTACACCATGTGCATTGTCCCTGCCCTTGCAACAGAGACCCAAGCCAGGGATGCCAAGCCTCAGGGCTATTCCTTTCCAAACAAGCATCCCTCTGCATTGACTCCAGTACAGGCCTGGAGATGCTCTCAGAATGACTCAAATTTCTATGAGTTAGGGATGATTTTTGGCACAGTAGCCATGATAATGTCTGCAAGGGGCTCAGCACCAACCATTCACACCAGGAGAAATGTTGAGAGGGATATTCAGCATAGTCAGAGGAGGCAGAAGAATCAGAAAAAAAAATACAGTATTAGAGAAAGGAGAAATAACTTGCCTGTGATAAAGCAGCAAATCAAAGCAGAGATCACAATTCACAACTGTTAATTCACAACACAAGCACTCAGTCTCTTGACTCCCTCATGTTCCTGTGTTCATGAGGCAGACTGTAATCTTTAGCAAAGTAAGCATACAGGTGGTTAATTAAAAATACGGCACCTTTCATTCTTACATTTTATCATTTCTATACTCTTTTTTTCTTTTTTTTTTTTTTTTGTAAAGTGAACTTAAAAGATTAAGTACAGATTCTGAAGAAGAAAGCACAATATCTGAACAAGATCAGAAGATGATTTTAAAAGAACATCTGTTTATTCAATTTTTTATCTGACCTTCGGTGTTTCTTAAGATCTTCAGAAATGCAGTCTTCTTTTTATATGTCTGTACTGAAGCCTGATAAGATGTTCTTTGAGTCCAGCACACATGCAGGCATTTAATGGCTGACTGAAGATAAGCTCACTGTCCAGATCTTCCCTGTTGTTTTTTATGGAATTACAATGTTATCTTGATTATAATGTCATTCAAAACATGAAAGTAAATCATTATAACCATTTGATGACACTAATTAGGAACACCATCTTCAGTGCTCTTACTTGAAGACAGTGTTCCAAAAGAAACAATTTCAACTCAAATGGTTTATAAACATTTCAATATATAAATATATGGAACTCAGACATATACATTCATACATTGCATATACCAACACCCAAGGGTTTCTTTGAAGACTCTTTATTTTTAGATGAGTGTACTCAAACACATTGCAGCTGGTTCATCTCTTTGCCAACCTAGTTCAACTTTTGTCCAGTCAGATATACAAACACTGGTGGCTGATCTGTTTGCAGTCTGGACATCAGACATAGCCATGCCACTGGCTATTTCCCCTGTAACTCCGTCTTGAGAGCCCACCTCACTCCCCTGCACTTATTCATCCATAGCTCTGCCTCAGTTTCTTTCATTTCTAAGTCTAGGGCTCTCCGGGCTTTGCCACTTCCAGACTTGGTTCTCCGCACCTTGCTTTACATCAGAGCACAAACCAAAGCACTCCTGTCACTTATACTGGTCTTTCCTCCAGTGCCAGTGGTTAGGCACTTACCTATAGCACCATATGTGAATATTGGCATTGGTCTTTGCTGATAGCATGTGTCTGCCACCTATTGGCACGTCTGTATGGGCAGATGCAGGCAGACCCAGCTCCTCCATGATATTTTGGATTCACTGGGTGAAATCACCTCCGGTGCTGAAGCTGTACCCAGCTGCTAGTACCTTTAGGAACCCAGAGCAGCTGGCAGGAAGGGTGACCTACAGGCAACCCAGCTTCCCAGATCACTGGATCCCTGCTGCCTTCAAAAGCTTCGTATTCTGCCGCTAATTATTGGCAATGACATCTCAGACAATGTAACCAAATACTTGCTTTTCTGTTGTTAAAATGCATTTGGAAATAATAAACTTCCTTTTGAAATATTATATATATATATACATATTTCAAATGCAATTTTCGAACATATATCTGTGTATACATATGCATGTAAAAAGGCTTATTTCCCTAACTTAACACTGACACAGCCTCATGTGCCCTGCTGGGATGGCTTTTTAAGCTGATCTGAGTCAGAATGTATTTGCTCGTGCTTAGCACTGTGTTAATGAGTGCATGTGACGTCTTGACCAGAACCCTTTCGCATCTTAAAACTTGGAGCACGGACAAAAGACCCCAGATCTCTCTGTACCTACCTGTTAGGCTTCCTTTGTGTTGAGGTTAACATCTTGTTTTCTGATCTCTTCTTCCTGTAATTTTACCCTCAAAGCTTTTAACACTAGCATGCTCTTGAAGATTGATTCTGGTACATGAATTTGTCAGTAAAGAGGGTTTATTTTCAGCTTTGTCATTTTGGCATTAAAGTAATGCCAGTTTTAGTTAACTGCTATATCACTGGTCCATATTTCTGTGCTGCAGAGTACCTCAGTGGTTAGCTATTAGTGTCGCAGTATATACCATGATTGACTGGAGTAATACATCAGGGAAAAAAATCCCAGAGCCTAATGCAAACAGACTAAGTGCTTGTATTACTTGTAGGGAGTAAGGAATCACCTGTCACTGAATCTGAAGCCTCAATACCCAATGCAGATGACACTTCCACTCCCATATTTTCAGTTTCTCTCATCTTAAGATAGGATGTGGTTTTCTTGATTAAATGTGCAATATTATTATCTACATATGCACATGCACAAAGAGAAATAAGCAAGATCTTGTGAAATTAAGGTTTTTCACCAATGCTGTTGCCATTTCTTGAGATGAATTTGTTTGTCCTCAATCTTTTGGGACCAGCTTCCCACTCACCACTTTCTGGAGCTGCATCTCTCTGCCTCCTCACAACCCTTCTGCACAATGCATGCTTTCTCTTAGCTTCCTCTCAACATCTAGCTTCCCTAGAGCCTCCATGCACTATGAACATCACATAATATCCTTCTTTTCCCCTTGTACTACTCCTCAAGCTACCCTCTTAGTTTCTCTGCAGCAGCAGGCCCGTTTTTAACACGTTTGGTTTTCTCATCTTCTCTGGAGCTGTTTTCACCAGCTCCCAACATCAGAATTAGCATTGTGCCCCACTGCTTGCAGTCCCCAGAGCAAAACTTATTTGGCTTCATTGGAGCCCAGAAGATGGAGTGAGGACAAACATGCAGTTTTTTTGGTTCATAGCACTCCTGCAAGCTTTCATCTGCTTTTATGTGGCTACTAATTGCAATCATTGTTCAACATTTTTTTTGGTCACGGTTCTTCTGCTGATATGCAGTATGATAGTGAAAACCATTTTAGGCCAGATCCAGTAAATAAATGTAGGTGTTTTGTAGCTTAAGTGTTAGTCAGACCAAGGGGTAATGGGCACATAAGTTCCCTACATGCTTTATAGGGAACGTAAGGGTGAAAAACAAGCAGCCAGCATCAGTCTAAGGCTCTCAGCAGAGAAATTCAGGGAAGAGGGACAAATCTGAGACCATTTTCTTGCTTTCCCAGGGCTAGCAGGAATTCTGACTACAACACAGTCCCTGGGCAATGAAATGTGAGAGTAATCCTGCCTTACACAATACCCAGTGGCTAGAAGCATCACCAAAGGAGGGGGGTGGTACACTCTGTGCCTCCACCACTGGAGGAGGAGGAATTCTTTGCAGATTAATACAAAATTTAGGACTTAATGACAACATTTAAGCATCTAAGATTTTTTTTGGCAGTATGTAACTAAAATAATGCAGCTATGGTGTTCTGGTTCCTCAGAGTAATAAATGACTGAGAAGGTTTTAGGTGCTTAAGATGCATCTAGTTCCAATGCCTCTGTCCTTTCTTTTTTGCACCATTTGTCTCACCTATTTAGATGAAAAGCTGTCTGGAGCATTTTCCTTTAACCTCTGCTTGTCTAATGTTTAGTAGTTTTTAGAAAGTCTGAAAGAGCTGACACAAAAAAACAAACCTGTCTACTCTTGTGCATGCTCCATCAGCATCTACAGATCTGAAAACTTTGAAAACAATCGACCCAATTTTGGGGCCATTAAGCACTTTCAAAACAAAACAATTACATTTTTACTACAAAAGTATTTTGGAGATGCTGATATTTTAAAAGCTTTCACTTGCCTCTGCCCAATGCTAGGCAGGATGAAACTGTTCTATAGAGGTGGAATTTTCTGCAAGAAACAGCTTTGAAACATATTTCAGACAGTTTTACATAGTGTATTACCAGTTCTTTCACACAGTGGAGAAATCAGTACATTCATCAGGAGCTGCACTTCACAAGTGGGAGACATAGCTCTCCATTTTTGAATCTTTTCATTTGAAACAGGAGAGCCATTCAAACTAAGATGTAATTTTATGTCACATAGAAAAATCCCAATGTGGAAATGATAAGTTCCCTGGCAGCCAGAAAGTAACAGAAAGTAGAACAAATATATCTGCAACTAGGAAAGTCAGAGTCACTGAAAAATAATCTTATTTTCCCAGCTAGACATAAGTTTGACCACAAAAGGGAGAGCTCAATGAAATTGCATTTAATTATGTCTTGCACAGAAATAATCTACTTTATCTTGAAGAAGGTGACCTGTTTACAGTTTGCACATCATATTCAATATTCCTCCCATACTCAACAGAATCTAATGAATGTGTCATTTGTTTGAACAGCACAGCATGGATTTTGCTCACAGCCTCTCAATATACTGCCTGGGTAAAATGGGGAAACTCACCATTTGCATTTCAGTCTTGCATTTTATTACTAGGAGAGAGGAAATATGGAGATGAATGGAAAAGGGTAAAGGAGAGAAGATATGAAAATTAACACTGGGAACCACTGATTTACTTGGAAGGAAATAAGAGCATGTGTCCAAGTGAAAATTAAAGTATGCAGAATTTCCTGGGCAAATCAACTTCTACCTGTAATGTGTGTAAATGTAATCACCATTTATGAAAATTGAGTAACAGAACAGGACAGAGAGCTTGACAGTTTCACAGTCACTGCCCTACTGATTTACTGAATGTCTTTATTCTCAGAAGATTTCTAAGAAAATCAATCTCTCTGTGCCATGGCTATGAGCTAATTGTCCCAGTACCAAATGCTTAACAACAATTGTTGTAGAGCCTTCAGATGTTTAAATCAAAGTCTGTTCCAACCTCATTAAGAAAAACCTTACACCAAAAGAATGAATTGAAATGAGCCAAATGGCAGCAAGAAAAGCAGTTTTCCAGCACTTGGAAGTGTCTGATACTGCTTTTTATAGTTGCCTTTGAAAAGGTTTTATTCTCAGTGATATTTTGTTTACTTCCCCCCCTGCATAAATATTCCAGGCACTTCATTGTTTGGATGCATTTCTTCAGCAAGTTGTCAGACAAGTGTGGGTGCAAAATGATGGCCCAGGAGAGAGGCTATGCTTGGAAATGTCAAAGCCAGCCACACAAGAAGATGGCATTGCTTGGCATTTCATTCATCAAAACTGCTATTCGTGGAGATTTCCAAATCCCCTGAACACCTATATAATGGGCACTGGTGGTTCATCTTAAACAGTTGATTATTTCCAAATGATGTATTTGCCATCACTATGGTAATTCTGATCGTTCATGTGACTCAGATGTACAGTTAGCTCAGGAACATGTCATGTTAGCTTTAAAGAAGGGTTCAGCTGCAGAGGAGATACTTTACAAAACCACACTCTGGGGAGGAGGTAGACAGCTCCCCCTCTACCTCTTCTTTTTCTCTCAATTTGGGAAAAAAAAAAAAAAAAAAAAAAAAAAAAAAAAAAAAAAACCTTCCACTGATGTCTTGAAGAATTTTCATAAAATTTCATTACTTTAGCAGATAAAAATATTTTAACAGATTAAAAAAATGTAGGTCCAGAAATGTAGCCAATGTGCTACCTTAGACAGTGATGAAAAGAACAGAGGAACCAGAGTAAAACATTTCACTGCCTTCCCATTGTCACCCTTTTTGATACAGACATAATAACATTTGAATTTGTTTCCTAAAGTCTTCAGTCAGAGTTTAGGACATGATTAAGCAAAAGTGAATTTAAGTCACATTTATTTTTCCTTGATCCCAGGCTGGCTTTAGGCCAGTCCAATCATTTTCAAGTAGCTATTTTTAGGCTCTGCACCAGCTCACATCTTGAAGCAGTTGATATGATATGACAAACATTTTTAAGACCTATCAATATGAAAGCTGTGCATATTCTTTGCTAAGGAAGGGCATACAAACCTAATACCCCAATAAATGACTTTCAAGAAGTGATTTTCACAGCATCACTAGAGGGATTTGTGAAGGAGAGTTGGGAAAATTATAAGAATTGTGATGGAATATGGATTTTTCTACTTTGACCTGCTTGTTTGGTCTCCTGTGAGAAAGCAAGCTGTGACAGAGACAACATATGAGGTTATGTAGTAGACAAGAAAAGATAATGTTAGTCTATTAATGACATATTACACAAAAACCCAGGGAAGAATTTTTAACGAACTGTCAATAAGCTGTTATTGATCACATGCAAGCATAAAGGCAGAGGAAGAATACAGCTATTCTGCATCCAGCAGGCATATTTTAAAGGTAGTTTTATCTTTATACTTCATTTGCATCTCATCCCCGCTGACAGTAATTAATTCAAAGTTGTTTTGGGAAAGCAGATAAAATAACATTCTGGTACTTTTTGTCTCAGTACTACAGAAAGGCATTATGAAGGAACCGTGGAGGAACAGCTCGGGGCCTCAAAAGGCTGGGTTAAGTAGACGTTCACAAACGTGGAAGTTGTAGCTGTGTACAAACTCCGAGTCTGATCATTTCTGATGCCTCTCAAAACACAGTCTGGGGTAAACACCGCTTGCAGCTTATTGAGCTAAATAAAGGGATCTATTTTTATCACTCTGCACACACTGGTTAAAATCAGCTCCACAGTGGCCAGGATTTCATTCATGTGTGTCCCAGAAAAAAGCAAGGTGGAGATCCAATACAGATCCTTCCTAGCATGTTGGCAGGCTTGCTGCACATTTCTAATCAGCACTCACCTTTCCCATTGAGCTGAACATCTCCACTGCCTGTTGCCAATGGCAGGTACCTCCTTCCCAGCACATCACTAGCTCATATTACAAAGACACGCCGGGTTTAATTTGCAGCATTTGCAAAAGAGATCTTCCACCTCCCTTCAGGCAGCAGTGCTAATGTGTTAGGCTCTTACTAGAAAGGTGTCAGCTTGTCACCATCTTTGAAGATGACATTTTTAACGGAGTGTTGCTGGGATTAAGACCTCTTGCAGGTTTTGGAGAAATTTTCTTCCAGTTCAGCAAAATCTGAGTGCATGAGAAAGAGTCAATGCTGAAATCCCATCTTCTTGGCCATGCTAAACATGTGTGAGGCTTGGATATCCCAGACACGTTTTTAGGCAATTCTTTTAATTTAGGAAAGTGTTGGGACATTAACTGTAGATTTATGAAGTGTTTCCATAGGATTTCTGATATATGTAAGTTAGGCACATTGCTGCATCTCCTTTGGAACTGGGGCTAGGAGATGTCTGACGGCTTTTCCAGTAGGCAGATAAAGTCAGGTGTGTCCAGCACAGAATTTTGCCACTGTTCCCTTGCTATATAACAGCTAAATTCATGAAGAGACAGGCATCAAAAGCTTCCTGCAACTGAACCAGGCTTTCTGACAACCAGCCAACTCACCAAAACTATGCAGAATCAGGCGACCTCATAAAGCCAAGTGAGTGGGCACAGAAGTGGCAGATGAACTTCAAAGTAAACAAATATTAGGTGATACTTTTAGGGGAAAAGAATCCAAACCATGCCTACATGATGCTGGACTCAGAACAGGCACTGACACCTATGGAAAGATCTCTCCCAGCAGGTCTCTGCATGGATACTGGGAGGATTATGTAGGGAGATGCCCTCCAGCATCCTTAATACAGCAACTGGGAGTGCCAGGGGAACAGGGGAAATAGACTGGAGGATGTGACTGCTTTTCTCTGCTCTTCCTAAATAACATTTCCTGCTGTCCCTGTTGGATAGGGAATTCTGGGTTATTGGTCTCAATTGGTCTTCCTACATTTTCTTGTACTATTGCTCATATTTGGAAATGAGACCTTCAGAATAACATAGACACCCAAAAAAAATTAAAATCACCATGAAATGACTGGTTGCACATTTTCAATTCTTCAGATAAGTAATGGTACCAGAAGGAAACTGTTTCACTTAATGATTTGTTTATTCTTTGATCACTCATGTACATCTGGCCAGTATTGTGACAGCTTTCAGTTCTATATTGCAGTTTCCATCTTATTCCTGATTGATTTATTCATCTTTGCCAGTTTATAAAGAATAGATTTGCAAAGCTGCTCATTTTTTCCAGTTTGTCAGGTGTCAGTCCAGCACTAACAGTCTGATTCAAAGTACAGTTCAGTCAACTGACATTAGACCCTAATTAATATTACTTATCAGAGAAGCTGAAAAATTTGAATTGCTTCTCTCAGCTTCTCTATTCCAGCCTAGAAACACCATCATAAGCAGCATTTTGAAAAAAAGTCTTTGCTTCCAGACTCCTAAGCTTTTCCAGTATGAGTTTTCTGTAGGCTAATCAGAACAAAAATTCAGTCTTACCAGCAATGTGCTGCTTCTGACACCTGGAGTCCAGCATGCAGTGTCCAGAGTCCAGGAACAAAACCAAACACCTCCTCCTCACCTACAAAACCACATCAGAAGATGAGCAGAAGACTACAACAGAGCCCTCCACAGACCAAAGCACCACTGCTGAGCAGCTCCAAGCCCCACTGCCCACTGTTCTGAGTCAATGTGGGCACTGCAGGTGGGGCTGAGTCCCACATGTATGGCCCAGCTGATGGCCTGGCTGGGAATGCAGCTGGTTTTTGCTCTCTGTGCAGTCCTTTCAGGAGCTCAGGAGGAGCCCTTTGGCACTATCTCACAGAGAAGAAAGAGTCCAGCTTTCCTGCAGAAAGCCAGCAAAACAAATGAACTGCTGTGCATCTGCAGTGTTGCACTGACCACTGGTCAGGGGGATCTCACTCCCTTGCAAAGCTCTCAGCTCCCCCAACCACCAATTAACCTCCCAGTTTAAATACTAGCTCTATGTAATATTTTCTTATTTCATATTTTCTTTTTATTATTTCATTTATTCTCCATAGTGGCTTACCTAGAAGCAGTGTGAAGAACAGCAGGTTTCTAGAACTATACATAAAAACATGGGCAGCTGTTGTGTTTGTTTGTTTGTTTTTGTTATGGATCAACAACAATATTTTAGATTATAACTTCACGTTAAGATTCATTAGGGTCTGAGTCAAGGATCTCTTCCCCCAGCACTCTTATCCTTGTTTTTGATGTATCACGGTCCTGCTTCTCACAATTTCCTCAGAATTGTTCTCTGTCCATCAACCCTTCAGTGTGGCTTTGTTTAAGTGAAAATGCCTTGTGTATTTTTCAAGGGATTTGTGTAGATTTTAAGGGATTTTCTAAATGGCTGAAAGTCTTCCTCCTAAGGGTGTGAATCTGAGTTAATTCCTGTCAACATTCCTGGAACTGAATATTTACTACTGATTATGAACTGTTATATTGGAGTTATGTATCTCACGTTTGGCAAGCCTAGCTGTGCCACAGTGTTTCTAGTGGAGTTTCAGGGGTGAGAGTGAGAGAACCCTTGGATTTTCTATCCTAGAGGAGATAAGAGCCTGAGACTCCTGAGGCTTGGTTCCTAAGAGCCAACAAGTTTTATAAAATGATGTGGCAGATGTAGCCTGTCTGAGATTTGATGGCTCTTAAACTTCTGTGTATTCACAAATCTACAGACTGGATTGCTCTGAAGAGCTGCCTCAGAAAGCTGTCCTTCTCATTCTGCAATAAATTCACATCCACTAATCCTCAGATTGTTATGGATTGACACTCTGTAAAGGACGCTGTTTCAAGATAAATCACAAGCCATCTGCCTAGCAAGACAAACTGAAGGGCTATGCCTGCAGATGAGTTCCTGTCACACTCCAAAGAGGAACTGTCAGGCAGCCAGTGGTAATTCAGCAGCCTCCAAGCTTGGGACGGATTACTGGCAGTGGCTGAGCTGACAAGTCTATTCTGGAGTCAATGGCATGAGTTTTGGGTTGACCCTAAGATCAATGGTACCAGAAGAGAAATGACCCAGAAAATAACAAAGAAAAGTAATTCTTCAATGCCACATGCTTTTCTGTAATTTCTTACCTAGTCGGGCTTAGGGAGAAAGTGATCTGTTCGGGAGAATCCCCATGTTCACCAGCCAGTCAACCTTTGGTTTCTCACTTTCTCCTCCTTGATTATTTTTTGTCTCCAATCCCATATGATTCTTGTAAAGAAATATGTCCAATATCAAACTGAAAAGTATTTTCTATGAAACACATCCTTTAACTCCATGGTGCAATGGTAGGTTTTCTGTCCATTGATCAAAACCTCAGGTCTATCATTTCAGCTCCTGGGCAAAACATAGTGGAGTGCATGGAGCTGTATACAGCAGGAGCCCTTACCTCAGCATTTGTAACAGCTCTTGGAAATATAAGACATTCAGATGGCTGCAAAACCTGTCTAAACGCCGCACTGCAAAATAAACAGTTACTCAAAAGAAAGAAAAAAATAAAATTAAAAAAAAAAAAAATACATCCCTGAAGACAGAAATAGATTCCTACTCTGGGCTTCCCTTCCAAGCTCCATGCTGGTATGCACAGCACACTCTTTGGAAAGACAGGAATCAGCAGCAATCCATTCAGTGAACCATCCCATTCACCATATATGTTTTTCCCCTTTTTTAAATTTCTGTCATATTTGTACTGTGCATCTGCACAGCAAGGCCCCTCTCTTTCCAGATGGCATCTTGCCTGCTTCACTCTGGCTTCCATCTGGAAGAATTGCTTTGCATCTGCTTCTAAAACTACAGCCAGCTCTACTCCAGTTATCAGTCAGTAACATGAAGCAGTGAGATAGTTTATCCACTTAGGTGGAGATCATTGCCATGATCCCCCTGTTTTCAAAAGTATTAGCCTTCAAGCTAAAAGCTCTGCTATCTTCTTTTCTCAACAGAACTCCCTGTAGCAAACCACTGGCCTGGCTTTGCTGATATTCGTGGATGTGCACTATGTGGAACCAATGCAAGAAAGATATTAGCTGGGCCTGTGACATTAATGATTGGACTACTGTTGCTTAATTTCATACACCTGAAGATAAATCCTTGCAGAGTTAAGGTGGAAGCAACATTCCACCTTATTGCAAATGCTGAAGAATATTGCAGAGTGCCTCTACAACAAAGGGTTTCCCTCACCTAACCTTAAAAGGGCAAAGTTAAATCAAAACTAGTCATCTAGTCAGAGGAGAGAGGTAGATAATTCACCTCACTTGTTGGATTTTAGGATGGGGTGAATCACTGACATCAGGTTAAATTAGCTGTTGACCTTGGCTAAAACCAGATTATACGAATTCCTTCCCAAGCTATATCTTGATCACAGTTCAAATGATACTGAACATGTTCAACATGGATTTTCTAGACCTTAAAGTCCTTCTCTGACAGTTCTGGATATGCCAGATGTCACCAAGATGTGTTGACACCAACTATCACTTTTAGTGAAAGCATTACAAGAGTTTCAAGTGCAAGCAATGAAATATCTGTTGATAAGTTACAGAGAAGATAACTTACATAGGACACATGAAAATGATTGTGCTAACCTTGTCCTTGGAATATCACAGGGAAAAGTCTCTCTTTGCAGTCATTTGTAGCCATCTCCTTAAAGCTCCCCTCCCACTCTTCTGGCATGGATGATGGCATATCTAGAGGAAAACTTCTTGCTGACATGTGTGGGCCTACTGTCTGCTAAACACACTGGTTGTGTTCGGTGTAAGGATAAACTTTGACTAATTAAGGCTTATAAACTATCAGCTACAGATGGTACCAGTTTTAATGCCTCCTTGCATGAATCTGCATATGGCTGGGAGAAGGGAAGCCAAACACCACCAACAAACTTCCATTAACAATTTTCCAGGAGCTAAAACAGGTCTTTTGAAAAGATTGTTTCTTCTTCTAATTGTCTCAAGTAGCCATAAATTTAGAAGCATGCATCCCTTGTAACTTTTCATTTTTTTGCAATTTCTTTCCTGTGTTTCTCATTTCTGCATAATGCCATAACAAAACTTCTATATTAACATAGAGGTTGGAAGTTAAATTTAGCTAGGCTATTTCTCTTTGATTTTGACCTACTGTGCATGTGCAGATAGCAGGTGACTAACTCTCACTGATGTTCATTTGTCAGTAAGTGCTTATCTGCTGCTTATTCTTTGAAAAATCTCCCTGTGATCTTTATTTCTGCTGTCACGAATGAAGAAACATAATTTAATATAGTCATCTTCCCAAGGCTCATCTCAGCAGGATTTTCTGCCATTCACCTCAATCTCATCTTGTTCATCAGTATGGATTTGAGATGTCATACACACATCAAGTTAACAAGTGCAGGCAGTCTGGCATGGAGCATGACCATGGCACAAGCAGTAAATGGCACGGCTCACCCCACAGAAGCACTTACTCTTTCTGCACAGCCATTTCCCCATGTGTGAGACAGGAGGCTCATACCTCCCATAGGCAGGGCAGAGAGTCTCCATTGAAGAGGTCCCCAGAGCACACTGCAATCTTTATGTAAACCAAGCCTTATCAGCACCAACATTGTATTCCTGCTTTAGCATTTCCATTCCTGTCTGTGGCACAAAAGAACCAGAGGGTATGAAGTGGGAGCAGGAAAGAAAGATTGCAAGTAATAGGCTCAGTAAATGGAAACCTTTTGGGTCACAAGTAACCCTCTTTTTTTCCTTAGAGTGGACTATAATATCACTGCCCTGCAGTCTATGTCATTTGATAACATGTTAGGTATTTCATAATGAAAAGGCTGTCTGACAAATGAAGCAATGAAATGAAAAAGAATTACAAAGTAAGGAATGCTTTTTGTCCTCATTTCCTCAAATGTTTATCCTCCGTATATGTGATGGGAGGCATTTTTCTCATACATCCAATACAGTTGCAATTGCTAGCGTTCATATGACTCTGGGCTCTTTCTGTGTGGATATTGATGTCACCAGCAAAACTTTCCCGACAGATTAACAGACATTATTTCTTAGCTCTTAGTTTATTTGTGAAGCTATTTTTGGTATCAGCGTCTTACCTGATGACGCATTTTATTCTTCCTGCAAACCAAGATATAAGTTGTCTTCAGCACTTAGGAAAAATATTTGTACTGTATTAACGCTCAGGATCCAATAGATGAGAAACTGGGCCAAATTCTGCTGGGCTGCAAATGCAGATGCACAATGAAAACACTGACTCTTAAGAAATAGTAAGGAGAAAAATTCTGCAAACTCATCTTAAAAAAAAAAAAAAAAAAATCTGTAAAGAGGAACTACAAGATACACATTTGTCCATAGTTCTGTATTTAAATGCATCCTCTTTAACACAGTAATGCCCCAGTGATATCTGTGTATTGGATTCCTACCTCTGGTAGGTATAAAGCAGGGAACTGAGATATAGATAGGACTTATCTCCTCCAGACAGCTGGAGTGGAATAAAAAAGCTTTTTCAGTTCTGTGCATGTCTGTACCGAAAGCAGCCACATTTGAAATGACAGCATGATTGCATTTTAATGGGACAAATTCAGGATTAACCAGCACTGTACAGGTGTCAACCCCAAAGTGCACCACAGTTGTCACAGTCTCTGAGCGTTAATATGACCAGACCGTTCATTCTTTTGCTGCAAGAATCTAGCCCATCAAAACAGTCAGTCTCAAGCAAACTTTACCCAGTAAAAGCAATGCCATTACTCAGCTGAGTTACACGCACCTGTGGGCAAGGGTGAATTTACAAACACACCGAAAGGTCTCTACCCTTTCACATGTTGCTAATGTGAATTAGCAAAATGCAGCCCATGCTACAGCTCAGGCAAGAAGGAAATGCCTGTGCTACTATGCAGGTTCTCCCCTCCTCTGCCCCACACAGTGTTCATAGCCCTTGCAGAGGGCTTTGTATTTGTATTTGTCCAAAACTAAAGGCAAAAGGCATATCTCACTGGTCCATGAAAAATTAGAGCCCGTAATCTCAGCCCTAATCTTTTTTAGCCGTCCACCAGTACAACTTGGCCGCATGCAGGGAAGTAAGTACAGCCATGTAGCTCTGCTTCTGCAGTGCATAGTCACCTGCTGCAGGTACAGGGCTGCACTCAAGTCCATCATACAGTAAATGTGGTGTGGGAATTCTTGCAGGAGTTCCCCATGGAGAACAGAGGACCTGAAGGGTATCTGCTGTGGTTGTCTGCACGGTGTGAGTCCATTTAAAGAGATGTGCGGAAAAACATCCCTAAGATGTGCAGCTGATGATTTCACTTCATTTTTTGCAATGACTCAATGTACTGAAAACACGTCTTCCTTCAACTTCAGCGATATTATATCAGACCCTATATATTTTTCATCTCGAATGAATAAAATATAACATTTCTTTTAATAACTGAACAACTTTGTCTTGTCTTCTTCAAAAACTTTTAAAGCATCAGTAATAGAGTAATAGCAGTGGCTGGTAATAGGTCTGCTCCACCCACTCCTTCTAAATAATGGAGTAATGTTTTCAGTACAGCATTTTAAAGGGGGATTTGCCAACACAGATTGTTTCTTATCATGTGCCATAGTCAGGATAGTGCAGCTTTTGCATTTTCCCTGCACTCACAGTGCTGAAGCCCAACAGTCGGGAAGTTGCTGTACTGGCTCTTCTTAGCGCCAGGGAAATGGCTGTGACAGTGGTCACTGCAGCTAGTGCAGAAATCAGATGTAACTGGACATGAAGGAACCCTTGAAGCATGTCAGAGCTTATTTTTAACTCACTACCCTGCCCTACTTATGCATATTTTTGATGCAAAGCACTTTTAATTCCATGTGAATTAATGAACAAAGTGAAGCAGGAGGCAGAGCATGTCTTTGAGTGCAGCGCTGAGTGTGGACCAACAGACCCTGGCCCTGTGGAAGGGAATGTTCTAAGTGCACAGAAAAGGATGCTTCCAGACCCCCAGAGAAAAGCTGCCAGTGTCAATCGAGCATCCTCGCCAAAGGCAAGCAGCAGAAAGAACCCACTTAGAACTTCTGAAGTGATATAAAGAATTTTAAGAGTTTACAGGCAGTGGTCAATAATCTGTAAGAAATCTGTACCATGATGGTTTTATCAACCAGTGTAAGTAATACAAGAATAGACCTGGGACAAAAATGGTAGGGAAATAAATGGGCAGGAATGGGAAGCAATAGAATCGAGGGAATAACATGGTTTATCTGAATAATGTGGAATTCTGTAAAAGTAACCACCAAGCATGGCCTACCCCAAACAGAGAACTAAAAGAAAAACTATTCAAAGGATAGAAATACCCAGATCACACTCCATGTAGGAGTCTTCCAGTCTCAGTAGTCTGCTAATCAAAATGCTATTTGTTTAAAGGGAGGCTGGTGTTTCCCTGCAGCAAGAACCTCCCATTGCCCTGGCTCTCAATGAAGCACATGGATGGTTGGAAACAGGTGCTCTGTTTTCCCTAGGCTCAGATCCTCACTACAAGAAGGCTTCAGGGCAGCTCTGCTCTTCATTCACATTACTTCTTTTTTGTTAGGATCTCTGTGCTTTTTAGGATTTTTAGGATATATTATGTTTTTTTTGTTTGTTTGTTTGTTTTGTGTGTATGTTTTTTTGTTTTTTTTTAATATTTCCATATTTTTTATATTGATCTCTGCTCCATTCCCACTTTGATTATTTAGGCAGAGAAGCCTTTCTGGATTTTCCTTTCCATGTTTTAGTTCTTCCACTGCATGAATTAAACCCACTATGCTTTCACCAGTTCATTGAATCTGTGCATATCCATTTATATACCAAGAAATGAACCGAGTTCATTCATCCCATACATCTTCTCTGACCTCTCAGGTCTCTAATTAAAGGATTTCCTTCCAGCCTGGAAGTACAATGCAAATAAATATTTTTATGCTCAAGTCTAGTGAGGCGTTTCTTTCTCATTAAAATGGCAAAGCTATTGGCTCAACCAGGCAGCGAACAAGCTTAGGGAACTGGAACAGACCTCCTACAAGGGAGCAAAGAAAGTCACATTAGCAGAGCATCAAAGCTACTCAGTCAGTAAATACTTGTTAGCAGCTCAGAAGTGAAAGGTCCGTGGAGGTTAAGAATGGTGCTACATCTCCCACGGTTTGATTCACCAACCTGCTGAAGAAGAACATGAAGAAGAACAGAGATATACAAGACAATAAAAATTAAAAACAGACCTCTGTCTTAGCAACAGCCCTGGTCAGAGATGTATCAACCACAGAAATTAACTGTTCCTCATCAGGCTGAGGGTTCTGATTTACTGCATGTTACTACAAACATGAAGGCCACCAAGGCCATTAAGAAAGAAGAGAAAAAAAGAACTATGACTGGCATATTGTCAGCTTCAATAAGATTGTTTTTGCACAATACCTGACTCTACAGGTCCACATCTCTACACAATCAGTGCATAGAGCTATTCAAGGGCACACTTTTATCACCTTTTGAAAGCTTTGCTGCTATCAAATATAAACTCAATATAAACTTCAATATTTATAGAAAAAGCATGGCCCATAAGGCAGGTTACTGGGGTGTGAAAAATTTTCTACTTAATGCAAGTCCACTTTAAATTCAATATCAATGGAAATTGAGGAAGGTATTACAATACTTCTGTCTTAAAACAAAAATCCACCTAGCTTCATTGCATTCAATCTTTTTAATACATTTTACAGCTACACAAATTAAAAAGTTTGAAACTGTGCTGACTTTACAAGTGATTTAGAAGAAAAACAATTAATATGCCAGTTTTCAAATGAAATAAATAATATTTCCGAGTTAATTTTCCTTTTTTAGAAAACGTTTTTATTTGAAAATAGAGCCATCTTCGTAAGTCAAAAATACACAACATAAAAGATAAAAATAACAACAACAACAACAAAAGTCAGTTTGACAGCTGCTAATATGTTTATTTAAATTATCCGCATGGAGAATCTAAAACATCTCTTTGTTTATCCCACTAATTGTCCACAAAAGAGAGATTTACTGATGACAGTCACTGAGTTTAATGTACAGGGTTGTGGTAAAAGGAGCATTTTTTACTCCCATTCATTCCTAATGAGAAAGGAGAGGGTGAAATACCACCAGTGTGACTTCCTGCACTGTCTTTGCCTCCTAAGCATAAGGCAAATGGAGAACATCAGCGTTTTGGACCACCCTTTCTCCAGATGAGACCCCACTTAACTAAGCATATAAAATGCAAGAGGTGTTGGTGTGATCCAATAATCAGGATCTGAACATGTTGTACCTTGAAAATCCCTCTCTTCCTTTATCCCATGAACCTGTTTATTTTTTGTTCAAAATGACCCTTATCTTTGTATCTTCATATCACAAAACGGGTCACTTCTTTGTACCGAATTTATCAGTAATTTTGAAATCTCCCTCTAAAGCTAAATGTATGATGAAATACCAGTATAAAAATCAGTCTTAAATTTCATAAACATGGCTTCTGTAAGAAACAACCAAAACATCTATACTAGCAGAAGTGGCTCTGCTTATTCTGCTAAAACAACCTGGGTTTCTGGGGACCCTCAGCATGTGCAAACTCTGCAACTGATTGGAGAATGTTTATAACAGTTTTGATAAAAGATGATTAAAAGATTTTTTCACTTAAATTCCACAGTGGGATAATATGCTTTCCTTCAAAATGCCCATTTAATAAAAACAGGAAAAAAAATATATTTTGAAAAAAAATACAGAATTTTAGTGAACTTACAAATGTACACTTCTCAATCATAAAAATCAGACATGTGCATTGTTACTGGGGGGATGAGCTTTTCCTGAAGATCAGAAGTGCTTTATTCATAATTACTGATAAACTGGCTGATTAATTAAGTACTAGAGAGACATATTAATTCATCTAGTGCCTGATCCAATTCTCATTTAGAACTCCCATTAGTAACATTAATGTGAATTGCAATAGGTTTCTCATCCGTTTCAGTCTCTCCACCCATTATGCTTTAGGGAGAGCTGATTGAACGCTGCAAAGAGAGTGAGTGCATCTTGGCAAATATTAATTTGCAATTTGAAATGAATTTACTGTGACTGTTCTAGTTTGCCAGCTGGAATACCCATCAGAACAGGGAATTTTAAGCAGAGATTGGACATCATTCAACAAAAGTAAAATTAGGATGGTATCATATTCCCCAGGAAAGCTTTTCTGCATATTTATAAATTCATTCAAAGAAGAAAAATATATTATTATAATGCAATAAAAATTGTATTTTGCCACCTGATATTGTATATCAGGTAATGATTATGAACTACTTACAGCATGTTAGACACCAAGCACAATTCACAGATATAATTCAATTAATGTTGGGGGGAAAAAAAAAAAAAAAACAGATCTGAGACCACAAAAGGTTAAATACACAAAGTCACCTTTTCATCTCAAATCCTCCTTAGACAGCTTTAAAACACCAGAGGAGACCCACAGTATTCAACATGAGGTAGAAATCCAGCTGGACATCACCTGTCATGTTGGAGAAAGCTGGGTCATTCTCTGAATCAATCCACAAGCCTCATTGTTGCCCCAAAACAACCCCAAAGCCAACCTACCATATCAAAGCGCCCGTATCCTTCCTATGAACTGAGCTGACTGAATTACTAGGAATAAATTTCTATTCCACGAGAATGGAGAAGAGGAAGAAAAATTCCAAAACATCACAGAATGTCACCTGCCAGCTAAAACATCCGTGAGGCTTTCCCTGTGACTAAGCAATCCAGATGTCAGCCTGCTTGCTCTTTTCACTTAGCCCACTATTATTTTTGTATAATAAAAATTTATCCCACAGTAAGACACCAGGCGTGGTCTACTCCACCTCTTTGTTTCAGTCTTCTGAACGTGTGTAAACAGTTTCACTTCCCCGACTCTTCAACAGTCACATTGTATGAACCGCATTCTCAGCTGCCCAAAAGCAGCACTAATCCCATTTCAATATTCCTCCAAGCCAGGGCAAAAAAAATAAGTGCAGTCAGGGGCACTGTATTTGGAACTCAGTTTCCCAGTAGACCAAGGCAAAATGTGGGTGTACACAGCAGGATATCCTTAAGGATAAAAGAAAAGCTTTCAGAGATTAGAAAAGGATGAATTTTCATCTTCATTTTTGGTCTCAAGTGGGACCTCTAATAAGTCCAACAAGTCTTTGCTGCCCTGCATGCAGTTACATATGGTGCTACTGCCTGCCTCTGTCACACTCTACAGAGGCTTTCATCTTTCCAGTGAATTTAATTTTTTTAACAAGAAGTATGTGAATTAGTGGTAAACACTGATGAGGTCTCCTGCACCTCCTCTAAGGCACCCCTGCAGGAAGGCTGGTGCTGTTCCACTGCAGCGATGCACGGATGCACCACTGCATGCACAGATGACAAGGGCACATCCATTCATTTTCACCTTCCTGCCCTATAGTGCCCATTCCCTTTTCACTTAAAACACAGTGAAATAAACACTTAAAAGCAGTATTTCAGGAAAACTTCCAGAGCAAACCTCAGGTGGGTGGCATAACCCTGTATGCTGAGGGTCAGCATCAGTCATTAACCAATCTGTTGGCAAACACCGGGGAGTGACAGAGCTGCCTGTTACAGCAATGACACTCGTTCTGGAGAACAGAAAGGAAAAGTGCTCAAACAACAAATACAGCTCAATTTATGGGCACATGAATCACGGGCAAAGCTTAAAAAAATAAGAATATAGAACCCAATTTGTGGTATTTAAAGATTCAGAACACTGCACATTTAAATGCTTTTTAAACAGGGATGCTACCAAATAGCTTAACGTTTCTTTTTAAATCTTCTATTTTCTGCTGCTCAAATTTTGGACACCTCCAGACTCAGGAGAGCAAAGATGGAATTTACATGAAAATTAAAAAGCATTTCACTTTTTTGATCCATGTCACTTTTTAAAAGTTACTTTCATGAGGCTGGTGGATGCTAAACTGACAGCTCCGGAGACTGGCATATCTATTTATAGCCAAAGAGCAGGGAAAGAGAGGACAGGAACAGGGCAGCCACCCACCCAGATGCCTTCCCAATTCCTTATTATCTCTGGCTCCTCTCTGCCTTGCCATCATCCCTTGGAGAGCAGCCAGCGTTGGCTCTTCTGCCCTCCCTGAAGAGATGCCCATGGAAGAGTTGACAAGCCAGGGCAGATGCCATCACCCAGAATGTCTGGGTGATCAACAAACACGCGGTTCATCAACATGTGGCCATATGAAGGCACTGAGAAATGCAATACCAAAGGTCAAGATACTTTTTCCAGGATTATGCCCAACAAAACAGGGTGGGGAGGGATGGTTCCAGGGTCCAGGCAGAAAGGTGAGGGAATTGGGTTACTAGAATTCAATGCACAGGACCGGAGAGTGACGATGCAACAGCAGGAAATTTATGCTACAGGGATTAATATGGGGCAGGAGTGGTATTTAGTACAGAGCAACAAGTTTATCATAGATTCATTTGAAGCCAAGGATCAAGGGTAGATTTTAAGGTAAGACTAAAAAAGCTCTTCAAGCCTGAGCCAGCACAGCCTACATAGGCCAATGATTTCATTTCTACAGTCACATTTTTTGGGAGGAAAAATTTGCATGCTTGCAAGACAGTTACTGTGAAGAGCTTATTCAATTGTGAGCTCTGTTTGAATACCTTAACATCTCATTTTGGAGATGCTCTTGCTTTATTTTTAAATCCTTTTTACATTTCAAGAGCAAACAATGACATACAAAATTAAGAGAAGGTTGTCCTTTTTATCTACAAATTGAAGCAAGGTAATAACTGAAAAGGTCTGGGGCAGGGACTAGCAGAAATCGTTTAAAGACCAGGCAGTGGTGATTAGATAAGAGATTTTTCATGCAAGAGATCTGAAAGGTTCTGAAAAGGAACTAATGACAATGCCAATAAAAATGTTGGAACTGCAAATTGTACTGGAGACTTGGACGTCTGAATGGCAGGATCTTGATTACAGGAATTTTAAACTACTGAGTTTTACTTAATTTACAAGGAGATTGGTTGAAAATGGGAAAATAGATAAAATAACAATACTACTACTACTAAAGAATCACAAGTTACAAACAGTCCAGGGTAGCTATTTACAAGAGAATGCTGTTTTTCCAATCCAGCAATGTTACCTGGTTAATGAATAAAATGAAACGGTAGGTGATACAGTTCATCTGGGGTTTCTTTGAAGAAAGCCCATCAAAAATTCTATTACCAGAAGTATTTATAGCTGAAAGGTGATGGTATTGTCATGACTGAAAACTGCTTAAGAACCCATTAAAAACCACTGAAGTGAAAAGAAGTTACTTCAGAAACCTGGAATCAGAAAAGTGGAAAACCACTATCAGGAATTCATGTCACATGCCTACGATTTACCTAAAGCACCTTGAAAATCTGCAGGCTTACATTTAAAGTTGGAAAAGAGAAGTGAATGGACACTGGTTTTGCAAACCTCTAGATGCATCCCAAGATCAGCTGTGAAACCCTGTAAAATCCATGTATCCCTTTACCCAAAGTGTTCACTGTGCCCTTCCACGCCTTGTATGCTTAGGCTGGCTCTGCCTTTAGACCCAGGCAGGTCCACTGCACCCACCTTTGAAAACTGCCTCCTTCAGGGTGCTTTACCCTGATCCTAGACTGGTGGGAAAGATCTTGTGGCTTCTTTGGGCGTTGCTCTTGGCTTTTTTGGAGCAAGCTTTTTTGGAGCGAAGTTTATTTAAGATTGAAATAAAAAGACAAACCATGCCATGTGGAATGCTTCCCGTTCTCCTATTACAGTCACAAGGAGCAGTGGGAAGGTGACACTTTCAGCCAAGCTGGTGTCAATCAGGCCCCACATTAGGAGGTGGGGAGCTCCCTGCAGGCACTTGGTGCAGGTGCTGCATAAAACATGAGCCCCATTTCCCAGGCAGATGGCTTCCTAGGCAGACAGGATAAATAAAAGGTGATCTGTCAGACTGCACTTTCCCTCCAAAGACTGGAAAGGAGGGCTTTCACGTTGTGCTGAAGGCAGCAGTGACTCTGTTGCTTGGTGAGTAAGAAGTGTAACACCAGTGTGAAACTGAAGCCAAAGAGGCGAACAGGAAACAGAGAGAGAATGAGTCAGAACAGCGATTGCGGGGGTGTATCAATATTTATAGCAAAAATCCTCAGGCTTCAACTGACTCTATCTGGTGGCATGAAATAGATTTTGTTTTAACAGCAATCAGGAAATCTGTCTGACAACAATGAGGACCTGTTGATTCAAACCTTTCGTTCTGCAGAGCTACACCAAGCTCCAAGATTATTTCCTGAAAACTCCACGCTATTACCTTTATATTCAAAAACAGAAATGTTTGCTAACAGCCTCCCTAAGGGAAAAAAAACACTTTGTTCTCTCACCCTTTGGTGGTTGCTTGTACTGCATTTTACCTAATCTGTTATTCTGCAATTATGGCAAGAGGAAAGAAGGGTGAAATTAGCCAGATTATTTATTTCCGATTCCAAAAGGTCTTTCAATTTCATTGCTGAAATAATCTGGGTTTGCTGAATCTGTTGCTAAGCAATTGAAGCCATCAAAGTTTAAATCCTGAATTATTATCTTTTATTTTCTGAAAATATGATGGAAGGGAATGGCTCAGAACATGTGCTGATATGTTACAGTTCTATTCCCAAGGGCTTCTCCCAGTCAAATTTATCATGATGCATGTGACATAGGAGTAAGCTTGTTTTTAAAAGAGCCAAATTCTCTCCTCATTACGCTATCCCTTTCAAAATAGCATTTGCCAAAGAGACTTTTGAGGACATAGAAGCAGCCTTGAATTACAAAATGTGTCAATGTACCATCTAGCTTGTTAAACACTTATACCACAGCAGTTAACTTATGGGGAGGCATTTTAAAGAGTGGCAAAAACAGCACTTAATGGAGCAAACAGTTTGCCACATTGAACCATTACCTTGTGCCAGCCAAGAGTCTTGCAAACACGCTTTTTTGCTTGCAACAGCCATTGACACACCATGTTCTGGTTTGTGTCTGGAGCTGCACTTTGTTTCCTAAACACTTATAATTCTGTTTATTACCCACAGACATTTAATCACCCCTGGCTTAACTTTCAGAGCACATTATCATCACTCTTGCACTTAATCGCTTGTTTCAGACTGGATTTTCAGCAGGAAATTGTCCTCGGGCAATATAAGTTTGGATAGCCACTGATGGAAGCCAGTTTGGGAATTATTGATTGTTGATATTTTCATACTGTGCATATTTTTATTTCAGATTGGTAGGGATATGGGATTCTTTGCTCTCTCATGTGGTCTGAAAAGATTTATATCAATAGCAATTAATTTTATCAGAAAAAGCAAAGCAACATAAACAGCACTCCATGTTATGTTTCAGCTTTGGTCTAGCTACTTAGAAAATTTTAAAACATTAAAAAAAAAAAAAAAAGTAAATTTTTGTTTCCTTTCAATGCCATCTATGATTTCAGGTGGATAGGTAAGAATCTTTAATGTCACCTATAAAAAATACGCAGTATTAGACACATGGTTCTTTATCCTTGTGCAATTTTTTAATGTTACGGACTGTGTAAGATACAGGTTATATGTGAGGTACAGAATATATCTTGAAAAGATTCATGGAAACTTTGGGCCTTTTTAAATGGGTCAAGCTAATATGCATGGATATTCTACGGTAGTTGCAGGAAGATGACATTTCTACTTTTCTTGATGAAACCACCCTGGAAAAAGCTGAGAATTTGGCTCTGCATGAATTAACACATCTCAGGTTTATGTAGATATGTCAGACCAAAGGGACATGGAAAACTGTTCCATTAGTCAATTATGAATGGGTGGGCAGTAATTGCAGTTCCCAAGGGATTTCAAGGAAGCAATCTGATGCAAATGGAACTTCCCTATTAGCTACATTTTCCTTCTGCTTGCCCACAGTAAGGGACACAGAATACCTTTTCCTATGGAAGTTTTCTCCTTTAGAGTTAGGACAGAAGCTCAGGTGAAACAACAGCCTGTTTTTCTTCATTTCTGTCCACTCAATGACAAAATGAGACACCACCAAAAACTTCACATAGGCAAAGCATGAGATTAAAAACAGGTTTCTTCTGGTCCATGAATCAAATGTAATTTATGTTTACTGATGGTGTGAAAAACATGATGAACTGAGAAACTCACAAAATACCCTATCAACAAAAGCTGTAGGTCATTGACTTTTGAATCAATTGACATTTGAATATCAAACTAAGGGAAGCTCCAGAGGCAAAACAAGCAAACAAAAAATACACCAAAGATTGCATCATTTCAATAGAGATTTTCTACCCTATCCAGTACTTCTTAAAGTGTGCATATCCAGCTGGGAGAACAATGTTTTTCTCTTACAGTACTATGCTGGGTACATCAACATAAGAAGGCCAAGATAAGCATCTTAGGAGGATGTTTTTTTCCCTTCACCTTCTTACAAGGTTGTCTCTGGCTCCCTTCCAGGCTTCAGCTTTTCATCTTCTTTCTTTTCCTCTCATCCCTTTCATCTTCTGACCATTATCATGCACAGCCATACCTACATGGGACTACAGGTGCTTCATCCCCACCCCTGCTCTTGAACCACCTGTGGGAAGAAGGAACACACTCAGATGTGGCTTGAGGTACATGGAAACTTGCTCTGTTCCTTGTGGAATTCACCAAACATACGGTGAGTCACCCCAAATGCAGATACAATTAAATAATAATTAAGCAATTGACAGTTCTTGTGAAATTATTGCTTGGCTGAATCCAGCTGATCAGACTGAGCAATCAACAGTGATGCTGCTGGTCAGAACAACGAGGCACAGCTCCAGCAACCATCACTGCCTAGGTACAGGCTCTCTACCTGCTCACTGTGATAATGGTTCTCAACAGGACCTTTTAAAAAAAAAATAGGCTTTTCTGTGGAGGCTTTCTCATACATTCTGATAATAATAGTATACATAATACACATGCTCTATTGCTTCATATTCTTTCCTTTTACTTTTGATAAGGTAGATTTACTAAAATCTGAAATTTAAATATTTATACTGTAGAGTTTTTGATTAGCATATTTTGAAGCTAATCATAATAGGGCTTAGCTAACTTAGTAGATGTGTCAGGAAAAAGAATGAATTCAGTTACAAGGTTGAAGAGGAAAGGATGATAAAGAAATAATTTGAAATCATTGGAAAATATAATTCCTGTCACATAGGGACAGATCTACAGGAGGGTAAACAGGAGGCAGCTCCCTTTCTAATTCCAGGAATATTTTTTTAGAGAATGCAGTCTTTGAATATTAAATACCTTAATCTGAAGTGAAAAGCTTCCACTAAATTAATTTTCAAAGCTTCCCTAACTTTAACAAGAAAGGATTTAGTCCCTTTGAATATATGGTACAAAGCTGGTGACTAAAAGCATTTAAATCCTGATAAGACAGTTTACAAATGGACACCTTTGTTAGGATTTCATACACCAGCCTTCTGCAAGTCCAAAACAGATTAATTGAAGTGTTCTTTTATTATGTATACATAAATATATATGTATATGTATGTGTATCAAGAATACATTAACTGCCTAAAGCTTTTTCAATGTGCAAATAATATCTGTAATGTTTGCACTTATAAATATTTATGTAAATAATGTCAACAGGAATCATTCACCTTGAAGTCACAATGCTGGTAATAACTTCATCTGGCAGAGTTCTTCAAAGACACATGAGTACCAAACATTAACAGTGATAGCATCACCAAACGTATGTCCCCTGGCATTACCTGCATCCATAACAGCATATTTAGACTTAAACTTTTCAGCTCCCTGTTGCAGGTAACAAGGAAGCCAAGGCCATTCAGAATATAATTAATGCATCAACAGTTAAGAGAAAATGGTCAAGCCCTGAGGTACTTAGACACTTTATAGATGTTTCACTGCTACATACAAGATTAATTGCTTTCCACTGAGGCAGCATTTGTAGATGGTTTCTGTAAAGTAATTCAAAATAAACCTTTAGAGTTGAGTTTCTTAATGAAGTATCTTTTCATTAAAAATATGGAAGTAGCTTTTTATTTCTCTTCTAACTTTATTTATCTGTTCTCCAAGCAGGATGTTTGGAACTCCTCTAGTACAAATAGAAATTTTTCTATGCTTCTTAGATGGAGTTATAACTGAACTCAACTAGTAAAGACTTTTAAAATGTCCTTAAAACTTTCTAATGTTTTCAGAGGAAATTACATGTAGAAACTTGGGAGGTAAGACTAATGAACTAATGACTAATTGCCTAATCCATCAGATGAAGACCTCATTATGCAAGTTTTGCCATTCAGCATTGCAGCAAGTCAAAGAAAAAAAAAAATCTTCTCCACTTCTATTAACTCAAACCATTCACAAGTATGTGAGTCAAAATCATTGTCTTGGTTTGGCTAAGAAAACCTGAAACAGAAATTCCAAAACTGGAAAAAAAAAAAAAATTGTTCTGACATTTTCCTAATGAAGAGCCTGAGGGTTTTTTGTTGTTATTGTTGTTAAACAACACTGCATTTAGATATTGAACTGAATACATTTTTAAGGATAGAATCCTCCCTAAAGGAAATAAATTCATGAATTCTTTTTTAAAGAGTTAAATGGGATGTAATCTCTTAATCCAACCCTAATTTTCCTGTGGATTTTTCTTCCATCCAAATCATATTTTTAATGTAATTAATGGATGAATGAATTTAGCCAGGCTGATGAACTGGCACAGTGACAAGCCCCATTCAAAAAGCTAGTTCATTTATTTGGAGAGCTCAGGATCAGGAGCAAACTGCAGTCCTGAGCCTGCCAATTTTATGCCTATCCAAAAACCAATTTTGTATTGATGTGATGACTTGGTCTTTTCAGGCTGTGATTTATCCCAAATGACTATAGGAGTGAGACCTACAGTTGGCTTTCACCAGATCTGCTGCTTGTTATCGCCCTTCTTGCAGAACTTACTTATTTGCCAGCTGGTCGCCCACACGGCCATTCCCTCACCTATTTCATGAGCCAAGCAGCTTAAACCTATCCTGGACCCTTGGCATACTGCAGCCTTCTGCACTGCTTCTCAGCATTTCAGCTGGGCTTCAGTACATCAAGAAATCCTGGACAAATGTAAAAATCCTTAAATTATTCCCAAAACAGGCAGCATTGTTCCACTGTGTTTTATGAAGCTTGTCGTCACAAACCAACACTAAAACCGATCTTCCCAATGAGGAGGGAATCAAACGATCCTGTATTTTTAAAAGACACAAAAATCATTATTTTCTAAACATTTTTTTCAGTAACTATATTCAGAACATAGCCTGGATCCACTTACAAGACCAAGGTGATGAGATGATGACATTCTTGCAAAGTTTAATGGAATTTGAGCACCTAATTCCCTGAGGCTCCTTTGACAACTATATTCAAAGTCATTTCCCAAAGAGGTGATCTTTTTAAAGCAGTTTCTTTAGTCTGTGCTTGATACCTTTCTTCTTTCCTGTGCTAGTTGTTATAAATATTCAGTGATTTTTATGAGCCTCAGCAGACCAAAAATCATTTTCAAAGAACTCAGTTACATGTATTCACATATTTAAAAAACCCGAGGAGTTTCTTTGAAAGAAACATTATCTGAATTTCTCTATGTCTGTAACTAGTGAAAAGAACTGTTTTACAGCAAATAGTACTTTCAGTGAGGAACAAAGAAGCAGAAGAAAGGATGAGGAGATAGGAGGAGTGATATACGTTTGAAGAAATCCTGTTATGGATCTCTTGAGGAATACTTGTCTATCTCAACACAAAATGTCATTAAACTAAATTTGTTCAAGAGCTGATTGTGTGAGATAATGAGAGAAATAAGTCTCCACTGAGACAAACTGGCGGCTGTTTGCTCTCCATCCTATCTATTACATGTTTTCAATGAAGGGAAAGGGCAAGGAGAACTGTTACAATAACCCTAAAATATTGTGGTTTGTATTTCACATCTCCAGAGGTGAATTGCTAATGGGTGTTTCAGCTAATGCTTTTCCAGCCAGCTGGAGGCAGTAGAAACAAAAACTCTTCTGAAAACGGCAGGTATAAAACGGAACAATTCTAGGGCAGAGTAAGAGTGGGGGATGAAATCAAAGTATGGGTCTAGCTGTAATGAAAAAAAGACCACAGTACCTCTTGTATCATTGTGCATGCTTACCAGAACTGCCACTAAACAAAATGTGGCTTAGCTTGAGGCACAATCTGCGTATCACCAGCAAAGGGCAACACAGGACCCAAACACAAATAAATTCTCCATTACAGGGCCAGCAGCAGCTGCCTTTAGAGACCCCTGAGCAGCAGCTCCAATATATTCCCCATATATTCTGGTATCTTTTTGATAACCTTCTTTACCTTGTAGGCTTGTTTATTAAAAGGAATAAATTTCTCTCCTGAAACACAGGAATCCTAGCATATATTTCAAGCTAAAAGGGATAACCACACTCTGGGTTTTCCAAAAATCATTTGCACAACCGATGTGAAATATGTGCAAAAGTAACTTCAACAGTATAAAGTGTGTAGGTTTTAACACAGGAGTTAATAGCTTTCCTGCAAACCCGTTAGGGGTCCTCAAATTGTTTGGGCTGAAGAATAATTCACACACCTCAGCTGGAGCTGAGGTAGATTCAGAAAACACTGCATGCAATTCCATGGGCTGTGTTAGAGAAGTCCAGTAGATGCTGAACTCTAGGTGTTAAATCTATCCAATATCTATCAGTTTTCTCAATTTTGCCTCATGCTATCTGAAAAGTGGAACGTGCCACTTGAGTAATACCCACAGGGTAATCAATCACTGTAGGAGAAGATTGAAAGCAATCTGGCCTCCCACAGCAGGTTCAAAGCCACCAGCACCATTTATGGCACATGTTTTATGCATCTGTTATTCCATAGTGGGAAGCATTCAACAGATGGTTTCATTTTCACTTACATTAGGTATATAAAGTTGTAAGCTTGTTTGTAACAAGTGAAAATCAAGTTAGAGCTATTAAAAAAAAAAAAAAAAAAAAAAAAAAAAGTGCATTTATGACACCTACATTTTCATGAGGAGTTTGCTGCTAGTTTAATGAAATGTCAGGTTTCAAATACTCAAGGATCAGTGCTGGTAGGGATACAATGGATCCACCCTCCAAGCCAAGGTCAGAGCACTGCTGCTCCTCCATTTTTTTCTGCTGCAATTTACAATTAAATTACAATAAGAGCAGGCTGGGATGCTTTACATTACACAGAGCTTTTTCTAAGTAAAAAAAAATCAAGTTTTTCCAGAAGCTTACAATTTTCAAAACCCCAGTTTGGGGACCTAATTAGGTCAACCAGGAGACTTAAAAGGTGTAGTGACTGGAGATGAGGATCATCACCTCTGAGTGTAAGTAGACAAAGAGTGTCACCATATATTATTTCTGTTTATTTATTGCTTGAAAAGAGATTTTCAAATTACTTGAAAAAATATTACTTGAAAAAAAATATATATATATATAAAAAAAGCCTTCACTAGGTATTCAAGAAAGAAGTAGTCAGAATGCAAAATTATCATCATTATGGAGTGTTTGGGTTTGTATTGTGTTTCATGTTGCATTTTTAAGGTCCTTTTAAAATACTGCATGTCATACTTGGTCATTGACATAGTGGGGAAAATATAATGAGACCAATATACAAACAGAGAACTGCAAACAACTCTAATCATATTTGAAACACAATTCCTTAACAAAACAAAAAAAATGTTTTCAAAATATTCTTTTCATATTTTCTTTTTATTTAAAGAAAAAATGGTTTGCATTACAAATCAGAATAAAAACAACACAAAAATTCAGCACTTCTTGCTTTCAATAAATTTTGCATTTTCACCCTCCCTGTCTCCATGGTGCAGTTTGCCTTTGTTCTTTTTCTGTCCCTTTATTATTTGAGACATGTTCCAGTGTTATTTGAGGAGTGTTTCAGTCCTTAATTCTTCCTCAGGGATAGCTATAAGTAGATTGACAGCAGAAAAGAATCGTGTGAGAACTTAAACCAATGAATGAACTTTGGCAATAATGCAGATGTTTTTTCCTGTTTCATAATGAGACAAAAGGTCCTTGTTCTCTAAGATGGAAACACCACGGAAGCAGAAGGACAAGTTCTCACGTACCTCCACAATGACTCCACCACAGTCTTTTAATTTAGGTTATAAAAGAATTCAGTCTCCACAGCCTGCCCAGTGGCTCCCTTTCTCACCTGGGCTACCAGCCAGGCAGGCAGGCCTGGGTTCCCTTACACATCCAGATGTGGCCACCAAGGACAGAAATGAAATGAAATCTACTGAAATGGCCACTAAACAGTGATTTAAACAGAACAGGCTTTCAGACAGCTTCTACCCAGTTTTAATGCTAGTTTACAGCTAAGATAGTGGCTTAGTATTTGGAAATGGCTTGCTAGGTAGTAAGTAATGAAATGCAAAAAGGTGAATAGCTTTTCTAAAATTCCAGTTGTGAATGCACAGGTTAGAAAAGTGTGTAACAATGTGCAACAATGAAAGCCAAATATTCTTGATATTCCTATAAACACTAAATTCCTTTGGAATTCTTGTCAAAATACTCATTTTCAATGACTGTTGCGTAAGTGAAAGTTTCATGAAATTATTGCCCAGTGTCAGCAGCTTCCCACCTGCCAACCTCCCTTTGTTCATGTGTCGTGACACACAGAAAAGTTTCTGATAGACTGCTCACCGATCAGGTGTTGCTTTGTGCCTTTCCATCATGTTCCCTTCTTCCAAAATAATGAATCCATATATAAATATATAAATTCCCAGGAAAAGAGTTCTAACTGTGATGAAACAAAGTTATTTTATCTTCACATGTTAAGCAGCAAATGATTTGCACATAATAGACAAGATGACAGAGCTGAGTTGAAGCATAGTTTCTGAATACAGATGTTTCAAAAGTGAATATAAGAGTGGATTTGTGGTGGCCTTGGGGGGAAAAAAATGAAAAAGTGAAACGTTTCTGACAGTGATGGTTTCAGTACTTTTCTTGCTTTTTGGTGTGTTTTTTTTTTCATCATCAAGTTTCACCCAAGGTAAAAATCATTTCCGTTGCTTGAGGAATCAGTCAGAGAGGCACTGGTGAAATGACCTGGAAATGAGCAAATGTGGGAATGCGGCGCTGCAGGCCCAGCACAACTCTGCTGCCGCCAGCACCATGTGGCCACCTCCACCACGCCACCAAGCTGCTGAGAGGTCCTCAGAGCCCCCACGAGCACCTCTCCCTCCCCATGACACACATCAGGAGGGAGACCAGCTGCCCTGAGCATGTCCTGAGCATGAGGACTTTTAATTTCCTGGTGATGTTCATCCATGACCTACGCAAACCAGCTTCTTAGCGTGCCAGCCTTTTGAAGTAAACTGCTTTTCCCCCTATTATATTCCCCTATATTTGTTCCCTAGTCCATTCACAGACAGGTATCCCACCTCCCCTTAGCATTTATGATGATAGTGAAGCAGATTTTGGGGGGCTTTTTCTGCTCTCCTGGTCACCATGAGGTGCAGGGAGACCTCTGCACCTGTCCCCGTGCACCATTGCACCTTGCTCTCCCCACTGGGACAAGAATTCTCTTCTTTGGGCAAGCTATTCTGGTAAGCCCCCTGGTTTGGACTGTTTGTTTGTTTGCTTGTTTCTTTGTTTTTTTGGCAATGTTCAGTTGAAACAGTTGGTTCTGCTAGAAAATGGTGTTCTGCTGCGACATCTCCTGGGCTGCTTGCCTGGAAGGCTCTTCCCAATTGTGGGCTCTGCCCATGAGGACGGATGGGAGCTGGCAAGTCCTGGGGAGGGAGAGGAGCCAGAGGCAGGAGTGGTGGGAGGAGGAAGGCCTCAGAGGGTGAAGGAAGGCCATGGCAGCCAGCAGGGATAGCTCCTGCCAGCCTCACAGGGTGGAAAGGCCTGCACTGAAAGCTGAGATCTCAGCTGGTGTGTCAGAGACATGGCAAAGAGAAGAGACCCATTTTGGTTCTTTATGAACAGAGAATCCTCTCATGCCTGCTCGCAAAGCACAGGTTGTTTTTATTTCTCAAGGTGCAAAGCATAGAAAACCATAGCCCAAAGCATCCCCTCTCCTGCCTGATTAGCTTCTGTACCTAGAGCTGAAGATGTTGTGGGGACTTGGCCTGACCAGTGCTGCTGCCCTCCTGTTTTACTGCTCATGGACATGGCAGTGTCTGCTAGCTCAGGCATTGCTTCCCATACGACTGACAGCAAATGTCTGTGCTGCTGGATCGCCCAATATAACACGCTTTGGATGAAGTAGGGACATCCAAATGCTTTGGATAAGGTATAAAGTTTCTCAAAGCAGAGAAAATCACATTTTCCCAGCTTTGTAGCTGTGTGCTTTCTGTGTGTCTCTCTATCCTTTCTCTTTCCACAGAACCAGTGTTTCTGAATTGCATTTTTTTCTTGCCAAGAGAACATTGTCAGCAAGACAAGGGCTGGTGATTTTCTTCTTCCTGGCTATAAACTGGCTAACATGTTTCAGGACTAACACTTTTCTAACCTGTGCGTTCACAACAATTTTGTAGCCACGTCTTACAGCCATATGCGCAGAGGGAGGATCTGTGCTTAAGAGGAACTGTGCTTTGGAAAGCAGCTATTAATATTCCTTCCTTCTTGCCCCAGGATTTGAGGGCTTGGTTCACTGCCTGGCTGGCTGCAGCCAGGGTGCAGATGGCAGTCAGGGAGGGGATGAAGCAGTCTGCTCTTCAAGGGGTGGACAACAGGACCAAGAGTGACACCCCCAGCTGGGGCTGCAGCCTCCCAGTACCTGGGCAAGAGCTGAGGAGAACCACGGACAGGGTCTGCCACAATCCAGATTCCCAAGCAAGCACACAGTGATGGGGCAGCTGCAAATCAGTACAGTCGAGGCATAGGGTGGCTGCAGAGCAGCACGGCAATTCCCTGCCCTGTGATTTTCAGTGCCCTGACCACACCACTAGCCATCCCCACCAGCACCAACACAAGGAGGCTCCGGGAGCTGCCTGGCCCCCGCCAGATGGTTCTTCTGTAGCAGAAGTGTTTAATTCTTGAATTATTGGCTGCACTTTGCCTTAAAAATAAAATGTACAAAATCAGTGTGTGTTGCAATATTGAAATCCGACAGCAATATTCTGCACAGGGCAGTGTGGTTATTAACACAGCTGTTGACAGCAGTTATGCTACCTTTCTTTGTAAACAGCACCACAGCTGCTGATACGAGGTGAGATAAATAAACATGAGCAAGATCACTCTTTAATATCTGGGCAGTTTTGTATGGCAAAGATGTCTTGAGTCTGCATACCAGTGCCTGGGGATTAGATAGACCAGGGTAATTGACATTAATGGCAATCTTGTGGCTCTGTCGGAAGCGTGCTGCTGAGGAACATGTAGCAGATGCAAAAAGGTCATGGAGTGGCATCTTTCTACATGATGGCTCCTATGTTATGGGAATGCTATTTCCCTGAAAACTGCCCATCCCAAGAAGTGTGTTCGCATATTAATTCATGCTTTCATTTGCATATTGATTTATAGAAGGAGAACTTTCTGAGAAATGGCATCCTGAAAGACTTCATGGGAAGAACTAGGGAACTGCAGACAAAGGATTATATGTCATTTTATTTAGTGGAAAAATAATATATTCATCAAAGCAATTTCATAAAAGTTACTAGGATGCAGCTTAGCCTTAATTTGTATGTGCAAAATCACAGGACTTGTTCCTACACTGTCAGTCCAGCTATGTTATGGCCATCATTGCCATCACTGGCTATTGGCAGCCATCACTATTTGATTACAAACCCACACATCCATGCATGCCTCCCAACAGGCTCCGATTTCATTGTATTAGCATACTTTAAGCAACATCCTGCCAGATCTGTCATGGATACCAGACCTTGAAAGAAAATTCACGTAGCTGCAGTTTAGAAACCATAAAATGTCTGCTGTTAGCTCCCTGCTTAAACCAGTGACAATCACGTACTACATCATCATGTCAGGCTGTGTTAGGTTTCATTGTACGAGCAAAACAGAAAAGCAGAGATCTGGCTCTCGTTGTTGAGTAAAGATCCAACAGTTAGTAGGGAGGATTTCTCCCATTCTGCTGGCTGAATTTCAGGATGAGCAGTTAATTGCCTTCTGCCTCAAATTGTCCTTCAAATTCAATAGATACAGGATATTTTTTTCCCATATTGCCCCAAGATAGTTTGCAGTGAATGATGTACTTTGTAAAAAGACTGTTGTTTCAGCCCAGAAGGGGCTGCAAAGTGCTGTTGGATAAAAGGATAAATCTTTAGACAGTTCCTTAGAAAACTGTGCTGAAAAGGACAATAAAAAGGTACATTACAATAAATTTGTTATCAAGATGATCTGAGTTCTGAGAAAAAATATATTTTGAATATGTGATCATTCAGTTAAAATGGGCAAAATCACACTTGGTACACTTAGGAATAACTGCAATTGTTTTTTATTTATTTATTAGAAATTAACAGCCCTGAAAGGGCTGCAGCTTGCCCGGATTTTAATGACCTTTTTTGTCATTAGATCCAAGCTGAGCCCTCCACAATATTTTAATCCACCTTGGAATCATTGGTAAAGAGAAATCAGAAGTGATAGGGATGAAGCCAGATGTCATCCTTTGTCCTAGCTGAACCAAGCAGTGAAGCAAGCGTGCTGCTTCAGTTGCAACATGGGTTTGCTGACGTGATTAACACAAAGCCTGGCCATTAATGTAATGGACGATGACCGTGTGTGACTAAGGTCAGGGATGCACGCACACCAAGCAGGTCTGCCGCATGGGTCCTGGAGTTTGTCAGCAATTGTTCAAGCCCTGGAGAGGAAGTGATGCTCTCTGGCAGCTCCATCTTACCAGCGGTGATTTCCAGGGATGCACGCCATGGCAATGTACCCCCATTAGCATGCAGAGCACCACGGTAGAGCTGCCTTGTGGTAAAGGAAAATAAGGGCATTGGAAGTTGTGGGGAAAGCATCAGGGAGAGAAGCTGCATGTGTGCACAGCGGAGGAGGAGCTGCCCGAGGAAGAAGTGAACTTGAGGGATAGAAAAACAAAAGAGGTCTTAGCAAATTCTGCAGCCCCTTCTACATCTGACAGACAAACCTGAATGCATTTGGGTAACGTAAGCAAAAGGAGCTGAACTGGAGAAGCGCTGTTATTCAAGAAGGGATTGAAATAAACTGGCACTAGAAAGCTTTCAGGTTACTTCTAGAATAGCCCAATTTTGGTATGTGACATATAGATAACCGAGATATTATCTAAGGTGATAAACTTGTTTTAATCTTAACTTCTCCGAAGCAGCAAATTTATCTTCCTTTTATTTTCCCATTTGGGCTCTTTCTCTTTATTTTCAGATAGGCGTTTAAACTCATTGAGGTTGTAGTTTTGCTTGATATAGCTTTGAACTGGCACTCTGGACATATAGCTACCCTGACACATGAGCAGGTCAGAAAATGTCCTGTGAAATCATCACTTGGGAAATATCACCTTCCAACTGAAGATCTCACCAAACCAGCCCTACTCTAAATTTTCAGGAACATTCAAAAAATGCTCATATTTCAGGTATTTTGCATTTTGTTGCATGTAATCCACCTGCTTTCCATGACATTCTTAAAAGACAATCCCAAGGCTTTTGAATGAATTAATGCTCTTTTTTCTTTTTGTGGAAGAGCTTCATTTTATAAGACAAAAGGCTTTATAATCCCCTCTTCTATTTCAGAGGAATATTCACACCAAATAAGAATTTGTGCTTTTAGAACCAAATCATTTTATCTGTGGGAGGAGAATTTCTTCATCCAGAATCAAGCCTGAAATCTCATAAAAATTTCCAATAACCGGGGCAGCATGCATAGAAAACAATGCTTCATATGTGTGTTTTGTGTATATAAGAGAAAAAATATTGACTGCTGAGAGCACCCTTTGCCTGTCCGGATGTGTTTAATGCATCCTTAACAGAGGGCACCTTGGCAGAAGGGAGGGACAGATGTAGAAGGAGCAGAAAATGCCTCAGCTCCTACAGCACTAGGGAGTTGGGGATAGATAGAGAGCATCTATCACCTGCGATAGCCTGGATTTGGATGCTGTATTGACCTCCAGACCCAGGGCATAAGCTGCATCACCTAATTTAAAGCCACCTCTATCAAGCACTGACAGTAGCATATCTTTTGCTGATGGCTTTTACTATCTGAAAAAATAGCAGGAGTTACGTAATGTAGCATATTCTCTTTGAATCACTTAAAAAGAGAGGAGAAGAAAAAAAAAAAAAAAAAGAGAGAGAGAAGAAAAGAAAACCTTTGCTTTAAAAGGGCTTTGATACTGGGGAAAATTTTGAAAGGAGTTAGGCTAAAAGCATTTGCTTCACATTAACAAGAGTTCTCTGTGGTCCAGCATTAGCACAACTGTGATTCTGCTCTGACCTCACACCTCTGGAGATGACAAAGAGCAAGATGCTCCCCTCAGGGTGAGGCTGGATGTCCCCATGCTGCAGTATAGGTCACGGACCTATACTGCAGCATGGGGGTAGCACTGACCCCCAAGAGCAGATGGAAGACTGGAGCAGAGGGTTTTGTTTCACCTGAAGCCTTTGCAGACCTCTCTCCACCCTGGCATAGCATGGGAGGTCTAACACAGCGAGGGAGAGGTGCACACTCCCCACTGTGCTGGATGTTGAAGGGCTTTGCCCACTTCACAGCCACTAACTAGCAGGGAACACATCTTAACCTTTCTAGAAAACCATGGGTCTGACTCTCTTAGCCTGAAGACCTCCTTTTGACCTGGTCCTGGTGCATGCTGAGCAGTGCCCAGCCTGCTGGGAGCCTTGTTGCAGCTGCTTGGGAATGCTCAGCAGGGAGGCAGGGGAAGGGCCAGTGCATCCCACGCACAGACCTCCCCATATCCTGCTCAGAGCACGCACGTGGACATGCTGCTGTGTGTGCTCACATGGGCATTTAACCTTTCATTTTCCCAAAGTAGCCTCCCCTTTTGTAGTCCTTCATAAACAACACGTATAATAGCTGCTGCACTTGAATTACAAACCCACCCCCAGCCTCCTTTGTGCAGCACCAGGCAGGGTGAGAGGCTCTGGTTTCCTGCATTTCTGGCAGGATGTTGGCAGTGGGGCTCTGGGCTCGGTGTGTATAGCTGATCTCCTGCTGGAAACCTCCACTGCAGAGGTAAGTCAGCTCTACAGTTGGTGCCTAAAGGTCTGGAGTGAAGCAAGCATGGATCAAGCAAGAGGACAACACAAGAATGGTCTTTATTTTTGCAGGATGGAGCAAATTGCACGGTAGCAGGGCAAACAGAGCTATGTATGGATGAGGATTTTATCCCAGTTCTCCTAATGAGGTCTCCATGTGTGTTGAAGCAGCCAGATCTCTTCCCTCAGCCACCTCCCCACCGCTCCCCTTGGCAGGCAGCCCCGGGCTGGGATCTGATGCTCTGCAGACCAGTGGAGCTTGCATGCTGCCTGCTCTGCGCCCACTGCACATCTCCAGTCCGTCCCTGGAACGAGCATCATCAAATGTCAGTTTGCCTGACTCATTCCTGCCTGGAGAGGATGATGGAGTATTGAGCTTGCTTTCTACCTCTTGGGTGTGTGTTTGAGTTCCTGTGAGTCACACATTCCAGTCTTGGTCTCCTTGGGGTTCAGGCTGCTTTCTAATTTCTCTCTGTGATACAGTAAAGATGCACTGTCCGTGACCTATTTTTGAAAATGAAGCTAATTTTTTGTCTCAATCCACTTCCTTCCAAATGCCTTCACTATACATTGCTGTTCTCCATGTCGTAAGCACACAACATGAGCCCCATCATATGCCTACATGTGTGAAAGGATACTTCTTGTGCATTATTCAACCTTTCTTCCCTTTTACTCTGCCTTCCGGGACAAAGTGGACTTCACTGCAAACACCAGATTGTTCAGGAGACAAATTGCTGCTTTTGTGGAGTACATTTTCCGGCAGACATCCTATTTAGCTTCTCAAGCTCTTGGTCCCATCTGAAGACAGTCATTCATCAGACAAGCCTGCCTCATGGGCTGTCAGCATGCTGAAGGAAAGCCTTGAAAAGAGAGCACGGTGGAAACAAATCAAGTTCTGGCCCCACCTGAGCAGCCAGTGTTAAATACACCTCAGATCAGAGGTGCTGGACCATCCCATGGAGAAATTTTCCCCACTGTGGTTATCCCAGCACCCATCCAATGCCATACTCAGCCCCTACAATGGATCACAATGTGCTCAAAGGGCAGAAGCATGTTACAGATGACAGGATGCTAAATATGAAATTTGTTTTGTTTTGTTTTTTTTTGCTTGTTCTTAACCACAAGCTGCTTGCCTTTTTTTTTAGATGTTTACCATAGTCTGCATATGCTATGAGAAGATTTATATCTCAAATCTGCAAACAGCCATTTTTGAGGAAGTAAACAAACAACAAGCATCTGACTGGAAGAGAACTTGTTTTTCTTCATTTCTGAAAAGCCACTGAAGGGTTATGGACATCGCTATTTGAATAACAGATAATAAACACAGTGAAAACACAGTGAAAAATAATTCAAACTAAAATAAAAGATGCATACAGCATCTCGTTGGAAAAGTTTTTAAAAAATGGGCTTGCAAAACCATAAATAAAGTGAAAACATGGGTTGAAATTGTGATTGCAGCCTTGCCCATGGAATTCCTTTGTGGTAACTGAGAACAAGCACAGCCCTTCCTGTTACCTTCACCTGGAGAGCAAGTGCAGAGAGAGTGCTGAGTGCTGGAGGCAAGGCAGTGAGCACTGATGGGCGCTAGACAGGCAGCCATGCACCCTGCAGGATGAAACCCCACCACTGGCATTTACTGCTGTGTCTCTGACAGTCTGGTATTCCCTCTGAGCATCTCCTGGGCCAGGGCAGAAGCAAAATATCTGGGGAGAAAGAGAACTGAAGTGGCTCATGCACACACATAGCAGAGCCGGTCCCCAGTGCCCAAGCTGACACCTTCTCTTCATTTGCACCCACACGCTGTGTAGTGCTGTTGGAAGGCTAAGAGAGAAAAAACACAGATGATGGGTAACACAACATAGAAGGGAAGATAACACTGCCTGCGGGGGTGGTTTGGCAATGAAGGGAGCTCTCCACAGCCTTCCCTTGGTTAGGAAAATAGGTGAAAAGTGACAAGAAACGAAGTAGTGAGCCAATATTAATGGGCTCCAGCAAAAAAATCAGTTTTGCCAGATCTCAGTGTTCATGTCTGTATTTAAATGTTATTAATTTCTAGTCGTTTCAGCATCAGGCACCAGTTGTAAGTGCAGTGCTATAAAAGCCAATGGAGCCAGGACAATTCATATGTAATTCACCATGACTGCACAAAACACTGGTAAAAAACAGACAAGCAGCATGCACTAATAAATTTTGCTTTTGGAATAAGTACTTCAAGGGGATACTTGCTTTCCATGTTCATTTGTTCCTTCACCAGAGCCTGACATTGAACTGAAATTATTCCGTCTCATTCAGAGAGCAATCTAACTGAACACAGTAAAATGCACTTCAGCTTTATTACTGAGAGAAGACAGTGTTTAACTGGCCACAGCATGAGGAGAGGTGAAGCGATGACATTATGGGTGTCTGCTTCACAGGTGGGGCAGTGCTGCGGAACCATTACAGGGGATTTCTGAGATGCTAAGAACATTAAATGGCTGAACAGCTTATCCAAAGGTGATTGCTTTTCCCATCCCAGGTCCCTCGTGGTACAGAAACATTATCTTATTACTCTCGAAATCACTCACGTAGCTTTTTTTTTAATTGTGATTTGATTTGGCTGCGAGGTACCATGCTGACCATCCGGAGCCTGCTGGTTCTGCCCAATGCACGCAGCCCCACCGACAGCCTCGTGTGCCAACACAGGCAGAGCAGCCCCTGAGACTGAAGACATCTCTGGCTATGCAAGGAGAAAAAATATCTAAATTAAAAACATCTAAAGAATAAACCATGTATGGGGTGGTCCAGCCATAATGTGAGGTCACCCTGTGACATGTGGCAGTGCAGGAGATCCTACAGGCTTTCTTCTCTGCAGAAAGCTTCAAATTCTGGAGAAATTGGCCATGAAGAAAGTGAGGATATCAGTAAAATAAAATAAATACTTTTAGGAGTTGAAGACAGAACGGCTCAGGTTTCTGTTCTGAAATGCTCCAGAAAATGAAAACTGTACCTTGATCCATTTTTTGATTTGTTCTGACAAATTCAGACTAAAATTAATTTAAACAATTCTCCCTCACCACACACTCATTTCAATATTTCAAAAAGGCCACATATAGCTGGACCACAGAGATGGAACGCAGCTCATTTTCATTTCAGGCCATCTTGTACAGCAAAACTCCCACTCAGAGAAACTAGAAACACAAAGATTTTTTTTTTTAATATCACAGATAATTTTAAATGTACAACATTTTGCGAGAAAACCCAGTTCTGCAGAGTTGCTGCAGGCAATTCCTGCTTCAAAGCAGGCAGATATGATGCCTGAAGCTAGACTCCAGAAACCCTCTACACAGTGGGTTGGGAACACAATTTGATGTGTTCTGTGTGTTCTTGGTGTGAGACAAAACTGGTGTGAATTCCCCCAGCCTTCTGTGCAAGGAGGCGTTCCTGAGTTAGGTTTGTGTATCGCAGCCCCAGGCACCAACTCACCAGTGTTGATCTTTGCTGCTGGCTCCATGTCACGGGTGGACTACCAACTCCTCTTGTTTTCAGATTTGCAAAACCCCCTCCTGCCTCTGCCCCATCTCTTGCCTCACAGTGAATAGAAGCTCGAGCTGGCTGTTTCCCTTTTAGTTTTGTCGAATGAGTCCTATCAAGCTGTGACAGTTTTAATAGGAAAGGCTTCTGCTGACTTTGTTTCCTGGATGGCATTGCTGGAATTAACCCAAACTCATGCATGGAAACCAGCGATTAGCAGCATCTTCCCCTTCTGACACTGGGGTTTCCACTTATTACAAAATAATAATAATAATAATAATAATAATAATAATAATAATCCAGTTTAATCTTCTCCTTGTTATTGTTCCATAATAAATGCTTGACATTGGACACCTTCATGGCCAGTGGGTCTGGGAATGGAAGATGCTGGGCTCTCGGCTCCCATCCCCAGTTTTGTTCCCCACTTGCATGTAACTTTTCTGTTAAATAATGTGTATTAATGATGTATTCTTGATGCCTGCTCACATGCTACTCTGCCTTGTGTCCCACTGTCCCTCTGCACAGAAGGGTCAGCCAACTCTGCCCCAAAGCTCAGCAGCTTTGGAGCTTCTCCCCAAAACAACCATACATTTTCAAGTGGGAAACACAACTTTCTGGTTCTCATGTTCTCTCACACTGAACTGTTCTGACTGACACTTTAAAAGTTTGTAGATTTGCCTGAGGCATGTATCCAGCATAGAAAAAAACTCTATCAAAACGGTTGAGGTTCAGCAAAGAGATAAGCAACTGAAAAAAAGGGTTTTCTAAGGGAAACATCAGACAGTCTTAAGGTAGTCTGGAATCACATTGTGTTAATCAGCTGGAGTGCCATGCGTGCAGAAGTTTGTGGTCTCGTGTACGCCAGGATAAATCTAATGCATATCCCAGGGAATAAATTATATCACTGCAGATTTATTCAGCTGTAATAGATCAACATTTGTCCCTGAGTGACTCCAAATTTGCTTTCCTATGTGCACAGCCTCTTCCCTGCTAATGTGCCCCCATGGGAGGGAACACCACTTCTGCTAAGCAGGAAATGGGGGGAGCTACCAATTGGCTTTTGCTTGATGTTAGAATTTCAAGCACTTGAAGTGTACAGATGCTCTAAGATAGTGCCTCCTGTCTTGAATGTAGATATGTAACCATGCTCCCATATGGAAAGAAGTGATAAATTTGAATTGAGAATCTGAAACTGAAACTCAAGAGGACTCGTACCTCTGTATTTCTCACCCTAAAATACCTTGCCATATTAAAACATCTCTCTGTCTCCAGAAAGAGATTCTTTGTCCAATTGCTTGCAAGCATCCTCCATGCTTTAAGATGCATCAGGAGTGAAGTAGCTGCTCACATTATCCTGCCCAGCTCAGAACTCAGATTCACAAAGCCCAAATATTTAATAACTCTCTTTTATAATCAGCAGGTAGTCCATGGGATGACCAAGATAACAGAAAAAAAAATGATCTTATTTTCTACCAAACATTCCTCAGCTCTAGCTGAAGGCTGGTGTCCATGCCCAGACGCACAACTTGTCCTGAAGTGGTAAACACTGGTTTTGATTAGAAAATTATTCTTTCTTCAGTTCTAGCCTCACAAGGCAGAATTACTGCTTGTCAGCTCAGATTGGAGAAAAGTCAGAGAGCGGCCTATTAAAGGGAATATTTTTCTGTTTTAATGAAAAATGCTGTTTGTTGTATTTTTGTCTATCGTCTTTGAAAGCAAATGTTTTACTGCAAGGCTCTGACTGCAGTTATCCATCACTGGGGAGTCCAATGGTGGAGAACAGCACTTATAGCATTAAAAATGTATTCTCTGTGTGTCAAACCAAAAAAAGCATGCCTCTTGGCAGCCTTCGTGGCCTCATTTTGGCTGTAGAATGAATAAAATCAGGGCTTGCACTGAAATTCCAGCATCTGCTCCTGCTGTAGCCCCTGTTATCCAGGAAGGTTACACAGGGAGGAAATTTGGGCAGCACTTGAGGACCTGAGACCCTCGGTGTCCCTTCTGTCAGCCTTGCTGAGCAACCCAAGGGCTCAATGGCTGTTTGCAGCAGCTAACCCACATCTGTCTGTGGTGAGCAGGCCGCACACCGTGAGACCTATTCATTAGTTTATATTCCTTGCACAGCATTTCCATGAACTGCATGCACAAGCCACAAGCCATGCTGTAACCGTGCATCACTCCAGGCTGCAGGCTGGAGCTCGTATCTGCCTGAGATAACTTCAAGACTGAGAAAGTTTCTCTGCAGCATTACATATAATCGCTTTATTTTCCTTAAAGAATAAAAGTAAAAGGGTCATTTTGACTAATTGTAGTTGAAACAACCAGTTTGTTCAGGAGTTATGGATCCAACTAAATGTTTATTTGCTGCTATCAGAAGCAGCAGCATAGCAAGAAGATGCCAAATTTCACCAGTTGCAGCCTGCTGAGTGGGAAAAGACGCACACAAAATAAGGGAGCCCTTCATAATAAATGAGGCATTTGGCCTCAGAAATTAAATTGTCCTTTCAGAGCCCAGAAAGAGCTTCTCCAAAGTGACAGCCCTCTTTCCTCCTTGGCCCAGCACCCCCAGGTTTGTCACTGCGGTTCTGGGGCACCACTTCTGCAGCTGCCCACTACCTGCAGCTGCTGATCTGTTTTAAAAGATAGCACATAGGGAAGTAGTGCTCAGAAATGATTATCTGTTGGCCGTGAGCAGGGGAAAGCCATAAAATATGTGCCGAAGCCCTCAGCCACCCCACCCATCCCACCCCTCTCCACAAACGCTCAGCTGCTGCAGACCCCAGGGGCTGTTACTGGTGACCGTTCCCTGTATTTAATTTTGAGCACTGCAAGCACACAGGGATGGGAAGAGATCACCAGTCGTTTTGAAAAAGAAAGTGACTGAAATATTGAACTCTCCATTGATTAGCGCCTGTGGCATGCAAAGCCTTTCTTTCATTGCCTTGGTGGTGCAGCATAAGCGCAGGCATGCTGCAGAGTGTGGGGCTCAGCACCACTCTGCCGCCTCCACCCTGGTTTACACCCTGTGTAAAGAGTGGGAGTCTGGCCCCTCAATGGTGTATTTTTTTTCCAGAATGCAAAGACTGATAACTTGAGTTTATATTCTATTTGCTCTTATCACACAACTGGCTCTTTGCTTCAGTTAGGTGCAGGAGATATGCACAGTTGCGTGTTAGAACTGAGTAAATACCACAAAATCAAATAAATTGCTGAAAATAATTTTTTTATATGGGAAGGACAGATGCTTTGCAGGGCTCGAGGAGCACTATTTCAAGCAGCATGCATGCCACAACTGTCCAAAGGATTTGGACAGCTTTTTAGCCCAGCCTTGAAAATGTCTCAACCAATACATTCCCTGTGGCTCTCCCCATCCAGCTTCAAACAAGCATCACCCGCCTGCAGCCTGTGAGCTTTGAGGGCCCAGCAAACATATGCAAGGGCCTAGTCAGGACCAATGCTGAAAAGTCTGCCTGCACCAGAGCAGCTGGGGTGGAGACAGGACCTGGTGCTGCCCAGAGAGTAAAAATTGCCAGTTCAGATCAAATCACCTTCCTACCATTTGTGTTATCCTATGTTATTTGGGGAAAAGGGGGCAGAACGGAGAGAACATGCATAAAAGTCATGGAAGGAGGAAGAAGGAACCTGCTTCTGCTGAAAGGCAGCAAGAATCAGCAGGCAGGAACTGATGTCCTGTGGCAGGCATACGAAAATGCCACTTAGAGGGATGGAAGCTAACTTCAGGAACTTATTGAATATATTTTAAAAAATTAACTGGCACTTTACAATGGTACAGAGTAAAGAACACAAGTGGAATTACTAAATGTCTGGTAAAGAGCTTCCACAGGACCCTCAAAAAAATAGCAAGACAGTATGTGTTGTCCTGCAGGAATTAGGTTAGCACCTGCATTTGTTTCCTTGTTGTCACTTGGTAAAGGTGAGTTTAATCTGTGCAAAATACCTCTGAGTTCAGACCTCCAAATGTGGATGCAGAAAACTAAGCCACTTTAGTGAAAAAGTCAGGTTTAAATACCAGGAAATTCTGACAACCAGTACTATGCAAAAGGCTGTATTTTCCAAAGCACTGACCAAAATATATTTCCTTCATATAAGGGAAAAAATGCAGGCACCTTCTCAGCCAATTCATCCAAATCAATGTTTATAAAATTTATGCAAGGCAAATTTTAGGCATGATGCTGGCTCTATTTATTGTGCTTTAAAAGTTCCATGCTAAAGTTTTAAGCTTTTTAAGTGCACATCCCATGACTATTTTCTGCTGGTCGCCAGGAAATGCTTTTACTAGTACTACATTTTACCACAAGGCTATCTATCATTATATTTTCTCCCTTCAAACAAGAAAAAAATATGACTGAAAGTTTCTGCATGATGTCTTTCTCGTCAGAATTTGTCCTCTTATTTTGAATAATTTTTTACATGAACAAAATGCATTGAAAGTGTTCTATTTTCTAAGGGTTGTAAGGATATTTAATTAAAATATTTCTGAAATGTTCATTATTATAAGTATCTTTCTTACTTAGAAAATGCTGGTATTCTTTAAGTTGTATGTGTTAATTTCAAAGAAATTACCTTAAACTGTTGCAAGTAAATTGGAAAAAATATGAAAACGGGTTAGTTTTAGTCCCTACAAAATAGATATGAGCTTGAAATTTGAACTTTTTGCTCAACAGTAATTTCCCCCTCTTCAGATGTGGCTTTTTCCTGGGGGCTCCTCTTATCTCTGTCCCTTCCCACCCCAGTGGAGTGAGCACAATGCCAGCAGGTTGAGGGGCTGCTGGAGCATGATCTGCTCAGCAGAAGACACAAATCCACAGCAAAGTCTAACAGAGCTTCAGGACAGCGAAGAGAACCTAACACAACCCTAGAAAAGCAAAGAGAACCAAAACCAAATGGTAAAATTTACGTCTTGGAAATCATCACAGAAATCGTTACAAAAGACTTAGAAAACTAGAAAGTGAAAAATAAATAAATAATAGCACTTTCAAGTCTTTTTTTTTTTAATTTAGAACACTTTTTGCTGAGCAATTTCAAAACACATTATATTTTAATAGCCTTCTGAATGCCTTTCTCGGGCATACCCATTCTCCACCCCAACCACCACTCAGCACAATGCAGGGGCCCACCTGCATTTCCAACAGGCTGTTGTCAGCTGCGCTCCTCAGCTCGAGGTCACATCCGAAGGACTGCTAACATTAAGGGCCTACCAGTCCGATGGGTTTGTCCATTTAATGCATGGAATGCAGCCCCAAATCATTTTCTGTGGTCTGCTTACATAGCAGAGAGTGATGGCAATGTAAGTTCATTTCTTTTCACTTGAGCTTTCTTTTTCCATATATCCTCTGAATCTACTAAATGAGAATATGGTGTGTGTGTGTGTACATCTGAAAGTAAAATTGTTAGTAGCAATACAGAGTGGCATACAAATGAATTAGAAAAGGGTACCATCAGAAACTCCTTTATTAACAAAGAAAAGAACATTAAAAACAGGCAAAAATGTTTTGGTGTCTGAAGCCATGATTGTCTCCCTCTGAAACTGAGGGAAGTTTTGCAATGTTACTTTAGCACTGTGAAATGTTTGATTTCTCTGCTCACATCAGTGGAATAACACAGGAAGCAAATTCTTCTTTCATTCTGTGTCTTTATGCAAGATTTCAGAGTGTTTCCTTTTCTAAGGAAAGTGTGAAATGAATAGGAATTCAATGATCTGAAAATCAAGGGGTGGGAACAGGAAAAAGGTTTGAACAATCTAATCATTTAATGCGAGTCATATTAAATGATTTCATTTTATTTTCAGTAGTTATCTTCTTTGTCATTATTTTCAAATTAAAGATCTAATTCAAGTTCTAAAACTGTAATCTGAAAAGTTAAGTAAATTAAAAAATTGTTTTGAAAAAGTCAAAATATCCTCTAATAATATTTTCAGCCAACACCCAGTAACAGTTCCAGTTTTGTTGGACTGGAGATATTCAAACAGGAAAAAAATCCAACTGGTTTAAAGGGGCACATGCTGACATGATAAATAGAGGAGACCTGAGAGAAATAAATATTTGAGTTATCTGGCACAAAGCAAAGTGTAAGCAAGCTATACAAGTCCCCTACCACTCCTATTATTGCCAATTTCATTTCTTTCCAGGTCAAATCTCTTTGATCCCCACGTTGTCTTCCTGTGTGGAACCAGACAGACACCCCGACGCGAGGGGCAGCACGGAAGCAACGCAGTTGACTCCAGTCGCAGTATTTTGCTGTATTTGCTGTAGTGCAGCATAACAGGCAAGAATATATTATGTTATGTGCTTTCATCTTTTGGAAGTTATGGAATAGCCAGCATTGTTTTCCTTATTCTTTAGGTTACATTTGTTGTGTGGCCATGAGCGATATCACCGGGAACACTTGTACTATCATTATACTAACCAACAAAATATTTCCTAGAATCATCTGTCTCTCGAGATACTAATCAAAGAAGTTATTTGAAATTTCAGTCAGATGGGTGCTTCTGAAAATTATTCATTTGAAAAAATCCCGGACTGGAACCCCATAACTACATTATTAGAACTGTACATCAGCAAAGGCATTTACTCTTCCATCCTCTTTTGTACGCTTTGTTAAGTCAGAGACCCAAATCAGCATGAAATGCTTGCCAAGGGAACGGAGAAATGTATTCAGATTTAATCTAGTGATTATGGTTCACTCGTTGCAAACAGCTCCTTCATCAAGGCCATCAGGTTAATTATTAACCTCTCCCATCTACAAATAGAAAAATACCTCCAGTCACGAGGAATCAATGCAGAAGGAGAAGGTTACACCGGGTATGTGTACGAAACACCCACAGCCAGGCTCATTCCTCTGATCTGCCAAAACACCAGCAAGGCTGCTGCTGCCTGCTGACACTGGGCAGGGAGAGCCCTAGCCCCAAAAATTGGGCAGACCCCAGTAAGGAACCCTGGGCTGCCCCAAGCATGGCAAGGTGCGCCCTGACCTTGATGTCCAGCAGAGCACTGGTTTCAAGCAGCTGGGGAGCAGGCACAGAGCAGGTAATAACTTCTGGGTAATTAAGTCGGGTTAGAGGCATATAAATAGAGCAGCAATTGGCAGGTATGTGCTGTTGGTCCTTCTAGCCACCACTGGCACGGATCTCCAGGCTCTGCAGCAGGTAAGGGAAGCGTTTCTGGGTGCAGGCTGTGGGAAGAAAGCTGAGAGATGATTTTCGCTTGAGCTTTCTTCCCTGCAAAGAGTTATGAAGGCCAATGGAGCCAAACAGGGTGGAAGAAGGGCTCTGGCAGCGGTGGGAAGAAAGGAGAGGGCAGGTAAAGGGTGATGAGTGGGAAATGATAGAAAAGGAACAGGTAAATGGGAGTATGGGAGTAAAGGGAGATCCAGGTGAATTTGTGGTACTCTAAAATGTATCTAGAGGAAAGGAGTTCAAAGAAAAAAAATAAATAGAAGGAGAGAGAAAACAATAAAATCAACTCAGAAGAGAGTCAGTCCCTCCTGCCCTGTCTTTAGCAGGGAGCCCGTCATTTCGAAGGGAAGCTCTCAGGAGCAGGAGCGCTTCCCCACAACCTCCCCTCTGAAGCCAGGGCAGTCCTGGGACAGCCCCTGGTCACACCACAGCAGACACTTGTGTTGGGACATAAAACCACCCTGTATCGGCTAGTACAAAACCAGCATCTTGCTTTACATGCTCCCCTTAAACCATATTTTTGCTATTATATCAAAGTGCTCAGAGCTTTGAGAATAAAAGCTCCTGAAGGCAGATGCAATTAACAAAGCAACCACAAAACTTCATCTTTGGCCTGTGGATTTTTAAAGAACTAAAATAATTCCTCAAAGGCACGTAAAGAAATCAGGCATCTGGACCACATGGGGGAATTTTCCCCGGGAAGCTAAGAAAGGCTGCATTTACTGACCAGGGACAGCACACAACTCCCTGGCATCAGTGCTGGCGAAGGAGAGCTGGGCATCGCTGCTGCCCCTACACCAGCTCAGGTCTCTGGTGCTGATCCAGCCATGTTGGTAATGCCTGAGGCAGAAATGACCACATTTTTTCTTTTTTTCTTCATTTCAAACTGAATTGGCTGACAAAGACAAAAGCAAAGTACCAGTCACTGTTAACAGAGTGACATTTCTGCACTTCAGCTGAGCCCTCCCCATCTCATCACTTCTGAAATGAGTCATTTGCTCAAAAAAAAAACAGGCACCAGTGGTAAGATTGTATTAGGCTTTGAAAAGTACTGCACAGCTTCAAAAGAAAGAAATTTCTTTTAAAAAGCAACATTAAAAGTATGCTATAACCCAAGTTCGCTATTCTGTTAATCAAAGGCAGAATCACTGAGATAAGAGTTACCAGTAAACCAAACATTACACATTCAAACCAGTCGCATTAAAACAGGATGAGTTTTTTTCAAACTACATGCACTGCTTTCAAACCCTAGCTGAGAGCAAGGGCTGAGAGGTCTCTCAGCAGAGGGGACTTTTTCCTGCTTCTAATAAAAAATCCCATCTGCTTCACTGGTGTGTTCCTAAATAAGGGCAAATGGAAAAACAGGAACCATCCTTGCCTTTAACACAATCAATACAACTGCCAAAAACCAGCATGTATTTAATAAATGCAATGTGGATTGTTTTATTTGACCTTCTCTTCACAAAATAATTTTATTATATGTATGAAAGCAGCATACAGGCAATAAAATTATGAAAACATTCACAATACATAAATACACAGACCTGATGCAGGATGTATAGAGTTCATTAGAATTATTTTTTTTTCCTCTTAGTTCTCTTTTCCTGACAACACATTTTTTGATATATGTTACGAAAAGTTTCTTCGGAGGGTATTTGCGCCCATTCAGAAAACAAATCGCTCTCTTTGAATGCTGCTGAATATTAACACCCAGCGGTCCTGTTGCTAATGTTCACTGATTGCTTTTGGCATTACGAAGGGAAAGCAGCAGGGGTAGGACAATGGAAAAGTAGCAGTTTCTGAACTGAACATTGGCAACTCTGGTTTGGAGCTCACAGGACGTTTTTGAGGTGGGGACTGCAGTTCCATCCATAGTTAGAAACGTCTTAATCCCAAATGGAAATGAGGCACTATTCCTTATTGAACAGACTGTTGGCATGGTAATTACTAAAATGTAATGTCCTCCCAGCTTCCAAAGTAAAGCACTAGGTACCTCACTTTTTAACTCTGACTGATACAGGAGCAGACAGACAGCATGATCCTGGTGTTGCTGCAGTAATACAAATGATAATGAGGTTTGGCATGTTTCCTACCATTGTAACCAACCGTGTTTGTTCAGAAAAGATATCCAAGACTTGAAATAAGAAAAGTCTGAGAAAGCTGTTTATATTACATAAATACAAAACATTATATACTAAGAATTGTTATCTAAGAAGCTTTTCTTCTCAAATTGGATTCTTCTTAAGGTTGTAGTCATATTTAAGGTATTTACAGATCCACAAACTTGACATTCTAGCAAAGTCTTTGTAACATGAAACTTTTTTAAAAATAAATAGCAGCAATTTCTTTTATTTCTATAAGGGAAGAGAATTCACAACTCAGTCAACGCTGGTCCTATCTTTTGAAAGAAATCCCACTTAAAAACAAAAGGCCATAAACAAACAAACTCCACACCACATCAGTTTTGTTGATTCCTTCATCTCTTGCTGAGCTTCTCAGCCTTCCTTCATATCCTCACTGGCTCTCCAGGCTACTGGAGCTTTTAATAAAGTGCTGACTGGTTGACTGGCCAAAATGCAGTTATGACACTCCAAAAATATCCCATTATTTAGACATCTTAAATAACATAAATAAAGCTAGATCTCTTATAACATATGAAAAATATCAATTTAAAACAATAAATAAATAAAACTGGTATCAACATATTACCTCCCAAAGCTTTAAAAATAACCATTCTCATTATAAGGCTCAATTATTTTTTAGAAATAATTTTAAGAAGGCCTCTACCTACCTTTACAATCCCTCAGCCTTAAATTAGGACCTGTTAACACCCACTATCACAAAACACAGCAATCTTTTAACTTCTAGTAAACATTAATCTTTAAATACTTAACATTTATCTTTTGCCTCATTTCAAACTAGAAATTGGCTTCTCTAGGTGTAGAGGAGAAATATATTCTTTATTACTGCCCTGTATCCAAATTCCTATATATTCCTCAGCATGAAGAGTACAGATGAACATCCTTTTTTTTAACCAATTTTCATTATCTTTTGCTGTTCAGTGTTTTAAATATTAAATTTGCTTTCAATGCCAGGAAAAATAATTTTGGGCTTTGTGTAAATGTGTATTTCTCCCTAGAGCTTAGGTTTTTTTTTTTTAAAAAAAAAAAAAAAAGATTATTACAATGCACACTATTGGGTCTTGCTGGGTTAACCTTACTGCTCAGGTTTTATGCTGCCCATTTTGTGTAATGGGATTGATCTTTTCCAAAGAAACATCAGCTTCATAATCCAAGATACCCGACAGTGCTGGAGACATTTTCTCCAAGGTTTTAGATAGTTCACCCTCTTCTTCCTTTTTTAGAGGTTCTTCTTCTGGACAGATGATTGCATGTGGAATCAGATAAACCAGATTAGACTCTTTGGGGCTGGATCCTTTGGGCTCATGTTGGCTTGAAAAAACAACTGCTCCATTATTGTTAATACTAACAGTCTCTATAGCATTGCTGGACATAGGGCAGAGCCTGTAGCATCCTAGCAGGGTTGAAAATGCCTTGCGGAAATCAGCATTGAAGGCATAAATGATGGGGTTGAGGGAAGAATTAGCCCATCCAAACCAAACAAAAACATCAAAGGTGGTGGAGTTAATGCAGAAAGCTTCTGCTCCCTTGGATGGTTCAGTAGGCTCGCAGAAGGGAATCATGCAGTTCAACACGAAAAATGGCAACCAGCAGCACACAAATACCCCCATGATCACCGACAAAGTCTTTAAAACCTTTGTTTCCCTCTTGAAGGACATTTTGAAGTTGCTCTCAGGTTGCTGGCAGTCCATGCTGCTCCTATTGCCACTCGTGGTCTGGCAGTTCTTGGCATGCACTGCTGCCCTCTCCAAAGCTGAGATTCGTCGTATTTGCTTCTGGGCAATCCGGTATATCCTCGTGTAAGTTACTATCATGATGGCAACAGGTATGTAGAAGCTAATTAGAGAAGAGGAGATGGCATACATCCTATTTAGGCTAGAATCACAGTTGTCCATGCTTACACCTTGTAAACTGGCGTTTAGGTCCAAAACACTTGTGGTGGTAGCCTTATGCCAGTTTAGCTGCACGGGGATGAAGGAAATCAGCACAGACAAAGTCCACGCCACACTGATCAAGATGAAGGCTGCCTTGGGGGTCATTTTCCTCTCGTACCTAAATGGGCTGGAGATGGCCCAGTATCTGTCCACACTAATGACACACAGATTTAAGATGGAGGCTGTCGAGCACATAATGTCAAAGGCCACCCAGATGTTGCAAAATGAACCAAAAGGCCAGAAACCAGCAATCTCGGCCACAGCTTTCCAAGGCATGACCAAAACCGCCACTAAGAGATCTGACACAGCCAAGGAAATGACAAAGAAGTTGGTCACCTTGGACCTCAGGTGGCGAAACCTAATGACGGCTGCACAGACCAGCGTGTTTCCCAGCAGCGTGGAGAGGATCAGCAGCGAGAGGAAGCAGCCCGTGAGAATCCGAAAGGAAGAGTCCCTTTCCACAAGCAACCCTTCCCCGTCCATAGTGGTGTCGTTCCAAGTCATAGTTTCTCCTGAGGGGAAATCATATCATGACTTTGATGACGACATCAGCTCCTTTCCTTGCAAAGACATCAGACGTCCACTAATTACTCGTCACCAAACGGACCAAAGATCCTTTCTTACGGTCCCCACACCCCCGGATGGGTTTCATCCACTTTGAATCTCCCTGAATGACATTGAAAGCTCTATGAGCAAGAACTGAAAATGCACAAGTACAGTCAGCTCCACAGACCAGTTTTTAAGCAATCCTTTCAGAAACACGTTGCACCACCCCAGCATGAAGTAGCCTAATTCAGACTGATCACCTGCAAATGTTCTGCTGCTGTCCTCTACAAATATACCCCACAGACAGGAAAGCAATCACTTTTCCATGCTTGCACATATCCCACTTAAATAGGCTATTGATCGAGTGTTTCCAGCGTCCATTGCACTAGCCCTTCATATTTACTGATGCGTACTATACAAGGTGCTTGTTCTCTACTTTGGTCCCCTGAATTTCTCACTGCTGAAACACTCCATTCCTTCCTCCTCAGCACGCTCCTGTTACAAAATCCATCAGTCCTCTGTCTCTGGGCAGCGTCAGCGAGCAATTCTTCACTTTGTTCCAAACCGGTCAAGTTTTACACTTCCAGAGACAAAGAAAATAAACATACAGTAGGTGTGTTTTAAAGATTTTCAGTAAGAAGCAGCTCAGGTTATTTAGTTTTATTTAAATGAGAAATTCTGGCTCCTACCTTTCACCTCTGATTCTCTGTTTGCTCTGGGATGCAAGGCCGTCTCTCCTCCTCATTTAGTTTTGGAATTGCATAGCAAATCTGACACACAAAACCAACCCAGTAACGCTGCATCTCATCAGGTGCCTGTGTGCGTTTTTCCCTGAAAGTGCAAATTGGCAGGGGAGAAGTAAAACCAGGAGCTGCCGAAGTGGGACCACCAGAAGTTAGTTTTCCAGCCAGCAGCAGGTCTGCGCTGTCGGGCAGTGTGTGACGGACCCCACCAGTGTGTGTCCAGCTACCTCCAGCCCATGGCCACTGCTGATCACTTGGCAAACGTGGGTGGCTGGGTCAGTCCCCGTCGCACTTTGTACATCCCGCAGAAGTGGCGCATTGGGGCGATTCATCCCAGGCAAAAGGCACGGTATTCCCAGCACTGGCAAGAGCCGAGTAGCAGTTCTCTCTTCTGTCGTTCCCTGGAGGGAGAAAGAAGGGCAAGAGGAGGAGGAAGGACCTGAGTGAGCTCCTCTGTGCCACAACGCGGGGTGTGAAGCCGGTGGTGCCCGATGTGGGTTCCTCTTGAAGCAGGGAAAAGTGGCTTTAGCACTTCACTGCCAGGTTACAGCTCTCCATAGCCACCACGGAATAATCCCACCTCCTGCTCAGAGGGGCTGCGCTCCAGGGGTCGGGGCCGGCTTCAGCATGCTTTTCCTTTTAGTAAGAGGGCAGGTGAAGGCAGCTCTTCATGCTCTCCCGCAGCCTGCCCCGGGCCGCGCATCTCCGGGGCCGGGGACTTCTCCTCCGTCCCGCTGCGAGGGGGGTCCCGGCGGCAAAGGCTTTCTTCTGCCGGGAGCAGGGCTCGGCAGCATCGCCCCTCCGGGAAAGCTCTGTCCTCCCGGCGTCTCCTTCCTGAAGGATTAAGACAAGGGAAAGACAGGCATGGAGGCATGCAGAGGGCAAAAAGCAACCCCCCCCCCTTCTCCTCCTCTCACATCTTCGGCCGGCCGCAGCTTCCCCCCTGGGCTGCCTCTCCCCGAATTTTCTGCCTTCCCGGGGCATAACCAAGTAAAGCTGGGCTACGAGAGAGGATGCCCGGGAGTTTAAGGCACACGGGGACAACTTTGCCCTGTCCTGAGCTCCGCCGAGCCCCGGCACCCACGGGGTGCTGCGTGCTGCCCCGAGCCGGCCGCGTTCAAGTCATTGATGCGAAAAGTCAGGACCGGCACCCAACTTCTGCCCGGGGGATGCTCGCAGAGGCTCAGGATGCCGGCTGCAGCCTGGGGCACCCACTGCTTCCCCGACCGACACCGGCACCCCCGGGGCACGCTCGGGACCTTTTCCCCGGGACAAACGGGGTCGGGGTCGGTACTCACCGGCGGGGGGAGGTCGGGTAGGGTCTGGCCAAGCTGGCAGCGGGCGGGCAGCAGCCGGGGCAGCGCTCCCCCTGCGCTCCCCTCCGCTCCCCTCCGCTCTGCTCCGCGCCGCCTCCCCGCCGCCCGCCGCAGCCCCGCGCCCCCGCGGCTCCCGGCGCAGCCGCGGCCACCGGGCTCCCTCTCCTGGGCGACCGTGGCCCCGCGCCCCACCGCCGGGCAGCCCCAGGAGGGGGGCACCGCCGCCGGGATGCTCTCTATGTGCCCCCTTGCCCCCCACAAAGCCCCCAAAGACGCCCCGGTTCCGCAGGGAGAGGGACCCCGGGGGATGCGGGGACAGGGGCACAGCGCCCAGGGATGGAGAGCGACCCCCTGGGGACTCCCGGTAGAGCTTCTCCTGTAGGGCCGAGGCTCTGAGCCAAAAAATCGGCTTGGCTAGCCCGAGGCAGCCGCTAGACGGGAACCCCGAGGCCGCCGTCAGGCAGGGAGCGGGTGCGGTGAACCCGGCGCTGTGGGCACCGCTGGAGGGGCTGAGAAGGAGGCAACAAACTTCAGTTCCTAGGGACATCCCTGTTCCTGCATACGGGATAAAATCCTCCCTGCAGGGAGGAAACAAGGAGAAAAACCTCAAGCTCAGCTGCCCGAGGGTGCTCAGGTGCCTGAGGATCCGTACCTTGAGTGATTTGTCCCGGGTCAGGCGAGGGGACAGCAGAGGGACAAGTGGCTCCGGCCCTTGGGACCTTCCGGGAGCCCCAGGGCTGGCACCCCACGGGCAGGGGCTGAGTCCCGGCCTCTGGCTGCGGGAGAAAACTCGGGTAAAGCAACTGCACTCCTTGCCCACAGAAATCTCGGACCACTCTCTTCGGGCAGTGTTTGCTTCTATGCAAAAAAAAAATCATTCAGGTCCTGTAGCAAGCCCTGGAAACAGAGCGGTTCCATCCCAAACCCTTCCTAATACAAAAGGTGTTTTTCTTTCTTACCTTAGCCACAACAGCCAACGAAGGAAGATGAATGTGTTGATTTACAAGTTCCTGCCTTGGTATAATAATCTCACTTCCAAACGAAAAATCAGAAAATGAAGATAAAAGGCATCATGGGGGGGTTAAATTCTCCTGGAAGAACAAAAATAAGCTCGCTAAGTTGTCAAGACACATTTCCTGGGGTTCAGCATTACTGAAGTTGCTTATGTGCCATCTATAATTTTCCATGATGTCAGTTAAAGCAGATACAGTGCTAAACTAACCTTGACTAGCTAGCTAAAATACTTGTTTTCCCTTCCCCTCTCTCTTTCGCTCATTTTTAATTGCTTCTCAGCAAGTTCTCATTCCCCCATCTTATTATCCTATCCTTTAATCATCATTGATCCCCAGAGGAAAGTGAAAATAGACAAGGAATGAAATCTGTGCTGTTTGGTAATCGAGATCTCTAATGAAACTCATTCTGAATTTTGTTTTTATATTTTCAGGACTTTTCTTTCTTTTTTTTCTTTTTCTCCTTGAAGCACAACACAGGTGAGATTTACTGAACGATTCTTGTCTTTTGAAAACATAGCACACTCCTGCCTCTCAATAGAAACCCTAGGCTGAGGGGAACATTGCTTGCATAAGAAGTTGCTGAGCACATCTGCTTCTATTTGTAAGAACTTCAAGAGGCTCCCCCAGAGCGGCTTTCTACCACAGCCACCTTAGATTATTCCAAGAGGAATCACAGAAACTGCAGAGCACCCAAACAGCACAACCTTCCAGGCATGCAGGAGGGGAACGCTGAGGTGCATATTGCAGAGAAGGGAGAAGTTCCTTCTCAGTGATCTGTTTATTGAGTCAAGTGAACTCTTCTGTTGGCTTTTGCTAGGGAATTGATTTTTCTTCAGCTTTCCTGGGGAAAAAGCTGAATTCAGCATCGGGAGGTCTAATGCTGTTGATATGTGTGAGGGTTAAAGATTTCATCTGATGACATAAAAAAAATATCTATGAGCTTCCCATAAGAATCTCACTTTCTTCATTTGTCTGGCAGTTCAGAATCTGTTTCAGATGCCAGAGCATCTCTCCTATCTTATCCCTAAGTTTCTGTGATCATTTTGTGGATGAAAATTGGGTGTGGCTCAGCTGAGACCATACCAGTGCAGCAAAGCCCCTTAAACAGCAGTGCAGCTTTCAAACACTCACACTTCGTGGAGGGCTCCCTGCTGTCCTCATTTGTCACATCAGGTCCTTTGTAAGCTTTTAAAACTTTCGTGACTTAATAGTCATACCCAGGTGAGGAGCAGAAGTGAAATCCATTAAAACCCTATTGTTTAGGAAAATCCAGTGTTGGGATTAGGCAGTCGATTGACAGAGCTCTGGCTGCCGTTTATGCAAAGCATGGGCTGGATTTTCCTTTTGCTGCTCTCCTGTTAACATCCCGTCGGCCAGTGCTGAAGGATCAGCTCTTGTCCAGGTCAGGGCTTGCCTAAAACTGCCAGCAACAGTGCAGGTGTTTCTTTGACATCCCAAAACAAGTATAGATCTTGTTTAATTTTCCCTAGGCCCCAACATAAAACAGCAGCTTAATTTTATTTAATGTTTTCCAACCACTACTGTCTGATGCTGGAATCAAAGCAATGCCCGGGAAAGGAAATCTTTTGTGTCTCTATTACCACCCTGTGAGATACCTGCTCCTCCCTGGAGACTCTGTTTGGAGAAATGCCTATTTAGTTGACATAAAGATTTAAAAATATAAATACTGAGTAGCACCTTGATCCAAATGATCTTAATCCAAACAGTAATTTGCTACTGGAATACCAAGCCAGAGTTGAAAGAAGTCCAAATCTCTTGCATTCAGAGATAAACACGCTTTAATCAAAAAAAAAAAAAAAAGTACTAAAGCTGGAGAAAGGCAGCTTAATTTACAAAATAATATTACAGTATGTGGGGATACAAATTGTACTCATGTCACTCTCAGGATGACTTTTTGAGTCTGCATGCATGGGATGTATTAAACATGAAATCAGCTGAGGCATGTTAGCAGAAATAATGTCTGAAAGAGCTGTCAAGCTTCTAAATAACTGGTTATACTAATAAGCCAAGATAACTTTAGCCTCAGCTTAACCTTCTCGGAAAAATCAAAGGTTTCTGGAAATCGAGCAACAGCTATGAACTCCCTTAAAGATCAATGAAGCACACTGGTTAAATTTATAATATCATGTTTGGGCATTCCACAGGGAAAAATGCAGTAGTGAGTACAAAACAGAGTGAAGAGTAGAAGCAGAAAGAACTATTACTTTCCTGCTAATAAAATAAAATAAAATAAAAATCTCCAAGGATCTCAAGCTCATGTTTGTATGATAAAGACCCACCAGCAGGGAAAAAGGGTCAGTGAGAGAAGTGATAGTTAGTCTCCAAACACTGCTAACAAGAGGCTCAAATAGTCAGTATTGAGTGTGGACTTTTTTTCCTTTTTTTTTTTCCTTTTTTTGAGTGTAGCTTATGGATGTGTACCCTCTAACCCTGGGGTTGGAAAGGTAACAGAGGAAGTGTGCAGAAAGGATTTTTGCTCTCTGTGGGAACTTAGGCAGCAGATGCACAAAAAGCAGCCGCTTGCCTGTAGCAGTCTGCATGCACAAGCTTTAGGAGGTGTGGAAGACCATAACCTGATTGTAAACCCACACTGTTCAAGCAGAAGCCTTGCCATCAATCCTTCTTTATGTTTTCAGTGCAAACCCATCCCCCCCCCCCCCCCAAAAAAAAAAAAAAAAAAAAAAAGGTTGCTTTCAGCTATAACCCCTGAGATTTTACAAGACACTGGCTCCTTTTGGATAGAAGTGTAAGTCAGGAATGAGAGGGAAATATCCAGCTTGTAGCTAGGTACCGGAGCAGAAGCTGTCACCTGAACAACCATATCTTCTGCCAGGCAGGAGCCACGGGTGATTGAGGCTCTGCACGATGCTGCCAATAACTCCATTATCTAATCAGCAAATCTCACACTGTGACTTATTATGGGGGTTTTCCAGTTCCAACCACTCCCTCCCACAGGCCCAGAGAAAGACAAGTTCTGCACAACAAACACACAGAGCGACCCTTCCTCCTGCGGCTCCCCCTGGAATCACTCAGGCAGGGGACCCTAAATTTCCCCCCTTCTCTCCCTGGGATTCCCACCTGCTGCAAACACAGGGTAGGAGAGGGATCACAGCCCTGCCAACGCTTTCCTCCAGAGTGGGTCGAGAGCCAAGCTGCAGAGGATGATGAGAATAAAATGTTGCTGTGAAGAGAGGAGAGCTCAGGGGAAGGAATAACGCTTCCCCCAACAGCCTCATCCCTGCCACACGGCAGAACCCTGCCAAGAAACCCACAGCAAGCCAACACGAAGCCTCCACTGAAACAACATAGCTCGGTCTTCCCAATCGCCTCGCTGACAAATGCAGGCACTCCCTGTGCTGCTGATTTTTATATCCTACTCCATACATATAAAAATCCCTCCACAGTCAATTGCTGAGGATCTACTCCATGAAACAGAACATAAACCAGAGTGTCGACACAAAAATACGGACTGCCCCCTCACTGCTGAGTTATGCTTTATTTGCATTTGCATAATTTTTTCATCCTGTATGGCTTGCATTTTTTTTTCTTTCGCTCCATACTGCATGGACATTTTCGGCCCTCAGATAAATTGGATATATGAATCAAAAGAGAAGTCACGGAAAAAAATGACAGCACTTTTAAAGTTAAAGATGGCTTTGACATATTAATTAGTACCTCAGAAATGCAATAAAGCCTGTGTTACAGAATGATTCATTAGAATGAAATTAATCTGAGAAATAATTAATTCTGAGTGGATAGATAAAAAGAATACAAATAGATATATTAGCAGCAAAGCTCTTCACAGCTGAGTGTTAGTGATTTCTAGCAGCAGTGGATAAAACTACAGATAATACAATTTTCTTAGCAGATGGCTTGGTAGGTGGCACTCTCCACTCCTAAGCTGGTGTTACGGATTCACTCCTGAGCTGTGTGCCAGCCAGCAGCACAAAATGGATCCTTCTCTCATATTCCAGCCCAGCCCCTGACTAGCGGATGGTGGTTTCACTTCTACCAGCAGACTTTATTTTTTTCCGATGCAAGATGTGTGACGATGAAAAGTGTGCTTGGTACTGACCTAAACCCATTGCCTCTAAAGGTTGGTGGGGCAGGTGAGAAAAAAATCACAGCTGATGATTTATAAGTACACGTCACTGCACATCCAGGATGGTCACGCTCCACAGCCCTTCCATAGGCAAGCTACTAAAGGACCTTGAGTTAAAGAGAATTGAACAAAACACCAAACAATAAATAAATGGAATGGAATGGAATGGAATGGAATGGAATGGAATGGAATGGAATGGAATGGAATGGAATAGTTGGAAGGGACCCCAAAGCTCATCAGGTCCAATTCCCTGACCACTTCAGGGCTAACCAGAAGTTAGAGTGCAGTATGAAGGGCATTACCCAAATGCCTCTTGAACACTGACAGGCACAGGGTATCACCACCTTGCTGGGAAGCAAGGGCTGGGAAGCCTGTTCCCGTGTCTGGCTGCCCTCACAGTAAAGAACTGTTTCCTAATGCCCACCCTGATCATCCCTGATGCAGCTCCGTGCCCTTCCCACACATCCTGTCACCCGCTGCAAGTCCCAGACAGCCCTGCTGCCTTTGGGGTGCACCAGCTGGGCCAGCCCGGGGTTTCGTATTCAGCTACAGGGATTAAACTGTTCTTGGAGGCAAGGTGCTGGTTGCCAAGCTCCTTACAAGTCACACAGTCTTGGCTTGAAGGCAGTCAGAAATATTCCAGTGAGTTAAATTAAAAACCAGAAGCGACAGAACAACATTCCCAGTAAGACCCCAAACCAGGGTCCCAGCTTTGGTCTGCCTCATTCCACCTGCCACAACTTCCATCTGAGCTTTTGAAAAACCCAAGGATCTGACCCCAAACCATGACATAATCCTGAATGCACTTTCACCTCACCTCATCTGCACGTGTTTTTCAATTCCAGCCTCTGTGCCAGCCCCACCAAACCAGGCAGGACTGGTTCATCCCCATAACATCAGGAACATCTTTGCAGCCTGCCTCAATGCCCTTGGCTTTTTCCTGCCCTGCCACTGCAACAGCAGCTCCCAGAGCAGTCTCTAACAGGCAGTACTTTTAAAAGCTGGAAATATTTCCTGTGTTTCATCACTGATTTGTCAAAACTTATCTCAGGGTCAGGGGCCTGGAAGCCCATGCCCATGCTCCCATCCTGCGAGGCTCAGCGGTGCTGGGCTGGGTGCACATCAGGGTTTGGCTGTGCCAGCACTGACACTCGGAGTCCCTCGAGCTGGTCCTCTCCCTTTAGGAGAGGTTCAAATTAGGGTCTAGCTAAAAGTTGCATTTAGGGAAGACTCTTGGATCTGATCCTATCTACTTTCAGGTTTCACTTTTTCCCTCGCTGTTTACAGTGGCTAATTTCCTCTTGTGGTTTTCTCAGCACTGCCTTCTAAGAACTTCCTCCAGGTCTTTAGGAACTACAGGATACAAAACTCCACCAGGGACTTCCCATTGCTTTCTTGCATTTTTCCTTATCTTTTTAGGAATCTCACATGACTTTCTAGGATTTTCCTGGTGATCTCAAGAGAGATTCTTTCCAGAAATTCCTTTAGGAATTTCCACCCAGCTTTCAGGGCATTTTGTTTTGCTTTCTAGGAAATGTTGCCATTGCTTCCTAAGAATTTATTTCACCTTACTAGGATTTTACATTTGCTTTCCTGGAATTTACAGTTGCTTTCAAGAAATCATTAATGCTTTTCTAGAAATATCCAAATGCTTTCTAGTAATTGTGCTCCAGGAATTGTTTCCAGGAATTTCCTGCTGCTATGAATTTCTCACCACTGTCTAGGTATTTCTACCAGCTTTCTAGGTATATCCATCACACTGTGGCATGGTGTCATGTGCAGTTCCATGCTGTTAATCCTGTTGCATGTGGTGGTGTCTTGTTTTGCCCCACATTGTGTTGTCACTTGCTGCTCTTACTAGATCGCTCACGTTGCTGCAAGCCTTCCCGTGTTGTGGCATGCCCTTGTGCATGTCATCTGCTGTTGCCACATGCTGTCAGAGGTTCTCAAGTGCCGTCCTGCATAGCTGCAGCAATAAACATTTGAGGGTTCATAGTTTTAATGACCATTTTCCAAATCCATTGGAAAGAGCCAGCAGGTGAAAGTGTCATGAGTTACCAACATATGGTCCCAAGAGGATGATGAAATAATTTGCCCAGCCCAGTTCACGCTGCTGTGAGACCCTATGGGATGGTGCTAAAGTAGGAAGGAACTATCTCTCCTCCTGCCCCATGCTCCTTCCACAGCTGCCATCAGTCTGCCTAGTCACCAGACTGCCAACAGCACCTGGTAAAGGTGCTTCGGTGTATGAACAACCCCACAGGAGATATTTATGGAATAGCCACATCATAGAAGAAATGGCTTCCTAATCCCCTTGAAGGGCTGGTTTATGCCTTTAAATGTAGTGCTATGTCCCTTTAAAATGTAGACTGGCTTTTCATGTTCTTTTGCTTCCAGTCTTATCTGATGTAACTATGCATGTTTTCATCTAGATAGATAGGAAAATTTGGTATGCATCAATTTAGCTTGGCACAATATAGCATGAGTAACCTAAAATCAGGTTCAAATACTGCAGACGGAGCCAAAATCTTTAAGTGATTTTGTAACTCGTCCTCAATCAGCTTACATAAGGCTTCATTATAATTTATATTACCAAAAAGTGTTGTGTTGTTTGTTTGTTGGACCAAAATTCCCTAGTTAATAGTTTATTCATTAGCAGTTCAGACTATGGGAAAACAGTGTGATGTTATTTTGATATACAGACACGGAAATCCCTAGCTCATTTACAGAAACAAACTTTGACTTTATGAGCACTCCTCAGACTGTACTAACGTCCCTTCCAGTCTGGGGCTTGGATTTTCTGGGAAAAAAAACACACGGGAAGTCAGCAGGCCAAAACAAATGCTATATATATTCATGGTTGACCTAGCCCAATATTCTGCTGCTGATAGTAAAACACAGCACCAAGCCTTCACAGGCACCTCCCATCAAGTGAGTGCTAATGAATAGTTCCCAGAAATGTGGCTGGTTTCTTCTGGCAAAACCTCTGATAGCAGTCAGCTCGGTGCCAAGGCCAGTTCCTAACACTGTCCTCGAGAGCCAGCAGCTGAACACGCTCCGGCTCCTTGCTGCGTACCTCCCAGGCCGTCACCACACATCACCTCCCACCTGCTGCACAACTTACTGCCTTTCTCACCGAGCTGAAAAGTCTTGACATAGCCCACGCTTGCCTTTCCTCTGTCTGACTGCTGTTTGTGACACAGGGTTTGGGAAAGCTAGTCCTGTAGTGCCGCTTGCTGGGCAGCTATGCTGAGTTGCAAGGCACAGCAGCTCTTCGGTTTTGTCAGCTGATTCCCGGTGCCAATTTGAAATGGCAAAAAAACATGAAAAGCATTAATGTCCAATGTAAATATTATGAATAGAGTGAAGCTTGTGGAAAGTAAATACAGTAAAGCTCATTTCTTAGATGAGGCAGGAACTGTGAAAGAACAGAAATCCTCCTGCTCTGGGTAGCGTGGGGAAGAGTTTGCTCTAGAGCAGTCTGGGAATTCTTTCAGGAGAAAACATGCAGATGGCTAAATTCATCCCTAATTTAGCAAAGACAAAGGACTGAATGCACACCTTTTGGGTTGCAGAAGTCTTATTAGCAGGATCCTTAGGAAATAAGATAACTGAAAGGAATGCTTCAGGTGGAGCTAAGGTGAGGCTTCTTTGATGAATCCCCTTGTAGTCTCTAGGTGTGTGCTTTCTGTAAGTACTATTAATGCTCACACAGTAATTTAACTCCACTGTTTCACCTCAGAATGGAAGCAGGATGAGGCCAAAACACACTGCTGGAGCTGGCACATCCTCCTGAATTCTGCATTTTTAAATGCAGCCGAAAGCACTGTTAGCATGAAGATTAGTAGAAAATACCTGTAGCCAGAGGTTAGCCATTCCACGTGAATACCTATATTCATTCATTTGCCTTCCAGTTTTCTGGTTCATGAGCAGTTGTGGCTGGTTGGTCAGAGCCATTTCAAGACTTCTCAGGATTCATGGCAAAAAAAAAAAAAAAAAAAAAACAAAAAAACAGATTGCTTTCTCTGTGATGAGAGAAATAACTAGTCTAGTGAAAGAGAAGTTATGCAGCTGTTCAACACCATCTGCACTAAATATAGAGCAAACGATTAACTCCAGCAATGAATTTATCCATTGCTTTTCATTTAGCGCCTCGTAGAAGTTGAGGTACTAATATAATTTATACCCAAGAGTCTGCGAGCAGAATGTGTGTTGTGACATGCTCAGAAGGGTATACGTGGCTTTAATGCAGATTAACAAGTCAGTATCTTTGGCAGAGATGAGAACTGTTGGAGGCAGAAGACATCAGTCCTCAGAATGTAAACCATGTAACAGAGGATCAGTTATCCCTCTGGAGATTAATTTGTAATCTGGAGATTAAAGCCGAAATTTAGAGGTTGGACTAGGTGATCTTGGAGGGCTCTTCCAACCTAGATGATTCTGCCATTCTGTGATTAGTTTTTCATTGAAAACCATAAATTGGCCTCTCTATGTTGGTATGCTGTTCTGGTACACAAGAGTTAAACCAGCACTGTTTGCAGAATATAAATGGGATAAAATGGGATAAAAATGGGATGCAATACAGCTGTATCACAGCACGTTTTTTCCCATTCCCCAAAGGTTCCACATAAATTATGGGATGAGACCAGCTCATGTGTTGCTGACTTATCAAATTAACACCATCAGTCTGAGACATTAATGAACATAACTGACATTTGAGACGTGTGTTAGCAATGTAGTTTGTGCATCTATCGCCATGTTCATCTGGAAGCTGGAGTGGAGGAAGCACAGGAACTGTGTAACTGAGTATCCCTGTTGTATTTTTTAAATATCACACGATTGCACATCTCATCTCAAACCGGGGAGCTATCAGATGCTACAAAGATAAATGTGGAGTGAGAATTCCCAAAAAGAGTGAAATGCTGTGAGCTATTCCCCAGCTTTCTAACAAAATCAAAGATCCACGTTTATCTGAAATTTTAAATCACCATATGCAAGAAAGCTCTCATCAGCTGGAATCAATTTCTTACGAATCAACATTTTTTTTAAAGGACTCGGACCTGAGAGTAACTTATTTTTCTATTTTAAGGGTTCATTTATTGTGGTTTCCTATGAACATTTCCCAGCTGCTGGCAGTTTTCCTGCAATGCTTATTAAAGCAGGCGTGACAAAATCGAGAAAGTATGTAAAATAGATAGATAGATAGATAGATAGATAGATAGATAGATAGATAGATAGAATCTTTGTTGTCAAAGCTGGGTTCAGGCCAGCAGTACTTTTGCTTCAGAAGTTGTCCCCGTTAGATTGCCCGATGACCCGATCGGTTCACCAGCCGAGCACCGCCGTCCTTTTGGGGAGGAAAAATAACATTTCAGGCAACTCTTCCGTCAGCTTTTCCTGCTTTAATTTCGGAAGCAATTTCAGGGCCGGAGCTGCTCCTAGGCTCGAGGGACGCTCAAACACGAGAGGGGAGCGACCCTGGGGGGGGGGGACACCGGCGGGCCCTGAGGCAACGTTGGGCAGTGAGGCGCCGAGGCCCGCTCGCCCCGGCCGTGGTACCGACGCCCGGCGCTGCCCTGCCCCGGGAGGCGGAGCGGGGCGGAGCGGGGCGGCCGCTCGCCTTCCCCCGGCCCCGGGCCCACGAGAGCCTCTTCCGGGCGGCGCGGAGCCGGCAGCGGCCGCGGTGAGTACCGGTACCGGCCCCGTGAGGGAAGTGGGCTGTGGGTGGGGGGAACGGCGCGGTCCCCCATCAGCCCGGTGTCCTCCGCAGGGGCTCAAGGCCTCCAGGGAGGCCCAGCCCGGTGTCAGCGGGCACGCGTGGCCCCTCTGCGGAGGCCCGCAGCCAGCTGTCACCAAGCCCTGTGTGTCCCCGCTGTCCCCAGGGGCACCCGTCCCTTGCCCAGCCCCTGCTCCCTGTGAGCCCTTTGCTGGCTGCAGGCTCAGCAAGCAGCTGCCTGGGGGAGCCTCCAGGCCTGCCTCCCTCCCTGCGCCATCCGCTCTGCAGGAATATCAGCTCCCTGCTTCCCCAGCTCAAAAATCCCTCCCGAAATAAGCCTCTGGTGTCGGTGTCGCAGGGTGCTGCATCGCAGCTGGGCACCGGTGCGGGCAGGTGAAGGTAGCCTTCATGTCAAGGTGATCGGCTTCTCCAGGGATGAACGTGTCGTGTGGTTTCGAGGCTGGCCGCCTGGTAGCCAGGGGTGCTAATGCTGAGCATCAATCTCTTAATCAACTGAATTACAAATAATTTGGTGTTGTAATGGGTACTGAGATAGCAGGGAACGAAGACAGGCCTTGTGCCAAAGTGCAATTAAAAAATCACCTGTATAAATCCTACCAGGAAAAAAAAAAAAAAAAAAAAAGACTTATAGTGCAAAACCTACAGAAGAAGGTCATGAACACAGCTGGGTGCAGCCAAAGAATCCTGCCTCATTTTACCACAGGGCTTTAGAAATAAGGAGCAGAGACAAGCTTGCAGCAGTCAGGAATGGAATAAGAACTTGGGTTAACCCTTCTTAGCAAAGAAGCTTTTTCTTCCTTAGTGAAGAGGAGAGGTAAGGGTGTGACGTGTCCCTGCGACATCCCTCCTGCGGTGGGAGCGACGAGAGGAGGGATGACACGGAAAGCACGCGCCGTCGAGTTGGCTGCTGCAGCTGCTAACATCTGGATGCGTCTTTAACGCAGAATGATGAAATCTCTCGGCAAGTTACTCACCAAAGATGGCTGCTGGGTTGAGGAGAGAGCCCCAGCAGCAGGCACTATGTCCATTTCACACAGACTGCTGCTTTTGTTGCTAGGCTACAAACAGGATGTACATTTATAAGCAAAAAAAGTGTCCTGTAGCGTTGCCACGGTTTGCCTTCTCCAGCATTCAATTTGATTTTATGCTTGCAATAGGTAAAATCATAGTGCAAAGATATTCTTTTGTGTGTGTGTGTGTGATTTAAGCATCTATTTACTGGTAGAAGCAGATTTGGGAGAGGAAAACTTGGCAAGTGGATTTGTTAACATTTGGCGTAAGTGCATTGCATCATCAGCTGTGCTGCCTCTGTCAGACTGTGGTAGCAGGTGCAGTGCAAACAGAGGAATACCATTGCTTAATAAATCTGATACGTGTTGTTTTTGCAAAAGTGCTTTTTTTTTCCCCTGGAAATCTGTTAGTACTTCTCATTTGAACTAATGATACTACCTTGACCGACATCCCTGGAGAAAGCATTGTGTTCTTTTCTTTGTCAGAGGAATTGAAATATGGGTGGTAGCTCAGTTTGCATTTCTGCTGTTGCTTTGTCAGTGTGTTGTCGTTTTAAAATAGAATGGGTAACCTTCTGCTAGTCAGAAGGTCGTTAATTTCCTGCCTTTTCTCCTAAGCCAGCATAGCAGCTGTTCTCATGGCATTTCTCCTGGAAAATGAAAGCACTGTGTTTGGGCAAAAGAGGCCTAAAAAGGGCCAGTGTATTATCAGAGGAATAAAAAGGCCTAACAGGATCCTTACATATTTTTCTATCAAAGCACCGTGAGAGGTGCTTCAAAAGAACTGAGCTCTGCAGAAACAAGCAAGAGGCTATGGTTGGTTTGGTCTATAAATATGGCAGAGGAAAAAGAGAAGCTGTTTCTCTTCCCATTTTATAGCAGCAAATACTTTTCTCAACAAAAAGATTTTCCAGCCGACATGTCTCATTGCCCAGAACAGGCTCCTGACAACTGCACCTCCAGATGTTAGGGGACTGCTTTGGAGAACGGAGATCTAGGGGCCTAAGTATGTCAAACCTTTTTTTTTTTTTTCCTCTATCCCAGTGAATTTGCACATTAAATGTTTTCAGCAGCACATGGCTCTAACTTCTGAACTGTAACAGTGGGATTCTGGTGAGAAAGAGATACTGCTCTTACCTTCTATTTTTAGTGGGTTTTCAGGGGGAAAAGTGACTTGATTCTCCTGTTTCAAGGACCTCCTAGGAGATTTTGTGAATCGTGATCTGACCTAAATACCTCTGAAATACCACCTCTAGTGAGGGGTCTAAGTCCTTGTAAAGGACGCCGTGCAAGTTGCACCTTTCTTTCAACATTTGTATTGGCGAATTTACCCTCTTCACCTCCTCCATGCAGGCTGAGTTGAATCCTCTTTTAAGCTAGAGGTATCTGTGTATCCAGTTCTTTGTAAGGGAGGTTTTCACATTTGGCTTTGGGAGTTGGGCACCCAGGAGTGAGATGTTGCAGTGTTCATTATCACATCCACACTATGAACAGAGACTTCTCTTCCTGAGGCCAGGTGTTCTCCCTCCCCAGCTCTGTGTTTGCTGACTTTCTGAAAATTGCATGCAAGAGAGGTAAAAGGCCACTCTCATTAACAGAATCTCCTGTAGGGGAAGGTGCAGGAGGCTTTAATCTGGACTCCGTCCCCCATAAAGGCAAAAAGGAACAGAAAATTCTGAACAGAGAGTGAAGCAGTACCCGAACCAGTATCCTCTCTAAGGATGTTTGCTAAAGGATCCCTCCTCAAGGGAATTTAGTGCTTTGTACCTGTTCAGGAAAGCCAACTTCTGGGGTACTTCTCAGCCTTGCTTCTCTCAGAAATATTCTCTCTGACAGTATCACACTCCCTAGGAACCTATAAGTAGTTCTTGTCCTTTAGCCATTGTCAGAAATGCCTCTCTGCTCTGCAAAATAGTGGCGAAAACTTTCTGACTCTCAAGGAATGGACATTTTGACATTAGGGATGTTTCCTGGCTCCGAACAGTCAGCTTTATAACAGACTACAGCTTTAAAAAGCTGTACTTAAATCAGACATGGAGAATTGGATGTGCAGTTATGTCATCAAGACATTTCCTTTGCTGTTGCTCTATTCCCAGTTTTAGCTTAAAGACTGGAAAAAATAAAGACTTGGAGTTTTTTTATTTATGGGTTGATTTTTTTCAAGATGGGTTAAAATACATGGTAAAAAACATATGAATATATAAATGGTTCCAGGGAAAGGAGCAAATCTGCTTTTCATCATCCACGCAGTGCTGTGTGAGCTTAGGTTGCCCAGAGTTTCCCAAATCACATACCCGCCTGGATTATCCAGTCATGCAACGGAGCCTAGCCCCTTGTTTATGAGTCTTTTAAGTGCAGTACTGGTAGCAAATGCAGTTTAAACTTCTGTAAAACCTCACTTGTTGTTTTCAACCACATTTCTTCTTGTTCACGTTGAGATAAATTATCAAATGTCTGGGTTGTTTAAAATTGAGCAGCATGTTGCTGTCGGAAATAAATAGGCATTGCTACTCTTTGGGCTGCTGCTTCAGTTTGAGAAGCGGTGACATGACGTTCAGCGTGAGGTTTGAAATGCGAACTTGGAAAAAGAACAGGGGAGAGTTGAACTCCTGAACTCCTGACAACTCCTGAATCTGCATTTTGGAGGATTGTCGCAACTGCTATTGTTGACCTTTACACAAGGTTTAAAGTCTTCTGCTATTGCTGATTCTGCAGCACATCTAAACGCAGTCGTCGTACTAACATTCTTGATTAGACTTTGTGCTGGCTTTTATGTAATTATTTTTTAAGAGAGGACACTCGGTTATTCCTAAAACCTCTTTTTCTCTCCAGTTAGTGTTCATATTAAGCATTACAACATGAATTTGCAGATGACTCCATCTGATCAGAGAGGACAAGAAATGGGAGTGTGCTCAGTACTGGGGCATTTCAAGGTCCCCTGATTGGCAGTAGGGGTTGAAAGACATAATCAAAAAGTTATTGATTTTAAACTAAAGAATTTTTGTAGAAGGTTACTAAAAATACGGAGTTGAAAGTTTCACTTAAGATAAAAAAAAGACCTTATTTTGGGGCATGACACTTCATTTCTTGGTAAAACCTCCTTATTCTGAAGCGTCTGTAATCACAAACGCTGGCTCCCAAGCACAGCACAAAATGATGGCCAGGAAGTTTTACCATCCCTCTGGGTTTTCCTTTTTCTGAACTGGGAGAGGGTCAGGGAAAAGATGAGGAGGCAGCAGAGAGATTCAGAGAGCAAATGTGGTTTCCTCCCTGTGATCTGCAGGCTGCATCATTGCCTCTATCTGCCTGTGGTCTGCGGAACCACCGCGCCCTGGTCCTGCAGCTGAGCTCCTGGCAGTGGGTTTTGGCACAGCCCCGTGTCTGGCTTGGCACTCGTGTAAGATGTAGAAAGTTTATGAACACGTGATCTCAGTTAGGCTTCGGAAAACATGCCTTGAAACACAGGAACAGCCACAGCGAGGAACATGGATAGTCAAAGCCTGTGTTAGCACTGGGGAGCCAAACCGTGCCAAAACCTTCACTGTCATGGGGTTGCAGTCCCCATGCTGTCGGGCTGCAGGAGTGCCATGCAGAGCAGTTTTACGGCAGCTTTAGAGCACTTTTGCCCCCAGCAGCTGATGCTCACCCAAACAGTCCCGTTGCACAGAGAGGATTTAGCAGCCGTTCTCCACAGGCATTTTGGAAACCAGAGAGTTCAGTAATATGAATGTGCCAGAGGACATTCAGTTCTCTATTACTGGTCTAATTTACTAGGCTGGACCATTACTAACTTCAGGGTATGCAAGTATTAAATACTTCTCTAATTATTCAGTTGTTTGAAACAGATGTGCATTATTTCTTTCCTTGCAGTGTATTTTCCATGACAGATGTGAAGTGTTTGGCTGTTACGCTGTCGTATTTGTTATTTATCCTTTCCACCAGTGCAGAGCATGACTTCAAAGTGCCATTTAATTATGAATTATTTTAATAATTTAAGCAACTGTGAAATAAACGTTATTTCCCAAATCCTCCGCTTGGGAAAGAAGGGTGTTTTCAAGATCAGATTGGGTAATTTTACTGTTTACTTTTCCACCTTAAATTTTAAGGCACTGTTAATTCACAGTTTTGTCCTGCTATGGAGGTAGTCTCCCCTCTGTTGGTGCTTACTGAGTAGCAGTAGCTGTAGGAATAATAAATTCAGGTGGGTTTATATGCACAGTTAAGTGTTAGGTAGTTGTCCGAGCTTGCCTTTATTAGCTGGCAGTAACAAAGTAAACATTTTTACCTTTGTTCTAGAAGATTTGTACATTTACTTCGCAATCCCTTTGCAAACTTTCCACTTATCTCAGGGTGCAGATAGGTTTATTTTACTTTAATTTAATCTAAGTGTCCTCTATTTTTCCTTCACACAATTCCTTCGTGGATATTTGGATAATTACAGCTTAAATCTTCGGCGTGTATGTTTAGAATTGTATCACTGAAGATAAAAGGGTTACACCTTTGACAAAGCCTTGTTTCTAAAATAATAATTACATGGTAAATAGTTTTGTTATAATGCTTTTGTTATTGAGTATTTGAATGCATTTGCAAACAGCAGCACATCTCTAAAATTATATCTGGAAATTAAGGTGACAGCTAGGTGAAATACTGTTGCAGCAACTTAAATTGAAAATTTTGTATTTACTGCAGTCTTGTGATCTCACTTGTAAAAAATAAATATTTTTTTTTAAATCCCGCCTTTCAGTTTATGATGATGACTTCATGTCTACTGGATACTATAATGATGAAACCCTCTTTGTGCACAGTCACCATTTGTACTTTCTGACTGGACATTTTGCTTTACAAGAGCATCCCTTCACAGCACAGGGGCATTTTACTGGCTTATAGTTTTGCTTTATGGTATTTACTTCCCTCTTTAACATTTACTAATAAGGGTGATAAACCGTGAGGAGCATCATGCAGTCTGTTTAATACATGCAATGGTGCTTTTCTTCTAAAAATATTTTGCCGGAAAATGTGCAAGTTTTCAGGACAGAAGTTCCCTCGCTGCCTTAGCCAAGCAGCATTGTAGCAGATCTGTGACTCAGAGTCCCGAGACCGGCAACCTTAGCAGCCTTTCTACTTCACTGCAAGCTTTATGTGTCACCACATTGTATTTTTCCAGTGCCTGAACTGTTACACTCCCTTGTATGATGCATCTTTTCCTCTTTTGTGTGCATTGGTGGTCTGTCCATGGCCACAGCCTTTATGATTTGTATCTTAAACTTAATTAGAAAAGCATTGTTCCTAGTTAGGTTATTAAAGTGCAAGGCAACTATGTTGTTCACATCATTTAGAAGAAAATGTTTCTGAGTGCTTAAATAGCAGTCATGTAAAGTTTTTATCCCTTTTTGCAAAGATCTAAACTTATGCAGGGTGAACACCAGCAAAACTGGAGCCCATATACGTTTGTAAAGACTGGTGATGTTAAAGTCAGTGTTTCCTGTTGCTGCTGACATCTCTTTAAACAAATGCAGTGATTTCAAGCATGACTTTTTGTTGTAGCACATGCCAAGGAATCATCCTTTACTGTATGTTTCCCATTTTCCAGCTGGTTTGCTTTTTGCTGCTGCCACGCTAACCCTTCTTTACAAGGGAAAAGAAATTGAAGCATGTGCTGACAAGCTGCTGCTGCTTAGTCTGCCTAAGAAGGTGCAGGAGCTCTACCTGGTGGTGCTGACCTTGTCTTTGGGGTGTTTTTACTCTGTTAGCATGCCTTACGGACAGCCTGATGACTGTTAACCCTTGCTGTCTCAGTCACATTAACTCTTTTTACCATCATGCCTTCTATTTTTATTTTCCCTGTGTAGACGTGCAGGAAGTGGGAGTTTTCCCAATTGTCCTGGTTTCAGTTAGCACAGAATTAATTTTCTTCCTAGTAGCTGGTGGAATGCTGTGTTTTGGCTTAGAATGAGAAGAGTGCTGATAACACCCCGATGCTTTAATTGTTGCAGAGCAGTGCTTATACTAAGCCAAGGACATCTCAGCCTTTGCTCTGTCCTGCCAACGGGCAGGCTGGGGGGTGCAGTAAGAGCTGGGAGGGGACAGACCCAGGACAGGTGACCCAAACTAGCCAAAGGGGTATTCCATACCATCTGACGTCATGCTAAACAATATATAGGGGTGGCTAGCCAGGGGGAGGGGGCCGGACTGCTCGGGGTTAGGCTGGGCATCGGTCAGCGGGTGGTGAGCAATTGCATTGTGCATCACTTGTTTGTACATACTATTATTACTTTCGTATTATCCCCATTGTATCATCATTATTATTATTGTTATTATTATTTTTGTTATTTTTTTTTTCCTGTCTTATTAAACTGTCTTTATCTCAACTCACGGGCTTCACTTTCCATTTCTCTCCCCCGTCCCAGAGAGGGAGGGGGGAGGGTGAGCGAACGGCTGCGTGGTGTTTAGCTGCCGGTCGGGTTAAACCACAACACCAATTTACAGCTAGTGGGGTCTCTCTCACACCCATTTGCCTAGCCTGTACCGTAGGCTTTCAATCTCTTGACTCTGGCAAGCTGAAACATTTAGAACTGTCTATGCTTTATGTTTCTTGTTGATGATCTTCCCTGCAGGTTTAGGGTTAGGTGCTGTGCCTGGCTCCTCCAGGAGCTGCAAATCTCCAACTTGAGCAAAGCAGTAAGCTGATGTGGGTGCTGGAGCATCACAGTACAGACCTTGATTCCCACTGGTGACACGGGGCCAGCAGCTCTCATTACAAGGCATCAGCTGCTAACCATTCACTTGGCCAGTGCAGGCTTCTCATGCAGCTATCTGAAAATCCAGCCTTTGTCTTAAGGTATGGCCGTACAGGGAGATGAAAGCATGTTTTAGCAAGGATATACATGCTCGTATCAGTTTATCTGGGGCCACTGATGGCCATTACTAAATCATTTTGATGTGAGTTGTGTGAAGCTAAATCAGCACACGGGACACGGCTCGAGGAACATCAGAACCAGCACAAAGTGAGCCATGGAGTGAAATGATGCTAAGATGATCCTTATTGTTTAGTTTTCTTAATATTCAAGGGCTTGTTTTTGTGGACAGAAGTGTCCTATGCAATAAAAGCAATTCACAGACAACCCAGTAGAATATATAAAGCAATTCTTCAGCACTGGCTGATCACAGTGAAAAGAAAGCAAAGAGCTGCTATTTATGGACTGCTTTCTTAAGTGTTCATTAGACAGCTTTAAACAGATTAACATAAGTTATCCTAAGTAGTTTTTAATCTTTCCTAATGAAACTGATAATTAAATTACAAAAATATTGAAACTTAGACTTTCCCATAATTACTAAACCAATCAGGAAGTATTCATAGAACGACTTCCCAGCCCCAATGTGCAGATTATTAATTTTCTTTAGTGGAAAAGAGTTTTTGAGTTAATGAGTTCACCCTGCTTTCCTAGGGTACTGCTTTGCAAAACCAGGTATCACCATTTTAGACCAGAAGATGGTCTATTCTTTCACACAGCACTCTTTGTGGGAAGGCACCTGTGATGGTACAGTAATAAGAGAGGGAAAAGAAACCTGAGCAGCATCTCCCATTCAGATGTTCTGCGTGAGAACTCTGCTCTCCAAACCTGTCCCGAATCCTCATTTCCATGATCCGTGCCATCGCTGTAGGGAAGTCCTGTCTCTGTGCATAGTAAAGGTGCTAATAAAAGCTGCCAGCCAATAACGAGCTTAACAGGGAAAATAATTTTAATTTATTTTTACTCTTATATTGTAGACAATACAAGCTAAGCATAAAAATAATACATAAATACCCTAAATGTTCGGTTTTTAATTTGATGAATTAGACAAGGAAACATTGAGTAATTAGCAGTAAATGTAAGAAAGAAAGGACATTTTTATTTAATAGCACCAAATTAGGATTTTCTAATATTTTTTAAGAAACTTTTTTAGTGATACTGGCTAAGTTATAACACTTCATCATTCAGCTATTAGCTATGCTGTGATTGTGACCGTGCAGAAGGACAACCCTTAGTTATTGTTTATTTAATCTATCCCAGGTTCTAAAATTTTGGTATATGAGCAATAGGTTACTTTGCTTTTTTAATTAAACGTGTGTGGGACGTTGCCTTGAATACTTGGCGATGCTGAGTAGAACGTACTGGCTAATTCCGCTTTGAACATTGCTTATCTTCATTTATAATGCAATTATTCTGCATTCTTGCTGCCTTATCTTTACAGCCTTACAATGGTGTCTGGTGTTTGGTGAAATTGTGCTTATGCATACACGGCTTTTATTGACTTCATGAGCATGTGTAATGTTGGGAAGGGTTTGAGCAATCTGAATGTCATTGGCAGTTCTTTCTGGCAGCTGATGTGTTGGGAAACCAACTTCTCCCTGTAATATACCTATGGTGAACCATAAAACAGTAGGTGACCACTAACTAGGTTTTCACTGTAATTAAATCTCAATGATAGTAACCACCAAAGTCCTAAATGAGGCTCGTGCTTGTGCTATTACATAAGCATAAAAACGTGGGCAAAAGGAGGGAAGATCAGATACTTCTCCCTGGATACTTCACACTCGTAAAAGCCCTTCTGACTGATACAGGGTTCAAGGCAGAATAATTTTCACTCGGTCCTCGTCTGCTTACAAAGTGGATTTCCTGGTTCCTATGAGGATGTTACAAAGCTGAATGATCTCCTTTTTTCTATGGCTGTGGTCTTGTGATCTGTTTTTGCTCTCTTTCAAGAACAGACTGTTATTTTCTTCTTTTTTTGCTAGAAATATTGCTGTATAGTGTCATCTTAATATGTGTTAGTCTCCTTTTCCTCCCTGTCCCTTAACACTGATAATTTAGGTCTGGTTTTGATAGACAAAGAGCTGTAGGCCTTTATTTCTGTTGAATTTACTTTTCCAGTGACTTCCAGGTTTTTCCACTTGCAGTAGAAGAGAGGGATCATAATTACATTTGAGGGATGGACACTTGCTTCTTCAGGTTTCATGACTGTCACTCCTTTTTTTCCCATTTTTTTTTTATGATGAAGACAGTCTGTATCCATAGTTACTTTCTGTTGGTGATTTCTTTTTTCACTTCTCCATCATACAAGTTTCATTATTGACAAAAATGGCTCAGACAGCTTCACAGCGTTCCTAATGTTTGACAGCAGGAGGTAAAGAACATCCCAGCAAAAATCTGAGTTAAGATGAAAACACTGCAGTGGCAGCTTACGTATGTTAGTTGTCCTCAGAATGATGATCTTTTTCCTACTAAAACAGATAAAATGCAATGTGACAACATCTGTGTTGTTACAGATCCAATTTAATTCAGCCGTTTGAATTACAAACATTATTTGGAGGATTTTTTTTAAACTGGCTGTTGAATATGTTGCAGAAATTTCTTTGAAGAAAGTTCAAGCTCATATAACTTGTATTTTGCAGAGACCGCCCTTCCTCCACTACTTCCATAAAGTAATTTTAGTCATACTAAAACAAATTTTAATTTTCTGGCCTCTAAATCCAAGAAATGTACCGGTGAGTTAGCAGTGCCCTTCATGGTAGTTTTTAGCATCTTTGACATATCATTAGGAGAATTGGTCATGCATTCATAATGTGGTAAACTGTTGCATTATATAATCTTTTTTTTTTTGTTAGAATGTGGATTTAGAGAAACAACATTGACTAAAAGAAATCATTGGGGTTTGTGATCTTAACTTTGTTTTGTTTTGCAATGCCAGAGATGTTAGCTGGATTTTGTAAAATATTTCTTCTGCTCCTGCACTTTGTAACAGTTCTTCAGGGATCTCTTGAAGCATTTAATTTCTCTTACCCTTTAAGACAACATTTTCATCTAACACTAATTCATCATTCAAATAACCCAAATTTCTGTTTAGTATCATGTTATTTAGTACAGCTTCTTCTTAGTACAATACTTTTCATCCTTGCGCTCAGACAATCATACTCTTACAGTAAAACATGCAACGCATAAATGTCTTGGGGAAACAGGCACAGAAGTGTTTTTGTACATGTTTAAGTTCTTTAAGGTTTTCTTTAAGTTTTTTACTTACATGAATAGCGACCTCATTAAAATTATGATGATGTCTGACACCGTGTGCTTTCTGTATATACATACCCTTGTAAACTCAGTTCTGCAAGATGTGCATCTCTTCATTTGCTGTAAGCATAATCATTTCTCAGTCTAAATTCTCACAGGTTATAGACACGTTATGAAGTAAGGATAATTCTGAATTGCAATTTTTCCTGTTTTCATCACAGAGTTTTCAAAGATGTCTGCAGATATACCATTAAATATTAATATCAAGGAGCCCCGATGGGATCAAAGCACTTTCGTTGGACGAGCCAGTCACTTCTTTACTGTAACAGACCCCCGGAACATTTTGTTATCTGATGCCCAGCTGGAAAATGCAAGACAAATTGTTCATGATTACAGGTATAAGCATACGGTTATATATTTTAAAGGAAATACTTAAGACACTGTATTGCCCTGTCTTCTTATTTCAGGGCTTGAAACACTATCAGATTTGCTAATGAATGGGGAAATTATGTCATCTGAGAAACTCTGTTAAGTATTTGAAAATACAAAAGTGTCTAAATCTGAAAATGGTTAATATGACAACAGTGTTTAAAACTGCTTCTTACGTGTTATATTGGTGGGGCACGTAGTTCCCAGGTAAATCCAGGTAAATTTTCAAAGTTTCAAACTAATGACTCCAGAGATTTTAGCACTAATATCCTAATATGGTTTGAGTAAATAGAAGTTTGATGCTGGATATATTAACTCAGCCAACATAACCACTGCTAGGAGTTTTGATTCTTCTTATTTCTCCAATTCATTTAAAAGCTGAAGACCTACAAGCTAGCTATTGGAGCAGATGAACTTAGTATGAACATCCCCAAATCCTCTGATACTACATTTGTCACTGGAAGTTGCAGCATTTTGTAACAGTTGTACTTTTTGCTATTGTTCTGTTTTTTTAATTTGTCCCCAGACAAGGTATCGTGGCACCTGGCTTGACTGAAAATGAATTGTGGAGAGCAAAATATATCTATGATTCAGCCTTTCATCCAGACACTGGTGAAAAGATGGTCTTGATTGGCCGGATGTCAGCTCAGGTACCCATGAACATGACTATCACAGGTTGTATGATGACCTTTTATAGGTAAGTAGTGGCAGCATTACACATAACCATTTGCCTACAAATTAGATAAGTAAAAATCAGTGTTATTTTAGTAGATGTGTAATAAATATTTGAAAATGTAAAATTTTGCTTCTTTTTCTCTTCTCTCTCTGCTTTCCCTCACACCCACACTGATTAGTGGTTTCCTCTAGAAGTAGCTGTGAGATAAGCCCTTGGCCCCTTCTACTCCTTCACCAAATATCCCTCTTTTCCTCTCCAAACTGGGAAAGTTGAATGTTCCAAAACCCCATCCTTGTAGGAGAGTTGTGTGAAGGACAAAGAGGAGGAGATACCTGAGAATCTCTAAGCTTAGAGATTTGGCATGTAGGACAAACTGTCTGCCAAGTAAGTACTAACTATGCTTCTGTCCATCATTAATCAAGTTCTCCAGCTCCTGTTTGATCCTTCTATTTCCTTATAGTTCTTGAATCACTGATACAGTGAAGTCCCCCAAAGTCAGTGGACTTCTGTTCATAGACTTTGTGTTAGAAATATTTTTGTGAAACAATGCTTTGTTAGCAAGAATTAATGGCAATTTCAGAGGAAATAGTAATTGTATGTTTGAAGCTGAGATTTTACAAATTCTTGACTCACCCATTCCAGAAAGGCACAGTCGTTTTGGAAAGCGCTCTGCTGTGTTTTTAAAAAATAGCCAAGATAATGAATAAAACAATCAGTCTAATTGCCCATTCATGAGCACTGCTTTCTGTTAAGTGGTTATTCTTTTATGCATGTTCTATTATCATCTACAATACTTACACATAATATAATTATAATTACAGCAGCTCTATACTTTTTTTTTTTTTTTTTTTTTTTTTTTTACATTATTCACATAGTCACTCAGATTCAAAACTAGGTTGTTTTAGCCTGGAAGATGTTGGTTTATTAGGACCAAACCCGTAGCAGTGGATTTTGTAGAAGTGTTAGATGATGTGGTTCAGGCTCTGTCTTACTGTGTGCTGCTGTGTTCTGGTTACTGCTGGTCACTGGGAGAAGCAAATTCCTCATTATACCTATGAGGACTTTTAGGCACGCAGTAAAGCAATGTGAGTCATGCCTGACCTTTGCAGCGGGCCTAACATCCTCTACCACCGCAGCAGCAAGGAAACTGGAACAGATGAGTCAGGAAAGAGAGTTGCTCATGCGTAAGAAGAACAGAGGAAGAACAGAAGTAGTGATGGAGAAAATCCAGCTAGTTTACCGCTGTTACTTTGGTTTCTCATTCAGATACCAGAAACTAGAGGGAGTAAGAATACAATTTCAAATTTCCTTTATTTTTCATTTTTTGCAGTCTTACGAAATAGCTTATCTTCCAATTTCAGAATCAAAGCATCATGATAGACACACACCTTCTTACTCTAGCATCTCCTCCTTGCTTTCCTGCTTGTTACAGAATAATCCATACAACTACTGTTTTGGTTTTTTTGGTGCTCTTAATGTCCATTTTAGCCTTTCAATGAGAACCACATTTCTTTATTGTCACTGCCACATTAGCTTGTCAAATGGGGACTCTGAGACTTGTGAAGAATATGTTTGTTCGTTTGTTTGTTTTGTTGCCCCCTCATGCACATTCACAAGCCAGCACCTTTGAGTCCTAAGACATCTTCATACTGGCAGTGGCACCGTTTATGAGAACTCCTTGGAGATTTTTGTGCTTGGTCATTTTCACCCACCATTAATGCTGTACTGAAGCAGATAAATTTCTGTGCTGTACCTGTACTCCTTAAACATACAGATATTTGCATGAAAATTGTTTGTCGTTTTGGAATGTTGTCTTTGGTTCTCCATGTATCTGAATGTTTTGGTGTCTTGGAGATATATGAAACAATGAGGTCATACTAGATTTTTGAAGACTGAGAAGATAAACCATATCTCTTAAAACCCAATTCTCACTCAGTTATGGAGCTTCTAATGAGAACAAGTCAACTGTAAAGGAATAATAACACTAGAAAAGTGTTCTAGTTCTTAACAGACATTCATTTTTTTCTACGTTTTCTTTTTTATAGAGAAGTTTGCTGTAATGGTTTTGTTATTACTACAAACCATTGTCCCAAGTGAACCTTTCTATTTATTTTCAATGCTTCTAAAATCTATTCCTAGGAGTAGCTTGTAGTTTCATTATTAAGACAGTATCTCATTGACTGAATTGTTTTATTCAGATGAACAAGAAACTGCATGATTGCTGCTTGCACAGGCTTTTCTTGATTTGCCATCATTTTTCTGTGCTGTTGATTCATCTGTGTTTTCAAAAATGCTAATAATTGTTTCTCTTTTCAAGAACAACACCGGCGGTGGTTTTCTGGCAGTGGATTAACCAGTCCTTCAATGCTATAGTAAACTACACGAACAGGAGTGGTGATGCCCCAATTACTGTCAGGTCAGACACTGAACCAGATACTTCCGATATGTTTATAAGTTGCTCTCTGATGTACTGGAACAAGGTTGGTCTTTACAGTTTGAGATGATAGATAAGTTTATCAGTGTTTATTATCAATCTGATACACATAGACAAGAAGCCTGAGGGTGATGGAGGTGAGACCTCTGTTTCTGCCCTTAAAGATAAAACTAAGTGCCTCAGTCAAAAGCAGTTTACCAACAGCACAGGATTTAAGAGCAGTCTGTGTTGCATTGATCAGTCACCCAGTTGAAAATGCTCTCACTTTGGTGTTATGCTAAGGTATTTCTAAGTTGATGAGTTGTGTAGATCTCCAGGTGTCTTTCTGTGTTACCTTCCTCTCTGTGTCCTGCAATGTAGCGCACACCATACTCTGTGCTTACTTGCAAAGAGGACCTTTCCTGGTATAGGTCTGCATAGTACTTTAATTGAAGGCAAAGAGAGGGATTAAATAGGTGCAGAGAGCCAGAAATCATGAGTAGGAGACTGTGGAATTGCAGTGCTTAGCTTCCTGGTTTTGAGACTGGCTTTCTTGTAGATGTCTGGTAGGAAGCAGTGGATTAAAGAATGTACAGACACCTCTGAGCTGGGAATTATATAAAGTGTGGCTTAGGACATATTGAGTAGGATTTGGGTGTTTACAGCATAGCTACATGTATGGTTTTTTTTTTGTACAGTTGGTTTCAATTGCTCTTGCAGACATGACCTTAGAAATCTAAACTGATTTTATCAGTTTAAGCAGTTAGGAAATTAAACACAGAACTCAATTCTTGAAAATGTGCATTCAGAGGCAAGAGAAAATGCCGAACAGATAGCAGTGCAGAATCAGTAGAACCTGATTCAAAGTTAAAATGTTGCCTGCATGTTGTTACTACCGATGGTGAAAGAAAAGTGGTTAATTTATTGTCCCATTTGACTGTTCCATCCTTTTCTTACTGCAGTGTCACAGAAAGGTCTACTTTTTAAATTTCATAGGTGGAGGGGGCTAACTGCATGTAAAAGGCAGTCATTGGTGAAAATGTAATAAATGTAATTGTTGTCTGTGTGCAAACATCTTTATTTTTGTTTTAGCCAGCTGGGAACAGCCTATGTTTCTGCTACCACAGGTGCTGTTGCAACAGCTTTAGGACTGAACGCACTAACAAAGGTATTGTCGATGCTTTTTCCATTCTTAATGAGATTTTTGGTGTTCTGTGAAATGTCTCATTTCTCCTCCTGTGCATATGTCATGTTGTGCACAGCTCCCATTATGGAGTTGAATTGCCTTCTTTAGATCCCAATCTTATTTTTCCCCCAAATAGATGCTTTTATATAATTTTTTTAAATGTCCTATACTTGCTGTTTTCACAACACAAAGTGTATCAAATGTAAGTGCATTTTTTCCAGTTTCTTTTTAACATGACAAGGTAGTACTGAAAGTTAATTGGAGTGGATGTGTAATTACAATGATGTGGAACTGTTAAACCATGAACTGTATGTTTGTGTTTTTGAGGTACAGTATCCCTTCTGCAAACATGAAAGCCTGCTCTAGGCTGGCTGAAGAACATGTGAAGAGGTGCTTCTCTTAAATGCAGAAAACTCAAATTCTTTCAAGAAATGCACAGCATGTTCAAGAAGGAAGATTTTTTACCAAAAAAAAAAAAATCTATTTTATACCTCTCTGTTTCTGCTGTAATATACTAGGAGCAGTACAGCATGGACAACCAATGCAATTCCAATTATACAAGACATAGACTAGATGAATAGCTTTGCACAGTGAGTGCCTGTAGATGTGAAGAACCTATTACAAATGCTGCTGGCTGTAATCTTGCCAGTGGAGGCAGTGAAGTTAAGGTCTATTTAGTGTTCCCGTTGGGCTGATAGGCGTGCTCAGAAGCTGACACTTGTCTGCAGTGATGCTATTAAATTAAGATAATTTTTGCCAGTCTCCTGACAGCACTCACCTGACAGAAGTACTTATAACTTAGGTCTCATTTCTTTTTTTCTCCTTCGTCCCACCAGTGATGTTTTTGCTGAATTTTAATTTAAAGGAAATTAATCTGGTCTATCATGAACACATAAAGCATCTGAATATGACCTTTTGAAAAAATTATTATGTAATAATTTTTCTTTTTTTTTCTTTTCCCTCTGTCCTTTTCACAGCATGTCTCACCTCTTATAGGACGGTTTGTTCCTTTTGCTGCTGTTGCTGCTGCTAACTGCATTAATATTCCACTAATGAGACAAAGGTAGGGAAAAGAATGAAGATCACTCATTCTAGAAGAAAGGATGTTATTGAGTTTTTAGATCAGCAAGGTACTAAATAAAGAACATTATGTATCTTTAACCTGTTTCTGAACCTTGCAAAGACCTCATGCATGATCTTGTTTTGATTGATTGATTGTGACACGTATAAAATAGAACATCCTCATTCTCTTCAGATAAATATCCATTTAGTTCTTCAGTCTTAGATCTCAGAAACCAAGTACCTGTCCTTCAAGACATGATCACATGGGCCCTTTAGATACAAACTGCACTTTGGAAAAATATAATCATCTCAAAAATGGTGCTTCAAATCCCACATACAGAAGTTAGTCATAGAAGTCAGGCTTTGGAATTCTATTTAATTATCTGAGATTACAAAAATATGCACTTTCTCAGCAGCAAAGTTTTACATATATATTCTAATTTGACCAGGACTAAGAGTAGAAATAAGGAAAAACAAATTAAAAGCATCCTCTTATAAACACAAAGTTATGATCAAAAAAGGGAATCTTTGAAGTTTATATTCATAGCAAAGTTCAGTGCATGGTATTTTACTTCTTATAGAAGATGGGGAGAAGAATTAAGGCAGTCCTCAGTCTATATGCCCTTCTGTCTGCTTCTCATTCTCCAAAAGGTTCTCCCCAGTACGCAAGTTTAATATCTAATCCTGTGCGTAAGCAAAGGGTAGAGAATAATACAGTTATAGAAATGTAGTTAGCTTTGTGCATACATGTACTTGAATACTTTCAAATATGCTCTTGTAAGTTAAAATGTAAACCCAGACTAGCATGTCAGAGAAGGATTTTCACAAAGCCTTCATGTTTTAGTTCAGTTAAACTAATCTTCCTGTATTCCCCATGTTGTCTGTGGAAAAGGACAGACTACTCTGAGAGCAATCCAGAAAATTTTACTCTTCTGATTTTTTTTGAAGAAACTTCTCCCTTCTGTGTACTACAGAAGTAATTGATCTTGAAATACATATGACCAGGTTCAAGTGTCAGATTGATGTTACAAATACTCAGTTGTTCATTTCTTAGCATATTTTCCCCCAGATCTTTCTCTGTCTTTTGAAATATTTATGCCAAAGATGGAAAATAAAAATAAAGAATATAATTGTTATATTTGACAAATTTAAAAAGGAGAGATATTATGACAAAAAAAGTGGATACATGTATGTCAGTCTCCATTACGTTTTTCCGTCTTATTCAACAGGGAACTAAAGTTTGGAATCCCCGTCACAGATGAGAATGGAAACAGACTGGGTGAATCAACAAAAGCAGCTCAGCAGGCAATTACTCAGGTGGTTATATCAAGGATTCTGATGGCTGCTCCTGGCATGGGTAAGAGTAACTTCAGTCAAATACAGCACTTACAGAAAAATTATTATGATTTCCTAATGTGAGTGACACCTGAAATTCTATATAAGTGATTTTCTCAAAATCGAATTATCTTACAATTATGCATGCAGTATTTATATTTGTTAAATTTTAAACCTACATTTCTTACTGTAAAAACATTCACGATATGCTACACTGAAGTGCGACAGATCAGTTACTGGGATGCATTTGCAGAAATGATACAGATAGCAAAGGAATGGTAGCAAATTCTGCTTGACTGGAAGTAGTTTATTGAAAAGTAGATGCTTTGACCTATGCCAAGTTACTGAACTCAGGTTTAGTTATGTGCAAAATTAGAAGTTCCACTTACTGGGATAGTCTGCCTTTCTAGATAGCAATCCATTATCTGGATATGTGAAATGAAAGCTCGGTTTCACAAACAATTGTGAAAACTGAGTTACCGTATTGGTTCATCTAAACGGAAAATTAAAACAAAGTGCCTTTTTCTCCAAGGTTGACGTTTGTTTATTTTTTAACATTAATTTGCAGCAATTCCTCCCTTTATAATGAACACATTGGAGAAGAGAGCATTTTTGAAGGTTAGTCTTCGATATTCTATTTATACGTACTTTGCATACTGAGTTAATATTTTCGTGTATTTAAAATACTTTGAGTCTTGATATTTTCTTCCCAACCAGTCCTGGAGGACATCATTGTAGAGTATGCTTTACAGCTGTTACTTTCTTTATGGCTTTCGTAGACAGAGATAGCTTGGTTCTTTTTATCATTCTGTAAAATTAAAATATTGTGAACTTTTTTGTTACTCTAGTAATCATCCTTAAAATGCAGAGTTTCTCCTAATAAAGAAACCTTCATTTTATCAAGACTTAGAATGTAGCTTATGCAAAAAACAGCAAAACTTTGTATAATGCTTTTTTTTTTTCCAAGATGAAGAAGCATGGGAAGTTGCCTATTTCTATTTCTTTTTCTAGGATATAAGTTGCTAAAATATTTCATTTCCTATTGTTTCTGTTCTTCACACTTGTGCATAGCTTGATTACCCTTGGCCCCCATTAACAGGAAACACTATTACTCAGAATTTTGAAACAGGAAACATGGTGGATGAGTTTTAGAGTAAAAGTCTGTCCCTGCTGCTTTTGTCTCTCAAAAAAAGTGAAACTGCAGTGCATCCAAATATACTACTTGCTTGCAATTTAAAGAGCCCTGTACTGATTTGACTTACTTGCTGATGGCTTTTGACACACGTCCTGTTTGAATAACTTTAAGCAGCTGTTTCGTTCTTGAGAATGTAATACTCAGAACATTAGCCTTTGTTTTCAAAAAAAAAAAAAAAAAAAAAAGTTATTTGAGAACAAAGATGATTTTACATGTTTTCAACATGAGAGAAATGTCAAAAATACAGTGAATTCAACTGGCAAATACATGGCATTTGTGAAGAAATTGTGAAAATTCTCAGGGTTTGCAGACAGATCTATTGTTTTTGTGCAGTATAATCAATATAAAGGTGTTGTGAATTTTTCAGATCAGCAAAAATGAGCGATTTCTTCAGTGACTACTCAGTGGTCTTTGGTACCATCATGACCGTTTATGCTCACCTGTTCCTCCCCCTCAGCCTCAAAGACTGAGCAGAGGTGAAACACTGCTCTGCAGGTAGTCAGTTGTAACACTTGGTAGAGATTAGTATTAAAACCATTAAGGAATGAGCTGCATTTCTAACAAGCAGCTTCTGCATGTTCTTTTGAGGTTTCAGTCGCACCATCCCCTTTGCAGTTCTCCAGCACCATCCACAGAACGCTTTACTAACTCATTTCTTTAGTCTGCTTTGCACGACATCACCACTCTTTAAAAAAAAATCTGGTAAGCTTGCCAAAGCATACTAAGCAATATGCAAGGCCAGACAACAGTTACATGTTTTTTAAATAATGAAGAAAAAAAATAGAATGATGTTCTGCAGTAAGACAGAAAGAAACAAATACTTCTGGAATGCTCGTCTCAGTGATAGCAAGCTATCATCCTCTGACACTTCAAATAAGATAGAGATCATATAGTTCTATTCATCCCATATTCTGATAGTGTTTTGCATGAGGACATTTTGATTATAACGTTAGTATAAATTACACTGTTCCCAAAAGTTATTACTAGAAAATGATTCAAAAATGGTTTTAGAACACAAGCACATACTTGCTGGTTCAAAAAGAATCTTATTACTTCCTCAGAAAGCTCTGAAAATTATTTTTATATACATATGTGTGTGTGTGTGTTTTTGCCATAGGTTTCAGCACTGGCTTGGCTGCCTTTTATGCAGTTAAGCAGTCTAGTGATTCTTGATGATGTATACTGGCTGTATTATTTTTCCCTACTGACAAGCACTTGACTAGCTGTGTGCAGAACCAAATTTATTTGCTGCAGCTGAAGGATCCATAAATGACTGTGCCCTGAGGCACAGGGTTTTAGTTGCAGATTACATTTCTCCTAAGGCAACACTTCACTTCTTCCATAGAAACTTCTGAAAATCACAGTTGAAACTGAAGTGTTTGATTTATATTACCACTCTTGTATCTTCAGCTACTGTTTCTCTTGTGTTCTGCATACTGCGTTAATATTCAGCTTGATTCCAGAAACTTCCTTTAAGGTCCTTAAAACAAGCTACTTCGGGTTCTCCTAGTGTGCAACTAAAATATGTATTCAAAGCTGCTACAAAACCAGAAAGCTTTTTTTTTTTAAAAAAAAAAAAGCATCTTTCTTGAATGCCTTATGCCTTAGATTATTCTATGCATTCCTAATTTAGCCATCCTTTCATTAATTCATTTTCTTGAAAACAGACATAGCTAGACTGAGAAAACTGATAGATTTGGGGATCTAACAGTAAAAGGAAGCAGTTAGGGAAAAAAAATCTGATTCCCCATATGGGTTTTGTTGGTTTAATTATCATTTCTCCATTTTCTGTTTGTACTAACTGCTAAAGATGCCACAAAGTCATCTGGAAGTGAAATCCTAATTTGAAACTGCCTTCTTCTGTAGTTAAATGATAGATCTTTAACAGACTAAATTCTTCTGTCCTCTTGTACTTCTCTATTTTATCTCTTTGGAAGGATGTGTAGCCTCTGTTTGGGACTTGCTTTACTGTTTTTAAATTGTTCCCTGGGCATCTATTGACCTTCTACAGTCAGTGATTTTACATTACTATCTCTCTTAATTAGTGCAGTCTGGTACAATTCTTGAAAAATAAAGGCTATAAATCAGATCGAGCACCTTGGCAAAATTGTTCCACCAAATGAAATAGATGTTATTTATATTGTCTACACTAGACACCTATCAGATTAATGACCAACTTAGTTGAAAGCTAAAAACCAGCATTTACTATCATGATACTCTTCTAGTCTTTTTAGCTGTTACAAGATATTTGGGGCTCTTCTGTTACGTATCTCATACTGCAATATTTATCACCCCTCTCCCTTAATTCTCCTCATAGTCTGCAGCTATTCAGAGTACCGAGTTTGACTTCCTGTCTGTCAGTCTCTTACCATTTGAACTCCCTCAATATATAAAATCTAAAGCCTTTTGAGTAAATTTATCCCAAATGATTATCAATTGAAGGTATGGTTAGTGGAATGCCAGAACAGCGGAGCACAGCTGAATTCAGTCTTTATCCTTCTTGCTTGCTTGTCTTTTTCCATTTATTATCTATTGTTACAGGTTACTGCTGAATTGCACAGCTCTTCCTGCACTCATGTCTGGATTACAGATTGACTCAAGGGAGAAAAAAAAAAGAACAATCTTCTACATCATTTCTTCTCTCAGGCTCTGGAGAAATTTTAATACACAATTGTTTACCATGCCTCTTACACTGCTGTGGCCTTACTTACTCAGCACCATCTTTCTCCTACTGTGCTTTCTAAATGTCTTTTTTCTATTTCACATCTCAAGTACTGCTTGGCTTTTTGTTCACCTTCACCAGTTTTCCCTCTGACTTCCATATCTTGAAAACTAATGCCTCTTGCAGAAAAAAACATCACATTTGTTGAGAACATCATCCACTATAACACATTTTTACTCATCTGTTTTATTTAAAAATCAGTTTCTTATTATCGTAGCAGTTATACGTCCTACTTACTGAAGGCACTGTTTTTATTGTAACAAAAAAGCCCAGTACAGCAGAGTTATTTGAGTAGTTCTGGTTTTATTTCATTAGTAATTTCAACTAGAAATCTAACATGGGTTAGGGGAGGGGATTCCTCAATCATTTAGAGACCTGCAGGAAAACTATATTTCTTGGCATGTGTTCAATGTTAAGGAATGTAGTAAAAAAAAAAAAATTTGCATTGTGGGTTGCTTTCTCTGCATAGCCTCCCCCCTTCTTCCACATTTTTCCTTTAATAAAAGGTGTTGTGTTCTCTTGCAGAACTGGAGTGTATTAGACTGTGTGGTAAAGGGATGAGTTCCTACACACCACAGCAAATCATAGGACAGGAGGAAGGGTTAAGAGGAGTAGACTTTTTTTTTTTTCCATTGACACCTTCCGTATTTTTGGTTGGCGGTTGCTGTGGTGCACAAAACAAATCTCCTGTGTTAAAATCATTTGATGTCACCAAAAAGAGCTGTAGCCAGACCTGGCTCTGCAAAGTAATACCTAGCCCAAATTCACTGTGCCCTCAAGAGGCATGGCAGCACATTGCACCAGCAGCACCACTACAGACTGACTGTGCTGCTAGCTAATGCAGGCTTACATGACTCAAAAAGAAATTTCCCACGTACTCAGATCAGGACCAGTTCATAAATAAAGCCAACCACCTTTAAAAGTAGTTTAAGTGACACTCTGAATAACACGTGTATCACTGGGAATTTTCTTATTGTTTACAAAGGGCTGGGATCAGGCTCTCACACCAGAGCTCAGGCTTAAGGAATGCTGGTAATTGTGTTACTATCATCATGTAGAAGTCCTTCAAGTGCAACCTGTCCCTACAATTCAAGAAAGAGGTTTCCAAGAAGGTGGGAAGAAAAGATGCTCATACTTACTATGTACCTTTTATTTTAAACAGAGATTTCCATGGATGAGCGCTCCCATTCAAGTTGGATTAGTTGGATTCTGGTGAGTGATTTCTTCTGGTTGTTTCTGCTATTTTAAGGTGTAACTGCAGGTTTTTGGGAAATAGTAGCAATATTTTCACTTTGTTTAAAAAAAAAAAAAAGCTATGTATTATAAGGCAGTAAAGACAAGCTGCACAAATGATATATTGCTCCAGTGAGCTGAGAATAAGACTACAGCAGTTGCTTCATTTCCACATCTGTAACTGATAATACCATTTAAAAAAAGCAAGCAGTTAGTAATGAAGAAGCTGCCAAGAAAAGAAGGGGCAGGGGGAAAGAAAGGGAGCGACAAGAAAAGGCATGTAGTAGCTTGATTAGAAAAGATGCTTTGCCTGCCATCTTCATAAACAATAATTGGAATCTAATCTTGTCATTTGAATCCTTAAATTGTCTGGTTAATGGAAGGTTTCGTTTGCTGTTGTCTAGCATTTTATGTTGCTATGTACATCAGTACAAAGCACTGAAAGGACAAATGAGTTTTACACACATTTGAAGGCTGGTATTGATGCATTTAAGTACTAGATTGTAGCTAAATGATTTCATAAGATGTAATGCAGTGAGAAATAGCTTACATAATATTTAATGGAACTTTAGCTCACTGTCCACACTTTTTTTTTTTGCCTAAAGAGTTACAAATTTCCTTTTAGCACTCTAAATATAGTAAACCTATTTTTGTTTTCTCTAGTCTTGTGTTTGCAACACCCCTGTGTTGTGCGCTGTTTCCTCAAAAAAGGTACGTATTCCTCTTAGGTTATTTTTTCTTTAATGTTACACTCCCAGATGCATGCAAGATACTGCAAAGAGACACAAACAAATTATCGTTGCTTTCCAGAGCATACAGTCTCAATTCCCATATAACAAATGTGATAAAAATGAGAATATTCATAAAAGTAATAGTTACATTACTCATCAGTAATACATAGTTGAATTGGGCTAACTCATTTACAAACTGCTAGCAGCTTCAGAGATGCAGTGAAGTAGGGATACAGAGCAAGAGAGGATTGGGTGAGTAGTTTAACCGTAGCATTTCAAGCTGGAAACTTCCCTGGTTATAGAGAACAGCACTTGACTATATGTGCTTATTTGCAATTTGATTAATGTTTCTCCAGGAAGAATTCTTCTTCAATACAGAAAGAGCTCAGTACTCAAAACTCTTAGAGAAAATATTTCAGAATGAAACCTGGATGAGTTACCTTCAACTGAAATTAACTCAAATTGCAGGATGTACTATAAACACGGTCTTAAATTCAACTAACCTGTCCCCCTCTCATTATTAGTGGTTGTCACAATTACTACAGTAAGTTGACAAGCTGCTAAATTTAGCTTAAAAGATACCAGCTGGAGCTGAATTGGTTAAAATAGTGAACATTTGTAGTTTTTGACTTCCAAAAAAAAAAAAAAAAAAACAATTCTCATCTGATTTAACTGAGTAGCAAAAAGCACATATCATCTGTTTCCTTGCCTGGCATAGCAAAAAACTGTGGTTAAAAAAAAAGTATCACAAGGCTACCTGGAGATGACTTGGTTCACTAGATTGTCAACTAGCATAGAACTGTCACAGTAACACAGTACTGTGGTACAGTTCTTGAATCTAACCAGGGCTCTCAGTTTTACAGGAAGATTAGATCTCAAACTGTGCTTAGGAAATTGCAGCTATTTACATGACCTGGCAGCTGAATTCACTTGACTATGAGATGGCTTTTATAAAAATAAACATTTTATTGAACTGAAAGGTAGTAAGTTAAATAGGTAAATACATTATATTTAAGAAAAAACATCTTTAGGAAAGGAAGTTTCTATTGCCAGCAACAACCTTAAGCAACTAAGAAGATTCCTACCCTCATGATAGTAGGAAATTCACTGTTTCTTGATAGAATATCTCTATTGCGTTTTAACTGCAGGTTCATTTGCCCCTGTTCTGTGAAGTGGTTTCTCATAAAAAGTTCAAAAAATGTGAAAACTTTTTCACAATCCAGGAATTTTAAAACACAGATGCATCATCTATCTTATTTTAGATTCAAGTGCTTGTTATATATAACCATCTTACTGTTTCTTTTGCTCAGTTCTATGTCTGTAACACGCTTGGAACCAGAATTGCAAGCCAAGATCCAAGAGAACTGCCCTGAACTAGAACGTGTATACTTTAATAAAGGACTATAATTCATGGAGGGGAGAATACCTGTCAAGGAGGACCTTGTGAACTTATTTTTGAATTGTGTGCCAACATAGTTGAAAAGGAAAATTCATTTTTAACTGATCCTTTTGTTAAACAAATTTGATCATCTGCATTATTTTACATTTTAAAACTTTCCTTGTTGTAGTGTTTAAATTACAAAAGGTCATTTTGTCCACTTTGGTATTGATTAAAAGTTTAACCATACATATCCAAAAAACGTTTACATAAGCTCTCAAGCAGCTACAATAATAAACAAGCACATAAAGGAGAATACTATTACATTGGATTTGCCACCTGTTCCAGTAACAATGGGGCAGGGATCTCTTTCTGAAAAGTCATAGAGCAACTGAACGAAGTTGCCATCCTCTGGCAGCAACAGGACGGGTAGCTGAACGTGTCAGGAGGTTGTGCAGGAAGGGCTTTTTACCAGGAGGTTGGTTAGGTTGCAGGTTTTCCCTGTTGGCACAGAACCTTTTCTTTAAGGTAGACATTGGAGGAGCCTGGAGCTTCTGCACAGTGTGGTACTGCTCAGCAATACAAGCTGCTTTCTTCCGCAGATCCAATTTTACCAACATCATGTTGTTCTGCAGTTCTGCCAGTGTTTGGTCCTGCAAAAGGAAAGATATTTATATATTTAGAAATGTGACAAGCCTAACTGCTTAGTTACTATGAACTGAAGAGGATAAACTGCCTTTGCTGAAGTTCACTAACCAGTGTGGCCATACATAAAGGCTTTTTCTGTCACTAGTATAGCAGTACAATAACAAAATAGGAACAGTAAGGCTAAGAAAGAAATCCATCCTGCTGCAAACATGTTGCTATAGCAACTATGATGGAGTGCAGTAGATAAAGGAATGAGAACTGAATTCTCCTACTGATGCAGACCTGGTGCCAAGAGACAAGTGACTGAACATGAATGGTTTGGGTCTCCTTTAGAGTTAAATATGCTGCCTGACTCAGCCACTGGAAAGTTAGCAGTATAGCTCCCCTAATACAATAGGCAGTATGTGGCTAGAGGACAAGTCATTTATATTTTCAGCTACAAGAACTTAGATTTATCTGCTGATTATGTCAAAGTGCATAAATTAAGCCCCCTTGCACCTGCAACAAAACAGAACATTACCTGTCTAGCCAGAATGTCATCACATGTACAGAGAGTTTCTCGAAGTTTCCCAGCACTTGTGCTGTGGCAGCATGCCCTCTCTGCAGACTGAAGAGACTCCCCAAGTTTTTGTAATTCCGAACGCAGCAGTCTCACATTCTACAGGAAGGAAAAAAATAATAACAGTTAGCTTTAACATCATTCTAGAAACAGAGCCACTCTGAGGGTAATCCAGACATGCGATATCTAAGGAGATTCATCTGTGCACTGGGATCACAAACACAAACACCTTCTATATCTATGGTAAAGGTTTGTTTTCACAGACCCCTTGCTATAAACCACTCATTTAAAAACCTGGAGACAGCAGCTCCAAATGGCTTTAAATTGGCAACCTCTTTGCCCTGCGAGAGTTCCCTTCTGTAACAGAGACGGAATTACCTTCTGTCCATCCTCCAGCTTCCTGTCTACATCCACAGTAAAGGGTTTGGCAGAGGGAGGTGGCTCCAGTAATTTCTGGTACTTGCGCAGCTCTAGGAATATAGAAGATGTAGTGAGCAACAGTTCATTCATAAGGTTTAGATTTTTCTTAAGTCTAGACTCCCCTTCAGACAAGCTGCCACAGGCAAGATGAGCTTTCAGTTTGTGCAGACATGCACAAACATTCCAGGCTTTTCCCTTTCAGTTAAGCAAAGGGACTCAATATTTTGAGCAGGGAAATGATCCTGCCCTGAAGTGCATCATAAAAAAAAAAAAAAAAAAAGAGGCTCTTCCTGTCCATCCATCAAGGTATTCCTATATTCTACAACTACAAACAGTAGTTATAAAACATCTGAATCCAATGTACCTTACTGAAAAAGCATCTCTAACCCTCTGTAAGGATTGTTTGAGCATAATTCAGAGCAAGTGCAGCATCACCACTTTACCTGCTGTTGCTGTATTCAGCTCCATTTGACATTGCTCCAGTTTGGCTTTAGTATCTAGCAGCTCCTGTTGCAGAGCACATGAGGCAGCCACTCGCTTTGATCGACGCAAGCCTTGCTGCTCTGAGTCCTTTTGCATAGCATCCAAGTTCTCCAATTTTTGTTTTGCTGCCTGCAGAGCAGTTTGGAGCTCCTCAATCTTCTCATCACGCTCCTTAAAGCAAATTTAAGGAAAGGTTAAAGAAGATCTTCTTAATACAGCTTTTGCTCCCTGAATTTTTCAGGGTCTTTTTTCCAGGAGACTTTCTCAATAATTCACTTCCCACATTGAACCCAGCAATTAATGTCCTTTAAGTGAAGATGTTGAATCTATTTTTCCTGAGATCCTAAGCCACTTTTTCCAGCCTGTTAGCACATTTTGGAGAGTTGGCATCTTCAGATAGGTCTGCAGCAAGTCCCAGAGGCCACCCATACTATGAAAAATAGGGACAGGCTCATACTCATCATCACAACTACAATTAAGAGAAATTCACAGAAATTATCTGAAAATTGCAAAGCAAGCCACTAGCAAAAAGAGTGAAGGGGGAAAGTATTATGTTGAACAAATCAGGGAATAAAAATGATTACACGGTAGCTTCCAGATTAAGGGCCAAAAATCTGAAAACACAATGAACTACATAATTGGTAAGAAATGAAAGTTGTGGATCAAGTTATCAAGTAATAGGCACAACAGAAACCAAAATCCTTCCTCTCAGCCTGCATAACAGTCACCTTCTTGGACTCAAGTACTCAAGTCCTCTCTCAAGCCACTGCCAGTTTCCTGATGTCATTCCATTCCTGTGAACAAACCTGGATCTCCTCCTGGTAGTAGTCAGTCAGCGACTCCTTCAGGTTATTCAGCTTATCCTCATACAGTTCCTCCAGCAGCTCCTTCTGGGCATCAACATGCTGGCTACAAAGAGAACGAGCAACTATATGCATCTCGATCTGGCAGTCCTTGGTGCTGCAGCACACCCTGAACAAAGGGAGGCTGATCCACATAAGCTGTACCTGCACCACTGCTCCTTCTGTTTTATGTGCTCCATCATCTCGTTGCAGATCTCCTCACGGAGACGCATTTCTAGTTGCAGCTTCTCCTGCCGCTCTTGCACCAGCAGTTCTCGTGCAGCTTCTACCACACGCAACAAGTCCTGTAAGAAGAAAAAGCACTCTTGTTCATACCGCACAACAGAACTAAGACCTAGAAGAAACTAGCTGGTCCCATACCCGTAGGCTGGGGTGATCTAGGTTTCAAATGCTTTTAGTCACTTGGGAAAAAAAGTTGCCAGGCTTGCTCTTAATTCATTTCCCATGAGATGCTTTAAACAACACTGAGCTATCTCTTTAGCAGCTTCCTCTACTGCACTGCCCAAGGCTGCACCTGCTTTTGCTGCCTTGACACATTACAACTTAAGTCTCTGTAGGTATGCATCCGGACCAAAGCTATGTTCTTGCATCTATAAAAGCTGACGAATAAATCACAACCCACCTCCTTCTCATACATGGAGACATCTGCTTCATCCTCACTGTCCTCTGATTCAACTTCTTCCTTTGCCACTGCCTCCAGACCCTGGCTGGTTCTCCTGCTGTGCTCTTTGATGATTGATTGTATGGATGGCAGTCCCACCTTTGTAGGAGGAGCCTGAACAAGCTGAAAGGGAAAAGGATATTATTACTAGTCCACAAATCCTAGAAGTCACGTAGTCTTTTAACATGGTTCTTCTCTACAACTTGTAAAACTTTTCAACACAGGAGAAGCTTTAGTGACTGTAGAGACAATGATCCACTATAAAAGCACAGGGAAGAAGTGCAAGCATCTTCCCCACCTTGTGATGGGAAGGGACCCGTTCCCACAGAAGCAGGAGGTATCCTGAGCATGTCACAAAGCTCATTTGTTTTACTTACCTGGCTGGCAATGGCTGAGAACTTGGCTACATACAGGGTTTCATCATATGTAGATGCACACTGATTAATGTTGACAATCATGCAAGAGCGCCCACGTCCAGTGAAAAAACCCTGGAACACACGGGTTAGCTTGCTGTCCCGGAAGGGAACCACAATCTGCTTCAATCTATGGGGAGAGACAAGAGTGAGCCCATGGGAAAGCTAAAACAGCCTCCTCACACCCTCCCTGTGAAATTCCAGAGGCTCACTTGGACTGCTGGTTCTGACGGAGGGCAGCAATGCAGCGCCCCAGGGTATGGAGGGAAGTATTAATGTTGTTCGCTTCCTTCATTCGGTCCCCGCTTTTCTGGTCTTTGCAGCGCTCTGACCCCGCGAGGTCACACAGGGAGAGCCTGAAGAAAACACAGATGGTATCACCTGAGCTGCTAGGTTTGTTCTGTTCTCACCAGATTTACAATTCAGACACCTTGCAATCACCTACCCTGCTCACCCTCCCAGCTCCCTCAGGAGGGCAGAGAAGGCTCCTTTAGGGAAAATTTGGGCTATTCCTGGACAGAAGGACCTACCCCAAGTATGAGGGTTAAACAAGATAACACTAATACAGGCTTAGCTGTGACACATTCAAAAATCCTCTGCCCATCCCCACAACAGCCACTTTCCCAGGCACTGATCCAATTCATTTCCATATAACTACATCTGAGGAACAGGCAGCAGCAGTCAGATCAGCCCCACCACAAGGGCAAGGTTACTCATGTTTACCTTCAAAGAGGCTGGGAAATCTCAAGTTGCACTTGGCAGCACTCCTCACAAATTCCTCCACACTATCAGCTGCAGGCCTTAGGAGCGGAAATATTTGCTCCTCCCAAGTGCTTCCAACAAGACCTTCCTTAAAATACTTCTGATATCCCAGATCCATAACAGTTAAGAAAGGAAAAAAAGAAATCCTAGCAAGCATGAAACTCACTCGCTGATTTTGGGAACAATTTCACTGCCACCTCTTTGCAAGTGCAGAATCCGAATGGAGAAGACACTGTGACTGTAAAGAAAAATTCAGATATTAGAAAAGGAAATGCAATATTTGTAAGTTCCTCAGAACTGTATGTCTGTTAAAAACTTCCCATCCCAGACCTGCGACTGGAGTTCTGGTTCATGTGGGTGCTAGCAAAACTCTGGTTTTTCCGACCCAGTTTCAGGAGCTTCCAGGCCTCATCAGCATCACGGACATTGATCCAGTTTAGATCTGGAAAAGCAGGCATACATTGAGCAAGGCAGTTAAGAGGCTGCAGCAGTTTCCTGATGCCACCAGGGCCCACATAGTGGGCTACTCTAACTATCTTCCAGTCAAATCTACCTTTCACATAGGGGTTGCCAGTCTGGTCTTCACAGAGCCGCAGTGTCTGCCTCTTGCGGTTCTGGCCAGGTGGAGTTGGTTCTAACAAGTCGTAGATTAACTCATTGTAAATCTCAAAGAAGGAGACCCAGATGGAAAACTGCACATCTCCCGTGGTGGTGGAGAGTGAAACACGATCTAAGTCAGCCCAGCGAGGGCCCAGTTCTGAGCAGGAGGGAAGAAAAAAAGAAATGATTGCAGCCTTTCACTGGTTCAACCTGCATGGTTCAGGTCAAGGCTGAGGTGTCTTTCTTCAGCAGGAACACAATCCCAGACTGACATCTATTCTATGTACATCCTCCCATTTAGGGCTACATTAATGTCGATGTCCAGTCAGACAGCCTAAGGTTCCCTTTAACAGTATTTTCCTTTGTAAGGATTTAAGTACTTGGTCTGAACTCGGGAAGCACAGGATACTGCACACAGAACTCCTCCCGGGATAAATGGAGTCTTAGTGCTTGTCACCTCAATCACTCCCTGCTTCTGGATGTCTCATCAGCTAGTAGTTCCTATTTCTGTATTTGACAACCTGGCACCAGTGCTCAGTGCAACATGTCGCTTTGGCACTGTGCTTTCCAGCAACCTCCACAGCATGGCAGTCAGCTGCTCCATAACCACTTCTCATGAATCAAGTGGGTGTCAAGTAATTTTTCATTTCACATCTAATCATTAATTAGTGGTGAATTCTTCATATGTTGATAAGACACATACAAAGTTCCACAGCCCACAGATCCTTATCTTTCAAAGGTAAAATCTGAGGGACTACAGCACCTTTTCTCCCTTACCCCACAACACAGCATCCAAGTAGCTATTGCCTTTTCTTCCCCCATCCTCCAACAACAAGCAGCAGGTAGTACGTACCGTCTGTCTGGCTGATGTCTGAATGGCTGGTGAGGTGGCTAGATGAAGAGAGGCCGGCAACTCCACTGTCAAAGCTGCCACTGGTGGTGGCCTGGAGCTGAGATTCAGCACTGTGACTCCTTTTCAGTGGTGTTAACAGCTCCTCCTGCAAGGAAACAAAGAACATGACCATGTAGTATGACACCATCCTTTCCCGACAATTATTAAGCCTCCTAGAAGCGACATGCTTACCTCCCACGGACCTCCCCGCAGCATGGTTTGTTTCTTGGTCTCTTCCTGCCGAACCTGCCTGCTATCCAGCCAGATCACCTCATTGGAGAGCGAAGGCTTCAGGTCCATGGCTTGGTACAGCCGGTCCCCCACGCTATTGAAGATGACTGCTAAGGAGCGAGGCAGAATCCCACCATCCTTGATGCTACCTGAAGCAACAACAGCAGCAAGCTGAGGATTAAACATGAATGTAGAAGCACAGAACTACCTCAACAGGCTAGTAACCTCACACTCTCCTTACCCTGAATGGTGTGAGTCTTCCCTGAATTGGTGATCCCATAGGTGTAAACCAGCCAGTTCTGCCCATCCAGTACATCCTTTACCACCTGTTTCATCGTCTCATCAAAGAACAATTTCTGCCCCACATCTGGTCCAAAAATCTGAAACAGAACACATGAAAAATGGCCTCATGTAGGTATTTCCTACCTTTTGAATGCATGTGATCGCTCAAGAAATAACAGTTAGTTCTTAGTTCCCCTTCCATATCCCCTACATTATGAACAAGCCCGCTAGTAATTTCAGTCCAAGCCCTCTACAAACACTTGCTTAATGTAGTAATATGCAGTATTAGTACAGCTTTTAGCATGTTTAGAGCTTCATAAGCAAAATAAGAGTTTGGCGTTTGCTTCTGAAAGGGTTAGCAGGATCAGATTAAAAAAAGAAAATTAAGAAAACAGCTACAAAAACAAGTAAACTGTGTAAGAGAGCGTGGCTCATGAAGGTATTACTATGTAAGCCAACTTTTCAAGCTGCACTACTGGTTTAAGCTCAAAAATCTTCCAAAAATCTTGTCCCAGTTACCTACTTGAGTGAAAGAGAACCTGTGTGCTGCTTGTCCCACTCCACGTTCTGTGCTCCGCATGGTGAAGGAGTCCTTGGGGGCTCTTAGAAGAAGAGTCTCTGAATTCTCAATGAAGACACAACCCTGAAAGAACAAATAAAATCCATCATTTCAATGGCTCACAAGATGCCATGGCATAGAGAGCAAAGGAAGATAGGTGTCCCAGCAGGCACACAGGCACCTAGCTCAGAGACTGCTCCATTCAGCATCTCACCTGGTCTTCTCCTTTCTCCAGCTCTGTAGATTTCAGAGGTCGAACTCTCAGATACACCTTTAATTTCCCATTAACATCTTCAGCAGCAGCCTGCAAAATCAGCACAGATTAAGCACACTAGCCAGAGAGGTAGTACACAGCTGCGTGGAAGACACTCAACTACCCTGATGTACTGATCAGTAGCTAATGGATGCTGATCTTGACACCAGTGAAGCAACAGCATAAGATAAGCCTTCTTACACGTTTCCACATGCACCAACTTCCCCTTTTGTTTATGTAGTGAATCAGACAAAGAACCCAAAGACCTGACACCAAGTCCAGCCCCATAGATAAGCACCTCACAAGGATGCACCACGCTAACCACAGCTTCCACAAGCACACTGCTCGTAACAGAAGCAGCTCCCCCCAGGCCAACATTTCATCCCCGGCTCTTTCGAAGCGTCCCCGCTGGCCCTGCACTGTAAGATCCTGCACCCATACGTTAGGACAGGGCCCTGTGTGTGTGCCGAGGGAGCTCCAGCCTCACCTGCTGCGAGCCCTCGAGGTTGGGCGAGATGGCGGAGAACTCGGACAGCAGCGCCTTGCGCACGTCGGCCCCGAACCCCGCTGCGGTGGACTCGAGAACGGGCGACGGAGCGGCCTCGTCGTCGGAGAAGAGCCCGGGGGAGGCCAGGGCTTGCGCCATGGCGGCTCGGGCGGCCGCTGCGGAGCGGGGATGTGCCGAGGGGACCGCCGCCGACTCCCCTCACACGGGCCCTACCGAGGGGGCTTTTCCGCACGCACGTTATTACCGCCGGTACCCGCCTCGGGAGGACCCAGCCTCGTGCCCGGCCCCGCAGCCGCAGCACTGACCCCCACCGCTCCAGCCCCGCCGCCCTCCTCTGAGCCGCGCGGTGTCCGCTGCTGCGGTTTCAAACCTCGCCGCCCGCCCGCTCCACCAATGGGAGCCCGCGCCCTCCAGGCAACCAATGAGAGCCGGCGGTTGAGGGGGAAGGGGCGGGGCTTAAGCCCGCGCGGCCGCTCCTCGCGCTGAGGGACGGGGAAGGCCGTGCGCATGCGCGCCCCTCCCGGCGAGCTGTGCGCGCGGCTCCGCCCTGCGGCGCGTTGGGGCCGGGCGGGGAAGATGGCGGCGGGGACGGGCAGTGAGTGCGGGGGGGCGGCGAGAGGGGCGGCGGAGAGCGGGCGGCGTCGGGGGGAACGGGGGGGCGGCGGGAGGGGGCTGGGAGGGGGCGGGAGGGCGGCGCGGGGGACGCTGAGGGGAGCTGAGGGGAGCTGAGGGGAGGGGGCGGGGCTAACGGATACGGGCGGGGCCTAAATTGAGGGGCGGGGCTAGCGGTGGGCGTGGTTACGGGGTGGGCGGGGCCTCCGCCCCGCCGGCGGGGTGCGGAGCTGGGCTGTCTCCCCGCAGAGCACAAGCTGCTGGGCGCCGGCCCCACCGAGCCTTGGTCCATCCGCGAGAAGCTCTGCCTGGCCTCCTCCGTCATGCGCAGCGGCGACCAGAACTGGTAAGGGTTCAGGCACGGCAGCTCGGCCTCCCCGTGTTCTTGTTCGCAGTACAGGCAGAGGTGTTAACGGTGGAGGAGTCAGACACGTGCCTTGGAAATCTGCTTGTTTCTTTTGTAACTGCTGCACAGAACTGTATTAGTTAGAGCAAAGAGTGTGTGCATAAATCGGGAAGGTTGTGGTCCAGAAGTCCATTTATCAAAGCATCACTTTGCATCGCTGCCACACTCGTAGCTTTGTTTTGTTGCCTCACCAAACAAAAGTTTCTGTTTGTGGACATGTAACCACATTACCAGAAGCTGGAAAGTTGCTTTTCAAAGCAATAGAGGGAAGCTGTTGGTTTAGGAGCAGGCAGATATTTTTGAGCCCAAGGGCTATATGTGAACAATCCTTTAAAAAAAACTCCATCGCGGCAACTCCACTGTGTTTACGGGAATTATTCTGTGATGAACATCAGGGCAGGTCAGCGTATTTGCACAGCATGTTGGTTGGGTTAGGTTGGTTGGGTTAATGACTTGCCATGCATGACTCTCCTGCATCATGTGTGTGACTCTCCTTCAGGGTCTCAGTCAGCAGAGCCATCAAGCCTTTTGCAGAGCCAGGCCGCCCACCTGACTGGTTTTCCCAAAAGGTAAGATAATGGCAAGTGAATCTTGGAGAAAATGAGTTCTAGATGGGATGTGTAAGACAGCTGCATAAGATGATGTTGAAGTTTTTTGTTGGTGTTAAAAAAAAAGTTTGAAGAAATAGCAAAATCAATTTTTAAAGAAAATGTTCAAATCAGATTAAGTGGGCTGTGGATAAGGTTGGATAAGTTAAAGAAAAAGACAAGGATGATCAAAGACTTGAAAGCTTCCTTGTAAGGGAGCAGTAGGTAAGATGGAACCTTTCAACAAAAGAAAGAGATGACTAATAAGAGAAACAACAGATGTCTGTACAGTCAGGAGTGGCATGGCAAGGATGAATGAGTCTTCATTGTTCAGTGCCATGTCCAATACAAGATGTAGAGGCTATTAAGTAAGACTAACAAGAGGCAGGTTCAAAGCAAAACAGAAGAGGCTGTTCTGCACTAGGCACATAATCAAGCTGTGGAATTCTTTGCCATGGGGATTTGTGGATGCCCTTGTATTTTGGTGCGTCCAGCTGTTTGGTCGAGCATCTGGGATTTTTGTTATATAATGACCAGGAAGAGATAAACAGAATATATATACCTCTTTACCTGTGTGTGTAGACATATATGTGTAACTATTATTATTTTAAATGTTGCTTACTGTTTTCTTAGTTCTCTTAAGCTATGAACCTAGTCTTGACATAATACTACCTTCTCCACTGAAGTATTTTTGGTTCATATTCACAGACAGCTACAGTTTTCCTAATCATGTTTGCTTTCTTTGATTTCTAAATTGTTGCTTGCGAATGTCTGTTCTTTATTTTTGTTTTGAAGATCAGCTTGGGCAGTGCTAGAGTAAAAGAGTGAATGTGTCTCCTCATTTTGACATACACTAAGTTATAGCTTTGGGGAAAACTGTGGAGAAGACTGTCAGATATGTTCATACAGCGTTAGACTTTTGAAAGAGGAGGTGCCCTGTAGGTTTTGTTGATCGGCATTTGCTGATGCTTATTCTTTGGTATCCTCTGACTTTTTCTTGTTTCTTCTTAGCATTGTGCATCTCAGTATTCAGAGCTGTTGGAGACTACAGAGACCCCTAAGTAAGTACGAAGTCTGAAGCAAGTGTGGTCTGCAGTAGTTTTGAGTGGACCTGTCAGTTTCTACAGCAAATCACTTGATAGTGCTCTTCCCCAAGAGGAGTGAACAGGAATGATGAAATTTAATTGTGATAACTGGCTTGGGTGGACAATGGGATTGGGGTGGACAATGAGATTGGGGTATGGCAGATGTGGAAGGCTGGCTCGATAGGAAAAGCAGCTAGCAAGCAAGCTCAAAGTATTTCTTAGACCACACTTTCCATATTTCTTTATCTCGTCTCTTGTTTTGGAACTTCACATCAAATGAAATTAAAGGCAGGGTATTTAAAAGTAGTGTTTATTTATGTTAGTGCTGAACAATCTTTAACAGTATAGCTGCAGGACAAAGGACATCGTAGAGTTACTGTGAAAAATACTGGTTTTATTGTGGCTCTGAAGCTGAATGATGGGTTTTTCACATTGAGAGTTGTAGTGGGCTTCCATCTTTGATCTATTCCTGAAGTCTTTAACATTTAGATACACTTTTCAGATCAGATTGTTGGAACACTGTGCTTTCCAGTATCATTTAAGGGAAATTGGAAGAGGGGGGTTGGTTTTGTGTGTGTGTGTGTGTGGTATGAATGACAGGCAGCAGCCAGGTATGGAAGGAGAACTTGGGATTTCTGTTTAATGACTGTTTTGTTTTTCTCGTGTTCTATAGGAGAAAACGTGGTGAGAAAGGAGAGGTGGTGGAAACTGTGGAAGATGTTATTGTGCGGAAACTGACTGCGGAACGAGTTGAGGAGTTGAAGAAAATTATTAAAGAAACACAGGAGAAATACAGGTGTGTGGCAGAGGCATTAGCTGTGGTGTACCTGAGAGTCCTGTCTTGAAAAAGTGGCATAAGTGGAGCAATGTTTGGGGTAAAAATGCACGGAACAAGAGCTTCTCAGTGCATGCTGTTCAGTGATAAGTAGATAAGAAGATTTTCTGCTTACAGGCAACTCAAGAAGGATGCAGAGCTGATCCAGGCTGGACACATGGATAACAGACTGGAGGAGCTATGCAATGAGATTATGATGTGGGTTATTTTCTTATTTCCATGTTACGTTTTCTTCTGAGATTGTAGTTCTCTGGTGCTTTGTGTTAGGCTTTGTGTTTGTGTTACTTTTGCTCAATGCATTTTGAGCTGAGAGAGATAGGGCAGCTGGGCAGATGCTTTGGCCTCTGAGGGTTGTCCTAGTTAGACTGGGGGACACCAGCTTATGTGGAACATCTTTTGCAGCTCTCAGAAAGAGCTTGGTGATGGCTTGCAACATCTTGCTTGCCTCCTCCATTTGGACAATCATCTGGAACTGAAACTTCCTGCAAAGTGCATTATTCTCTGACTGGCCTCTGACTCTGCTTTCCTCTTCAAAGAAATGGAGCCTGGGTCTGCAGAGGCAGTTCATTGTTGTCTGGAGATTAAGGGGAAGGGGCAGTAAGCTGATTGTGGAGAAGCTAAGGGGCAGTGGGACACTGTGTGACAGTTGGTTCTGTTTACAGAAAGAAAAAAATGGAGGAGGAGGAGGCAGAAGTCAAGAGGAAGGCTACAGATGCTGCTTATCAGGGTAAGCTGGAAATGCGCTTACTCCTCCTCAAAGAGAGGTGCATATGTTTGTAAGATCACTTGGGAAATACTGCGTCTTGTTAAGACCTGTTCAGGAGGAATTCCTTTACCCTGGGGGCTGGAATGAAAGATCGTGTTCTCTTTAGAGCAAAATACAGGGGCTTCTGATAAGGAAACAAATTCTGTAGAAAAGGTGTCTGTAAGAGGAAGAAGGATTTGTTCTGAATGCTTCATCCATTTATGGTTTCTGGAGCAATTTGGTGAGCTAACTTACCAGTGATGGGATGTGGTGAATACCCAACTGCTAGGAAGATGTGAAATTAAAGTGTGTTACACCTTACTAGTACTATCTGTGAGCTGAGTGTAGTGTGATGTGGGAAATTCCTACAATATAAATTGTTTTCTTAGTGTTCTTTAGGACAAAGTCAGAGGTCTCAGGGACTGTCCAAGGTGGATGGAGTCGTGGAATCCCACTTTTTTTTCTGTTCTCTTCCAGCTCGTCAGGCCATTAAGAATCCGCCACGAAGATTAACGGGTGTGATGGTTCGCTCCCCTGCAGGTTCAACCTCTCCAGGGGGAGACTATGCTCTGGGAGATCTGTCTCAGCCTGCTGTGGATGAGGCCAGCCCGGGGGTAAGAATACTTCCCATGGTAAGAGGGGAAGAGCAGCTGGGGACACGAGCTCTGCATTCATCATGGAACAGCAGCCTGGGGAGAAGCCCCTGCCTTGTTTTGCAGACCTTTTGTTGTGGCAGTGCTGTAGTGTGGCTGATGTACAGTGCTGCTCGAGATACGTGTCCCCTTCCCTGTCTGTGACCATCAGGTGCCTGGATCAAAGGCTGTGTAGGGGCATCAGTGGGTTGGCCAGGAAGTCTGTGTGTGCCCGGGAAGTGGCACTGAAGGGCAGGGAAAGGGTAAAAGCAAATGCCTGGAGTAGGTGTAGCGAGTGAATGGAGAAGGTGGCTGTGGTGTGCTGGCTCAATGCTCTTGGGGGAAGGAGCAAGTGGGACTAGTCCGTGTGTTGGAGTGTGGCTTTGAACAGTGTGGTTTTTCTCTTTCTCAGGTCACTCCAGGGACATTGCCCAGCACCCCAGTTGCCTCCTTCATTGGAATCCCTGACACCCCTCCAGGCTCTGCTCCCCTGGATGCCCCCATGACCCCAGTCACTGATGATTCACCCCAGAAAAAGATGCTAGGACAAAAAGCAACTCCGCCTCCTTCCCCTCTGCTCTCAGAGCTGCTGAAGAAGGGCAGTCTCCTGCCCACAAGCCCCAGGCTGGTATGGAGCTCTCTGCTCATGTATGCAAGCACACAAACAATCTGCTCCAGACTCTCCCACTAAAAAAGGGGGAGCCGCAAAGGCTTCTTAAATACACAGTTCTGTGAGAATCTCAACAGAAGAGAAATATGAGAGATTTAGTAACCCTTGTGAAGCCACAGAGTTGGGACTCTTTCCTGACAGTAGTGTGGGTGCAGGGCTGCAGGTGTCAGTCAGCACATAGGACTGGCTCTCTCCAGTCACAACGAGTTGGAATTGCAGGCTTTGCTAGAGGAAATGGCTCTCACTGCAGGTGCATGTTAGTAGGCATCATCCCAATTGGCCTCTGTGGAGGTGTTCTTGCTGAGTTCTCCTTTGGGCTCACAGTTCTTGTTTACATCCTGGCAGGGAGTTGTGTTTCAGTATTTGTAATGGATCTTAGGATAGGGATAGGGAGTCCTTTAATAAAGTTTGTGAGCAATATTGAAGTGCTTCAGTCTTCTCCTCATTGCAAAATGGCTGTGATGACGAGTCATTTTGGCCCTTCTGGTGTTAGTGACTGTGGAAGTCTGAGAAGGGCAAACATCTCTGACGTTGTTCAGAGCCCTGTTCTGAAAACTGCAGCCATCATCCTGTGCACATTGGTTCCCTGTGTTAGTGCTCATCTGATGGAATAGGTGTATTGCTGTTGACCTTCTTCTAATAACTCATATTTGGGGTCTTCTCTGTTAGTTTGCGTAAATGCTCCATGGGTTCTGTGTTTGCAGGCTGCAATGTGAGATATGACATAACAAGAAAATGGCCGTGGAAGACTTTGGGCTTTCTTTGTATTGACAGGGCTGTTTTATACCTGCTTCAGGGTCTGTCATGGGTGTACATTGTGACCTTGACAGAGTTACTCTCCATCTTGCTGCTTCGGTTTCCCTCAGCTAAAAATAAAGGAAAATTCTTTGCTATTTTAGGCGTAGAGACACTAACACTACTGGTATCTGTCACAGGTTGTAAGGTCTTTGAACAAAGAAAATAAGGTAGAACAAATTTTCCGTTGGGCTTAACTTAAAGGAAGTTTGCACCATAGCTGTATTGTGGCCTGAGAAGTTTCAGACTGTTGTCCACTTGCATAAGGGGCCTCAGGCAGGGACTAAAAGCACAGAAGAAATGCTGAGACAGTGAGTGATGGACAAATCCATGAAGGAGCATATCTGGCAAAGAATCACTGATGTGATTGTATCTCCAGGAACTTCAGTTGTGTCTTCCTTTGGCAGGTTGGTGAAAACGAAATGGCAGTGGCTTCTGGTCACATGAACAGCTCGGGAGTCCTGCTGGAGGTAGGAAGCGTCCTCCCAGTGCTGCACGGTGGGGAAATGCAGTCGGCACCTGGTGCTGTCCCTGCATCTCCTGCTGCTTCAGGTAACTCCCAAGGACTCTCCCTGTACAGTTCTCCCCTCAGAAGTACTCGAGGCTTTAGCAATTTTACACTTATGTGCCATAATTTCACAGACTGCTGTATGAATTCTCTTTGGAGAGAGATGAAGGATATCTACGGTGGCTGGTTTGGGGGCTTCTTTATGAATTCTATTGCTATTTCTGTACCCCTGTCCCTTTCCCCTTTCTTTTTCCTAAGAAGACTCTAATTCTCACAGGAGAAAGAAAAGTGCCTTGATCTGAAATGACTGAAACAGATTGGATTTGGCCCTGGTCCATCCAGTCCAGTTTTCTGGGTTTGACACTGGCTAATACCAGGCATTTCGGTGCCTAGTTGACAGGGAGCTGGAGCAAATTGGGTCTACTGTCTAATTCTTAATCTGCCTAAATTTCAGTTCCCTGTGAACCTGAAGACCTCATTTGTTTTACCTCCACTTTAGCTCAGGGGTGTGTTGAGGATTAGTCTGCAGTAGGTTGTGAGTTTTGGAGCAAGTTCCCTAGGTGGGGTGAGAGGAACAATGCAGGAGTCTCTGCACTGAACCTTCTCTGAACATCCTGCCTAAGATGAAGTTTCTCCTCAGCTCACACTAACAAGGGGTTAGTCATGTTGTCTCCAAAGGAGGTTTTACACTATTCATTCATCTATAACTCTAAATGAATAATCTCACCTTCCTTACGCATCTCTGTTCTTTAAGACCCATTATTTTGGTCCAGATGGTTCAGTAAATTCAGACTGGAAGGTACAGCTGGGTGGCAACCTCTGATAGAAAAGGCAGTCTCCAGGAAAGACCTGCAAAGAGATTCCTTCTGCTCCCTTCCACCCCTGTCATGATTGTTTGTCTTGGCTTACTTTGTGTGGCTCTCTCAGCACTGGTTTTCAGATTTCCTGTAATTACATTGGAATGAGCCTTTGGGAGGGTATCTCTCTGCATGTGTGGCTTAGCCTGTCTGGCCCTTACGTTGGGCACTGTCCCAGAGCCTGCATGATCCTGTCTGAGACTGCACACCCCAAAGAGTCACGCATTTTTGGTGCAGGTTCTCCATATAGCTTTTGGGAACGTTTCTAGGTACCTTTCCCAGAGGAAGCCAGCAGACATTGAAGAGCCCAGCGCTGGCTTTGTGGACGTCGGTGTTGGCTGCTTCTTGCTCATGTGCTTTTCCCTTCTACTCTCTGTTAGGTGCTCCTACGCTTTCCCGGCTTTTAGAAGCTGGTCCTGCGCAGTTCACCTCACCTCTTGCTTCCTTCTCCGCTGTTGCCAGCGAACCTCCAGCTAAGCTCCTGCCACCCCCAGTAGAGCCTGTGTCGCAGGCAACAATTGTCATGATGCCCACGCTGTCAGCACCATCCGTTGTGCCACCAGCTGCAGCTCCAGAAAGCGTAGCCACAGGTGCGTTCCTGAACTACGCACTCACAGGTCATGCACTGCTGGAAAACAGAACTTCCCTTGGGCTCAGCACCCAGGAAGCTCTAAGCTGGCGTTTTATCACCTCAGACTCACCATCCTTTCTGAAAGAACATTTACAGCTGAGTTCTCGAGTAAACAGATGGTGAAGATGGGATTTAAATGGGATTTGCTGGGTGGGGGTGCTAGTGGTGTGTTTGCTGGATTGTGATTCAAGGGCTGATTCAAGGCCTGGAGTCTCACTTTGTCTCTACCGTGGGAAAGCAAACATGTCACCCATAGTTGTCTTTTATTTTTCTAAGTCATGCTGTTGTGGGTGGAGCTGGGATGCCTGCAGTTGGTGCTTGGTCTTAACCACTGTGGTATTTGCTTATGATTGTCGTGCTCATCCTTGCGCAGTGAGCCAGCCCGAAGCCTGTGTTTCCATGGAGGCAGTGTCTGATTCCCATACAGTGACGGTGTCCATGGACAGCAGCGAAATATCCATGATCATTGACTCCATCAAGAAAGAGTGTCTGGGTTCTGCAGCCGGCAGCACTGCAGGCTCTTCCAAAGATCACTGCATGGATGGGAAAGAAGACCTGGATTTGGCTGAGAAGATGGATATTGCGGTGTCCTATACAGGGGAAGAGCTGGACTTTGATACTGTCGGAAATATCATAGCCATCATTGAGGACAAGGTAAAAAGGCAAAATAGAGGGCCAGTAGCTTTTGTTCCTCATCAAGTTAGATTATTCTCAAGTGATTACTGCTTGCCAATGTAATAAGTTTAAACGAGGAAGAAATAACTATTGCAAATTGCTCATTTTCACAATCCTTGCCCAGGTCAGTAGGAAATGACCATATGACACCCCTGCTGGTAGTCTGCCATGATTAGCCTGGTGCTTCACTCACAGTACAGAAAGAAATTCCTGCCTCATGTTGGGTAGGGTTTGGGTCACAGACCTGGCAGACAAGTGAGCGCTGCTTGCAGCATGCTTTCCATGAGTGCCAAGTTTCTGAAACTGAAACTCCACAGGGAGTGATGGGAGTCTGGCTGCTAAAGGTGATTTTGTAAAGCCAGTACACCAAGTTTTCCACAATTGACTTGTTACTAAATAACACTGATTCTTTTTTAATCCCTCTTTCTGACCTTGGCCTGTACTTCTGTTTGTTTGTTTTGACAATAAAGGTAGACGACAACCCCGAAGTCCTGGATGCAGCGGTTGTTGAAGCAGCTTTGTCTTCTTTTTGCGAAGATACTGATGACCCACAGGCCCTGCCTGGCCCATGGGAACACCCAATTCGTCAGGAGCACGAGAAACAGGCCCAGATACCCCAAGTGTCTGTGACTGTGAAGCAGGAAAGACTGGAATGTGAGGAGCCAGAGGCAAAGGGAATTCGAGAGCTAATGGGCATTGGAGAGCTGGGATCAGAAATAAAGACAGAACCTGCAGAGCAGGAGCAGAATCAGCTGGGCGCTGAGGAAACCATACCGGCAACTGCAAGAGTGACAGAAACACCAGAGCTTAGGAGTCAAGAGATAGAAGAGGATCAAAGAGCAGCTGTGGCAGCAGGAGAGAGTGCTGAAATTGAGATAGAATCGACCAAGGGAGAAGACGTGATGCACAGCACGGTGAAGACAGAGGTATGTGAGCAGAGGCTGCCTGGAACTGGTGTGGGGAAGGAAAGGAGCAGTTGTGGCAGGCAGGAAAGTTTAGAGAAAGGGTGACTGCTGGGCTGAAGGTGACCCTTCCATGAATGTGGCTGGCTGTTTCCTTGGGAGTCATGCTGCTGATCTGTTCGATCTGCAGGGAAGCTCTCTGCTTCAGGCAGTGCCTTTCTGTATCTCCCACCACCCATGTGCAGAATTGCTGTTGGGAAGGTGCTCAGTGAGCTTCATTGCCTTGAGTTAGGTTAGGGTGAGTGAGATGTGCCCACACCTTCACTGAAGTAAGCTGACACAAACATCTAGATTTGTGCATTTCTCTTCCCTCCAGACCCCACCTGATGATGATTCATCCCCTCCACAAGTCCCAAATGTGAGTGAAGACTCCTCACAGGCTGATGTTCAGCACAAATTTGAGCTGTCAGGTAACTTAATTCAGCTAGGAAATCTTTTACATGCAACATTATTAGCTGGATAGATGTCAGTGATCTGGTTCAGGTGTTTTGGGGAGGAGGGAGAAAACAAGATATGTGTAGGAATAGTGGTAATTACTGCAGGACAGTAGGCTTTGGTACAGGAGCTTTTGTAGGAAAGACTGCTTTGGAGAATCATAACCTTTTTGCTTTTCTTCCTTCCACAGACTCAATGAAGGAGGAAGCCCGAGCCCTGTTTAGGAGCCAGATGAAGGTAATTCTGAATTGGCTGTACTCATCCTGTGTACTCTGGGGTTCATTCTTGCTTTCTGGCTCCTATCCACTGAAAATCAAAGCCTGCTTCAGCTTTCTGCAATGGGAAGTCATCAGTGTGAGGTCGGGAGCTAAAGGGGAGATTGCTTCAGGCCCTGTTCAGCTGGGTGTCAATGTTTCTGTGTTTATGTTAGGGTGGTGGGAGGCAGGGCAGGATAGTGACCAGAATTTTCTGAACATGCCTATAGATGAGGTTGTCAGTAGCTGTAGTAAAAAAGTCACTTCACTTTCTGAACTCTAATTTCTCTGGACGCTCTGAGTTGCTCCTGTAGTCAGCTGCATAGACTCATGAATTCTTTGTTTCAGGATGGGCAGGGTGAAGAGGATGATGAGGATGGTGCCAGTGAGGCTGCCAGTCTGGAGGAGCCCAAAGAAGAAGATCAGGGTGAGGGATACCTGTCAGAGATGGATAACGAACCCCCTGTGAGTGAGAGCGACGATGGCTTCAGTGTCCATAACGCACCTTTACAGTCGCACACGCTAGCCGACTCCATCCCCAGCAGCCCGGCCTCCTCGCAATTGTGAGTATCTGTGAAACTCTGTCATGCAGATGCAAATCCCAGGCTGCTTTGTGGAGGGAACATAGGATTCTCATTTCTGTTTTGCTGACTGAGTGGGTCCACAGAGGGAATTTGATTTGTCTGGCACTAGATTCTCCTTACTCACAAGTGCAGTGTGCAGACAGTGCACTCGTGAGTAAGATTCCTTTTTTTATTTCTGTCTCTGGCAGGGGTTAGTGTAGGTACAGCAAAGGCAAAATAAACTAAGGTTTTTCTGCTTCAAGGCAGTAAGTATGGAGACTTACGATGGATGTCTTACTTTTTTTTCTCAGCTCAGTGTGCAGTGAGGATCAGGAAGCAATACAGGCCCAGAAGATCTGGAAGAAAGCCATCATGCTAGTTTGGAGAGCAGCAGCTAATCACAGGTGAGTTTGATGTCTTGAGAATTGGCAGAAGGAAGTAAATAATCCCAGACAAGCCTGTACTCTCCCATCTCTGAGGCTTACCTGGCTTGTTACGGGGAGATGACGAATCAAATTGTTACTGATAGCAGACAAACATGACAGCATGAGACAAATATTTGAGGATTGTTCCTTTATCAGCAAGGATAGGGCATTCAGTAGATTCTTTCTCTCTGCAGGTATGCTAATGTCTTCCTCCAGCCTGTGACTGATGATATAGCACCAGGCTACCACAGTATTGTGCAAAGGTGAGTCTCAGCAGTCTCGTGTCATTAGATCTCTGGTATGTTTGTGTAGGAATTTCTGGCAGGAAGGTCCAGTCTTCATCTGTAATTCAAACTGCAAGACTTGGAAAATACTTTTCTTCTGGCATCTTGCAGTCAGAAACAGATTTCCCTAAGAAAAGAGTCATCTTCAGATCTTCAGCAATAGACACAAGTCTTTACCCAGCCCTGTCCTTGAATGAAGTAAGCTGACTTGCACAGAACATTTTTGTCAGTAAGGTAGTATGTGACTATCATCAGGTTCTCAGTTTTTGTCTGGGAGTAGAGTTTAATCTTTGAGACTCCAAAAACTTTGATGAGCTCTTTTACTGTCTCAGCCAGTGGACTTTTCTGGGAGAGTTAACAGAACCCACTGGTAGCCTCAGAAATCTCTGTAAACAATTCAGTGGCTGCAGCTCTAGTTGTGTTATCTCCCTCAGTGACGCCTGGAGAAGACAAATGTCTCTCAAGGCATCTGTTATGTACTGTCACCATTTATGGTAACTGCTGGACAGCTTGTGTCTCCTGATATAAGGCCTTGGAACTCAGGAACACAGCCTATGTGGGGGAGAAGATATTCTGCCAATTAAATAGATTGTCTAATTAGACATGTCACAGACCCAAGGCTGCTTCCAAATGACAGGGGAAAGAGGTAGGTATGTCTGTTGCTATGCTGAATGCATTTCTTTCGTAGGCCAATGGATTTATCTACAATCAAAAAGAACATTGAGAATGGGCTGATACGAACCACAGCTGAGTTCCAGCGTGATATTATGCTGATGTTTCAAAATGCAGTTATGTACAACAGCTCAGACCATGATGTGTACCACATGGCTGTGGAGATGCAGCGAGATGTCCTGGAGCAGATCCAGGTAAAGTACTGAGCTGAGACAGGAGCAGTACAGAACAGAGCATCTGCCTTGGTCCGCAGGTGTAGGAAACACTTCTGGATATAAGACCACACTTTCACTCACAGGGTCTTTGAATGAAGTAGTCCCATTTCTCCTGCATCTCTCTTGTGCTAGGTGTTTGTGGTGAGCTGATTGTGGATAGGTTAAAATTACACAGTAAAATGTCAGTTAGGTTCAGCCCAGACCAATTTCAAATCTAATTTCCTTCAGGGGATGTGGATATGCTTAGGCCAGCAAGAAGCAGGGCGTGGTTCGGGAACAGAAACAAGCAACAAGATCAGTGAATGACAGGGGACGCGATTGCTTCTTTTGGTGGCTCTGCTGGCTTAAAGTGTATATGAAACTAGCCTGTGAATATGATTTAAAATTTCTTACTAAGTGGAATGTCCCAACAGCCAGGGCTAGCACAGTTTGCAATGGATTTTTATAGTCCCTCCAGACTTGTGGCTTCTGAGGTAAATGGGGGAACTTACTCTGAGCAGCAAACAAGGAACTGAAACTGCCTCTGACCCAATCATTCCCAGCCCTGTGGTTTTTGATAGTTAAGTGACAAGCACTAACTGAGCTTGTTTTGCTTGAGAATCTTAACAGAGTGTGGTTTTCCTGCAGCAATTTCTGGCCACGCAACTGATCATGCAAACATCAGAGTCAGGGATCAGTGCAAAGAGCCTGCGTGGGCGAGACTCCACTCGCAAGCAAGATGCTTCGGAGAAGGTGAGAAGGCTGCACCCTGCAGAAGGGCAGTTGATATCTTTTGGAGAGTTTCGAGATACTGCATGAAGTTCCCATAAAAAAAGATGTGCAAAATGTTTTTTTGAGATGAAAATAGCTTCAACATCTTCATGTGAACAAACAGTATTTTTCTTTAAATGTGTCCACTGACTAGATTTCAGCTCTGGAGCTGTGTCATCCCAGAGGCAGGTTAATAATCATGAGTTACTCCTGTAACCCCTATGTTTGTTCCCTGATTTTCAAAACAAGTATATCAAAACTGTAGGGAAATGAGTAGACTATCAGAAGAAGTGGGATATGGCAGGAAGGTGAAAATGCAGAGATCTGGAAGACCAGCCTCTGCCATGTTCTTCACTTCCAAGTCAAGTTCCTAGAACCAGGGAATTACTCCAGTCTGGTTTGCTGTTTAAAACACACCATGGAACCTTTGACTTCCACACTGATCTGAACTCATAGCAGTATAGATTTTTTTTTTTCTTCTGTAAAGATGCACCCATGATTACATGACCTCACATGCTCTCAGCTGACATACATAACATTGTAACAACAAGGGCTGCCTGCTTCTTTCTAGTGGCAAGCATGGCTGATTGCACAGCGCAGCAATTGTTTGGTAGTCCAGGCATTGCTATGGTTGAGGAGGGAATATCCCTTTCCTAGCATTCTTACTCTCGCCATATCCCTCTTTTGTGCATTTATATGTTCCTGCTGCATAAGACTGAAGCCGTGCAGGAAGGGGAATGGGGCAGATGTTTCGCTATGCTCGTGTGTGGGCTTATTGCTTCTATGTGGTGTGTGCATTTCCCTATCTGATGAGTGCTTCTGTTTTGGCCTTTTAACAGGACAGTGTCCCAATGGGCTCTCCTGCCTTCCTTCTCTCTCTCTTTGTAAGTATTGAAAGGCGCTAGCAAGTACTGCTGGCAGCGTGCTCTGCTCCTTGTCTGGGTGATCACTGCACTGTCACAGCATCCTTAGCGTCGCAGCAGTGTGTGTTTAACATAGGGGCTGTACAACCATGATCACTAGAGAAGAAACATCTTAGTCCCTTCCTCTCAGCGTGGGTGAGTGGGTGGGGCTTCAGTCTTTCTTCTGGTTCCAAGCGTTCTTGTTTTGTCATCTGCCTGTGCTTTTTTCCACAACTGCTCTCCTGCTTTCTTTCCATGTAAGTGGGAAGACACGCCGAGTGGTGCAGTGCTGTAGTTCTGACATCTCTCATGCTTACACAGCTGCCCCTTCTTCACATTCAAGACAGTGCAAAGGGTCTGGGGAAAGTGAGGAATCAGCTGTGTACTCCTTTATCGTTCATGGTCCAGAAAGCAAATAAGATACTCCGCAGAAATACCTTGCTCTGTGCCTCTGGTGATCTGGAAGTGTTTGGAAAGTATTCCCTCTGGGAAACCCCAAGTCTTTGAGTTGCGGGGAGGAGAGAGGGGAGGAAGATGGAGAGTTTTTTTTTTTCTCTCGCATATATCTAAAGACAGAGGAGTACTCCGGGAGAGTCAGCATGTCAGCCAGAGGGAGAGGGCAGCGGATCAAAGGAAGCTCTCAGCTCGCCTTCTACTCATGGAAAGGAGCTGTGCGGAGAAGCTAGGGAGCTAGTGCCAGGGTCACTCAACTGGAGGAGCACTTCCCGTAGGGATCAGCAGCTAATAAGGTAGGTTAGTCAGCAGTTTCCTCTTTCCATCTTAAGAGCCAAGCTAGAAATTGTCACTTAGGAGAAAGCCTGCCGTGTGCAGGCTCCAAAAGCACCTGTCTGGGTGAGAGCCTTGTTGCCTGTCTCTCCTGACTGCCAGCAATGCACAGAGATGCTGCAAATCCCAGCACCTGTGCTGTGTCCAGAGTGAACTTTAGGTAGGTCTGCAGACAGGCCTCCCCAGGCCTTCCTGTCAGAGCTTCCCTTTCTTCTGTTCAGAAGGCATGAAAAGTATTATTATTAGATGCACAATTCCTTACCACTGTGTGCTGGAGGAAGTGTTTTGTGTTTAGGGTTGCATAACTCATTTCTGTTAATGCCAGTCCTTTTGTTTGCCTTGTGACTAGGATGGAGGCACCAGAGGGCGTCGCTGTGCCATCGAGGCAGACATGAAGATGAAGAAATGACGCTGCAGACAGATAAGAAAACCCAGCACCTGGCATCCGGAGCTGGAGTGCAAGCAAGATGCTGTTAAAGCTGTTGGAGGAGGAAGAAAAGCTGCAGGTCTATTTCTGGGACCTGTTCCACCTTCTTGGCTTGACACTCTGGGAAGCAATTTCTCATCAGAATGTGTAACCCAAAGAAACTTCCTCGGAGGGGAAGACTAGCCCCCCTGCCTGTTCTAGGGCAGTCGTCTTGGGCTTCATCAGTGTTCTGGTGTTAGCTAGCAACTGGTGGCTCGTATGTACTGTAATGTGAAGTGTACAGATTTTTACTAGTGATGTGTAAATGTGTATGTATATTAAAGTCTGGGGAAAAACGAACCTGGTGTACGGTGTGCAGTGTACTGAGCACCACAGCTCTCTGCAGGGATGAACCCTGCTTGTGTACAAGTGTGCATACACGCCTTGAACACCCACAAATTCAACTCGCTTCCAGTTACCCGCTGGAGCACACAAGCACTGCAGGTCTTTGACATCAGAGACAGTGCATGAATCATTAGGGTGCTGCACAGTGCTTGGATGGAGGGGAAGGCTCCCTCTCTGAGTGTGTGTGTAAGGATATGGCAGTGTTGTTATGAAACAGGACATCCTAACCACAGAAAGTCCTACAGTCTTGCTGGAGCTTTCCTTAAGAGACCATTGTACTGAATGTACCACATTCCCCAGAGATTTGAAAGGGGTAAGTGAGTTAGGGTGAAAATCTGATTCCAGCTGCTGTAGGAATGATCATATCTGGTTTCACAGTGGAAGTTTGAACCGGCTCTCTTGGATGGATGTTAACAGTTCGTTTCCTCAGCAACCTGGATGACTAAGTTTTAAGCTTCCTCTGAAAACTTTCAAGTTACCTATTTTTTTTTTTCTGCTAATATGACCTGTGAACTTGTGCATTTTCTGCCTGTGTAGCCTTCCATGAGAAAAGAACAAAAAAGCACAATCTTTCATGATACCTGAAGCAGCTGGGAGTTGTCTACACCTTTTCTTGTGCAGCATGCACAGGGCTCAGTGTTCTGTCACACCAGTTGCAAGAAACAGTCATTGCAATTACTACAGAGGGATTGTTACCTTATCTAGTAAGAGCTGTTGGTTTTCATAAGTTTAATGTTGAAGGTTGTGGTGCCCACTGCGTTGCATTCCATGTTTGGTAAAGGTAAGGTGTATTTCCACCAAGAATTGCTTTGTATTTGATGCTAGAAATGTGGAGTCCTTAGGTTTGCTTACTGCTCAAATGTCTTTCGCTGCTGAACTTGGAAACAAATTTCTGATTTGAATTTTTATGGGCCTCGGTCTACAGAAATTCCAGGTTGTTAAGCTCGTGGCACAAAAAGTTCCAGGGTTCTTTGCTTTCTGGTATTTTGTGGACTCATTTAAGTTGGAAAGGATCTCTGAGAATCAGCTCGTCCAACCTGCTGCCCTACGCATGGCCAGCTTGGAAGGCAGATCAGCTTGCTTAGGGTCTTGTCTAGTCAAGTTTTGAAAATCTGCAGGGATGGAGATTTCATAACCTTTCTGGACAACTTCTTTCAGTGCTTACCACCCTCACAGGGTAAACATTTACGTTATAGCCAGTCTGAATTTCCTTCGGTGCAACTTGTCACCACCACCTCCTTTCACTGCTGGCCACTAAGAGCCTTGGTGTAACACCTCTGTGTGTTTGTGTTGAACAATTGAAGTTGCATCATGTGGGAGGACCTCTATCGTGCTCCCCTAGTAGATTGTTTTTTTATGGAAAGTATTGCTGTTCGTTCCTGCCCTTGGTTTCTTCTCTGAACAAGGTATTTTTTCCCTCAAAGAGCCTTTTCTCTTGCCCCATGACATGTCACTAGCCTGTAATAATGTTATTTAAGATCTTCAAAAATATAAGGTACTGCTTTCCTCTTCAGAGCCCTGTTGCCTCTTTCCAAATTCACCATCTCACTTCTCCAGCTCCTAATTCCATTCTTTGTGATATTTTGTACTAATCTGTCTAGTTCAGAGCTCGGACTTACTGTGCTGCATCTCCCACCGTACACCTTTTCACAGACAGAAATAACAATTGTCCCTCTGTGCTTCTTGTGCTGTGGCTGATGTAAATGACAGGTTACACAGCAGAGATTTGGTCATGTTATGTTTAAGCCTCTTAGGGACTCATGAGCGAATGCCAAGTAGTTCCAAGGCTTACTGCCTCCCTTAAACTGCTCTAAAACCTCCCCTGTTGACACTTTAATTGCAGACAGTCCCTCGGACCCGTCCCAAGAGAAAGTCTCTCCGACTTTGCTGTCCTCCTCTGTGGCAGCTGCTGGTAATGATGATTAATTTGGTTTTTCCAACTGGCCCTGTTTTCCCCTGAGATGTTTGGCACCGGTGGTGCGTCATCCCCACTGATCAGCTGGCAGCTCGCTGCTTCTGATGTTTTTGACGAGGTTTGTTGTTGTTATTTGCTTTTATGTCTTTAGCAAATTGATCTTTTTTTTTTCTTTTTTTTTTTTTGCCTACTTCATTGTGGATTCTACATTTCATTTGCCGAAGTTCGGGCTTTTATCATTTTCCTTGTTTTGACATGTAAATTCCTTTTAAAGGCTGTCGCCTTTCTAACAGCTTTTTCTTGTATCAGCAGGAGTGGTGCGGTATCTGATCTCTGCAAAGTGAACTAAAACTTTCCCATTTGATAATGATTCCCTGTTGGCAACTTACGTAAAGTCTGCAAGGAAGATCTTAATTAAAAGTTAAATTGAGTCCCTTCTCATCCCTTATTTTTCGTACAGAATCAATGTGGAACGAAGCAGGCTGTAATTACTTCACCCAGCCCACTTGTCTTACAGTATTTCTGCTGCTCTGCTCTCTGACATCTCGAGCCTTCCAGGACTTAGTAAAACCGAACGTGAGGTCAAAGCCCCTTTTAATCGGTGCTTATGCCCGCGTTAGTAGGCCTCCTGACTTGAAAATGCTGATCCCTCTGCGCTGGAGTACAGAAAGATGATCACAGGCGATGGGATTACCCTAGCCTAAGGCTTTTGCTCCTCCGCTGAGCTGCGGTGACCGGTTGTGCGTGTGCAACCAGCTCTGCTGATTGTGCAGCGAGTGCTCTAGGCACGGTTACTCCTCCGATGGGATCAGTCTGCCCGACTCCTTTAGCTGGAAGCCCAGAGCAGGCAGCTTTATCTCCTGCCTCATCAAATTTCACTCGCTTCCGCTAAAGTTAACTTTGGAAGAGGCTGTAGAAGGGAGGCCTGCGAGGTCCTGGCTCTCCTTGGATGTTTATAAAAGAAGCAAACGAGTTTTCCCATCCCAACGCCGGCTGATTCTTTATTACTCCCAGGTAGGCACCGCAGGCTGTGTTTGCTGCCGTGGTGGCAGTCCTGAGAAGGCAAAGGGAAGTCAGTGAGAAATGCGTTTGTTCAAAGCCCTGGAAAAATGAGGTTGTACGTAATTAACTGAAAACTCAAAAGTCATTTTTAATGAATGCACAGAACTCTCTGTAGGTGCAGCAGGCAGCTCAGTAGCAAGATGCAGATTTTTCTAACAGCCTTTTGCTGTTGTTATGGTGATCCTGCAAGCAATTCCCCAGTCTTTAGAGGAATTGTAGGGGACTCGTGCAGCCGAAGAGACTTAGGCTGACAAGCAGAGGTGAAAGGAGTGGCTTCTTCCATCTTAAGAGAGCGCCAACTCTTATTTTCTGAGGTGTGTGCAGAGCTGTCCCCTGTGAGCCTGTGTCTGGGCATCACTGCAGTGCTCCTGGCTCAGGCACACAAGGCACCACCACCCAGTTAAATTACCTCTGTCGCTTCCAAACCAGGTTTCTGTAGTGTCTGTAAGAAGTTGTTTCCAATGTACCAGCAATAGGGGCAGCAAAGGGAATCTCAGTGAGCTGCCCTTGGTGTCACAGGTTATCCACAGCTGTCAGCAGCTCCTGGCCCCAGCATGATGTGGTTTCAAGCTTGCTGCTCGCTGCCTTCAGCACCTAACAGTGCCATCAGACACAGACACAGGCTCCAAACCAGCACAGTATCCCCTGAGCAGGGAACCCACTGTGCTGCCAGGCAAGGGGCGAGCACGGGGAAAGCACTGGAAAATGGAAATTTGGTTGCTCTGAAATGGGAGTTGGTGTGGCTGCACAGCTACAGCTCTGCCCTGTGCTGTGAATTTTGGGCTCAGGAGCAGTCTGCTCGCCTCACAGAGCTCTTGCTGTGTTTTGGCTCTCTGAGCAGGTCAGGAGATGAACTGGGCTTTGCAGTTCTGGAGCAGGGTACGAAGAAATTGCTGTGTCTCTGTGTTTGTTTGCAGATGGGCCATTCCTGGCTGTGGTGTGGGTCTGAGACGGAGTCTCCCAGTGACTCAGAGAAGAACAGTGACTTCCAGTCAGTTCTCAGCTGGGATTCCAGCTTGGATCTGGAACTGGGGAGCTGGAGGAACACCGAAGAGGCCGCCCTGGGGAAGCTGGAGGAGAGCAGCCAAGAGGCAGACTACAGGCTGAAGTTCAGTGATACTCTCTGGGAGGATGATAGCGAAGACTACCCAAAAGCAGAGAGGCAATGCGAAGATGAAAGTCTTCTCCAGTTCTTCTCAGAGGTAGGGCTGCGTGGATGACAGGAAAGTGGGCTGCATAGCTTAGGCCTTCCTGAAATACTAGTTTTCAGTGCCTCCACCATCCTGACACGCAGAAATATTCTGGGGGAGGTGTAGATGCCCTGAGTTAACTTGCTCTCTGTTCCAAGCCTAGCCCTTGCTCCCATTTAAAGCTGGCACTGCAGCCAGGCAGCTGCTTTGCCAAAACACGGCTCACCCTAAAGCACAGAGATGTCAGCGAACTGACACTTGTAATAACAACACAGGGCTTCATCAGAAGATTTTGCAAGGATTCCTAAAAATGGAAAGGCGTTCGTGAGTGAAAGCAAAAATAGCACTTGTGCTGCTTATTTATTCTTTCTTTTGCCTTCACAATTTGAAGCAGTGTATCTCTGTGTCGCAGGTAACCCAGTTGATGGAACCTCTCCGCATTAGCTGCACAGATTCAGCTCAGACTCCATGGGATTATTCTGGCTCTGGAAAGCAGGGTGATGGGGAAGATGTAAGATGCCAGGAAAAGACCGCAGGGGCAGTAGTCTCAAGAGCAGAGGAAAGTAATCTGCATGGCCTGGCAGAAGACAAGGAAAAACGCCTCCTGGGAAGAGAGGTAGGGGAGAGGTGGTCCTAGGAGAGCCTCCGGTGAGAGATGAGAGGCAGTAAAGGAAATCAGCTCTAGACGAGATGGGGAAGTCCCACGTTGCAGCTGGGGAGATGGGGACACAGGGGAGGAGACATCAGGGAGGGGAATGCAAAAGAAGTACATGAGGAGAAGGATGGATGTTTGTTATGTATGGATATGAATCTTTATGAACAGGAAGCTCGTTACAGATCAAACCCTCAGATGTGAGTTGGAGGCATTGCTCCTTGGCAGCACAAAGGTGACTCATGAGAGCTGGCAGCCTGCTCTCAGGTTTAAGGCAAGACTGGAATACTTGGTTTGTTCTAATTGCTGTGTTATGCAGCACGCAGCTTGGCTGGTTTCAGGCCCACGTGGATGCAATAGCAGTAACCATCTGCCCCTGGAGACCGTCATGTCTTGGAAGCAGGCGCTGTTTAGCCTGGGTTTGTGCTAGTCCTGTGTCTGGGGGGTGCTGGGCTCCCACCAGCCTGCGAGGTGGTGCTGGGAGGGGCTGTAACACCACAGCAGTGGAAGGACAGCGCCCAGTTTTTCAGTCCTGCACTCACATTTGTTGCTTTGCAAACTTAGACACTGGAGACAGAAATTACTTTCAGGGTTCTCGCAGCAGGGTTATTCCCAGCAGTTCCCTCGTGGTCTGCCAAGTGGTCAAAGCCATACCCAGCTTAGTGTCTGTGTTCCTGCTGGAGAGTCTGCTCCGTGCTTCAGATCTGCTGAGGAATTCTCAGATGTCCCTGTACATAATCCCACTTCTGACCTCCAGAATGCCTCTCTCCCTGCACCTCCCCCTCCGTTTTGTTAGCAAATCACTGCACCAACAGCACCACTCTCCTTCCTGGTTGAGTCTATTCTCTGTCATATTCATGTGGGAGTTTTTGAGGAAACAGTCCTGTTGTACTCTTGGGGATCCTGTTTTCTGTGTCTTGAGGTTTAACAAGCCTGAGGCAGTCTTACCTCAGATCCTGATTGCCCTCTGTACATCCATGACTCTTCCCAGAAAAGAAACCAGACACACCTCTGGGCACCAGTCAGCTCCGCAATGTTTGTGTTTGCCAGAGGTGGTTGTGAGCCAGGAGATCAAACCCAGCTGGTACTGGAGCCCTGGCCAGCACAAAGAAGATCTGAATAAGGTCAAGCATCATCCTCCAGAGTAATAGAGAGAATTAGCTCCCATTTGGGACTGGATGCAGTCAGGGGACGTGCAGCAGGCTGGTTTCTGTGTGTAGGATTGAGGTGACAGGCTGCCATTTTAGCCATATCTCCATTTTCCTCTCTGTTCTTCAGGCCAAGACTCAAGAAGCACCTGGAGATCAAGCTTTAGGTGAGCCACGTGCACAGGAGAGTCATCAGGCCCAGGACCGAGATGACAGTGATGGCACCTCTGCAGACCCCGTGCTGGGCGCCACAAGTCCTGCCAACATGCAGCTGTAAGTGGTTCAGTCTGCTCTCTGTCAAGTGCAGAACTGTTGTTTTCCATGTCTCACAAGTTTATAGCACAGGTCAGCTCCAGGAAGGTGATATGTCCAAAGAGAACAGGAGGGAGGGAGGTAACTTGTGCTATCTCTGTGGGTCTGCCAGCATTTTGGGGCATTGATCCTGTACATAAGTAAGAAGAGTAGCAATTAATAAGAGGTTAAATAGAAAATTCATGTTTCTACAAGGCAGCTAGGTCTGCCATGAGCTGGGCATCACACTATCAGGCAGTGTCTAGTCCATCTCCTAAGAGAGTCAGTGCCACCCACCTTGAGGCAAGGGCAGGCATGTCAGTCACGGGTAGGCTCTGCCTCGTATGCGACTATCTGGGCTGCCTTTCGAAGGGATACCGTAGTTTAATGGGATAGGAATCTAAATAAAAAACACCTTAGTAAAGTTCTAAATGTCAGAATAGCGTGAGCTTTTCTGACTTGATCATGCTGGTCAGCTCAGCTTGGCCCTTGTCAGCTGCCTGTCATCCTGCATCTTCCTGCATGGTTGATGTTTGGCTGTGTGTTCAGATGCAGAACACTTCTGCCATGTCCCCCTGAGAGGCTTTGTGCAGCTCCCGAAAAGGATCTCTGGGCTGTACCCACCTGGATGTGGTAGGTGCCTACAGAAGTGCTCCCTCCTCCTTTGGCTTGAGCGTGACGATGTGGCACTACGTTCCTTCCGCAGGATGCAGCTGAGCTGGGATAACCCCGTGCAGCATTCACACTTCAAAAGGACCGTCCTGTCCATCTGGAAGATGATAGCCAGTCACAGGTACGTGGGGCACGGGGTTGTGTTAGCATTGTCCTGAGTGCCACCTCCCGTGTCACCAGGCCTTGTGCTTCCCTCCACGACGGCTGCCCCAGGCAGGCATGGCTCTCCATGGCTTTGCTTCTGGCTGTCCTCTCAGGAGGAACAGCTGGGTGCTGTAAAATCAGAGAGAACACTGCATATTTATTTCCTCTGCAGAACGTGCCAAAGCCCAAATGGTGCTTCCTACACAGCTGGCAGGGCCAGCTTCAGCAAGGGCTCAGCCTCCTCCCCTGCCTGGCTGTGCCAGCCGCCCGGCACGGGGAGTTGCCAACAGGCTGTGCCCCTTGTGGCAAGCAGGGAGAGGCCAGCACTAGCCCGTGCTGCGGTGTTGTCTTTGGCCCTCTGCTCAGAAGCAGACAGAGATCTTTGTGCTTGTCCTTGTAGGTACAGCGGCCCATTCCTGAAGGCAGTGTCAGAGAAACAAGCCCCGGGATACAGGGATGTGGTGAAGAGGTGAGTTTGCGGAAGAGCCATTCACTGCTTCATTTCTCTCTGTTTCTGTCTTCTCTGGCACCCAGCACTCGGAACAGGAAAGACAGGTTAAGGTCAGCCTCTGGTTTCCAAAGCACCACTGGGACCGTCTCCTTCCTCCTGTTCCACAGAGTTCGGCTGTCATCACCTTCTCCCACTGACTTATTTTATTAAAACTCCCTCCGGGTGTTCAGGACCTAGAGGTGGCAGCGCCCGTGGGGCTGACACGCATTGTGCCTGCCCTTTGCTGGCCTTGCACAGACAGTCTGCAGCTGTAACCCCTGCCTGAGCTTGGGGGATTCAGCCTCTGCAGCTCAGCAATCTGTTACCCCACACTGGAGACGTGTGCCTCTGTCAATGTTCTCCCTTCTTCCAGTGCTCATTCCCCAGATGTTTTACTCTCTGTGGAGAAGTGGGTCATAAGAATATTTCCCAGATAGATTAAGGGCATTTTTCAGAGCTGAATCATATTCTATTCTGGTCACAGTTGTCCTCTCTGCAGCCATTCATTTTCTCATTCTGTCAAAATAAGGGAAGTAATATTTATTCTCCTTCATGTTGCCCTTATCAGCACTGCTATTTTTGCTAGTGGCACCATTTGATTTTAAGGGGCTTTAATAGATACCTATTTTAGTAACTTTTCTTTCTCCACTCAGACCTGGGCTGACTCCACCAAGACTAATTACTAGAACCGCTCTGCTTGCCTTCTCTGGAGCTCAACTTCATATTTTTTTAAGAAGCGACTGCTAATGGCCTGCCAAGTTGGTTGGGTGGCAAGCATCAGATTGGCTGAACTTACTTTTGTCTGCCTTAGAAGAACATTTCTCGCTCCCCCTCTTTGTCCCGAGCAATAATATTGATTGAAAATAGCCGTTTCAGGGCCACGCCGAAATGAGGACAAGCACGTTCGTGCAGAGCCTGGCTCTGGCTTCCGTTTAATTTCCCTGCTGTGTGTCCTTTACAGGCCTATGGATTTAACCAGCATAAAGCGAAACCTGTCCAAGGGGCACATCCAGTCCATGGCCCAGTTCCAGTGCAGCCTGATGCTCATGTTCCAGAACGCGGTGATGTACAACAGCTGCAACCACCACGTGCACCGCATGGCCCTGGAGATGCAGCGGGAGGTGCTGGAGCAGATGCAGATGCTGGGTGAAGCCCTCCTGTGCTCGGAGGACAGGCTGCGGCTGGGCCGGAGGTGACGGGGCGCTGGGGGCACTGGGAGCACTGGGGACACTGGGAGCATTGGGGTGGCTGGGAGCACTGAGAGTGTTGGGAGCACTCAGGGAGCACTAGGAACACTGGAGGTGCTGGGAGCACTGCGGACACTGGGAGTACTGGAGGCACTGGGGGCCATGCCCTGAGGAGCACTGGGAGTTCTGGGGGGGGGTATTGGGAGCACTGGGGGGCACTGGGAGCACTGGGGGCCCTGCCCCAAAGAGTACTGGAGGCACTGGGAGCTCTAGTAGTGGGGACACTGGGCACACTGGGAGCACTGAGGGAACTTGGGGGGTACTAGGAGCACTGGGGCAGCACTGGGAGAACTTGGGGGGTACTGGGAGCACTGGGGGAGCACTGTGGGGACTGGGGGGCACTGGGAGCACTGGGGGCCCTGCCCCAAAGAGTACTGGGAGCACTGGGAGTTCTGGAGTACTGGGGCAGCACTGGGGGCACTGGGGGAACTTTGTGGGTACTGTGAGCACTGGGGGAGCACTGGGACTCCTTGGGGGCCCTGCCCCGAGGAGCACTGGAGGCACTGGGAGCTGTAGCAGTACTGGGGGCACTGGGAGCACTGGGGGAGCACTGGTCTGACGGGGGGCCGAGCGCGGCTCGCCATTGGCCGGGGCGGTGGGCGGGCTCAGGCAGGGCGGGCTCCCATTGGCTGCCACACCACCCACGGCGGCCGGGCCGCACGTGCCCCGGAAGCGGAAGCGGCCGGCGGCAGCGCGCGGCCATGGCGCGGGAGAAGGAGGCGGAGGCGGCGGAGGCAGCCCCGGAGCTGTCGTACCGGGAGCAGCTCGGGCACCTCAACCCCATCGCGCAGCCGCTCGCCTCCCGCAAGCTGACGCGGAAGCTCTACAAGTGCATTAGGAAAGGTCGGGCTGGGGCTGGGGGGCAGGCACCGGGGGAACCGGGGGGGCCTCGGGCTGGGGCCTAGGGCCTGGGGCCGGGCCGGTTGGCGCAGCCCCCTGAGGCGTTGCCTCTCTTGCAGCGGCCAAGCAGAAGCAGATCCGCCGCGGCGTGAAGGAGGTGCAGAAATTCATCAACAAGGGCGAGAAGGGGTAAGTGGAGGAGCCCCGGCCCCGCTGCCCAGGCGCGGCCCCGGCCCCTGACGCGTGTTTTCCCCTTCAGGATCGCGGTGCTGGCCGGCGACACGCTGCCCATCGATGTGTACTGCCACATCCCCATCATGTGCGAGGACAGGAACCTCCCGTATGCGTACGTCCCCTCCAAATCGGTAAGGACAGGTGGCTGCGCAGCCCGGTGGCGCCAACCGCTGTGACACCAAGCCTGGTGGGCTGCAGCCGGCAGGAGCCATCCTGGGGAGGCTCCACGGTGGTGTCTGAGTGAAGCACCCAGCACTTGTGCCATGCTGGGACACAAGAGGAACAGACGGTGACAGCTCAGGTGTAGGAGGGGCTCGCTGCAGGAGCGTTTGTCCTGGTAGAGCTCTTGCAGCAGCACCAGAGCTCTCCAGAACAGGGCTGGGACAGATTTCTTCCTTTTAGTTCTGAGCTGGAAACTGGATGCTCCTGGAAATGAGTTGGTGGCCAAGATGTGGCAGCAGAGATATGTCCGTCCCTGCTCAGACTAGAACTTAGGGGTGGGCAGGGGCTTTGGGGTTTCCCTGCTGTGGGCAAGGAGCAGTGTATGTGAGAGCTGCCAGGCATTCACAGCACGCATCCTTGCAGCATTTGGGCTAGAAGAGATGAGCTGGGAGAAGGGTTCCCATGCCCAGCCCACTCAAAGAGTGCTTGGATGTTTGGGGGGTGGCAGGGACGCCTTCCCTGTGCCTCACTGGGCATGGGGGGGGTTGGGGCTCCCCCCAGCAGGCTGCCCGCCTCCCCACTGCCCCGCTCTGCCCCTACAGGACCTGGGAGCTGCGGCCGGCTCGAAGCGCCCCACCTGTGTCATCCTGATCAAGCCCCACGAGGAGTACCAGGAGGCCTACGATGAGTGCCTGGAGGACGTGGAGGCGCTGCCCCTGCCGCTCTGACCCACAGCAGCAGGGGGGGGAACGGGATGGGACATGGGCAGGGGGTAAATAAAGGTGTGGGGGGTTTGTACCAGCTGTCCGACTGCTTTTTTTGGGGGGCAGAGTCACCCCACTTGGGGGGAGGTGTCAGACCATTCTATTTGGGGTGGTGAGGGAGGCCCCATCCCCGTGGCAGCGCCCCGGGGCTGCCCCAACCCGCCCGGCCCTGCCCTGCCGTGACTCAGCCCCAGCCGGTTGTGCCGCCAGCCCCGCGCCGCCTCCTTCCCCTCCCCGACGCGGCGGCTCGCCCGGCTGGCAGCTCATCCCCCCCCTGCCAGGCAACCCCCGGGAGAGAGAAAGCAGAGGCCGAGGGCAGAATGAAATCTGGGTTTATTGCAGGAAAGGCCAAGGAGAGGGGGCCCCACTTGGCCTTCTGGAGGCTCCACGTTACAAGCACAGTGCCGGCTCCTTCCAGCACCTCTCCCCCCCTGCAGGGAGAGGAGATGTGGGGATGCTTCAGCTTCTCAGGGCACGGCCCGGGGGGCTCCCACCCGTCGTCGTTGCACGAGGCCCTCCCCTCCTCTCCTTGCCCAGCCTCGGTGCGGGGAAGCTGCAGTAACCTCCCCTCTGCTGCAGAACAGCCACAGCATTGGGGACACGAAGGGGGCAGCTCCCTCTCGCCCAGATTTTCCTCCTTCACCTTCCCAGCTGCAGCAGCACCAGCTGGGCCACAGGAGCTGGAACAGGAGGACAGGGCTTGAGCCTCTCCTTAGCAAGATATTAAGTTACTGGGGTGAAGGGAAAAGGGGAGGCAGAGCAGGAGGGACGGGGAATGTCTCACAGGGCTTCTGGTCTCTGCCCCCACGACTGAGGGGATCGCAGGGCAAGCGCTCCTGGCGGCAGAGCACGGGGCACATGCAAGACCCCTGCCCTGGCACGGGCGATCCCCTCTCCGGAGACCACCCCCCACGGGCCTGAAGCGCTGCAAGAAGGAAAAGTTCCCTCGTGGCCATGGGTCCTTCTCCCCAGGGCAGGGCCGAGCGGCTGAGCCTCGTGGCCCCGCGCTCGTCCCACTGCAGCAGCGAGAGCCCTTCCCCCTCGGCGGTCCCACGGGCGCCCTGCCGCTCAGATCTTGGAGGACTCCACTCGCTCGATCCAGGGCGAGTCGGCCCCGACGTCCCTGGGCTCCGAGCGCAGCTGGCGCAGCTCACGCTCCAGCGCCTGGCTGCGGTGATACATCTCCATGTAGCTGGCCTGGAGCTCCCGCTGGTACCGCAGCACCTTCTCCTTCTCCTCCTGCCAGGTTTTCCTCTCCAGCTCAAAGTTCACGGCCTGCAGCTGGCCCTGGCGCCGCTCCCGCAGCAGCTCGGCCCACAGCCACTCCACCTGACGCTCCAGGGGCTCCGCGGAGTCGCTGTGGAGGCCCCGGCACTTGGAGTCATCCGTCTCACAGCCAGGGAAGTCCTGGCACGCTGGCATGGGGTCGTCGCCCAGCGGCAGCGAGGCGCCGGGCTCCGGGGGGCTCTGGAAGGAGTCCGCCAGCTGCGCCAGCTGCGAGTCCCGGGCTTGGACCTCAGCCTTGGCCTCTCGCAGCTGCGTCTTCAGGCTGAAGATCTCGCCCAGCTTCTGAGCCATCTCCTCCTGGGTGTCCCGGAGCTGCTGCTTCAGCAGGGAGATTTCGGCTGCCTTCTGACACACCTGCAGGGCACAGGCAAGCAGTGAGCAAGGAGCCAGCACCCCGTTTTAATCGCCACGGCATCCCTGGGAGAGCACAAGCACCGTGCCTGGCTTTTTTCTCCCATCCCGTGGCCATGAGTGACACCAGAGCACAGAACCACGGCCCCCATCGTGGCCGCATAGCCAGGAGGGAAGGAAGGAAGGGGACTCACCTCCCACTTGGTCTCCTCCAGCTTGGGGCTGACACGCTCGCCCTGGGACTGCCGCAGCTTGGCCTCCTCGCACTGGCACTGCTGCATGTTCAGCTCCTCCTGCAGCCGCTTCTTCTCCTGCTGCGCCTTGTAGAGCTGCAGCTGCAGCGCCCGCTGCCCGCGCTGCGCCTGCTGCGTCACCTGCTGCAGCCTGGCCATGTACATCTGCTTCAGGTCCTCCAGCTCATCCAGCCACAGCCGCTGCTTGTCCTCAAACACCTGCCAGCAGAGAGAGGCATTGGGGACACTGCATCCTGTCCCCGTGCAGGTCAGCGCCCAGGAAGGATCCCCAGAGGTCCCAGAGACCTCTCAGAAACCCAGCAGCTCAGCCAGGCCATGCCCACCCAGATCCAGCTGAGGAGCAGAGCTTTAACAGCAGCTCCCCAGCCGCTCCTGCCCCACAACATGACATGGGTCCCCCCATGTTTGGGCACTCCCAGCCACCGTGGCAGGACACCAGCACCTTCACGGCTCCTTCCACCCCATCACCGCTGCCTAGGGACACCCAGTACCACCCCAGCCCCACGTCTCACCTGCGTGAAGGGGTCCTCGGTCTCGCTGAGGCTCCTCTTGAGCTGCCTCAGCTCCCCCCCACTCTCCTGCAGCCGATCCTCCAGCTGCTTCACCGCGTCTTCCAGGGAGTAGGTGAACTCGTAGGGCGGCGGGGGCTCCCCGGGGCTCTGCAGCCGGCTCAGCGTGGCCATGCTTTTGCAGGACAGGGGGGCCTTTTCGGGAGCCAGGGGATCCCTGGGGTTCCGGGACACCCTGTCCAGGGACCCCCCGATGTGGTTGATGTGGCCCATGGAGGCACTGAACTGGCTCTGGGCGGGCTTGAGGCGGGAGCCGTAGGAGGGGAAGCTCTGGATGGAGTTGTGGCTGGAGTCAGAGGCCTCATCCAGGCTGATGGCGTGGAGCAGGTGGGTGCGGAGCGGGCCGTGCTGCGAGGGCGCCGTGCTGCTCTGCGACAGCAGCGTGTGCAGGCTGCCGTTGCTCTTGGACAGCTTCTGCCCCTTGGACGAGGAGAGGCCCTGCATGGAGACCAGCCCCTTCCCGGCCACCGCCTTGAAGGCCGAGGGCCTGATGCGGCACTGCAAAACACGAGTGGGGTCAGGCTGAGCCCCCCCCTGAGCTCCAGCCAGAGAAAATCCATTCGATCCCAGCCCCACCACCACACCTGGACATCCCCAAACCCCCTCCACCCCACCTCCCACTCCCAGCACATTCTGCTCCAGCCCCAACCAACCCAGAGCAGGGCACGTTTTCGGGGACAAATTTCCTATTTCACCTTGTCGAAGCGGCCCCGCTCAGGCAGCGAGCTCTTGGAGAAGTCGGACCCGCGGTGATGCTCCCGGGAGCAGCGCTCGGGGGACCGGTTCTCGCGGTCGCTCTCGTAGTCCCGCTTGTAGCAGGCGCCCGAAGTCTGGTGCTTCCGCTCGGACCGCGTCTCCTTTTTGGCCCCGTGCAGGTAGCCGAAGAGCTCCCGCTGGCTCGGCCCCTTGCGGAGCAAGCCGTCGGGCTGCCGGAGCCCCCGCGAGCCCCCCAGCGGGGCCCGCAGCTCCAGGGGGGACAGGTCCTGCTTCTCCACCAGGCTGCCCACGCTGCCCATGCTGCCGACGGGCACAGAGGAGAGGTAGGTGCCGAGGACGCGGGTGTCGGGCTCACAGGTCACAGGGCCCTGTGCTGCTGCCATGGAGAATTAGAGAAAAACCCGGGACCAGCACTGTCAAAGGAGAGACAGAGTCAGCAAGGCCGGGACTGCCCCGCTCCCAAAACCCATCCCACCCTTGGGGACCCCCTGCTTGCACGAGGGGTGCGGCGATGCCCACTCATATCCCTTCATCCCTCCCCACCTCCTGCATCCCCTGTCCCAGTGACCCTAAAAGCTTCCAGCACTGGGTTTGGGGGGGACCCCCGGCAGTTCCCCCGGGATCCTTGAGCACGGCGGTGGGGGCTCCCCCTTCGCCACCCCCCCCCCGGTGGCGCAGCGCCTCCCTCCCACACCCAGCCCCACCTCCCGCCCGCGGCCGGGGCCGCCACCAGAACAGGCACCTGCCGCCCAGCCAGGCGGGCGAGTTCGGGAGCCGGCAGCACCTGCCTGGGCCTGGCGCCAGCCCCGGCCCGGCGGCACCCAGCACCCAGCCGCCCCCTCCCCAGGAACCTCCGCGCGGCCTCCCCACGCCGGCCTCCCCTTTTCCCTGCCCCCTCCGCGGGGCCACGGTTATTACCGGTGGCTGGCACCGAGCTCGGAGCTGCACGACCCCACGAGCCCGTCCCATCCCGCCAGGGCTACGGCGACGTGGCTGGGGACAGCCCCCAGACATCCCCCAAAATGCCGCAGCCCCGTTTGGCCTCTCAGCTCGGCCTCCTCGCCGAGCAAACGCGTCTCCCGCTCCACAGCGAGGCTCCTGCTCGGCCCCGGCTCCTCCGCCCTTGGGTCTGGGGCTCCCACCCTGAGGCCCCGAGCCCAGCGGAGGCCGGACGCGGCCGTGGGATGGAGGCGGGAGGAAGGGGAAGGAGGCCGCCAGGACAATGCAGCTTCCTGCGCAGGTGGCCGGGCCTCCCTGCGCCCCGCGGGGCCGGAAGGCCGCCGGCATGTCTTCGGCCTCGCCGCCCGCTCCCCACGGACCGGGAGAGGCCAACGCGGCCCCCGGCCAAGCCAGGAACATACAACCCCAGTGGTGGGGACCCTCGGGGACCCGCAGCCTCCCGTAGAAGCTTGCGGTGACGCCGGGGCTTGGCGTGAGGCCGCGGAGCCCCCCCATTGAGGCCGGTGGAGGGCTACACCCAGGAAGCTGCCCTGGTTCTGGGCTCCCCACGGCGGGTAAACAAACAGCCGGGATAATTGGTGCCACGCACAAACCTGTCTGACAGCTCCCGGCCTGCGCTGTCACCTCCCTCCGGGAGCACGGCACCTGCTCCGGGCACCGGCACCCCCGCGGCGAGGACCCGGGGCGAGGGAGAGACCCTCGAGGGGTGCCCTGGGGGGCTCGGGGGTCGGTAGCTCCGGTGGGGCACGGAGCAGCTCCCCACCGGGCGAAGCCGCTGCTGCTCCCCGGGGAGCGGCCGGGGAAGTAGGTCAGGCCTCGGGAGAGCTCCGGTGGGACGGGAGGCACCGGGAGGGGGGAGCTGGCTCCGCAGCACCGGCCCCGTGCCCGGCTCGGGGGCTGCTCCCCGGTGGGGCCCCGCTCGCTGCAGCCTCTCCCCGTCCCCCGTGGGCACGGCGGGGGCTGCTCCCCGGTTGCGGGGGGGAGGGGGGAGAGGCACAACCGGGGGGGATGCTCGCGGCGAACCGAGGAGGGGAGGGCACGAAGCGAGGCCCCGGAGGGCGGAGGACAAAGCACCGAGGCTGGAGGGCGAGGAGGGAAATTAGGGAAGGAGGGGGGGGGCGGCCGAACCGGCGGCGTTACCGGAGCCCGGCGTTACCGGGGCCGCACTCACCATGCCGGCGGCGCTGCGGGTCCCGGTGCTGCCCAGCTCGGCTCCGCTCCGCTCCGCTCCGCTCCAGCTCCTTCCCTCGCCGCGTTTGAACGCGCCCCTCGGCCGCGGCCGCGCGGGGAGCGGGCGGAGCCGGCAGCGGCAAATCGCGGAGCGGAGGCGGGCGGCGCCCGGGCGGGGCGGCCCCGGGGAGGGGCGGGGGTACCGGGATCCCGGTCCCTGTTTTCCCCCCCGGAGCACCGGGGGAGGCCGCACGGCTCGGGCCTTCCAGTGGAGGGTGGTGGAGCAGCGGGGGGGAGGCTCCGAGTGCCCGCTGTAAGCCCCACGGTGGGCTCCGGGGGGGTAGCACCGGGTGTCCCTCGGTGGCGGGCGGTGGGCTTCGTCCGGCCATCCGCATGGGCACCCGCTGCTTGAGGTCACCCCGGGGAGCGGGACAGCGGTGGCAGCTCGCCCGCCTGCATGCAGCTCCCGTCCTCCTCCGGCCTGGGTCCTGGCAGCTGCCAGCTCCCCCCCGCCGCAGTCCTCAAGCTGTGCTGCCAGTGCTCACCCACACGCACACGCTGTCCCCGTCCCCGTCCCCGGGCTCGCACGCTCGCCTTATCCTCGGCCTGCTGCCAAGGCACGCCGCCACCGCGCCCGCCAGCCCCGTGTTCCCCGGCGCTCCTCGCTACGGCACAGGCGGCCTCGGAGCACCGCGTGTCTGTGGTGGTGCCCCCCGAGCTTGGGCTATGGGCAAGGAGGCGATGAGAGGAAGATTTGAAAGGTGTTGGCCCTAAGGGGCAGCAGTGCCATGCTCTGCCCTCCCTCGCAGCCCCTTCATCCATCACCTCCCACACAAACCCCGGCTTTCTACCCCATCCCTAGCAGCCCATGGCCACACACATATTTGTCCCCATTTCCTTGCTGCAGGGGCAGGCGGTGATAGATGACAGCGTCCTGTCTGGGCCTCGGTCAGGGCAGGTTGTGGAGATGCTGGGCTGACTCGTGACGGGCACTCATCACATCCCTTCCCGTCTGCCCCGCTTCCTGCCGCCACATCCCAGCCCCATCACGGGCTGTGCTCCCTCCAGCACGTCCCCACGGGATGATGGCAGCTCCCTGCCTCTCCCCACACCGTCACGATGCTACTGCAGCTCGGTCGGCCACCAGCACTCTGGGAACTGCCTGGTCTGAAGCAGCCTGGCAATAGAAGGCACCCGTGTGCCTGCAGCAGCCCCCGCACAGCTCGCTGCAGCAATTCGGGCCCCAGAAGGGGGGAGAGGCAGAGGGGCAGGGCTGGGACTGCAGGAGCCCTCGCTGCCTCCGAGTGTCCTGGGGTGAGATGGAGCCGTGACCCCTCCTAAGGGCTGCTGAGAACCCAGCCAAGCATAGAAATGGCAGGAGGCCTCCGGCTCAGCTCCGCGGGGCTCCCGGGACACGGGTGGCTGGGAGGCAGGGTGTTACCATCTGCAAAAACGCGGTGGGGAAAAGCCTCAGCCCCTCCCGCTGGGCCATTGCTAATAACAAAGTGCGTGGGGGGGGAGCGGAGCTGAGCGACCTCCGAGGCACATTGAGGGCTATAAAAGGAAGCCGGGTCTCCAGCAAGGCGCCTCTTCCACAAAAGCACCCGGAGGATGAGGGGGCTGCGAGCGGAGCTGAGAAATAGCTGCCAGGCAGCGGGAGAGGAGCCTTTAGCGCTGAGCGAAGTGCGAGGTGCACATATGCTCTCTGCTTCTGCACAGCTCCGGCTTCGTGAAACCTGACGAAACTGTGTCATCTATTTTGGATCCTTTGATCTGCCTCCACCAGCCCAGGCTGCGGCTCGGGCACAGATAGGTGGCTGACGTACGGATGGCCAATCCCAAAACCCAAGGGATGGAAAAGGGACTGGGGTCGGTGCTCGCAGGCCCCGTGGCACACCGTGGGCCTTTGCAGTGGTGATGCTGGGCCGACATCACCCCACAGCCAAGGACAAAATGGGTCTAGGAGATGCCTCCATGCACGGGACCAAAGCAGCCTGCAATCTTCATGCAGGATATCAGCGCCAGGCTGGGGACAAGGACATGAAGAGCCAAGGCGGCGCTGGCCGGGTGAGCCCACACCCTGCGGTAGGGCCGGCAGGGCGGAGAGGCCCTGGGGAGCTCCTGGGCAGCGCGTTCCCCCCTGCCCCGGGGCAAGGACAGGCCCCGAGCTGGGGAGGAGCACAGGCTGCGCGTTGGATGATGCAAGGAGCTCGGGCTGAGCCTCGCCGACACCTTGACCCCTCCTTGAAGGCAGCACCCCGGTACTCAGGGCCCTGCACTCCTCACCCAGCTCCTGAGCAGCACGGAAGGCAGGTGGCAGCAGATCCACCAGGACCTGCTCCCCCCATGTGGTTTGAGACCCTCGCACGGCTCTGACGCTTTCGGCTCCGTCATCTCAGGGCTCCTCCCCGGAGGTGCCGTGTCCTCGTGGGACAGGAAGCTCCTTGGCTTCTCGGGATGGTGACAGCTTCTGTCGGCACCCGGCAAGGCAACTGCTTCAGGAAGCACCAGGCAGAAGGGATAAGGACAGAAGGGGACCAGGCAAGGCGGCAGGCCGGGTGCCAGCCCGGCGCAGCGCTGGTGATGGGGCCAAACGCTTGGCTGGGAGGCACTGCCCAGCTTGAGGAGGCAGCAGCACCAGGAACGGGTGCCAGGGTCCCGGAGGCAGCATCGTGCACCCTACACATGGCAGTGTCTGTGAGCCAGCCCGAGCCCCCTGTGCTTTGGAGCAGCATGGCATGGATTCAGCCAGCAGCTCCAGCAAGTGGCCAGGCCAGGCTGCAGGAGGAAAGGAGCCCAGAGCTGGAGGGTCAGGATGAGCAGAAGCATCCTGGAGGTACAGAGCCTGCTCACTCCTGGCACAAGCATGGGCAGCACAGCCATCAGCACCGGGGATGGTGACCAGGACCATCGTGGGGCTCAGGCCCTTGCCCTGCCCCTCCTGCGCTGCTCTGCAGGATCATGCTTCCCAGCAAATGGTGCAGGTGGGCTGATTTCCACCAAACCCAAACCACTGGCAGCTCCCAGGGCTTCAGCCAGGATCACCGGGATCAGGTGAGGATTACCAGCCAGGCCAGAGGGACCTTCCCTGCTTCCCCAGCCCTGGATCCCTGCTGCAGTGCCCCCAGGCACCTTCCCGGCAGCCAGACAGGGATGTTTCCCTCCTCCTCCCTATCTTGTGTCCAGCACCCTGGGGCTGGCGTGGCTACTTGGCCCAGGCACCTTCCCCAGGCCTTTCACTGACCCAGACAAGTCCTGAGCCCACACCACGGCCCTCACACCCCTCTGAAGCAGAGCGGTGTCCCTGTCCAGAGGCCGAACTAGAAATGGCTGCACTGAAACCACTCAGGGGAAGGCAACAGGAAAAAAGTAGCAGTGCTGCATGTTGCAGGGCATTTACTGACAGATGCCCTGACAGTTCTTTATTGTCCTCTGAACCGGGTGGCAGCTCCGCCACGTCCAGCACAGAATAAAACGCCTCCTGCACCTGCCCTGGGAGGCAGCACCGGCGTTTGCAGCAATGCCACGGAGTCCTGCTCTTGGCCTCTTCTGCTGGTCCCAGCAAAGACAAGTCCTCAGCCCTTTCTGTTCCTCTGCGTCTTGCCAGCACCGCCACGCTCGTCTGCTGCGCAAATCCTGCCTGCTCCAAGCAGCTCGGCGGCAGCCCCGGCGCCTCGGCACGAGCACAGCGCACGGGGACGGGCTCAGCCAAACGTGCACCACGGGGTCTCGTTTGTGTCACAGTCCAGCAAGATATTAAGGACGGTGCAGGGGGCTCCTGCCACGCTCAGAGCCGTCCGTGACTCGATTCGGTACCGCACGTTGTTCAGGCCTCCCTCCCGGTCCACCTTAAACTGTTCCTGAGGGAGAGAAAAACATGAAACCGCTCAGGAGAAAGCACCCAGTGACTGGGCGAGGAGCAGGGAGCTGGCAGGGAGGGCTCCGAGCACGTGGTGATAACAACCTGCGTCTCCCCTGGTGCTCCTCCATCAGGCCTCACCTGCTTCTGAGCAGCGATGCGCTTCTGGTCTCTCTTTCTCCAGGCTGGGTCGTGCAGGTGCTGGAAGGTCTCGTACCCAGTTGTGATTCCAGTGGGACGGCGAACCTGGGAGCAGAGGAAAGCTTTTGTAAAGCCACTGCAAGCCTGCCCGTGCCTGCTGCCGCAGCAGGGCACGTGGAAGGGCCCTGCCCCTGTCCCAGCCTCGATAGCTGCAGCAGGGGTCTGGTGGGGAGACAAGGAGAAGAATTTCAACTGAGGAGGCCACGGAGCACAGCTTACCTGGAGACCAGCTCCTTTGATACGTCGATAAAACTCATCGTCCTCCCGGCCCCAGCCCCAGAAGCGGTTGGACATGCCGTTGCACTGAAACGAGAGGGGCATTGTACAGGCCGGGGTCCTGCTCTCCTCCTGCAGCCACAGCACAACTCCTCATGGCGCAGGGAGCAGACACCAGCACCAGGGACACCTTCAGCTTTCCCCCTCCTGTCCCCGTAGCATTTTGACTCCTTTTCCCCCTTCCCGAGCACAGAGCACAACCTGACTGCGTGCCAAGACCACGTCGTACCCCAAACCGGCCATGGCGTCCCACCCACGCGCTCACCATCTCGTAGTGCTGCTTGGTGAGCAGCAGGATGCCACCCACGTAGGTTTTATAGTGGTACAGCGGGTGCAGCTCCGGGGACGCCACGTGGAAGGGCCCTGCCTCGGGGTAGCCGTAATCCAGCTGCTCGTTGAGGGGCAGGAGGTCGACGTCGTGCATCGCGATGTAGTCGGTGTCGTTGCCGCTCTCCAGGAAGCCCACGTTGATCAGGGATGCTCTGTTAAACCTGCCGTGGGACCAGGGGCTCTCAGCACCACGCACAGCAGCTGTTATCCCTCCACATCCACCTCCCGTGCCCCGCGGCCCCAACCTGGTCCCCAAAAACAGGGGCTGTCACCACAAAGCCCCTCTGTGCACACACAAACACGGTGTCCCCTGGCTGCACAGCCCCGGGTGCCCCAGCTGCCCATCCTGAGGCTGTGCCCTTGTGCAGGGCTGTGCACGCTCAGCCTAAGAGCAACATACGGAGGTTCAGCCCCTTCCAGCACGAAGGGGTCAAAGGCTGGGAGCAGCACGGGGCAAGCTACAGCACTTCCAGACACCTCAAAGAACTCAGCGGCCCCAGAGGTTGGGGGCTAAGTGGCACCAGGAAGAAAGCTGCAACATCTGGGGGTACTGAATTGGGGACTGAATTCCCTTCTCGCTTAGGAAGGGCGGCAGGGAAGGAAACGAGGCGCTGCTTTGTCCTTCTGTAAGCTTCAGAGCGAGCAGCAGCGGGCAGAGCACCGTGCCCCGAGCCCCTCGGTTTGGAGAGGGGGCTCCCCCACTCCCGAGCTTCGTGCTGGGGGGTACCTGAAGTGATCCACCTGGTTGAGCACCAGGATGTGGTGGCGGATCCTCTTCTCGCTCAGGAAGCGGTGCATGTAGGGCACGAAGGCCAGCAGCTCCTCGAAGCGCTCGCGGAAAGGGACGAGCAGGGCCAGGCGGTGGGGACCCCACGACGGGTCGTCGTCGGTAACCGGGGGGGCTCGGGGCTCGGGAGGGCAGGGGCGGCGAGGGACCCCTCTCCCGGGGGGTGCCCCCTCGCCCGAGCAGCTGAGCTGCAGCCAGAGCAGGGAGGCGAAACCCAGCAGCAGTGCAGCGAAGAAGAGCTGGAAGACGGACACCTTGCCGGGCAGGAGCCCCAGGGACCTGGGGGCACGGCGGGCGGTCAACGGGGATCCCCCGGTGTCTCCATCATCCCGGTGTCACCCCCCATCCTCCCGGTGTCCTCCCCATCCCGGTGTCCCCCCCCACCCGTCCCCGTCCCCTCTCACCCGCCGCCGCGCAGGCGGAGCGCAGCCCTGCGGCGGCCCGGCCCCATAGCGGTACCCGGAGGTCCCGGTCCCGGTCCCGGTGCGGGTCCCGGTGCGGGTCCCGGTGCCGGGCCACGCTGGCTGAGCCCCGCCGCTCCCCCGGAAACAAGGCCCGGCCCCGCCACCCCGCTGCCTTCCGCCCGCCGGGGGCGGGACGGGGACGGGGGCGGGCCCGGGGGCACGGCGGGGACATCCCCACCCCACACCCCCCCAGCATCGTTAGGGACCCCCCTTCCCCAATTCCTTCCCCTTTATTTCCCCCATTCCCCCAGTTCGCTTCCTCCCTTCCCCCAATTCATCCCCTCCCCCCCTACTCCCCATTCACCCCCACCCCTTCACCAAAATCCATCCCCAATTCACCCCACCCCCTCCTCAATTCATCCCCCCCCAATTCCTTCCTCTCCCTTTCCCACAGTTCACTCCCTCTTCCCCCAAATCCATCCTCCCTTCCCCCCAAATTCACCCCTCCCCAACCCATTCCCCCCTATTCATCTCCCCCTTCCCCCAAATTCCTCCCCCCTTTCCCCAGTTCATCCCCTACACGCCTTCCCCCAAATTCACCCCTATTCCTTCCCCATTCACTCCCCCCAATTCACTTCCCTCCCCCAAATTCCTTTCCCCCCCGGGAACTAAGAGCTCCTTCTGCTTCAAGGTGCTTACTTACAATCACAGAATCATTAAGGTCAGAAAACACCTCCAAGATCATCTGGTCCCCATTCATTTCCCCCCCAAAATTCATCCCCCCCCCTTAACCCCTCCCCATACACAGGCAGAGCCGCAGGTGGTGTCAGTCCTTTAATGCCCTCACAGCCCCGACCCCACACTCCCCCTACATTCACGCCCGCCGCCACCAGCCCCCCCCCCAAACCCCACCCCGGGCAGCTCAGCAGGTCCTGGGGGGCAAAAGGGGGGGCCCGGAAAGGCAGCGGGAGGCACCCGGCCCGGGCTGCAGGAGATGGAGGCCCCACAAGAATCGCCCCCCCTGGGTCCGGCCCGCTGGAGGCCAGGTGTCCGGCAGGAGTTACGGCCACACGGACAGGTAAGAAAATACTTCTTGTATTTCTCAGAAACAGCTTTTAGAAACCACAGTTTGTTTGTTTGTGTTGTTTGTGTTTGTTTTTTTTACAGCTCCCCATAGAAAAGAAGGGTTTGGGCACAACCACAGCCCCGTTCTTCCTCTAGTAGAAACGCTTGTTCCGCTCCTGGCGCTTCTGGAAGACCACAGCTCCCACCACAGCGCAGACGATGATGCCCAGCAGGGCGCAGAGCAGGAGCAGGAACACCTTCCACCCGGTCAAGGGCCCGCTTCGGAAATTCCCCGTTGGGTCATCCACGTTGTCTGCAAGGAGAGGAAAGTTATAGGGACGCCCCAATCCTCCAGCGGAGGTCTGGGAAGCAACAGAGCCTCACCTTTGGGTGATTTGAGGAGGCTGACGCTCGGCTCAATTTTCGTCCAGTCAACGGTCTCGTCTTCTAGAGGGTGCTCCACCATGAGCTGGAACAGCTTCATGGAGATGATGTCGTGATTGTCTAGGGAACAACCATCAGCACTGGGGACTGCCAGAAGCCTGGAGAAGCGCCCACGCCTCCGGAGCACGCCCGGATCTGTGCTCTGCCAGGCGCAGGTCTCCTTCCCTCCGCAGCCACCCTCACAGCCCAGCTATCAGGCTGTCATTTCGGATGTTCCTCAGCTTTCAGATGCCTCCTTTCCCAGGTTGGTCCCTACCCAGCATGGTTTCAAGAACCACAACAAGGAAAGGAAGGCACCTACAGTGTGATGTGGCAGCAAGCAGCGAGCCAGGCCCACTCACCAGACAGGTCTCCAGTGCCCGCAGAAGCACCGAAGAAGTAGCCGGTGGGCAGCTGGACCCCCGCGATGTCAATGCAGTTCTTCCACTCGTTCTTATCTTCCACGTCTGTCATCACCTGCGAGACAAGGGGGGCTCACCAAGAGTACCAGCTGTCCTCCCGCCCAACCGACAGCAATTTTAGAGCCAGAGGTGCTGGAGAGCAGGAGGCTGAGCCTGGAAAACCGCCCCCACCAGCAACACCCAGCACTGCCCCGCCGAACGGGCGCGAGGCTCCCCCCGCAGCTCACCGTCAGGCGGCCCCGGGAGTAGCGGATGGCCAGGAAGGTGTCGTGGTTCTGGTTGCGGAGGTCGGCGGTGCAGCCCGCCAGCTCCGTCCAGCGCCCGTCCTTGCTGTGGTCGTAGGTCAGGGAGCCGTTGTTCACCATGGCGGAGATGTAGGGGAAGACGCGCTGCGGGGAGCAGAACGTCGCTGCACAGAGCCCGCGGGAGCCTCCCCCTGCCTGCTCTGAAACCTCGGCAAGAAGTTAGCCCAGCAAGGGAGCTGCACGGCTGCGGAGCCGGCACGGAGAGCAGAACAATTGGATCAAGGCTCCCGTTCTATGTAAAGCTGTTTCTAAAACGAGCGAGAGCTTGTTCTGCTCTAAAGCAGTGGCTTTTTCTCATCTCCTGCATCGAGGCCCCTCGTGGGCTCACGACAAGGCGAGTGACTTGCAGAGAAAAGACAAAACCGGGTAAAAAGCCTACAAACAGAGCACAGAACTATAACAGGCAGCAATTGCTCATTACCAGCAAAACCACAGCCACGCTTTTTTAGTCAGTGCATGGCATACACTGAAAAGGACTGACTGGAGGCAAGTCAACGACTCACTGAGCACAAAGACAAGGGGACAGGGCTGCTTCCAGGTGTTTGTGACATAAGTATTGGGGTTTTGGTATGATAAATCTCCCTAACACCCTCACATTGTCTGACTGTGCTGTAACTAGATCCACAAATGCAAAACAGGGCAGAAGAAAAGGACCACTGCCCCCCTGGGACCGAGCTGTATTTCAACCACAAGTATTTCTGGAGCAGAAAGCCAGCACAGGAGCTTCTCATTTAGAGACACCTGCGTTGGAAACGGAAACAGCGTGGGATGATCAGAGAGGTTCAAGAAGTGACGCTCAGGATGAGTACCCTTTCAGATGGATTCCTCTAACCCGACTTATTGGTGCAGAGTTCATGCTTGATCCCTGCTGTCCTCCCAGCCAGCAGGGAAAAGGCCTTGGAACCATCTGAGCAGTCAACACCAGGAGATGGAGCAAGCACCTTCTTGTCTCCGTTAACGCACATAAATCCTCTACCCTCTGCTACCTCCCAGAGCAGGAAGAACCACCTGCTCTCACACAGGGAGTTTTCCTTGCCCCAGTCATGAAGCACTCGGAACATGAAACCACGAGGAAATGGCACCGAGCGAGCTCCCTGAACTACTCACCTCTGTTGCTTCATCGTTGGGATAGGTATCAAGGAAAATAGCCAGCCCGTGAAAGTTATCCTTGCTGCCAAAGACAGGACCTGGAACAGGGCAGAACAAAGTGAACCAACAGAAGAAATTTGTGCCCAGAAACAAAGAAGCCTTCTGTCACTTCTCAAGGAGCCCAGAGGAAGTTAAGCCTTCCTGTGTGAGCAGAAGAAGCTGCGCAATTCTGTGCCCACGTCCTGAAATCCCAAGTTAGGAGGGCTTTGAGGTGCCTTGAAGCCAGCACGAGCGGCTCAGCAAAGCTTAACCAGGCAGCAACTGCATGAGACCAGCAGATACAACACCCGCATTGCTGCACGCAGACAGCTGCTCTTCCCACGAGCCATCACAGAGACAGGGGTGAGATGCCCACTGGGAAGAGCTGCAGAAGCACTGGTTAGCAGGTGCATAGCTGCAGGCACTCAGCAGCAGGGAGATGAAGCACAGCCAAGGAGAGCTGAACCCCTTGCTCTGGAGCCCCTCCAGCACAGGAACAGCTCCAAGGCCATTGCAAGGGCCTAGATCAGCTGCAGGGCAGCCGCTCACCAGACACCCACCTGGCACCAGGCGCTCCTGCGTGTACCACAGGGCGAGCCCGTCCCCGTGCAGGTTCTTCTTGCCGGCCCCGTGGATCTTGAAGTGGACGTGGAGCTCCCAGTCCTTGAGGAAGCAGGGCTGTGCGGACAGACAGCAGGACAGGGTCAGGACAGCGCTGGCGGGGAGCCCCCCGCGCCTCCCACCCCTCCACCCCCATCCCGGTGCTCACCACTCGGTTCCAGATGGAGCCCTCCCGGCTGCGCTCGTCGGGCGTGAGGCGCACGTACTGGCTGGTGACCATGGTGCTGCCCTGGAAGTCCCACAGCGGCATGGCGGCCGAGCCCGCGCCTGCAGCGGGCACAGGGAGCGCGCCTCAGCACCGGGCCCGGTTCCACCCCCGGTGTCGTCCCCCGTCCCCCCCCGGTCCCCGCTCACCCTGGTACGGCTTCATCAGCGAGTGCTCGCGCTTCAGGTGCTCGCTGTTGCCGTCCGTCAGCTCGGCGGGCGCGGGCCCGGCCCCCGCCAGCAGCAGCACCGCGGCCGCCCACAGCCGCGCACCCGCACCCGCTCCTGCCGCCGCCGCCATGCTCCGCTTCCGCCTTCCGCCCCGCCCCGCCCTCCCGCTGAGCGGCGCGCCGCGCGGCCAATCAGCGAGCGCTACACCGCCGAGAGCCCGCCCCCTTCAGGGGATGCCGCCTATGGGCGGAGGGAGGGACGCCTCCCGGCGTGCAGTGCGCGGCGGTGGGAGCGAGGGATGCCGGGAGATGTAGTCCGCTCGGACTGCGCCTCGTGGTGGTGCCGCCTCCTCCCCTGCCGGCAGCGCTGTTGCCATGGCAACGCCTCACAAGATGGCGGCGGGCCTCGGGGCCTGCAGCCCTCGTCATAGGAAGGGATGGCTGAGGCGGTGTGGGGTCACGGGCTTTATTGAGAGCCACCCACGGCCGTTAAGCTCCACAGCTTGTCTCGTAGAATCACAAAATCCTTCTCATCGAACCATTAGGGTTGGAAAAGCCCTCCAAGACTGTCTGGTCCAACCACCCCCTGCCACCACTGTCACCAAACCGTGTCCCCAAGCACCACATCCAGCCTCTCCGTGGACACCCCCAGGGTCGGTGACACCACCACCTCCCTGGGCAACCCATCCCAATGTCTGACTGCTCTTTTGGGGAGGCAGCAGCCACCTCCTGCAGGAATGGAGGGGTTCGGCTGCATCTTTATCTGGGGTGTGCAGAGTGACGTGGGCAGACGAGCAGTGAAAGACTAGGTGAAAAAACCCATGTGAGAAACCCATGTGAAAAACCCATGAAAAAAAGGTGACAAACCCATCTGAGCAAGAGTTTGAGGCTCAGGGCCCCGTCAAGCCTTTGGGTGGAATATGGGGACCAGGGCAGTTGGCCATGGCTTAGGGACCTGCAGCTCAGTCCAGTCTGGCACTTCCCAGCTCTCACTTCTTCCTGCTCATGATCTGGCTGGAAATCCAGTTCATCCCATCCTGGAAGGAAGAGAGACGTGAGCACAGCCCCAGAGCACGGCAGGCCCTTAGGTCCTCTCCCACCCCGCCGTGCCCTCGCCTCTCTACCTGCACTCCTTCCCCGGACAGGGCTGAGCAGGCCTGGATCTGCCATTCCCGGTCCCGGTAGGTGTGGAGGCTCAGCCCTTCGGCGATTTTGGCCGCAGGTGCTGCCGTCACCAGGTCCTGCTTGTTGGCAAACACCAGCAGCGGGACCCCCGTGAGAGACTCGTCCTCGGTGAGCTCGGCCAGCTCCTGCCAAGAGATAACCCTGTCCCAGGAGCGCTGCCCCCCAGCAGGCTGGGGCAGCTCGCTCCCCACAACCCAAATCCAAAGATGCCGTGAGATCTCCATATCCCAAGGGGCAGATGTGCACCCCTGAAGCTACATCTGCCCCACAGAGAATCTGGAGCCGCTCTCAGCATCACCTGGGGGATAAACACACCCGGCACCGAGTGCGCCTTGGGCAAAGGGCAGCGGCAGGAGGCTGCTGTCAGCCCCGGCTGTCTGGCGCACCCACGCCTCCGTTCCAGGCAGCGTTTGGTGTCAGCACAGCCTTGACTGGCACTGGGAGTCTCACCTTCGGTTTTACTTTCCAGGTTTTGTAATTCTGAGTTCACTACTTGAGCTTCAAGGAGGAAAGCTTTGCTTTGTCGTAAGGCTCCCCTGGCGCTGGGAGGATTCCCACGAGAGGCAGTCACCCACTCCCATGTTGGGCACTCCTGAGGCATCACCCCCAGCTCCAGTAAAATTCGGAGAGCTGGTTGGGGCAGAGCTGTGTGCCCTTCCTGTGCACCTATGGGGACAGCTTGGCCCAGGGGACAGCCTGTAGCAGTCACAGGGAACAACCTCACTCCCCGCTTCAGCCTCCAGCAGCTGGCAGTGCCACGTCCGAGCCCCCGACCCCACCCGCCCCTTAATCCAGCCCCCCTCATACCTGCCCTGTCTCCTCAAAGCGCTTCTGGTCTGCGCTGTCAATGACATAAATCTGCCGGGGGAGACAAAAGGGACAGTGGGCAGCCCCTCCTTGCCTCTGCCTGCTGCAGGGGCTTCGCTGCAGCACAGCTCCAGCACTCACCAGCAGGTCGGTGCTGCCCAGGTACTTCCTCCAGTAGGGGCGGACGGAGCGCTGCCCCCCGATGTCCCAGACGTTCAGCTTGAAGCCGTGCGAGTGGATGCTCTTGATGTTGAACCCCTGCGTGGGGAACCAAACCCTGGCGTCACCCAGGGACCTGCCTCGCATGGTCCTGCCTCGCGTGGTCCGCAGCAGCCCCTACCTGGGTGGGGGTGATGGTGGTGACCTCCTCGGACGCCAGGCGTTTCAGCAGCGTGGTCTTGCCCGCGTTGTCCAGCCCCAGCAGGACGATGCGGAGCTCCTGCCCCGGGGAGCCCCGCAGCCTCTGGATGACGGAGAGCAGCCCCTGGGGGCGCGGGGGGCTGGGGGAGCCCTGCGGGGTGCCAGGTCGCTGCAGAGCACCCTCATTTCGCTGGGGGGATCTGGGTGCTCTGTTGGTCATTTTCCCTGTGTCTACAGCCCGAGTGAGCTCCAGGACTTAGTCCCGAGGTGCCCAAGCTTGAGGTTACCCCACCTCAGATAAACCCAGCCTGTCCCCCTCCCCTGGGTGGGCTGTCCCTGTCCCCTGGGAGCCTGGCCAGCTCCTGGCAGGCTGGGGGCCGAGTCTTGGCCCTGCTCTGCCAGCCAGGAGCTGGTGCCAGCGCAGCCGCCCTGGGGCAGGCGGGGTGTAGCCAGACCCCCCCTCACCTTCTGCACCTCACCCATGGTCTGGGAGCGGCTGCAGCCCGTGGCACGCCTCAGGGGATGCCGGGGGGCATCTGCGTGACTGGCACGCTCCCCATCCCTGGGGGAGGAAGAGGATTACGGGCTCCAGAATTAGCTGCTGTTTCTCCATTTACCCACAGCATTGAATAATGCCCTCGGCAAATCCCCCAGCCAGCTGTCACCCAGCCGTCACCTCCCCCTGCTCCCTACTCCCAGGACAAACCAGGGGGCACTGAGGATAAACCGGGGGGCACCGAGCATCTCCTCTCCCCACAGCACCAGTGCAGCAGGAGGACGCGGTACCTGGGCATCGTGGGCACGATGCCCTGGCAGAGCATGGCCAAGGGACACGGAGTGGCACAGCCAGGGCACAGCTGTCCCCAGGAGAGGCCCTGCGGCCCCAGCCGGGATGGAGGAGGCAGGCAGAGCCTCTCAGTGTGTGGAGCTGGCCCAGAAAGGGCCGACGCCTCCTCCGGCACATCCCGGTCCCCACATTCCACTCGCATCAGCAGGATGAGGTGACACCAGCAGCCACAACCCATCCCCTCGGCCCCGCGGCGCCAGACGGCGCCGAGCAGAGCTCAGCAGGGACGAGCGCCAGCCCAGAGCCCAAAGCCCTGCTGGAGTCACCGGCACAGGGATGCCACGGGCAGGGGATGGGGATGGAAGGAGGGCAGCAGGACTGCACCCCTCACCCCAGGCACATCCTGTGGGGCCAGAATCCCGCTCCCTGCATCCCACTGCCTGCATCCCGGAGCGTGGCAGGAGGTGATGCTGGGGCACGGCTGGCCAAAGCCACCCTGGGCCACGTCAGCTTCTCCCATCCGAGGGAAACCACCAGCCTGCTGGCAGCCAGCAGGGGACGGGGTGCGGAGGGGCACAGGCACCGATGTCCCCAGCAGCCCACCCTAACCCCGATGGGGCAGGGGTCTCACCCAGTCGCCATTTGGGATAAAAACACGAAAATACGTGAATCCAGCGGTGCATTCGCTCTCGCTGCGGCTCGGTCCCCGGCTCAGGTTTCCTAGCGGAGGTTACCCTTTGCGGGGAGGGCCGTGAGTCACGCACCCGGGGTGAGACATTTTTATTTATAACTCCCGTCACGGAGCCAAGGCAAACAACGGGACGGCGAGAGGCGCAAGCGGCCTCGGCCTCGCCACCGTGCGCGTGCTGCCAGCATTAATGCTTCAGCTGTCCCCACACTGGCACCAGCTGCCTGGGGGCTCACCCCACACCTTGCACCCCAAACACCCACATCCCCGTGAGCGCGGTGCTCGCGCTTCACCCAGTTCCTCATATCTCCCACCAAACCCTACAAAACCCTACAAAAACTGCCCAAAATCCCCTCCTGCTTGCCAGCAGGCACCAAACCGTGGCCACAGCTCCGTGCTGAGCGTGGCTCGCCCCCAGCACCCCCGGTACCGGCAGCTCCCCACGGGGCACGGGGGCACCCCCAGAACCAGGAGCCGGTGCCCGGTGCCCTGCGGGGGAACCCGGGGCGGGCAGCGGGAGGGCGGCAGCGCCGGTGCCGTTCCCGGAGCCATCCCCGGAGCCGGTGCCGGTGGCGGTCCCGTTCCCGGTGGCGGCGTCGGGAGGGCGGCTCCGCTCCCCCCTCGGCTGCGGTCTGGGTTCCCATAGCGACATTTCCTGTGGCAGCCGAAAGCGGCAGTGCCGGCGGTGCCGGGGGTGCCGGGAGGGCCGGGCCGGTCGCGCCGCGCCACCGGGCGGGGATGCTGCGGGGCGCCGGGCCGAGCCGGTAACCCGCCGGGACCGGCACCGGCACCGGCACCGGGACCGGGACCGCTACCGGGACCGGCACCGGCACCGGGCCGTGCCAGGGATGCAGGGCAAGGGCAAGCTGCTGCTGGTCCACAACGGGCGCATGGTGAGCGCCACCGGGAACCGGGAGCGCACCGGGAGGAGTTGATGGGGTACCGGGGGTGGGCGCGGGGATGGGGATGGGGATGGGGCAGGAGGGGGCTGTGGGGATGGGGGGTGTGGGGATGGGGTGAGGAGGCGCTGCTAGGGTGGGTGGGTGGAGATGTGTGGGGTTGGGTGAGCAGGGATGGGTGTGTGGGGCGGGGGAGTGTGGGGCTGGGGGTTTGGGGATGGGGGGTTTGGGGCTGAGGGGTTTGGGGCTGAGGGGTTTGGGTTGGAGAGTTTGGTGCTGGGGAGTTTGGGGATGGGGAATTTGGGGATGGGGAAATTGGTGCTGGGGGGTTTGGTGCTGGGGGGTTTGGGGATGGGGGGTTTGGGGATGGGGGGTTTGGGGATGGGGAGTTTGGGGATGGGGAATTTAGGGCCAGGGGGTTTGGGAGTGGGGAGTTTGGAGATGGGGAGTTTGAGGTTGGTGACTGTGGTGCTGGGGAGTTTGGGGCTGGGCGGTGTAGGGCTGGGCGGTTTAGGGCCAGGGAGTTTGGGGTGCGTACCAGGGATGGATGGGGATGGGGAAGAGCAAGGATGGGGCGAGGTGGGGTTGTAGGGCCAGAGATGAACGAATGGGGCTGGGAGGTGCAGGGCTGCCATAGGGGGCACGGCAAGGGTCTGGGGGTGGGCTACCAGGGGGCAAGGGGCGTGTTACGGGGCTGGGGTAGGAGGCAGTGGGGCCGGGGTGCGTCGGGCTGGGCTGGGGGCTGCAGGGCAGGCTGGGGTGTGTGGGGCTGGGGGGACACCGGCCAGCAAGGCCCAGGGCACGGCTCCAGGGTGGCCCAGGGGGGTGGTGGGCAGCCGGCACGCCCCGTGTGGGCTCTACTCATCTCCCCGGGGTGCCACGTCCCCAAGGGAGGCGCCCGGGGCAGCCCAAGGGATGCTGCGGGACCCGGAGGTGCCCTCTCCTGGGTGCTGGCTCTCCAGTAGCCCCAGGCCCCGAAGCAGCGAGCAGTTTGCCTGCCTGGGGCTGTGGTTCTCCTTCCTTCCCTCCCCTCCTCCCCTCCTCTTCCTGTGCCGGGGAGGCTGCTTCTCTCCTCCCCGGGTAGCTGCGGGGTTGTGGCCGATAGCATCTGCCCTTTCCCCATCGCTGAGCCCAGGCGCACACCGGTGGGGAGAAAGGCTGCGTGCTCCTCGGGAGCCCCCCGCGGCTGCTCGCCGTGCTGGGGGGGAGCCCCACGGCCTGCCCCCACACCATGGGGCAGCAGCCCCAAATTGCACGGGGCGGTGTTTGCCGGCGGCTCGGCCCCTGGCTCCAGCTCCTCGCCCTCCCTCACACCTCTCCTCTCCACCCCACAGGGCCCGGCCGTGTCGGATGGAGGTAAGGCTGCTCCTCGCATCCTCGCCCGGGGAGGGGGAAGCCCCGCTGGGCCCAGCTCCCCCCTGCTCGGATGGGGCTCTGGGTGCTGGCTTGGGGCACGCAGAGCCCGGTAGCTGTGGGGGAGGCTGTCTGTTTGCCAAGTCATGCCTGGCCTTGGGCAGAACAAGAAGGGCAGAGAGCTTGGCAAAGCAGCGAGCTGCCTCCTCTGCTGGGGGGGCGCTGGGATGCTGCCCCCCTCCCGCTGGCTCTACCGGGAGACCCCTCCTGTGCGCCCCGAGCTCCTCTGGCAAGCGACCCCCTGCTCCCCGTTGCCACCAGTCAGACCCGAGCAGGAGCTGGCTGGCCGTGGGGACTTCCCTCTTTTAGGAGGAGGGCTGCGTTTGAATGCACTCATCTCTGTTCCCTTCGGCTTCCTTTAAGGCCTGGGCTGACCATTTCTGTGCCCACAGCGGCCAGGGCCAGAGGAGCGGAGAAGGGAAATCGAGGCACAGCACGGTCGCGATGCCAGAGGAGCCCCCCACCCACCCTCCCCGCCAGCCTGCCCCTCGTCTCCCTGCCCTTCTGCTTCTCCTCCCCGCTGGGCGCCTTCCCCACGCGCTGCTTTGTTCCCCTGGGAGATGAGTCACACGTGGAGTGACGGTGACAGCCCCGGGAGGGAGCGCTGTCACCGGGAGGGATTGCTGTCACGCCGGAAGGTGTCGGCTGTGCCACCACGGCGCTGTGCCATCACGGTGCTGTGCCATCACGGCACTCGTCTGCATGGAGCAGCAGCTCGGCTCCTCGTGCTCCCACCCCGACACCTCGCAGGCTCAGAGCAGCCCATACGGGGCAGATGAACCTGGGGCAGGCACTGTGGGCTGTGGGCACCTTGGGGCTGAACTAGCCCTGGCCACGCGTGCCCCCCAAGCAAGGTGGCCACGATGCTCAGCCACCGGACCTGAGCCTTTCTCTCTCCCAGAATTAAACGCCTCCAGGGCCCGGGGCAGCAACCACAGCGTGAACAGCCTGCCCGCCCCGCAGAGCACCTGCAGCTCCGCGCACGGCTCCGTGAGCAGCTGGGCAGAGTCCTTCGAGACGCTGCTGCAGGACCGCGTGGCTGTCACCTACTTCACCGTGAGTGCTGCAGCCCAGACCCCGCTCCCCACACCGGCCCTGCAGCCATCCTGGCCTCGAGCATCCTTCACGCAGCTCTCTGCCCCCCCAGGAGTTCCTCAAGAAGGAGTTCAGCGCCGAGAACGTCTACTTCTGGCAGGCATGCGAGCGCTTCCAGCAGATCCCGGCCAGCGACACGCAGCAGGTAGCGGCCCCGCAGCTGAGGCTGCAAATCCCTGGCACGGGAGGTTGGGTCTCTTCTGGTCAGGACAAGGGGATGGAGCAGCGCGTTGTGCCCAGAGCTCGGTGCTGGATGTGGGGCCGATGCCGGTCCCCCAGCTGTGAGGTGGCCCTAGTGGGGACTTGGCCCAGTGCTCAGAGGCTTGGAGGGAAGGGGAGGGGGCTCCTGGCCCCATCCTGACCCCCCTCTCCCAGCTGGCGCAGGAGGCACGGCGGATCTACGACGAGTTCCTCTCCAGCCACTCGGTGAGTCCCGTCAACATCGACAGGCAGGCTTGGATCGGGGAGGACATGCTGGCCACCCCCTCCCCGGACATGTTCCGCCTCCAGCAGCTCCAGGTGAGACAATCTCTCCCCCCAGCCCCGCTCCAGCAGCCCCCCAGGAGCCGTGGGCTGGGGCGCTGAGCAAGCACCTCCTCCCCTCGCAGATCTTTAACCTGATGAAGTTCGACAGCTACACGCGCTTCGTGAAGTCCCCCCTCTACCAAGCCTGCCTGAGGGCCGAGAGCCAGGGGCAGCCCCTGCCGGACCTGCGGCCCCACTCCCGCAGCAGCAGCCCCCCCCCAGACCTCAGCAAGGTGAGCGGGATGCAAAGGGGGGGACACGATCCCATCCTGGGGCCGGGCACCGTCCCCACCATGTCACAAGCCTGGCCACGGGCTGAGGACAGAGACGTGGCGGGGAACGGAGGCTGAGCTTCCTCTCCCCGCCCTAGAAGTCGAAGTTGAAGCTGGGGAAGTCCCTGCCTCTCGGCGTGGAGACGGCCGGCAGCGGGGCCACCCGCAGCCCCCGCCGCTCCTTCCGCAAGGGCGAGCGACGGGAGCCCTCCTGGGCAGGTAGGCGCCGCGCGGGGCAGCGGGGGACAGCCCCGTCCCCACGCAGTCCCCATCCCCATGCCATCCCCATCCACGGATGTCCGCTTGTCCTAGACGGGGGAGAAGGCGGTGGAAGCGCCGTGCTGTGGCGAGAGTCTCAGGGCTCCCTCAACTCCTCTGCCAGCCTGGACCTGGGCTTCCTCTCCTCGGCTGGCACGGCCGCCAGCCCCTGGACGGAGGTGAGTCCTCGCCGCGCCAGCCCCGCGCTGCCACTGGCCCTGCTGACGGCACCTCTCCCATCCCGCAGGGCCATCGCAAGAGCCTGGGGGGCAGCGAGGCCGAGGCCAAGCCCACCAAGTACTGCTGCGTCTACCTGCCCGACGGCACGGCCTCGCTGGCCGCCGTGCGGCCCGGCCTCTCCATCCGCGACATGCTGGCCGGGATATGCGAGAAGCGAGGCTTCAACCTCCCCGACATCAAGGTGTACCTGGTGGGCAACGAGCAGGTACGGGGCAAGGGGGGGCTCCGGGTAGCGGGGATGGCAAAGCGGGGATGTTGCCAGGAGGCTGCTGATGCGTTGGCTGTTGCAGAAAGCGTTGGTGCTGGACCAGGAGTGCTGCGTGCTGGCAGACCAGGAGGTGAAGCTGGAGAACAGGATCAGCTTTGAGTGAGTGTCCTTTTCGGGATGAATGCCTTCCAGGCCACATCGCCCGCCCCAACCTCCCTGCAGAGCCGCTGACACCTCTCACGTCTTCTTCCTTCCCCGCAGCCTGGAGATCTCCTCCCTCAGCAAGACCATCCGCATCACGGCCAAGTCCACCAAGCGCATCCGGGAAGCGCTGCAGCCCGTGCTGGGCAAATACGGCGTCAACGTGGAGCTGGTGCTGCTGCGCCGGGTGAGGGCAGCCACAGCGCTGGGCTGGGGGGTCCGGGGGGGTCTCAGCGATCTGTGCTGAGCTGGGCAGCACCGGGTGGGCGCGCTGGGTGCCGGGCAGCCCCCAAACTGGCGGGGCTGTGGCCGGCGAGCTGTGACATTGGTGCCATGGGCACCCTTGCCACGCGCCGTGTCACAGCGGTGTGACGTTGGGGTTCCCCGTTGCAGCAAGGTGAGTCGGCAACGCTGGACCTAGAGAAGCTGGTCAGCACGGTGGCTGCGCAGAAACTCGTCCTGGAAACGCCGTCAGGTAACGCCTGGGGACAGCCGTGTCCCCTCCCGAGCCATGTCACTCCCCCGAGCTGTGCCAGCACCCTGAGCTGTGTCCCTGGCCCATCCTGCTCACGGGGCCGGGCTGCTTTCTGCTGGCCACGGCTCCTGCTCCCTGCGTGGGCTCTGTCGCATCACCAGCCAGGCCCAAAGTTTTGATCCCCACCCTACACCTTGCAGACATGAAAGTGACAGAGAGCGCCGAGGCTGCGGCCGCCCCCTCCCCGCTGCGCAGCGAGGTGAGTCCCGGCTCTACCCTGGTCAGGAGGGGAGATGCCCCGGGCTGTGGGGGTGCCGTGGGGAAGGGGTGCCCACTGCAGGGGCAGGAGCAGGCTGGGGGAATGCTGCCTCCCTGCCCCATGCTGAGCTCGGACGCTCGCCGCAGGAGGGAAGCCCGACGGGAGCGGAGGCCGACGCGCCGTGGGGGCTGCCCTCCTCCTCCTGCAGGCCCCGGTCCTCGGCTGCCACCAACCTGAACCGCCGCACCTACGACTTGGAAGGTGAGAGCCGGCGCACCCCAAACCCATGGGATTGGGGCAAAACACGGGGCGGTGAGGGGAGCAGGGTGTCTGCTGCGTGAGGTCCCGTGGGCGCGGGGTCCCGTGGAGAGGCTACGGGTGCTGCTTTTGGGGTCACATCAGGCCAAGGCTTTTAGGAGCGGGTGGCGGTGCCGGGCTGAGGTGCGTGTCCTGCTTTTCCCCCAGGGCTGGTGGAGCTGCTGAACCGTGCCCAGAGCTGCCGGGCCAACGACCAGCGGGGGCTGCTCTCCAAGGAGGACCTGGTGCTGCCTGACTTCCTCCAGCTGCCGGGGCAGGACGGCAGCGCCTGCGGGGGCTCCGATCAGCCCAACGCCTCTCACCCGGGATCCCAGGGGAGCAACCACCCCGGCCCCACCAAGGAGCCCGCGCCGGCTCAGCCCGCGGTCGAGCAGGAGCCCCGGTGAGCCCTGCCCCACGCCCGCACCCAGCGCCTGGCGCCGCCGACACTGCCCGGACCGCAGATTCGTCCACGTCCCGTCCCAAACTCGTGTCGTGTTGCTGTGAGTGGTCGAGCAGCTGCCGTGCCCCTCGGTGGGGCCACATCCCGGTGCACGTCCAGGGAGTCCTGTACATAGTTTGAGCCCCCCCCTGCTGCAAAGCACTCGGCAGCGTCCCGCGCGCGCCTGGCACTGCCCTGCCCGGTGCTTCTGCCTCCCCTGCCTGGGGCAGGGCTGCCTCGGGGTGAATCCTGCTTGCGCCAGGCTGGCACGGCCCCACGGGAAGCAGCCTGCCAGCCAAAGGGCGTGCGGGATGGAGAGGATGTGGGTGGATGGGGTGGCAGGGCGGGGCAGTCCTAAGCCCCCGTGCCATGGGCAGGCAGGGACGGGAGAGCGGGTGGGGATGGATCTAGCCCCATCCCAGCAGTGGGTTCCCATGGCAAGACCCTACATGATGGGGGCTGCAGAAACAGCCCCCTGCCCTGTCCCTGCTGGGGCAGTGGGCTCTCAGCCTTTGGGGCCAGGCTTGCCCTGTGCTGGAGGTGCCGGAGCAGTGCAGCACCTCTGGGTGCTGAGCATCTCAGCCTGCCCTGGGTGCTGCTGGGTGCCCGGCATGCCCAGCCTGCCCACGTGGCCAGACCCGGCTGCGCCCTGGGCCACCGCTCGGTCCCCACTGCCCGGCCAGAGGCAGAGGGGTGGCCCAGGGCAGCCTCCTGGGGGGAAACACAGCCCCCAGGCCGGCCCCCAGGGCTGGCACAGAGCCCTCGTGTGTCTCCGTGGTGCTGCTCGGTCCTGTCCGTGGTGTGAAACCAGGGGAAATAAAGAGCATTGCCTGGAAGCACTTCTCTCGCCTTCTTTCCTGCCCCGCTGGGGAGCCAGGCTGTGCCTGGGGTGGCTCCGGGGGTGGCCAAGGGATGCTTCTGGTGGCATCACCTCCCTGCGCCCCAAATACCCCACAAAGCCCCTCGGGGCCAGCCCCCACAGCCCTGCCGATGGCCATACAGCCCCCAGCTGTGCCGCCCTGCCTGCGGGAAGGGGCAGCACCAGCAGCCCCATTTCTCAGCCCCACAGTGTTGTAGGGCACACCGCAGGACTGGTAGGACTTCAGCCCCGAGCCTGTCAATGAGTGACAGCCCGGGCTGCCAGGGCCTCGCGGGTTAATGATTGTGGGGGCAACCAGGCAGCGGCCACCGCAGCCCCCAGGGGCAGGGCACACGCGGCCACCGGCCAGCCTGGGGGCTGTGGGGTGGTCCCAGGCTGCACCCCATGGTTGGAGGGACCCCTACGGCCCTTTTATCCCAGAGGCCAGGCAGTGGCTGCTCCTGGGGGTGTAGCCTGGCAAGGGGCAGGGGGCACCAGGCTGGCTTAGCCATGGACTGTCCCCAGGCACTGCCAGCACCCTGGGTACCTGCGGGGTCTCCCCTTGTGTCTGTAAAACCTTCAAGCCTGGCTGTTTTGGGCTACAGAGCTGACAAATTACTCTGTGAGCCACGGCCTAGGGGCACGTCCTCATCCCACTAATCCCAGCACACGGATGGCACTGTCCCCTCCGGATCTTGCATGGCACAAGGCGCTGGGGACGAAGCGCTGCCCCCAGCTGGGTGCCCTGCTGCGCCCAGACACCCCGGCAGGACCGGGGTACCCTCGTCCTGCATCACACTTGTCCCTCGGTCCCCGCAGCGCCCAGGGAGCAGCGTGTGCTGCCAGGCTGACCCAGGCCAGGGTCACGCAGTGCTCCACGCCCCGGTGGGCACGGCTTGAGGCACAATGACGCGCTCGTGGGCACCAGCAGGGCCCAACGATGCCGGCTCCTGGCGTCCACCTCCCAGCCACGGCAGAACGGCAGTGGCACGGCCGCGTGGCCCCTCCGCACCCCTCCTGACACCCGCAGCCACCCCAGGGACCTTTGGCCCCAGCTCTCCCCTCGGCTGCCGTGGGCACGAGCTGGCCGGGCACCTCGTGGGTGGATGGAAACTTGGCCGGAGGTGCGCACACGGGGTAATGATAAACGGCAGCGGGGCGGCGGTGACGATAACGCTGGCACCGCTCCCTGCCCCGCACCGCACACGCCGAGCAGCAGCGGTCCCTGCAGCTCTGTGCCACCATCGTTGGTGACACGGGGACCACCGGGGTGCCTGGCCCGCCAGCAGGACCCTGCCACGATGCTGGTGCGACCGCTGCCACCGCTCACGGCCAGGACAGCAGGGCCGGGCCCCTGGTGGGTGATGCTTGGGTGGCTGCGAGGATGCGCGCATGGCCTCACCTCCAGCAGCGACACCTCCTCCTCGTCCTCCTCCTCCTCCTTCTCCTCCTCTCCACACAGTGCTGAGGCCACATCGATGGCCACCCCACAGAATCAGGGCTCCGGCACAGCCCCAAGCAGGCGAGATGGGATGCGTGGGGTGTCCTGGGGGCACCGGACCCCGGGGGCGCGTGCCCCATCCCGCCCCAGGCCGCGGCTGACGTGGGCTGTCACGGGGTTACCCATTAACTGCAGGAATTTCTGGGGAGGAGGTGAGTGGCGAGCAGAGGCGAGGGGCAACGCTGGGCTCCTTAGACTTTGCTCTTGGCGTGCATATAAAGGGCCCGGTGCCCCGCGGGCCTCTCTGCCAGAGGGACGCGTGGATGTGGCATGAGGACATGGCACTGCCCTGACCGCTCGGCCAGCCCCAGGTGAGCAGGGCCCCGGGGCAAAACTGGCTGCTGGTGGCCCCAGTGGGACAGGACCAACTGCTGGTGGCCCCAGTGGGACAGGATCGGCTGCTGGTGGCCCCAGTAGGGCACGACCCAGCTGTTCCCAGCTCCCTGCCCCGTGCCCACCAGCTGACCCCATCCCATGCGCTGCTTCCCTGCGGGAGCCCCGGGGGTGACACGGTGGCAGCTGGTGGCCGAGGGCACCACGGGGATGGTGCTCCTTGGCGGTGCCACCACCCACGGCTGCCTGCGGTGACTGCGGTGACGCGTGGCCGCTTGTGCTCAGACCCAGCCAGAGCGATGCTGCCCTACCGGAGGGAGAGCCCGGCCATGCCCCGCTGCCCGGTGCGGGGAGGAAGGGTGGTGCACGGGCCCCAGTTCGCCTACTGCCCCAGCCCCCCAGGTAGGTCCCCCAGCCTTCCTCCTCCTCCTCCTCCTCCTCACCCTGCAGAGCTCAGCTCCGCTTCCACGTGCCGGGCAGGGTCCCTGCCTGGCACCCTGCAGGGACGGGGCCATAACGTGGGTGCCACCTCTCCCCAGCTCTGCACAGGCTGCCGGGTGCCCACGCCTGTCCCTTCGCCGTGAGCACGGTGACTTGCCCTGACCATGGCTTCCTGTGCCCCGGCTCCCCGGGGCGGCTGGTGGAGGGCATGGAGCGCTACGAGCTGGACGCGCTGCCCTGGCAGGGCCCCCGGCTGGGCTTGGAGGAGCTGCAGAAGCCAGGTGAGGTCCCCGCAGCGCCCCGGCACGGAGCACCCCAACCAGAGCACCCGGCGTGGAAGATGCTCGGCACCCTGGGGTGCCGCGGGCAGAGCAGAGGGAGGCGGAGGGGACCTAGGGACCGGTGGCACGGCCGGGCACGGGGACGCGCGGCCGGCGTTTAACACTCTCTCTTGTCTTGCGCAGAGCTGGGGTGCTGGGTGAGGGTCCAGTCCATCTGTGTCTCCCTTCTCAAGGTGCCCCTGATGTTCGGCTTCCTGTACCTCTTCGTCTGCTCGCTGGACGTGCTCAGCTCTGCCTTCCAGCTGGCCGGAGGTACGGCCACGGGGGCAGCGGGTGGCCGGCGGCACCGCTGCTCCGGCACCCTGCCGCTCGCGCTCTCTCACAGGCAAGGTGGCCGGGGACATCTTCAAGGACAACGCCATCCTCTCCAACCCCGTGGCCGGGCTCGTGGTGGGCATCCTGGTGACCGTGCTGGTGCAGAGCTCCTCCACCTCCACCTCCATCATCGTCAGCATGGTCTCCTCGGGGCGTGAGTGCGCTCCCCGGGAGCCGAGGCCAGGGGACGGGGTGGCTGGAGGGGGGCCACCCCGAGCTGGGACACGTGGGGCCAGCGGGTGTCTCTGTCCCCAGTGCTGGAAGTGCGCTCTGCCATCCCCATCATCATGGGCTCCAACATCGGCACCTCCGTCACCAACACCATCGTGGCCCTCATGCAGGCCGGTGACCGCAGCGAGTTCAAACGGTGAGCGCTGCTCGGGGCAGGGGGGGATCCAGGGGGGGCTGGGGGCTGCCCCCCACCCACCCGTGGGCTCCTCCACGCAGGGCTTTCGCCGGCGCCACGGTGCACGACTGCTTCAACTGGCTGTCCGTGCTGGTGCTGCTGCCGCTGGAGGTGGTGAGCGGGTACCTGCACCACGTCACCCGCCTGGTGGTGGCCACCTTCAACATCCGCAGCGGGAAGGACGCCCCCGACCTGCTGAAGATCATCACGGAGCCCTTCACCAAGCTCATCATCCAGGTCTCCTTGGGCCGCCCGCGCTGTCCCCAGGGGTGGTGTCCTTAAAGCTGCCGTCCCCTTTGGCGGTGGTGGCCTCAAAGCCTGGGAGCGGTGTCCCCGTCACGGCGAAGATGTCCCCCCAGGCTGGGCGTGCTGCCAGCCCCCAACCGCCCTCTCCGCCGTGTTGTTGCAGCTGGACAAGTCGGTGATCACGGGCATCGCCACGGGGGACGAGAGCCTGCGCAACCGCAGCCTCATCCGTGTGTGGTGTGACCCTGCGCCCCCCCAGGTGAGGGGACCCTGGCCTTGCCACGGGGCTAGGAAGGGTTGGAGAGCTGGGACGATGAAGGCTTCCCCCCCTAAAACCACCCCAAGGAGTGGGGTGGGCCCTGTGGAGCCATCCACAGCCTGATCTCACCCTGCAGACAGCTGCTGGGGGGCTTGGGGTCCCCCCAAACTGCACGTCCCCCGGCCACTGCAGCGGTAGCGGCACGGAGAGCATCCACAACGTCACCAGGCAGAAGTGTGAGTGGGGCTGGGGTCAGGATGCGTGGCAGGGCTGGGAGATGCTGGGCTGGGGGTTTTGGGGCTGGGGGAGATGTGTGCGCAGTGGGGAGAGGTCCGTGAGCGGGGCCAGGCTGGCCCCAGGCCCTCGCCCAGCCGTGCTGTGGGGCAGGCGAGCACCTCTTCACGGACACGCCGCTGCCGGACCTGGCCGTGGGGCTGGTGCTGCTGGCCGGGTCCCTCGTCGTGCTCTGCACCTGCCTCATCCTCCTGGTCAAACTGCTCAACTCCCTGCTCAAGGGGCAGGTGGCCAAAGCCATCCAGAAGGTCATCAACACTGGTGAGTGGGACGGGGACCACCGTGGGATGAGTGGGATGGGGCCCCGGCTGCTCCAGCCTTCCCTGCCTGCCCCCGGCCACCCCAAGACCCATCCCTGGCTGCCCCTAACCCCCAGCCCTGCCTGGCCCCCGTGTCCCCTGGCCCCATTCCTGCTCTGCTTATGGCTGTCACATCCTCCTGGTGTCCACGTCCCCCTTCCCCATCCACCCTAGCCACCAGCCTCCTGCCCGCCCCAAGCCTGGCCCTACATGCAGCAGCTGGCCCCCCAGCTCCCTCCCCAGCACCCTGTAGGAGCTCCAGGCTGCTCCCAGCTGATGTTCCCCTCTCTGTGTCCGTGCCTGTGCCGCGGCAGACCTCCCGCACCCGTTCAGCTGGCTCACCGGCTACTTTGCCATGGTGGTGGGCGCTGGGATGACGTTTGTTGTGCAGAGCAGCTCTGTCTTCACCTCGGCCATCACGCCCCTCATCGGTGAGTCCGAGCCCAGCCTGGTTCCCTACCACCCACCGGTCCCCACGGATGCTGGGGTCCTCGGATTTGTGCCCCCAAGGGAGAGCATGGGGTGCTGGCAGGAGATGCAATGGCACGGGGCGCCTGTCCCACAGGCTTGGGGGTGATCAGCATTGAGCGTGCCTACCCGCTGACCCTTGGCTCCAACATCGGCACCACCACCACCGCCATCCTGGCCGCCCTGGCCAGCCCGGGGGACAAACTGGCCAGCTCCTTCCAGGTACGGGCAGCCGGGTGCCACGGGGGGAAGCCCGCACACCCCCGTGTGCCCAGGCTAACGAGGCAGCCATCCCCGCAGATCGCCCTCTGCCACTTCTTCTTTAACATCTCCGGCATCCTGCTGTGGTACCCGCTGCCCTTCACCCGCCTGCCCATCCGCATGGCCAAGGCGCTGGGCGAGCGCACGGCCAAGTACCGCTGGTTCGCCGTGCTGTACCTCATCGTCTGCTTCCTCCTGCTGCCCTCCCTCATCTTCGGCATCTCCATGGCGGGCTGGCGGGTGCTGGTGGGGGTGGGCGCCCCTTTCCTCGGCCTCCTCTTCTTCGTGGGCCTGGTGAACGCGCTGCAGGCGCGCAGCCCCGGCCGCCTGCCCAAGTGGCTGCAGACCTGGGATTTCCTCCCGGCCTGGATGCACTCGCTGCAGCCCCTCGACAACCTCATCACGCGCGCCGCGCTGTGCTGCACCGACCGCTGCCGCAGCCCCGAGGGCTGGGACGAGCGCGAGGGCGCTGCCCGCGACAAGGCCAGGCTGGGGCTGGACAACCCCGCGCTCTCCTACCCCGAGGAGATGCCGGGTGCCGCGGTCCGGGTGGGCTCCCCACGCCTGACCCCGCACGGCGCCACCCGGCTCTAGCTGGTACCGGGTGCGCAGCCCCTGTGCTGGTTTCCAGCGTCCCCGTTCTGCTGGTGACTAATAAAGGCTGAGCACCCAGGGGTGTGAGACTTCAGCTCCTGCCCCTACAAGTCCTGCTGGGCGCCCACTGTCCCCACCCGTGTCCGTACATCACCCACCCACAGCCCTGAAGCCTGCCCGGGGCCACACGGGTGCCCAGCACTGGGGAAGTACCAAGCATCTTCCTCCACCTCCCTCGTCCCCAAAGGGCTGAGCTGGAGCGATAGGGTCGGTGCCACACCACCTGGTGTCACGGCAACGTGTTGGTGAGCTGGACACGGCACGGGGCAGCCAGAGAGGTGCTGCAGGTTGGGGCTCAGCAGGATGCTGGCTCAGCACCACAGCGCAGTGCCCCAGCCCCACAGCACGAGCCCACCACCCTCCCGGTGACCCTGGCAGGAGCTCTTTAAGCACGGGCAAGAACTGCTTCTCCCACTGCCCACAGATGCTTGGGCTCCTGCCAGAGATAGCAGCCGGCCGGCCGGCCCTCCCTCCCCGCTTCCCGCCCTCCCTCCTCCCCAGGGCTGGGACGAAACGGGCCGCCCGAGCCAGCGGGGCTGCCGCCGAGCCGCTGCCGGCTGTTGTGGGGACAGCACGAAGGCAGCAGGCTGGGGGACACCGCTTCTGCCCCGCCGGATCGGGTCAGCTCGGGAGCCGCGGTGGCCGGGACGCCCGGGGCGGTCAGCGATGGAGGGGCCGAGCGGCGAGAGGCTGCGGTGAGCGGGGTGCACGCAGCGGGGGGCAGCCCCATGGGGATTCGGCCACCGGAGGGGCCGGGGCCGGGCCAGCATGGAGGCCGCCGGCACCCTCCCCAATGCCTCCGGTAACGGCAGCCAGGCCGGCAGCCCCCCGCACGGCCCGGCGGCCACGGGGCTCATCCTGCTGGCCGTCCTCGCCGTCCTGCTGGCCACGCTGGTGGGCAACGCGCTGGTGGTGGCGGCCGTCTCCACCAGCCGGGCGCTGCGCGCCCCGCAGAACCTCTTCCTGGTGTCCCTGGCTTCGGCGGACATCCTGGTGGCCGTCCTCATCCTGCCCTTCTCCCTGGCCAACGAGGTGATGGGCTACTGGTACTTCGGCAGCCTGTGGTGCAGCCTCTACCTGGCGCTGGACGTGCTGCTCTGCACGGCCTCCATCGGCCACCTCTGCGCCATCAGCCTCGACCGCTACTGGGCCGTCACCCGGGCGGCACGGCTCAACCTGCGGCGCAGCCCCGGCCGCGTCAAGGGGATGATCGGGGCCGTGTGGGCCACGGCCGCCCTGGTGGCCCTGCCGCCCCTCTTCAAGGCCCGGCCGCGGGCGCGGGTGTGCGAGCTGAGCGACGAGACGTGGTACGTGCTGGCCTCCTGCGTCGCCTCCTTCTTCGCCCCCTGCCTCGTCATGGTCACCGTCTACTGCCGCATCTACCGCCTCACCACGCGCAGGAACGCCGCGGTCCTGGCCGCCCGCCGTGGCTCGGCGCCGTGCCCCGGGGAGGCGAGCAGGAGGGCGTCCTGGGCCGCGGCACCGGGCTGGCGGCGCCGGAGCCAGCACCACAGCGTGTCGCTGTGCCGCCGGCGGCTGGTGCGGGTGCGGGAGCGGCGCTTCACCATCGTGCTGGCCGTGGTCATCGGGGCCTTCGTGCTCTGCTGGTTCCCCTTCTTCTTCACCTACAGCCTGGAGGCCGTGTGCGGGGAGGGCTGCCGCGTCTCCAAGCCCCTCTTCAGCTTCTTCTTCTGGATCGGCTACTGCAACAGCAGCCTCAACCCCGTCATCTACACCGTCTTCAACAGGGATTTCCGTGCTGCTTTCCGCAGGCTCCTGGCGGCGCCCAGGCGGCACGGCTCCTAGAGCCCCCCAGGACGGACAGCTGGGGCATGGAGGGCTGTGCTGCTGGTCCTGGTCTCGAGGTACTTTCAGAAACGCAGGATGTTGCAGGAGGGTGAATAAAAAGGGACAAATTGCACACCCAGGGCTGGTGTCTGCCTCCCAGGAGCCTGGTGAGCTGCCCCTCTGGGCACCCAGCCCTGTTCCTCTCCCAGGTTGTCCCATTCCACCCCAGCACTTCTTGCAGCGTGGGTGACCCGTCAAAGGTGACAACTCGTGTGGCACCTCCAGTGAGTGCCAGCCCTCCCTGCCACCCCCACGGGACAGGGACAGCCTCATGGACCAAGCAAACACCGGCTCCTCTGCTCGCATTTGTCCCTGAGCATCCTCACACAAAGCACGGGAACAGACCCTGTGGCTGCCGTGGGGGACACGAGACCCCACGTAGCAGCACCATGGGTGCTGGGCTGAGCTGGCCGTGCCACACAGCATCCCAGTATCGGCCCAGTGCCTCCAGCAGAGCTCCCCAGGCTGTCCTCTCCATACCATGGGTGCTGGCCTGGGCACCCATGAGCATCCTATTGCCTGCTTGAGGGCTTCAGTGGGATCTTGCAGGCAGAAACACACTGTGTCATGGCCCGGGGCACGAGGGAGAATTGTGGGGTGAAGGCCGGGGGCAACCACAGCCCCCAGGGGCAGTGCCCGTGCCGGGCAGGCCAGCCCGGCCTCGCTGCTCCACGCAGACACGCAGGGGTCAGAGGCGCCTCAACTTCTCCAGCTTCGCAGCTCAAAATAGAAAATCTCAAAACATCAAACTTTCACTCGGCTAAAAACAGCCGCCGGCGCCTGGGAGCCGGCTCCCGAGGAACGCCGGCCCCAGGCCAGCCCCGGGGACCGGCGAGGGACGCGGGCACTCGGGTGGTGAGGGGCAAGTGGCCCCGGTCGGGTCGGCGTGTGGCACCAGCACCAGGCACAGCACGGCCCCGCTCCCCACAGGGATGCTGTGGGATGGGGCATGGCGCTGGCACGGTTTGGACGGAAGGAGCTGCCCCTATCGCCACCGCCTGCTTCCCCTCCTGCGGCCGGCCTTTCGCCTTTTCACAATTAACCAGCACTTTGCGGCTAAAAATACCCAGGGGAGGGCACGTGAGGGTGCACAGCCAGGGAGAGATGCAGCGGGAGGCAGGCCGAGGAGGCTGCCCCATCCCCTCCGTGTCCCTTTCCATTCAGAGCGTGTTCGAGGGCTGCTTTATCCCACACAGCACGACCCCTTATCCCTGCTCCAGGCGCTGCCGGGAGAACAATTCCCCCGCCAGCACCGATTATTCCTGCCCCCGTGCAGTACCTGCGCCTGTCGGCGCTGAACCGCATCCTGTGTTTTCGTGCTGTTTCTCCGATTTGTCGAGATTATTTTCGAACGATCACCCTGCGCTGTGCTAGGCGGGGGTTTGCAGCCCTCCCTCCCCCTCCAGCCGGGCTGCTACCGGGTTTTGGAGGGGTGGGGGGGAACCGGGCCCCTCGTGTGTGCTCTGACACCGTGCTGGGGGCAGCGACGCCCGCCCGCGGTGCCGCAAAACGGCAGCCGGGAGGAAACTGAGAGCTGCGCTTCAGGGGTGAGCGCGCAGAGGCACGAAAACAAAGTCCCTGCATCCGCGGCTCAAAATAAGCGCGTGCCACCTCTAAAAGGAAAAGGGCTCCGAAAGCAGGACGCGCTCGGCGTGACCTCACGGCTCCTCTCATGGCTGGGGATCGCGGCCAAGCTGCAGCGCCCGGGCATGGTCCTTGCAAGGACTCGCTGCCCGTGCAGTTTGGGTCATTATCGGCAGAGCTAACGAGAAGAGGAACCTTCTCCTTCCTGCGCAGAGTAGGGGTGCCCTGGGCTGGCTCCTAGATGCAGAGGCAGTGCAGGAGAGAGCTGGCACTGGGCATGGCAGCCCTGGGGGGAAGGAGAATGGGGAGCACACGGGGATGGAGCTCAGGGGGTGCTTGTGGGGGCACTGAGGGTGGTGGGCAGGAAGGATCCCAGGCTGCCCCTTTCCTTGGGTGAGGAGAGCCCCTGCAACTGGAGGCAGCATAAGGAGAAGGTTCATGCCTCCAGAAATGGCATTCACCCCCAGCCCTAAAAGAGCTTGGGCATGAAAAGGGCACGGAACCAAGCCCCAGCAGGGCAGAAACCAGCACAGCAGCACCCAGGCCAACCGGCGGAGAAACCCAAGGCTCTTCCTAAAGCAATGGCCGGGGGGCTGAGCACAGAGCCGGAGCTGGCACCGCCCTGCATGGGCACAGGGACAGCGAAATTAGTACCCACCCCACCAACAGCCCACCCGCCGCCGCCTGCCAAGCCCCTCGCGCCTGCACCCCCTTATAAACATGTTTTAGCCCCGCCCCTTACACGACGCCCCTATCACGACCCCTCCCTCCGCAGAGTGGCAGCTCGCGGCCCAATCAAAGCCCGCGGTAGGCGGGACCTCACTGTGGTGGGCGCCCTTGCCGCTTGCCCAATCCCCGCGCGGCGCTGCGGCTGCGCTCTCTGACTGACAGCTCCCCCTCCAATCATCAGCCGGCCCCGCCCCCTCGCCGGCCTCCACCAATGGCCGCCGCGCGACGCTCTCTTCCCCCTCTCCGCCCCGCCCCCTCACACCTCCGCCGGGAGGGCAGCGGCGCGGCGGCGGGAGGGGGGGCGTGGCTTCCTGGGAGGAGGAACGAGGCGGACCAATCGGAGCGCGGCGCGGGAGGAGCGTGGGCAGCGATTGGCGGGTTGGGCCGCGGGGGGGCGGGGCCCGGCGGCGGCGGCGGCGGCGGCCGGGGCGGGCGGGAGGGGACGGGGGGGGGGGGGGAAGGCGGCGGCGGCCGGGACGCGATCGGTGTCGGCGCGGAGCCGGGCGGGAGGCGGCGGCGGTGCCCGGGCCCATGGAGCTGGAGAACATCGTCGCCAACACCGTGCTGCTGAAGGCCCGGGAAGGTGAGCGGAGCCGGTACCGGGCCGCTCCCGGTCACCGGGGGGGGTTGGGTTACCGGGGAGGTACCGGGCCCGGCCCTGCACGAAGCCCCGCTGCTCAGCGGTGCTCAGCGCCCCCGGCAGTGCAGCCCTCCGGGGGGTCCCCAGCCCCTCCGGTGCACGGGAGGGCCTCACCGATCCGCCGTCGGTAGCGGGGGCGAGGCCGTCCCCAGCCTCCGAGCCCCCCCCGTGGCTTACCGGGGGCACCGGGGGCACCGGGAGCTCCGTGGCTGTCGGCAGAGCCGCGGTTCAGCCGGGCACCGAGGAGCTGGGCAGGGCCGGGAGGGCACCGGGGAGAACGGTGCTGAGCCCACCGGGGTGCGGAGCCGTGCTCGGTACCGGGAGACCCCCGAAAATGTGGTGAGAGGGGCTGGGGGTGAGCCCTGAGCACCGGGATTAACGGCACCGGGGTGGAGACGACCCCGAGCTGCCCCAACACCGGACTGTGGGGCGACGGTTCCAGCACGGGGACCTGAGCGCCGGTGCAGGCGACGCCGAACGCAGACGGAGCCCGACGGCGGCCTCGGGACCTCGGGACGTGAGACACAGCCTCACACCGGGCAGCCGGGACCCGTCTCCGGTGGTGCCATGGGTGTGCCGGGACATCCCGGCGGTGCCACGACCCCGAGAGGTGCTGCCGTGAGGTGGGGGGGCTCAGGAGAGCAGCCCCGGGAGATTTTGGCCCCGGGGAGGCGGAGGAGCCCTCCCCCGTTGTCCTCCCCCTCTGCTGGTTTCGGCAGCCCGGCGGCGAGGTGTCACCGAGCCCTGAAACGCCTCTGTGGTGAGCTGCGGGCTGGCCCCGTCCCCAAAATGAGGGCGCTGAGCAGCACGGAGGCGCTCAGGGGGTGAGTTCCCTGCTCAGCATCACCCGCGGGGCCATGGGGAGCCGTGCACGGGGGGGCACCGGAGCCTCCTTCCCTCCAGAACGGGCTGCGAGGTGCAGACCCGCATCCCCCGGGGCGTTACGGGGCACAGCTCTGCCCTCCCTCCCCTGCTTACGGGGCCGCGGGTGCCCTCGCTCACTAGCCATCCCTGTCCTTTTTGTGGCCACCCGCTGTGGCTGCCGAGAAGGTGTCTGCGCTGCTGGTTTCTTCCACCCCTGCATACCCTTGAGTCACTTCCTTCCTGAGCGCGTACGCTCGTGCAGCCCGGCTGCTGCTGGGGGCAGATGCAGCGAGCTCCACGGGGCGTCCCCATGGCCCCCCGGGCCTCACCGGGTGCCACGAGCCTGGACCTTGGGGCCAGGGCCAAATTGCAGAGGCACATCTTGTGAAAGTGTTTCTCAAGAGCTGGTTAACGATGGTCAACGGTGATTTCGGGAAGCCCTGCCTCTGGCCACACTCAGCGGGGCCGTTTGGTGCCTTTCCAAAAAGGGGACTTGGGATCCCCGGTGCGAGCGATCCGACGTGTTTCACTCCTTGGTGCTGGCTGGGATGTAAATCTTTCGGTCTCTCCAGAAGCTTTCCCACCCTGTCCTACAGCGCTGGGCACTCACCCCAGCACCCGAAGCCGGGGGAATATCTGCCTGGTGGATCTCGCTGGCTTATCTCGGGAGAGCGCAGGGAGTGTCCCCACTTCACAGATGGGAAACCGAAGCGATGAGCCCCCGGGGCAACGCAGCGAGCTGTCTGCGGAGCCGGGATGAGAGCAGGAATTCCTGTCTCCCAGCTTCTTCGGGTCCTTTCTCCGCGAGCCCCTCCCTGGAGTAAGCAATCAGTCTGGAGTGAGTAGGTGGCAGGAGCATCGTAACCACGGCAGGAAACCGGCGGCGGGGAGCTTCACACCGAGCAGGGCTTGGCCTCCAAGGGTGCTCGGTTATGCGCAGGTCCCGAGGCACGGGGTGACCTGGGGCTGGAGGCACCCCTCCCTCCGCCTTCGTTTTCCCATCTTAAAGACACGTAGCTGAAGCATCCGAGGGAAAGGCCTCGGTGGCACCGCCTGAGACTTGGTTCTGCCTTCGGAGCAGCCAGAACGGGCGGTCTGCCCGGCCCCTCCAGCTCTGTTCTGACCCCAGGAGGCGGTGAAACCACCGGGCCCTGCCCGGGCTCGCTCCCGGGATGGACACAGGGTGGCTGCTGCTGCGGCAGGACACCCCTTCTTCGTCCCTCATCGCCCCAAATTTGTGTCCCCTGCAGGTGGCGGCGGAAACAGGAAGGGCAAGAGCAAGAAATGGCGCCAGATGCTGCAGTTCCCCCACATCAGCCTCTGCGAGGAGCTCCGGCAAGCCCTCGGTGAGCAGCGGCTGCGGGGTCGGGATGGGGGGCGAGCACCCGTGGCCAGGGGGGCTCTTTGGGCACCGCGCTGCCGGAGCTGGGCACACCTGAACACACTCAGCTCATGGGTCAGGGAGGTGTGTGGGGGCCAAATCCCGGCCAGATTCCCACATCGTTTGGAGTGCAGGGGAGAAACAACGAGTAGGTAAGTCCTGGCTGCTGTTGATGTGCCCACAAACCTTCCAGATTGTGACAAGCTTCAGCAGAGGTCTGCCCCCTTCTCCATGCTGACCCACTGGGTGCTGCAGAGCTTTGGAGCTCTGGTGCAAAGGCTGACGGGTGCCTTTCCACGAGTTACAAAGGTCCTGCTGGCATCCTCTGTGCTGCCCGGCTGGGACTGAGCCCTCAGCTTCTGGCAGAGCAGCTTCCCGCGGGCAGAACCGGGTTCTTGCTGCGCCGTAGGGATAAGAATTGTGCAGCTGGGCAGGGCCTGGCCTGTCCGTTTGATTTTGCACTTTGTACTCCTCGTGGGTTTAACGTTGTTTGTGCAGCAGGTTTGGTCCCGGCATCAGGTGGAATTGTTTGGGGAGCTGGAGGGTGGGAGTGCTCTCCCTTCTGGGAAGGGGCGAGCTTGTTTAAGTTGTCGCTCCAGCCTCGGCTGCCAGCTGCGGAGCGGCACGGCGCTGGCGTGGGTTCAAGGTGGGTGTCACGGGGCTGCCTGGGTTTGGGACGCGCCCGCAGCTCCTGGCCCTGGTTCCACACTGCCCGGGTGTCCCAGGAGCTGGTAGCCCCGAGGGTGGCTCCGTTTGAAGGCACGTGGGACCGCAGCACCTGGCTGAAGGGCTTCCGTCAAGCACGCTGGCACCTCCCAGCCCGCAGCCACTGCACTCAGATGGAGATTCCAGCCTTGGTTTGCTGCCGGCTGCCTCTCGGAGCAGGTCCTGAGCTCCTGCTGTCCTTGCAGCTCTCTCCTTGGCCGCCCCGAGCTCTTTGTGCATTTCTTGTGCCCTCGGCAGAGCTTTCCTCCTCTGCACGCATCCCGTGGGTGCTGTATCTGTTCCAGCAGAAGTTCACCTTCATCATGCCACCCATCTGCTGGCGGTGGGCGCCGGTGCCCTGCCCGTTTCTGCCATCCCACTGTCCAGCTCGGGGATCCTCGCGATGCTCCGCAGGCACATCCATCCCTCCCAGCCTGCGGCCGTCGCCACCCGTGCCCCCACTTCCCCCTGCGGAGGCACGAGAGAAGCGCTCTGCCTTGCCTCTTTCAGTTTCCTCATTAAGAGACGCCCGGATCCCTACTCACAGCTCTCTGAGCAGCTGCAGTGCCTTCATTTTCCCTTTGTTTCCCCCCCTCAGCCCACCAGAAACACGCTGGCTTCCCTCAACGGGGTCACAGCGGGGCTGGCTGCCGGCTGCACCGCCAGCGCGCCTGGGCAGCCCCAAACCCATCCCGGCAGCCCCGAGCTCCCAAGGGGAACTCCTTCCCCTGCAGACAAGGGAACCAGCCGGGGCGGCTGAGCTGGCGAAGCGGCCCCCGCCCCCACGGCAGCCTCCCCGCACGCCGAGCACCGCCAGGAAGCCGCGGCTTCCTCGGGACAAACTGCAGCGCCGATAGGGGAAGGTGGCGGCACCGGGTGACGTGAAGGGGGCCCCCGGGGCCGAGCAGGGCAGGGTGAGGTGCTGCAGGGTGCTGAGGAAGGTGCTGAGCCCTGGCCGGGTGCTGCAGCGTGGGGCAGGTCCGGAGGGAAGCTCGGTGACCGCAGCGCTGCGGTAATTCGGCAGGGGGGAGGGAGGAAGAGGGTGGAAGCTCCGAGGTGTGTTTGGGGAGCTGCGAGGGTGCAGGGCACCCCGGGGTGCTGGGGGGCTGCAGCTCCAGTCCCAGGCAGCCCTCTGGGGCAGCGGTTGTGGTCCGTGATTAAACAGGATTTAAACTGAAAGGGGAAAAAAACAGAACTGGAAGCACTGCGGATAGGCAAAGGTGTTGGTGCCCAGCTCAAAATACCTCAGGGAGAGGGCTTGGAGGAGTCAACAGGGGAAACCCAGCTGCAGAGGGCGGTGAGACCTGGGGTATGAGCAGTGGGGCCGTGGTGCAGCACTACCAGGACACCTCTGGACGTGGTTCCCCCATTTTGGCCCCGCCGCTCTCAGCAGGGCCTTGGGGAAGCGGAGCAGGTTTGAGAGTCGTCAGAGCGAGCCCAGGCGTGGGTCTGCCTCGAAACAAGCTCAGGGCGTCCCTCAGGGCCCCAAAAAGCTGTGTTTCTGCCAGTTCTCTGTGGGGAGGGGATGGAGGGAAGATGCTGAGATCCCTTTCTCAAAATAAGCCGAGGAGACCGCACAGAGGAGCAGCCGGAGCCTCTCTGAGGGCTCACTTTCCGCAGGGGGCTGCGAAAGCTCAATCATGGCAGCCCCTTATCCTTGGATCCCCTCTCTTGGGGTTCTGGGGCTGACGAGGCCCTCGAGCCCGCCCTGACCCTGTCTGTCCCCATTTGCAGAGCGGGACTACCACAGCCTGTGCGAGAGGCAGCCCATCGGGCGCGCGCTGTTCCGGCAGTTCTGCGAGACGCGCCCCGAGCTGGCACGCTGCGTCAGCTTCCTGGACGCCGTGGTAAGCACCGGGTCGTCCCTGTCCCCCCCCTGGGGCTATGGGGCCGGGAGGGTTTTCCCGGGGCTCCCAGCTGGGGCTGGGCCTCGCTGGAGACAGCGGGGCTGGGTTCCTGCTGGGCCTGCCCCCGACGGTGTTTGCTCTGTGCAGGCCGGGTACGAGGTGGCTCCGGACGAGAAGCGGAAGGAATGTGGGCAGCACCTGATCGAGAAGTACCTGAAGCCAAAGGTGAGTGAGAGGAGCGGGTTTGCTGCCTGCCGGGGTGGATGGAACAGCTGCGAGGCTGGCAGCCCTCGTCAGCCAGGCAGGAGGGAGAGGGCAAAGTCCGCCCCACGAGCGACTGCGCTGCTTTTCCCACTGCTCCCAAAGCAGGTGGGCACTTGGGGGCCGTTTCTGTGGGCTTCTCCTTCCCCGGCAGGACCCCTGGGCTCTGCTCACTGGGTCTGACCCGCTCCCTTCGTCCCCAGAGCGAGGACCACGTGCCTGAAGTCCCCCCCCAGCTGGTGGATGCCTGCTGTGAGCGGCTGGAGCAGGAACCCTCCAAGGAGCTCTTCAAGGAATCCACCAAGTACGTTGTGGGGCCGGGCTCGCACCGCTGACCACCTCGTCCACCCCGTTCCCTTCCTCCAGGCCCCCGAGGGCTGGTGTTAGGGCTGGGACTGCGTGGGCAGAGCTCAGGGCTAGTGGTTTGCAGCACAGCTCCAGGAAAACAAACACGAGGAGCTCCTGTGGGCTCTGAGAGCCACAAACTGCTGCAGGAACCTCTGGCACTGCTCTCGGTTCACCGTGGGGCTGAGCTGCCATCGTCGCTCCGGGGACCTAAGGTCACTTCTGCTCCCTCGACTCATCGCAGAGGCGGTGACCGAGGTCCTGGCTCCGGGTGCGAAGAGGAAGCTGCTGGGGAAACGGGGCTGTGGGCCCCCAACCCCTCCCCGAGCAGCGGCAGGAGCGCGTTGCCTAACCCAGGGCTGTGGCAATGGCTCTGCCGCGGGCTGCCGGGGAGCGGGAGCTCCGTGTGTGGTAACTGCTGTCGCTGTCTGAATGCAGAGCCTCCGGGCTGGGCCCTGCCTTCTCTTGGCAAGCTCTGAAAGGGGAAGAGCCCATCCGCTTCGCCTTGATGCACGGCTCCAGTCTAGACACTGTGTCTATAAGGCTTTTTTGCTCTGCCGGGCAGCCCTGGCAGCGGCCCGGCAGGCAGTTAGCTCTCCGGAGAGGGATCCCCTGTGGCCTTTTGTGCTGGAAATTCAGCTGAAACTGAACGGCTCGGTGCCCGGTGCTGGGTGTTGCTAGCAGGTTTTGGCAGCTGATCACAGCCCTGCGTGCGCCCTGTGAGCAGGGGGATTGCAGAGCCCTGATGTCCCCCTTAGTCCCATGGCCAGAGCTGGTGCTGAGAGGCCACAGTTACCAGTGCCAGCCCAGGCCCAGGGCACTACCTCTGTCACAGTGGTGTCTCCAACACACCTTCTTTTTGCACCAAACCTTGGTGGGCTTTTGGGCTGGGCTGTGCAGGGCGATTCAGCCCTGGGCTGGGTGAGGGGATGGCAAAGTGACCGGGTTCTCGCGGCTCCTCGCCTCCTCTCCTTGCGCCGCCGTCTGTCACAGCCCTGAGCAGCTCTCACCTCGCTGGCTCTGCTCTCTCCTAGGCTTATCCACGACTACCTGAGTGTGGCTCCCTTTGCTGACTACCTCGACAGCTTGTACTTCAACCGCTTCCTGCAGTGGAAATGGCTGGAACGGTAACGTTGCCTCGCTGGGAGACCTGCGCCTGCAGCACACGGGCTGCCCGAGGGGTCCCTAGAGCTCCTTCCCCTGCTGGGCCCTCTCCTTCAGGGCCCATATTGGCACAAACAGCCTCCACGGGCTGCCCCAGCCTCGCAGGGAAGCAAGGTCTGCTGGAGCAGGGGCTTTGGGGTGACCCCCAGACTCAGGGCACGGGGGTGGTTTGGGCTTCAGCTCCTGCTCTCGTCCTGCTCCCGTCTCACTCCGGTTTCCTTTGCCTCGCAGGCAGCCGGTGACCAAAAACACTTTCCGCCAATACCGTGTGCTAGGCAAGGGCGGTTTTGGAGAGGTGAGTGACCGGCGTTGCCTCCGCATTCGGGGCGGGCAGGCAGCCTGCTGCAAGCTGCTCCAGCACCTGGGGCAAGGAGCTGCTGGCTCCATGGGCTGTGGGATTTTGCAGGGCTGTTCCCTTGGGCTCCGTGCCAGGTACCGCTGTGCTCTGGGCAGCGCGTTACCCGTCAGCTCCTCTCTGATGGACAGGAGCTCCCCTCTTGCCAGCCATGGGAGGTGCAGGAGGTGGTTGCACAGAAGAGGCAGCATGTGCTCTGCGGTGCACGCTGCTGGCTAGGGAACCAGGTCTTCTCCCAGTGTCTTGGCACAGCAAACTGCACTCCCCAAAACTGGCACTGTCAGGCTTTCCTTCTGTTTCTGGAGTGGCCTTCTGTCCTCCCGGGCACCAGCCGTGGTGTCTGCTACAGGTGGCGGGGGCACTGCACCCCTCTGCTGCTCATCTGTGACATCCCGAGATGTCTCTGTTCCCCGTGTCCTCACCTTGGCAGCTCGCTCCGTGCTGACCTCGGGGTGAGGCTGGAACGAGGACTTCTTTGCCTTCCTGTGCCTCTCAAGAGCAGAACGTAAACCCCACGACAGAGACAGCAGCGGGAGAGCGCTGAGCCTTGTCCCCCCCTCCAGGTTTGTGCCTGCCAAGTGCGTGCCACGGGGAAGATGTACGCCTGCAAGAAGCTGGAGAAGAAACGGATCAAAAAGCGGAAGGGAGAGGCCATGGCCCTGAATGAGAAACAGATCCTGGAAAAAGTGAACAGTAGGTTTGTAGTAAGTACATGGGAATTGCTCTCACTTTGCTGTGGTGGCTGATTCCTTCCACAACCAGCCGGCCGGGCACTTCTGTGCTCTTCAGCTCTTCCCCAGGAGCAAGCCCTGCCTACAGGGCAGGGTCCTGGTGGCTGCACACCTCTCATAAGGCTGGGGTTTGGCAGGACCTCCTGCCACCTCCATGAGATGACCTGAATGCCTCCAAAGGCAGGCCCAAAGTCCCATCCGGTCTCCCAGGCACCCTGTTACCTTTAGGGCAAAAGGAAGCAGTGAAAACTGTCTTTCCAGGCAGCTGAAGGGGCAGAAGCCTGTCCCTAAGCTACATGGGGGGGAGCTCTCCCTGGCTGTACAGAGGCGTGGACAGCCTGAAACCTCCCGTTACAGGGAATTCATGAGATGGTGCCCCAGGGGTGCTGCTGGGTGCTGCTTGCCCCCAGACGGGAGCAGTTCTGGCTCGGGGAGATAATATCCTCCCTGTCTGAGGCAAGCTGAGGGCGTGCAGGGGCTGCTGGGCACTTAGAGATGCTCCCTGGGCTCGAACAATTCACCCGCTGCCTCGTCCCCTCTGTAAAGGCCCCGTCCTGCTGCCCATGCCTGGCTTCTTGGGTGACAAAGTGGCCGTCAGTGGGGGGCCTCCCTCTTCCAGCTGTGTCTTCTAACAGCCTTTCTGCCCTGAATTGCAGGTGAGCTTAGCCTATGCATATGAAACTAAAGATGCTCTCTGCCTAGTGCTGACCCTCATGAATGGAGGGGACCTCAAGTTCCATATCTACCACATGGGCGAGGCTGGCTTCGAGGAGCCCCGGGCAGCTTTCTATGCTGCTGAGATCTGCTGTGGCCTCGAGGACTTGCACCAGGAGAGGATAGTGTACAGGTGCGTGCTGTGAGACCGCGTACTGGCTGCAGCAGCAAGGTTTCTGCTGCTCTCACAGACAGCCGGGACTGTCTGCTCAAGAAAAGAAGCTCAGGATTGAAAGCAGCACAGAGCTGGGTGAGAGGGGATCAGGAACAGAAAGCTGATCTCACAGGAGATGCAGGAAGAATCAGTTTTGCTTCCTTGTGCTGGTAAAGGATCACCCAGAGCAGGACTCTGAATTCTGAGTGCCTCAGGGCACTTGGGTTAAGCTCTGGGGTGCTTAACTCCACAGAACTGACACTGGGCAGGAGGGAGAACAAGCTGAGTGCTCTCACCAGTTGTGTGGTGCTGCATTAAGGACAGCACCCGGAGCCAGAAAGTCCCTTCTAGTCCCACCCTGGGCCTTGCCCTGGGCAGGGCAAGCAGAAGCAGCCTCTGCTCCCTCCCTCTTGCACAGCTTGCCCCGCTGTGAGTTTTGTGCATGCCGAGGAGGCAGCCACAGGCTCGCTGCCTCCTTTTGGAGGATCCAAGGTTGCTGTGACCTGCCTCTGCCTGGCAGGGGGGAGCAGCAGGGCCAACTCCAGGGCAGGGGGGGCCTGATGCAGGGGCATTGTATCCCTCTGCTGTTTACCCGTGACTTGCTGAGACGTCGCTGTTCCGTGTGAGCTTCGCTTTCATGGTGGGCTTCTTGCTGATCAAGTCTCTTCCTTCCTAGGGACCTGAAGCCAGAAAACATCTTGCTGGATGACCATGGTGAGTGCAGGGCAAAGAGAAACCCGGGTCTAGGTCCTTCCGTCTTCCTGTGCTTGTAGCAGGGTTGCTCTGTGTTCTTGGCAGCCTCAAATACTGCCCCTTGACCCCGTCCTCTTGACTTGTGCCGTTTGTGCAGGTCACATCCGTATCTCAGACCTGGGGCTGGCCGTGCACGTGCCCGAGGGCCAAACAATCAAGGGACGTGTAGGGACAGTGGGCTACATGGGTAAGTGCCCCTGGTTTAACCCCAAAGTCCTCCGACTGCACACGTACCCTCCCTGCCCTCACACGTCCCTCGTCTCTGCTCCCGTTCAGCTCCAGAGGTGGTGAAGAACGAGCGCTACACGTTCAGCCCGGACTGGTGGGCTCTGGGCTGCCTGGTGTACGAGATGATCGAGGGGCAGTCGCCCTTCCAGCAGCGCAAGAAGAAGATCAAGCGGGAGGAGGTGGAGCGCCTGGTGAAGGATGTGCAGGAGGAGTACTCCGAGAAGTTCTCGCCCTGCGCCCGCTCCCTCTGCACCATGGTACGAGCATCGCCGGCCCCTCACACCTACCACCCCGCTGCACGCAGCAGCAGAAAATCAGGGCTGTGGAGGCACTGCCAGAGGTCGGCTTCCCTTGCTCTGGCTCTAGGACAGTGCAGGAGGGTCTGGAGGGTCTGCATTCCTCGCGAGCCCACGTTGTTCCTACAGACATAACGCAGGAGCCAACAGCAGGGCTGCTCCTGCCCGAAGCACCGCGGGGTCACTGATGTCCCTTTGTGTTGCAGCTCCTGTGCAAAGACCCCCTGGAACGCCTGGGCTGCCGAGGGGCTGGGGCCAGGGAAGTGAAGGAGCACCCTCTCTTCAAGCACCTCAATTTTCGGAGGCTGGAAGCGGGCATGCTGGACCCCCCCTTCAAACCAGACGTAAGTGCTGCCCACGTCCTGACCTCGCCACTCGCTGGTGCTGTCGAGGGAAGGGGGAGCCCCTGGGGGGCTCCCCGAGGAGCTGGGCTCCTTCCCTCTTCGTGGAGCTGCTGCCACAGCCACGAGTGGATTCCCAACATCCACGGCTGTCTCAGTGGGTGGCATCGCTGTGGGGCCCGGCGTTACAGCCCTGTGTGTGCTCTTTAGCCCCAGGCCATCTACTGCAAGGACGTTCTGGACATCGAGCAGTTCTCCACGGTGAAAGGCGTGGAGCTGGAGCCCACGGACAACGACTTCTACCAGAAGTTTGCTACAGGGAGCGTGCCCATTCCTTGGCAGAACGAGGTAGGTGGGGACTGGCACGTGCACCAGCCCCTTTTTTTTGCAGGATGGGTCTTTGTCCCTGCTTGTGCTCGCCGTGGCTGAGGGCAGCGTCCTGCAGGGTTCCTGCTGTCCCTGCTGCTCCTGTGCTGGTTCCTCGGTGAGGGGCTCTGTGTGGCAATTCCTGCAGCCATCTCTGCCCTCTTTCAGATGATCGAGACGGAGTGCTTCAAGGAGCTGAACGTCTTTAGCACAGATGGCTCGGTGCCCCCAGACCTGGACTGGAAAGGGCAGCCCTCCCCACAGCCCAAAAAAGGGTTACTCCAGCGCTTCTTCAGCAGACAGGTAAGGAAGAGCGTTCACCCAACGCTCGCTCCGCAGCCCTGAGCCCTCTCCCACCCTTGCCAGGTAGATTTGGCAGGGAGGGCACCCCCGTGCTGGGTGGCCAGACCCCGGGGCTCTCGGGTGGACCCCCGCGGGGCTGCAGGGAGGCTCTCCTGGTGCTGCTGCACGCTGAGGGGGCTGGGCTGGAGTGTCCTGGCTAAACATGCCGCAGTCGCACAGGCGGAGAGATGCTGCCGAAGGCACTAAAATAGCAAGCCTTCTCCCTTCCTACATGCATAATGCCATCCCCGAAGAAGACCTTGATCTTGGTATGGGCTGTGTGGGCTCCTGGGCTCCCCCAGAGCCTTTCTGCTAGACCTCGAGCAGGCAGAGAGGAGCGGCGCTTTCTAGGGATGAGGAGAATGGAAACATTTTGCATCTGCTGCGGGCTTGTTTGCCTGCGTGCCTCCTCTGGGCCAGAACAGTCTTTGCCTTCTTTCCAGGACTGGCAAAGGCTGGGCTGCTGCCTCGGCAGCTGCTTGCAGCTGGGGCTCTCGAGCACGGTTGGCTCTGGCCTGCCCTGGACCCACTCCCAGGCACCCGGCGCCGAGTCCTGCTTCCCCGCCGAGCTCCCGGTTGTGCTTCCCTGTTCGGTGGGACCCAGCTCGTCCCGAGGCAGGCAGGACCTGCCCGAGGGTGGGCTGAGCGGTGGCAGGGGCTGAGCTGTGATTTGCCACGTGTTTTCTCTTTCCAGAGGTGAGCAGTCCCTCCCGGCTGCTCTGCTCAGGGAAATACCCGGTGGCCCACGGACATGGCAAGATCTGGGAAAGAGGAGTGTTGTCCTTCAGTGCCTCACCCCGTCCCCCCACCAGAGCACAAGCTGCTTGTTGTCCTAACTGCCCCCTGAGCCACTAATCCCGCTTCCCTCCTCTCGCTGCCTTCCCTGCTGGGGGAAGCCTTGCCCTCGGCTTGAGCCAAAGCTGCCCCGGTACCGCCGGGAGCTCTGCTCCCGGGGGGGCTGCGGGGAGCCCCGGGTTGCCTTCGCTCCTCTCCTTGGGTGTCCGGGATACACGGAAGGGTTGAGAAACTGTGAAGGGGTTGGCATAGTCCTGTGCTCAGCCCCCTCCTGAGGGCTTCAGCTGCTTTCCGTGGCCTGCTGAGCCCTGCCTGGGGCAGACCGTGCTGGCACTGAGCTGTCTCCCCGGGTGGCTGCAGGCCACGGCGCCCCTCTTCCTCCCAGCTTCTGAGCTAGGCAGCCGTGTGTGCTCACAAATTCGTCTGCCAGGAGCCGAGCCCCAAGGTGCAGCTTTGTTTCCCTGCAGCCTTGGGGTCCCCTCCAGCCCCTCGCCTCCAATGTAGCTCTCCCACGCCTGGGGGGCCCGGCCCGGCCCTGCCAGGGGGCAGCCGGGGGGCTGGGTTGTGTGACCGTGCTCACCCTGTGCTTGCTGTGCTCCTCTCTCCCTCTCCACCCTCTCGTTGCCCCTCTGCCTTCAGGACTGTTGTGGGAACTGCAGCGACAGCGAGGAAGAGCCCACCCGGCTGTAGAGCACGGTTCTCCAGCCCCTGGGACCCCCTTGGCCTCTCCGGGCACCCAGCAGGACGAGAGGCCAGCCCGAAGGCCGAGGCAGCAGTGGCCCCGCGAGGTGGATTTGTTTACAGCTTCACCAGGCTAGCTGAAGACTCCGAGGACAGCTCCAGCGCTGGCAGCAGCACCCTGGGCCCCAGAACCTCTGGCCATGGGCGAGCCGACGTCCCCAGGACAGACGTGGAGCGCCCTGAGCATCCTGCTGGGGACGGTGCCGCCGCCGGGGCCGAGGGCAGGAGGGAGGGATGGTGCCGGCGTGGGCCGAGGCCGGGCTGGAGCAGCTCTGCTGCCACATCCCGTGGTGTCGGAGCGGCGCCGCGGGTTTGGTGTGTATTTATAGCCGTGGGTCTGTACATAGCACACGTCAGTTTTTAATCTATAGGTTGGGGGGGGGGGCCGGCGCTGCCCCCACCCTGTCACAGGCACAAATGTCCTCCTATGGGGGGGAGCGACGGTCCCAGCTTCGTACCGGGGAGTCCTGGGCAAAGGCTTTGCGTGCCTTGAGGTGTGAAAACATCTCATCCCGGACCCTTTGGGCCCTGCTGAGGCGTCCCTGGCTCCAGAGGAGTCCATTGCTCAGCCCCGAGGCGCGGGGATCTCCTGTGCCCAAGCGTCTCCCATTGCCTCCTGGCAGCAGAGCGTCCCTGCCTCATCCCCGCTTCCCTGCCTGCCTCCTCCTGCCTCCTCCCTCAACGTGCTGCTGGCTCCGGGAGCTGCTCCTGGCCCCCTCAGCCCGCTGGCAGCCCGCCTGCAGCACCCGCTGGGAAGGTAGAGCCCCAAGGGTCGCTCCCCTGCGTGGTGCGGGGTGGCCCCAGCGCGGTCCCACCAGCTCCGTGCTCGCTGCGGGCAGTCCCTCGGGACGGCAGCGTACGGGGCCGTGGTCTTGGGGTGCAGAGGGAGCACCCCTCGAATCCTCCAACCTGTGGGAGCCAACGTGGCTGTGCCCAAGGGCGTAGCTGGTGGGACCTGAGCCCCCACAGGGGTCCTGCGTGTCCCCGGGGAGCACCACGAGGCTCAGCACAGCCCCCCTGCCCCTGTCCCGCTCGTCCTGTCCCGTCTCGTGCATGTTTGTCCTGCCGTGTCCCTAGCAATAACCGGTCTGTGTGTGTGTCTGTCTGTGTGTACGTCTGTGCTGCCGCCCCCCTGCTCCTTCTGAGCCAGGCCCCGCGGGTGGGCTGAGCACCTACTTGGACCTGTGGTATCATTCGCTTGCCTTGCACTAAAGTTTGGAAATATTTAAATTTTTAACCTTCGCGTTAACGCGTGTCATTTGCCGCGCCGCGTGCTGCTGCCACGGCGAGGGGTGGGGGGGGAGGCAGAAAGAAGGGCGTGCAGGGTTTCAGGGGGGTGCTGGCTGGTGCTGTAGGGCTGAGAGGGGAGGCCCCGTGGCCTTGTACCCATTGCCAGTGGCCGTGGGCTCTGCTGGTGCTCCCGGCGTGCAGAGGTGGTGCTGAGCACCGGGGACTGTGGGTGGCCCTCGGTGGCTTCTCCAGGGTGGTTTGAACGCTTCAGGGGTGTGACAGGTACACAGCTTGGTGCCATGGGGTGTCCCAGGGGGCTGCTGTGGTCCCCTTTGGGGCAGAATCCCCTGCTTGCCCTCAGCACAGCCCCTCCAGGGCACGGTGCAGCCCCCGGTGTGCGCAGGGGCCGAGCTGTGCTGCTGCCCCCATACCCACGGGTGGCATCGCCACGGCTCCACGTGTGGAAGGGGACACCCAGGGCCTGGCACGGGGCTTGGGGCCGGCAGAGCCGCCGGGAATGGGGACACCGAGGGTGGCAGCCTGGCCTGGGAGAGGGTCGGGGCCGTGCAGGGTGGGCCGGGAGCCCGGTGCCGGTGGCGGGGCCGTCGGCAGCCTGGTGCGCAGCGCGGGGCGGCCGCGCACAGCTGCACAGGGATGAGAATAGCAAGTGCGGCCGGGTAGCTAGGGAACAGTTGCCATGGGAGCGGGCCGAGGAGGAGTTCTCACACTCGGAGGGGGCATCTTGGGGTAAAATCCAGGAATTTGCTGCAGCCGTGGAAGGAAGGAAGGCAGGGCGGGGGGATGGGGAGCGATGGGGAGAGCTTGCGCCCGTGGCAGCGGTCAGGGCTGGGCCTGGTGCCATTTGGGCACTGCCTGGGCTGCAGCAACCAAGCACGGGGGGTCCCAGTGTCACCAGCACGATGCTGGGGATGGGCACCACGGCTCCTCAGGTGGGGCTGGGGGCTGGGAGCACAGGGCCAAGCCCCAGGAGGGCACGGGAAGGGCTCTGCCTCGCCCAGCGGTGCCCTAACCCCAAAAACCAGGGGTCCCGTGTCCCTCTCCGTGTCCCTGCAGGCAGGGAGCAGCGTGTGCCCTATGTGCTGCTGTAGGGCCACTGGAAAATGCCCGGCTGGGGACGTTCCCAACCCCATCCAGGGCACATGGGGCCCACGGCTGAGCCTCGTGGAGGGGTGTGGGGGGGTACTGAGCACCCCGGGCCCTGCCCCGAGCCGTGGGGCTGTGGAGGCAGCGCCGCACACACGATTTTCAGGGGTGAAGGATGCTCTCAGCTGTTGCCTGGGCAACAGCTCCTCCTCCGGCCCACCATGTGGCTCGGGGAGCGCTCCCCCGCCTGCCTCCCCCCGCCGCCGCCGTGGGGAAGGCAGCTCCCGGCCCCTGGCGCTGGTGGGGCCGGAGGCCGGGCTCCCACCGCCCGCGGGGTGCCCGCTGCCCACCCGCTCCCCTCGGCCTGACGATGCCTCCCGTGCCCCCCGCCAGCCCCTCGCTCGTGCCCACGGGGAGCGCCGCGGCCCCCCTGCATGGCCGCAGCCCCCTGCCCACCCCGCCAGCCGCTCGGGCAACCCCGCAAGCGCCGCCGAGCTGGCCTGGCCGCGCTGCCGCGCTCTGAGGGCACACCGCAGGACACGAGGCCCAGCGAGGTGAGTCGGGGACGGAGCGAAAGGGGCCGGAGGGATGAGGCCAGCACGGTGCCGAGGCCGGGACGTGCCACGGATCCGCTCTGCCCAGCCGGGCACGGCGATGGTGGCATGGGGCTGTGCTGCCAGGAGGAATTCCCTCGGGCGGGCGCCCGCCGCCCTGCCCACGGGGAGGAAGCGGTGGCGGGGTCACAGCCTGCACCGGCACCCCCGCAGGGTGTCACCGCCGTGTCACCGCCTCGTGCTCGGGCTCTGGGCACCCAGAGGGCACGGCGGCCCCGGGGCTGGCACGGCTCCTGCCCGGTGCCCACGCTGCTGCTGCTCCCGTTCGAGCCATGCGGTGCCGGGGCAGCAGCCGGGCGCATGGATGGCAGAGCCCTCGCCCCCGGTGTGGCCGTGACAGCGGCTTGGACACCGCAGGGAACATCTGGTGACATCTGCCCGATGGCACAGGGCCAGGGGGGAGCCCCAGTGCAGGGGGATGAGCGCTTGGGCTGGGTCAATGGGGGGCAACGAGGGGGACGGGGCAGCGCAGGGACCCCCAGGGTGCCACCTCTGACCTTCAGGGCCACGCTGGCACCCTCTGCCCGGCACAGACACGTGTCCTCCTGCACGGCACCACCGTGCGCCCCATCATCGGGTGGGGGGGCCGGGGCTGGTGCCCCCGCAATGCCACTGTCCCTGCGTGGCCACCACCCTGGAGCCATCTCCAGTTGTCACCCCCTGCCACCCCAGGGGCTGGGTGACCACCGGCCGGGGCCATCACCCCCCCAAGGACCGTGCGGGTCACCGGGGGGGATCCCCAGCCCCCCCCTCTCCCGGAGGCTCCCCCCCCGGCTCGGGGGATGCCGCGGCCACCACGCCACCGGGATCCCGCGGCCGTGCCCGTGCGCCCCCCCCCCCCCCGCCCCTCTCCAACCTCCCCCACGCCTCAATCCCCGCCGCTATCCACGGGTCCCGGTGCGGGGGCTCCGAGGGGGGGCCCCCACCGGCTCCGGGCCTCCCGGGTCCCTCCCCGAACCGAGGGCGGGGCGCAGCGGCGGGGCGGGAGCCCGGGCGGGGCGGTGCGCGGCGGCGGCGGCGGCGGCGCGGGAGCGCTCACCGGAGACAAAGGCAGCGCCGGGAGGCGGCGGCGGCGCCGCGCACCGGGCGCGCACCGGGCTCCCCCCCCTCCTCTTTTTCCCCGTCCCCCCCCTCCCCACCGCCGCCGCCCTATGGAGCCGCCGCCGCCGCCCGCTGCTTGAGCCACGTGCGCCGCCGCCGCCGGTAACGGGAGCCGCGGGGGGGGGGGGGGGGGAACGGGCGCGGCGCCCCCGCCTGTTGCGCGGAGGGGAGGGGAGAGGAGGGGAGCGGGGCCGGGGCGGGGGCGCGCGGGGCCGTGGCCACCGGGAACCGGGGGCCGCCGGGGCGGAGGCGGAGGCGCGCGCACGGCGCGTCCCCGGGGCGCGCGCGCGCCCCCCCCTCCTCTTCCCCGCCGCGGCGGAGGCGCGCGCGCGCGCTCTCTCCGTGGAGGGGGGAGGAAGAGGAGGAGGAGGAGGAGGAAGGGGGGGGGCAGCTGCCGCGCCCGGCACCGGGAGCAGGGAGGTCCCCGCCGGGTGTCCCCATCCCGGCACCGGGGCACAGGCCGCGGGCAGCGGGGGGGGATGGAGAGAGGGAAAGGGGGAATGGGGGGGCTCGGCTCGGTGCCTGCCACCCCCCGGCCGGGACCGCGTGGGTGTCCCTGGCACCCCGAGCCCACGCGCCCCCGCTCCCCAAACGCCCCTGACACCCCCAGCCCCGATGTCCCCCCTCCAGCGCTATCCCTGGCTGCGAACGCCCCCGGTCCCCAAGTGCCACCAGCCCTCACTGTCCCCAGCCTGGCCGTGACACTGGCTCCTGAGCCACCGCCACCACCCGCACGGTGTCCCCGTCCGTGCTGGCAGCGGGGACCCTGTTGCAGCCGGGGCCGGCGAGCTCTGCCCGCACCGTGCTGGCCTTGGCCAGCAGCTTGGGGAGCCCCAGCGATGGGCCCCGCTCCCCAAAAAAACGCCGCCTCCGCCCCCGCCTTGGCACGCCGGAGCAGCCCCCGCCGCACGGAGGGGGGACGCCGGAGCGTGGCTCCCCAGCCCCTTCCTTCCCCTGCCCTCCTTCCTTCCGGCTCGGCACGGCCCCGCTGCCCTGCCCGTTTCCCCTCCGGCCTCCCCGACACGCGGCGTCCCCGCCGTGGTCCCCTCTCCGCGGGCACCGTGCTCCAGCCCCGTGCCACGCGGGGACCCCACGGCCCTTCGCCCAGCTGAGGCAGGCGGGAGCAGAGCCACCGTGGTCGCCCTGCCCTCGGCTGCTGCTCGCAATCCTCCCCGCTCCCCGGCGGCGATTGTGTTTTCTCCCACACCACGATAAGAATAATCCTGACGGGTGCTTACGTGCCAGCCTGCAAGCACCCATGGGTGCTGCTCCCCGCTGGCTGATGCGCACAGCCCCCTCCCCCGTCCTTGCCACAGTGCTTGGCTGAAGGTGACCGAGCTGTCACCCTGCCCAAACCCAAGCACCGCGCGGGGGTGACGATCCCACCGCCACCAAACCCCTCCCAAACGTCCCCGAGCTGCCATGCGCTCCCCACAGCCACGAGGTCGCCGATGCCCGCCGTGCACGTGCTCCCGCGTGCCACGTGCCATACACCGTGGCCACTCCAGGGGCACCCCATGGCCCCCCGCTATGGGGCAGCCAGGATGGAGCCACCCAGACACCGCAGCGCATTTTTGGGGTGGGAGGAGGCTGGAGGGCACTGTGTGGCCTCGAAGGCGTCGATGCTGCGGGGCTGCGGCATCCGCCTCCCGCTCCGGGGTGCCCGGCAGCTTTGGGGTGGATGCTAGGATGGGGTGCGGGGGGGGATCCGCAGCCGTGGGGGTGCCGGCGGGGGCGTGCGTGGGGCCGGGCACGGCTCCGGGTGCCGCTGCGCATGTGGAGCGAGTCTCCATGGGAACGGGGCGTCCGCGTCCCCGCCACGCTCACGCTCGCGTCTGTCTCGTTGCAGGGCCCCCCCCCCTCCCAGCCCCGTTCCCCGGCGGCCCCCTCCCAGCGATGGGCAGCGGCTGGGCCGGGACCGCGCCGTACCCGTACCCGTGCCCCCGCCGCCCGCCCCCCGCCCCGCACAGCCAGGCCTGACCCACCCGCTGCAGCCCCCCCGGCTCCATGGCGAGGACGGAGCCCTGACGGCAGGCGCCCACGGGCCAGGAGGAGACGCCGGGCACGGCATGGGGAGCCCCTCGGCCGCCCTGAGAGCATCGGCTCGAGCGCGGGCCCTGCCGCCGCCCTGAGCATCCCGACCCCGACCCCCGAGGGCAGGGAGAAGCGGGGGGGCCTCCCCCCCCGCCAGCCGGCGGCGGCGAAGATGGTGATGTCCCAGGGCACCTACACCTTCCTCACCTGCTTCGCGGGCTTCTGGCTCATCTGGGGGCTCATCGTGCTGCTGTGCTGCTTCTGCAGCTACCTGCGGCGCCGGGTGAAGCGGCAGCAGGAGGAGCGGCTGCGGGAGCAGAGCCTGCGCGCGCTGGAGCTGGAGCCGCTGCACTACGAGGGCTACGGGGGCAGCCCCCCCGGCATCGCCGTCCCCCACCGGCTCCGCATGGAGCCCCACCACCACCACCACCACCACCCCCACATCCCACCCCCGCGGCCCTGGAGCTGCCGGCACGGTAAGGAGCAGCAGCGGGGCGCCGCCGCCTCCGGGGCACCGCCGCGGGTTCCACGCCCGCCTCGCCGGGGAGCCCGGTGGTGGCCGGGGGTCGGCGCTGACGCCGGGGGGGGGGGGCTTTGCCCGGCAGAGTCGGACCTGTCGAAGCCGCCGTGCTACGAAGAGGCGCTGCTGATGGCGGAGCCCCCCCCGCCGTACAGCGAGGTGCTGATGGACACGCGCGGGCTCTACCGCAAGATCAACGCGCCCTTCCTGAGCCACGAGCGGCTGGAGAAGCAGGAGCAGCCCCCCAGCTACAAACCCCTTTTCCTCGACGCCGGCTACGGCTCGGCGCTGCACCTGCCCCGCTCGGCCAGCCCCGGGCCGGCCTGCCCGGACCTTTACCTGCAGGCAGAGTGCTCCCCGCGCATGTTCCCCAGCTGGACGGACTCGGAGCTCAGCAGCAGGGACACCTACGAGCCGGGGCCGTGGCACCTCCCGGTCTCCATGCCCCTCTTCGGCAGGACTACGGCCGTCTAGGGGTGGCCCCGGGGGAGCCGCAGCCGCCCGCGGGTGTCCCCCCCGACGCCGGGGGGGGTTCGGCCACCCGCTTTGCCCCCCGGGGACGCCGTCCCCGTGTCGCGGGCCATCGCCGCCAGCGCGGAAGGGGCTGGTTCCCCGTCTCGCCCCCCCCCCATCCCCTCAACCCGTCCCTTGCCGGCACCCCCGTGGCCAAGGGGGGGGGCCTGGAGCCGGGCTCGGACTCTGCTCTGTTTCTTATTTTGTTTGTTACAGTTTGAGAATAAAAGTTTGTGGATCCGGCTCGCCTCGCCCCCCCCAGGCTGGCGTCGCGGGGCTCCCCGGGGGTGGCAGGGGTCCCGTGTCCCCATCCCCGTCCCCATCCCAGGCCCCCCCCCCAGCAGGCGGCAGCCCCCGTGGGAGTCGCTTTTATTTATTAACATACATCAGCACGCCGCCGTTACAGAACTTGTGCTTTCCAAAAACAGTTACCGAAGGGGGAGGAAGGGGCCAAGCGAGGGGCGAAGCGGGGAGGGAAATGGGGAGGGGGCTCCGGCGGGCAAGCCCTGCGCCCGGGGGGGGGGGGGGGGCTCCTGGCAAGGAGGGGAGGGGGGGAAACCCCACGCCGGCTCCCCACGTCCCCGCAGGGTTTTGGGGCCGCAGCCTCGCCTCGGTAGGGTCACTTTATTGCCATATTCATTTATTATTATTATTATTCCGCTGTTTTTTTTTTTTTTCTGTTTTTTCATTATTTTTTTTTGTCGAAGTCGTGCAAAGTACTGGGGGGTTTTGGGGGGGGAGGGAGGAGGGCGAGAAGAGAAGAGAGGCCCCTATCCCACAGCCGGACATGGGGGGGCTGCACGCGTACCCCATTCCCCCCCCCCCAGTATAGGGAGCCGGGGCGGGTCGGAGAGGGGAGGGGGGCAACTATCGGGGGGGGGTCATGGGGGGGCTGACACGTCTCCTACCGACAACTTAAAAAAGAGAGAGAGAAAGAGAAAGGGGGCAGGGGGGAGCTGTAAAAGGTGCCCCGGGGCGGGGGGCGCTGCGGGGCGGCCCCCCCGGCTCCCACCCGGAGGCCTCATCCTGCGGGGCCCCAGCGGGGAGGGGGCCGGGGCCGGCCCCTGGCCGCGGCCGCTCGCGCCCCAAATCTTGGGGGGCCCGGCTGCGTGCGCCGGCAGCGGGGGGGGGGGCCCAGCCTTACACGCCGCCCCCGAAGCTCTCCTCCTCCTCGGGCAGCGGGTCAGTGTCCCAGCACGTGATGTCGATCTCTGCGGGGACGGGGAGGGGGTCAGGGACCCCCATTATGGGGCCATACACCCCCCCCCCCACCCTGTAACTCGCCTCGTCCCCGCTCACCTGGGGGCTTGTTGTAGAAGACGGGCTGGGGGGCTTTGGCCGACGGCTCCTCGGGCTGCGGCGCCTCCTCCTCCTGGGACTGGCTGAAGTAGCCCTCGCTGGCCTGGGTGTGGGGGGGTGGTTATTGGGGATAAACAGTGCCCCCACGGTCAGGACACCCCACCCCAAAACACAGACACGGTGCCAAGCCCCCCGTCACGGTGCTCACCTGCTCGCCGCGGCCCGGCGTGCCGTCCTTGGGGGCCATCTCCCCGTTGGTGATGAGGGGGGGCTCGTGGCCCGGCCCGGCGTCCTGGTAGCCGAGCCCCGCCGGGTGGGGACCCCCCGCAATGGCCTCCTCTTCTTCCTCCTCCTCCTCCTCCTCCTCTTCTTCTGCTTCCACCACCTCCTCCCTCTCCGCGTCGCAGAAGGTGGCGGGGGGCTCGGGCAGCTCGTCCAGGCTCAGCAGCGGCCCCTCGTCGGGGGCGGCCGGGGGGGGACCCTCGGGGGCGGGCGTGGGGGCGACGGGCAAGGGCCAGGCGGTGGCGGGGCCGTCGCTCTGCCACAGCTCGATGAGGGGCTCGGTGCTGCCCGGCGCCACCGCGGGCTGGGGCTCGGCCGCCGCGGGCAGCGGGGACGGGTCGGTGGGCTCCAGGGTCACCAGGTCCCCCAGGGCGTCAGGGGTTGCCCACGCCGGCCGGGGGTCGGGTTGGTCCCCCGGGGGCTCCGCGGTTTTGTCCTCGGGGCCCGGGAAGGGCCAGTGCTGCTCGGCCACCGCTGGCTCGGCCACCTGGGCGCTGCTGGGGCTTGGGGAGTCTGCAAGGGGACGGGGGGACAGCGGGTCAGAGGGGGCAGAAGTGTCCCTAAGAGGGGCTGGGGGCACCTGGGGACGGGGATGGGGTATTTGGGTTGGGGGATGGTGAGGGGCTGGCTGGGCAGAGAGGGGATTGATGGTATGTGTCTTATAGGGTTTATAGGACATGGTGTGGGGTGAGATGGTCACCTGGGGGTGCAGAGGGAACGGGTGGTGCCTGGTGGGGGTGAGGGGGGGTGGCTGGGAGGTACAGGGAGATGGGGAGGGGACGGGGAGGGAAAGAGGTGCAGAAGGGAAAGCAGGGATGCAGGAGGGGTGTGAAGGAGCCAGCAGGGATGCAGCAGAGGGACAGCAGGGATGTAGGAGGGGTGCAGCAGAGATGGCCAGGGTGTACGGGGGGGCGAAATGGAGTGGGGACAGTGGGGATGGAGGCAGGGATGGGGATGCAGCAGGGATGGGGATGCAGCGGGGATGTTCTGCGGGATGCACCGGGTATGGTGGGGATGCACCGGGGGGATGCACCGGAGCTGGGAGGGGTGCACGGGGGACGCAGCAGACACGTGATGGATGCAGCAGCGACGGCGGCGGGGAGCAGCGGACGCACGGGGGACGCACGGGGGACGCGGCGCAGACGGCGGGGACGCGGCCGAGCCGCAGGGGACCCAGGGGCAGCAGGGGATGCACCGGGGACACACACACACACACACACACAGACGGGGCTGTGGGGTCTGTGGGGCCGTGGGGCAGCCCGCCAGCCCCTCGCCCACCTTTGGGCGTTGCTGGCGTCTCTTCGGCCGAGCCGCGGGCGCCCTGCTGGCCCAGCGGCGTGGAGGCCGGGCTGGACTCGCAGGGGCTGCAGCCCGCTGCCGAAGCCTTTCGGTAGGCGTCCGACTGGCTGCCTGCGGACAAGGGGAGACACGGCTTGGGGTGGGGGGCACCCGGATAGGGAGGGGGACCCAGCGCCCCGGGGCCGCCCACGCTCCTGCCCCACGCCAGCCCGGCCAGCGGGTGTCCGACGCGCGCCGCCACCTACCTGCCGCCGCCTCGTCGCCCTCCTGCGGAGCAGCGGGGAGGCACCCATGGGTGCTGCGAGCCCCCCGAGCCCGCCCCGGGTGTCCCCACACAGCCGCAGCCCCCATCCCTGCCGCAGCACACGCTGGCCCTGCCCGCATGCCGCCCCGGCGCAGCCTCTCCTCGCCGCAGGCACCGCGCTGTGCCCGCTCTCCCCCCACGGCCGGGGGGCACAGCCCCACGTGGCCCCTCCGGCCCCACAGGCACGGTCCTGAGCACGGCCTCGTCCATCCCTCGCTGCCCCACAGGCACTGCGTCACCTCCCCGGGCACGGCTCTGCCCTGTCCCCGTTTGTCCCCCGGGCACAGCCTGTCCCACGGGGCTGCCCCGGCCATACGGGGCGCACGGCCCCCTCGGGGTGCCTGCGGGTGGGTGCTGGCTCAGCCGTCGGTCCCACGGCTCCGTCCTCGTGCCCCAAGCCCAGTGCGTGGAGGGGTTGGGGAGGGGTGCGGGGCCCGGCCCCGGGGGGGACTGCGTGCCCGGGGGGCTCCCAGCTACCTACATGGGAAGAAAGAGGAGAGATTTGGGGTGCGGTGGCAGGAGATATAGGGGAAAGGGGTCCGCGGGGGGGAGGAGGAGGAGGAGGAGGAGGAAGGCGGCCCACTGTCAGCTGTCTTTATGAAAGGACAGTGCAGACGACCTGCCGAGAGAAAGAAAGACAGACAGACAGACGGACGGAGAGAGAGAGAGCAGAGAGATGGGTCAGTCCCTGCTCGGCGGGGCCGGGGCACCGGGGCACCGGGATGGAAAGGACGGGGAGGGGGGAGGCAGCACTGACAGCGGGGTGGAGGACGGCGGGACAGCAGGACAGCAGGACGGCAGGACGGCAGGACAGCAGGACAGCAGGACAGCAGGACGGGAGGCAGCACCAAGTGGCCGGGTGGGGAGAGAGGCCAGGACACAGCCACAGGACACGGGGCCCTTCTGTTCGCTCAGGCCCCGCACGGCCCCACAGCACGGCCCCACAGCACAGCCCACAGCACGACCCCACAGTGCGCACATGGCTCCAAGGCACGGCCCCACGGCAAGAACACACAGCACAGCCCCACGGCACAGCCCCACGGCACAGCCCCACGGCACAGCCCGACCCACAGCACAGCCCCACAGCGTGGCCCCACAGCCGGCGGCACCCACCCCAAGAACAGCCAGCCCCTGCCCTAAAGCCACAAGCGGAGCCCCAGGGCTGCACCCCGCACCGCAGGGCAGCCCTGACCCCATGGGGCACCCCCTGCCAGCCACCCCCACCCCACGGCGAGCCCTCGGCAGGGCCAGCCCCACTGCCAGGGCCAGCTGGCAGCACCCAGACCCCAAAAAGAGGCGCCCTGCCCCGTTGTACACACTCATCCTGGCACCGGGGGCCCTGGGGCGGGTGCAGCACCACAGGGCACACGGGGTGCCCTAAATGCACTCAGCCGGGGGCACACCAGGTGCCCCATTGCTGCCCCCCTGCCCCAGCCCCACCGCTGCCCTTTGTAGCTCTCAGAGCTTCCTTCCCAAGCCACCGCCCGGTCCCCAAGCTGCCCCCACAGCCGGACCCCGTCGCCACCCCGTGTGCCAGCAGACGGGTGGGCAGAGGGCACCCAGCAGCGAGCGGGATGAGGGATGAGCCCCCCCCCTCGTTGCAGCACCCCCCTGGAGGCGCAAGAAGACGCGAGGCCACCCGAGGAGCCGTGGCGGTGCTGAGCAGGGTGACCGCAGCCATACCCCCAAAACCCAAACCCACAGCCAAAGGGACAGCAGAGGGGACGCCCCATCCCTCTGCGACACGGCGAGCTGCGGGCGCCCCGGTGGCACCGCACTCACCTGCTCTATGCGCCCCCCCCCGTGTCCCCCCCAGCCCCTCACCTGTCCTGTGGCTGCCCGGTGAGATGGCGTCGCTGCTGCCCGATGCCACCCGCTCCTGCTGCTTGAAGAAGTCCCGGGGGTTGTCGGGTCGCTGGGCGATGATGGCAGCGGCCTCCTGCGGGGAGGGGGCAGGCTGAGACCCGCATCCCGTGGGGGGGGCACCCCCGGCCGGGCAGATTTGCCCCGCTCCAGGTCCCATCCAGCTTGGGGAGCGGAGACGGGCGCCGGGCAGGGCGCTGCTGCGCTCACCTCCACCTCCGACTCCGATTTCCGCAGCTGCTGCCTGTCGTCCTCCTCTTGCTGCTCCCCCTGCGACGAAACGCCACCGTCACCGCCACCTCCGGCACTGCCACCCCCCGGCACCGCCACCCCCAGAGCCCCCATCCCCGTCCCCACGGAGGCACTCACGAAGATGGACTGCTCCTTCAGGCGCTGCCGGGCCTCCTCCGCCTCCATGCTCTGCTGCTTCCTCCTGCCAGGGGGCACGGGAGCGGGGCTGAGCGCTGCCACCGCCACCCGTCCCCGTCCCCATCGGGGCCCAACGCCCACACGGCCACCCCAAATCCACCCCCCCGTGCCTGTGCTCCTCGATCTGCTCCTCGCGCTCCCGGTAGCGCCGCTCCCGCTCCTCCTGCTCCAGCCTCTCCTGCTCCATGCGCTCCTGCTCGAACCGCAGCCGCGCGTCCAGCGCCTTTTTCCGCTCCTCTTCCTTGCGCAATTCCTCCTCTTTCTGCGGGGACGGGGTCGGGATGGGGCCGTCAGCCTGGCCCGGGGGACATCCCGTACCCAGCACCCACCGCCGCTGCCCCGACCTTGGCCTGTTCCCAGAACTGCTCCCGGTTGAGCCGCTTCATCTCCACGGTGGCGTCGGTTTTCTGGTAGCTCGTGCCCTGGGACGGAGCAGAGTCAGGGGGGGTGGCTGGGACCAGCGAGGGGAATACGAGTAAGCGGCACGGGGGGGGGGCAGACAGAGCCTGGCCTGGCCAGTGGGGCGATGCCACCACCCGGGGGACATTACCACGGGCTCGGCGTTCTCGTCCTCCCGCAGCCGCAGGCGGTGCAGCACGGGGCTGGAGACGCGGGCCAGCCCGTTGGAGAGCCGCTGCCCGATGGCCCCCGGGTCGATGTCCTCCACGCTGCTGGCGTTGACGATCACATCCACGCCCTGGGGGCGAGACCCGTCAGAAACACCCCCCCGGCCGTCACCACGAGCTCCCCAGCATGAGGTGTCACCACCGCCCCCGTCCCCGTTGTCACCCACCTGGAAGAACTCGGCGATCTTGGCCACGTGGCTGGCACAGGCGCACTTGCGGGCGTCGGGCACGTCCTCGCCCACCTGGGGTGGCCAGAGGGGAGCTGAGACAGGGGCAGAGCCGAGGGGGGGGATCCCACATGCCCCCCACCCCGCTGACATTCACAGGGCACCCGCACCCCTTCTCCTGTATCACCTGTGCTGTTATAGGACCCCTGGTGAGGGGGTGCCCGCGCGCTCCCCCTACTCACCCAGTTGACGAGGACATATTTGGGGAGCACGGCCTGGGGGTCCTTGACGCTGCAGAAGCCGTACATCACCTTCTGGATCTCAAAGTGGCCGGAGAGCTCCAGCAGACCCCCTCCTGGCAGGGCACACGGCACCCCCAGCTCACATCCACCCGGCACCGGGACCCCCGGCCGGGATGGGCGCTGGGGAGAGCGGAGCCGGGCGCAGGGGACAAGGACGAGGATGAGGATCTTACCTCCCGACGCTGCCAGCTTCAGGTCATCGGAGCCATCCTCGTACGTGTAGAGGGCCCTAGGGAGGCAGAGAGGTGAGATATGGCCCCGCACAGCCATGGGGAGCAGGGGGCAGGCTCCTCGCCTCCCCCTCCTGGTACTGGTGACACTGAGAGCGGGGCAGGGACAGGTCCCGGGGACAGTCCCTGAGGTGTCCCCAGGGTGCCCCAAGCCCCCATTGCCCATCAGCACCACGAAGGGCCTGGCTGCCCCATAGGCATGGTGCACATGGGGCACTGCAGAGCAGGGGCTGGGCACTGCCCCTGCCCCCGGGATTTAGGGCAGGGCCCTTTTCCCCCCTTACATCCATGGGGTGAGGTCCCGAGGATGGGGACAGAGGGGGCACGGGGCCCAGCCGGGTGCCACCACCCATCCCGCAGCACCCCCAGCTCCCCACACAACCCCTCCCCGACCCCCAGCCCTATGGGGACGGCCGGCTTTGGGGCCAGCCCCGCGCCCTGACGGGGAACTCGGGGCCGCTCACGTTCCCGGCTGCGTGAGCCGCCGGCCCGCCAGGCTCCAGGCCGGGGGAGGACGCCGGAGCTCCAGCAGCAGCAGCAGCAAATCAATGTGCCGCCGGGGTGTGATGGGGCCGTCATGGAGACCGTTCCTTGGAAACCGTTCACCGAGGCTGGGAAAACCCCCTCGTGCCCCCGCCGAGCCCCACAGAGCCCCCCCACGGGGCTCCGCAGCCCCTCCGCCAGCCCTCGCGGCCCCCCCCCCGGCGCAGGCAGCGGGCTATGGGGTGGGGAATGGGGGGGAAGGAGGACGCGTGCGGGATGGGTCCGGGGCGGGTGGGCGAGGGATGGAGGTTGCCATGCAACCAGCATCCTCCGTCGCCACGGCAACCCCCCCCCCATCCCAGCTGGGATGCAGCTCGCCCCGATGACGAGGTGATTAGCGGAGGGGAGCGGGGGAGGCAGGCAGGCAGCGGGGGCCTGGCGGGCGCCCAAACCCGCCACCGTCACGCGCTGCTCCCGGGGAGCCCGTGCCGGACCCTACCCCTCTACCCGCGTCCCCTCGGTCCCCATCCCAAATCCATTCCCCCCCCCGACAAAGGCAGGAGGGCGGCTGTGCCGATCGGCATGGCGGCACCCAGGCGGTGCTCGCCCGGTGCCAAAATCCCTGCGGTGCTGGGAAAGGGCAAATTCATCGGGGCTGGCGGCTTCCAGGAAGGGGAGGGGATGGGGATGGGATGGGGATGGAGATGGGATGGGGATGGAAATGGGATGGGGATGGGGAGCAGGCAGCCCCCCACGAGCAGAGCCAACCCCGCACCGGAGCCACCCGACTCCATCCTGGCCCCTTCCAGCCGAGAAAGGAAGGGAATTTAGGGCCATGCCTAACAAAAGAGGGGAAAACAGGCCTCCCTCCTCACCCCGCACCCCCGTTGTCCCCGGTCTCCCCCAGCCCCGCTCCCGCAGCAGAGCCACAGATAATTGCACCAACAGGATTGCCTTTAATCCTCCCGGCCAAATCCCGCTAATCGGGCTGGGGGCAGCCGGGCGGCCGCGCGGCGCGGTCCGCAGTGCCTCTGCGCCGGGGAAAGGCAACAAAAACAGCCCCGGCCCCGCTTCTTCCCCTGGGATTGGGGTGGGAGATGCAGTTTTGGGGGTGCTGCAGTTCCCGGGGGTGGGTTTGGGGTTGCAGGCAGGAGCTGGGGGCTCTAGGAGCGGGATGCAAAAGGAGGGCACAAGTAGGGCGCAGCCAAGGTGTCGCTGCTGGGGCAGCCGTGTGGGTGCTGGGGCACCCAGTGCCCGCCCCCCCCGGCCCCAGGACCCCCCCACGCAGGGTGATGCCCGAGCTGGGTGCTGCTGCCAGCACCCAAGGGTGCTCGCGGGGCATCTGGGGCTTAGCAGGGGCCTGCCACCCTGGGTATCACCCCCAAAAAGGCCCCGTCCTCGCTCTGGGATGGACAATCTGAGTGATCCCAGCCCTGTAGGGCCAGCAGCAGCTCTGGGAACCCAAAAACATCACCATGAACCCAGGCAGCGGGGACCAACCCCACAAGGATGGTTCGGGCTGCAGCGGGCAGCCCCGACCCCATCCAGGGGCTGCAATCCCCCCGCCAGGTCCCCGCAGCTTCCCCAGCCCCTTCCCAGGGCTCTTGGATCCCCCCTGGGTGCAAGGGGGCAGGCAGGGAGGGGGTGATCGTGGCCAGGGGACCCCATCGCTGCTGGAAGGGGGGGGGAAGAGGAGCCTGCTGCCTTCCCGCAGCACCCATCACCCGCTGGTGCAGCACCCATGGGTGCCGGCACCCAGTGTCCACGTGGCCACCTGCCCCCCGTGCCGTGTCCGGAGGGGGTGGGGGGCGCCCCGTCCTGCCTGCCCCAGCCCGGGCACATGTGTTTCCAATGTGGCTGCGAGCTCCAGGGAGTCGGCGTGCTCAGAAAGCAGCACCAAATTCCTTTCCTATCGAGTAATGGGCCCCAGCAGCCTCCGCGAGGCCGGGCAGGGGGAGGGGAGGCTCGGACCCTCCAGGACTGGGCTCGGGGGCAGGCTTGGGGGTGGGAGGGGAAGGGAGGGGGGGGGGGAAATCCCAGACTAAACATCCCGAGGCCGCGGGGATCCCGGCATTCCCCAGAGCCAGCGCTGCCGCCGCCGCACCGCACACTCGGGTGCAGTGTCCTCGCAGCCCCGGCTCACCCCGCTTGGTGCCACCGTCGGGGAACGGTCCCCACGGTCCCCAAACAACGTGTGTGTGTCCCCCCCAGCACCGCTCCCCACCCCACACCCAGGGTGGGCACCGGCACCGGGCCCTGCAGCGGGGATGCTGCTGGCACCGGGCGCCGCGGGTGACCGCGGGCTGGGGAAGGACGGGGCGAAGCTCAGCCTCGAGGACGGAGGCCGTGGGGGCTCGGTGATGGAAGGGGGGGGCCCGGGCTCCTCCGCTCGCCTTTCCCGGGAGCCGTTTCTGCTGCTCTCAGCAGCTTTGGCAGGGAGGGATCCTTTGCGGCGGATGCCGGGAAGCGGGATGCACCCGGGGCTGACAGCTGCCTCCTGGCTGGTGCCACGCACCGCATTCGGCCACCAGCGGGGCCACGGGGACCCCGGGGCTGGTGGGGAGGGGGCTGTGCCCGTGCCCCCCCCCCCAGCCCAGGATGCAGCCGGCCGGGGAGCAGCGCACAGCACCCCGCTGAGCCCCTGGGTGCCTGCAGCACCCACTGAGGGGACAACAAGGGGGTCCCGGGGGTCAGCCCCGGTGCTGGGGGCTGGAGGCAGCGGGGCTGCGGTGGGAGATGCCCCCCGACGGCTCCGGGATCAGGGCTGCAGTGGGTTTGGGGGCTGCAGCGGGGCCTGGAGCTGCTGGGCCTGCAGCATGGGGTTGCCAGAGCATTTGGGGTGCAGCCGAGCACCCCAGGGTGCCCCCAGCCCCAGCCCCGGCTCGCTGCAGCACGGCCCCGGGGTGACCCAGCACGGCCCTCCCGGGGACCCGGCACCCACGGGCACCCCGGGGGCTGCGGGGAGCGGGACCAGCAAAACCGGGGGGGTCCCCAGCTCCCTCCCGACCACAGGCCTGGCTCCACCGGGGCCGGGCGGGGGGCGTCCCACCCCACCCCACCCCATCCCAGCACCGGGCTCGCAGACAATAGCGAGGATCCGCCGCATCCCGGTACCGGGCCCGGCAGCGGGGGGACCCCCGGGCCTGTCCCCACGCACGGTACCGGCGGGGAAAGGAAGGACGGGGAGATGGAGGGGGGGGGTGAAACGGACCGGGGAGCGGGTGGGGGGGGCCCGTCCGTGCCCCCACGTGCCGGCGGGGCGCAGACAAAGCGGGGCCGCGCCCGGCGCGCTGCGGGCACCGGGCAGGTGCGGGCACCGGGGGGGCGGCGGGGCCGGGCACACCCCCTCCGCCGCCCCGCCGGCCCCGCCCGCCTTTGTGTGCCGGGGCTGCCGGCCCCTCCCGGTCCCCTCCCGGTCCCCTCCCGGTTCCCTCCCGGCGGCTGCAGGTGGCGGGGGGCGACGGGGGCGCGGCCCCGGTGGCGGCGGGGACGCGCTCTCGGTGCCACCGGGCGGCTCCGTGCGCACAAAGGGGGGCCCCGGCGGCGATGGGGGAAAAAGGGGGAAGGGGGAAAGGGGGGTGGGGGACACACACACACACACACACACAAAGGGGAGGCGGCGGCGGCGGGGGCGCGCTCACCAGTCGGTGGGGCTGTCCTCGCCGATCACGTCCTGGTAGGAGGCGAGCAGCTCCAGGCGGTGCGCCGCGAAGCCGACGCCAGCCATGGCGGGGCCGGGATGCTGCCGGGGGACCGGAGGGACCGGCCGCCTGCCCGCCTCCGAGACACTGCCGCAGCGGCCGGGCGGAGGGGCGAGCGGCGGGGAGGCTCCGCCCGCCGCCGCGCCCGGTCCTAGCGCCGCGAACGGCGGCCCCCAACCCCCCCCCCCCCCCACCCCCCCCCCTCCTCAATCCATGCCCCCCCCCCCCCCCCTCCCCTTCTCCCGCCCCCGCCCCGGCCCCCGCCGCGCCCCCGGGGCGCGCCCTCCCCCCCCCCCCTCCCCGGCTCCGTGTCCTCATCCTCCTCTCGCCCCCCGGTCCCCCGGGGGCACCCCGCCGGGTGTCGCCCTCGGGGTGAGCCCGAGCACGGCTCGCCCTGGGCACCCCCTGTGTCCCCGTCCCCCCCCGGGTGCTGCTCCTACCGGGGACCCCTCATCCCCGGGATGCCTGCGCCCCGACGGGACCCCCCCCGCCATCAGCGCCCCTCCATCCCAGACCCCCCACGCCCCCCCCGTTTTGCCCTCCGAGCCCCCCCCAAGCTGTGCCCTCAACCTTTGCGGGGTCCCCTGTGCCGCGGGGTCCCCTTTGGTGCCAGCCTGCCCCTCCGTCCCTGCCCGTCCCAAATGTGTGGCTCTGACCCCAAACCGCCCCAACCCCCCACGGCCCCGTCTCCACCGGGTTTTGCCCCTCGTGAGGACCCCCCCCAGAGCTGCCCCCAGCAGACCCTAAGCAGGACCCTGTGGGGCCAGAGGGTGCCCAAAACCAGCTCCATCTGCTCCCAGCCAGGTGGGCAGCCCCACACCAGGGACACCGGGGTCACCCTGCCCCTGTCCCCGCACCCCAGGCACAAAAGGGGCCAGCAGCTGTGTCAAAGGGACACCCACCCCGGGGTGACAAAGCCAGGGGGGGCGATCCCTGCATCTCAGGGCACCGTGCCCTTGAGAGCCACCCAGCTCCGAGCCCCCCGAGCGCAGCGGGACGAGGACGGGGTGGCTGCCCCCTGCCCACGCCCTCCTCGCAGCGGCGTTTCCAAGCCAGGCCGAAGCCGGAGCCGCCCTTGGAGGCTCGAAGAGGGCTCGGGAGCAGCTGTCGAGCAGCTGCCGGTGCCGGTGCGGGGGCCGGGGGTTGCAGCAGGCGCCCCACGAGCGGCCCAGCTGCTTTTGGGGGTGGCGGCGCTGGGAGCCCGCGCTGGGACCCACGGAGCCCAGCGCCGCGAGGCTTTGTTCTCGGAGCAGGGCGGCTGCAGCCCCTCCCCAGGCTCCACCTCCGCAGCCCACCCGAGACCCTCCTTCCGAGACCCTCCTTCCGAGACCCTCCTTCCCAGACCCTCCTTCCCAAACCCTCCTTCCGCTGCCTGAGCTCCTCGCACGCTGCTTGGAGCCGCTCTCGGCGCAGCACGGTGGCTCTTTGGCTCCTGGAGGCCATCAGTAGGGACCAGAGGCAACGGGGCACCGACGGGGCACCAAGCGGTGAAAGCAGCAGAGCCCCCGCTGCGTGCAGGCCACCAGCATACGGAGAGGTTTCGCTCTGACCTCTGCCACCCCGTCCCCGTCAGCCCGGAGCAGGCTGGGGCTGCCCTCGCCCTGCTCCGAGGTTTTGCCCCGCGGCTCGGCCGGCACAACCCGTTCCCAGGACGTGCCACCCCAGCGGCTGGGGCCCCGTCACGCGCGGCTGCCTGCCCCTTCCCCGCCGTCTGCTCGGTTTCGTGTCCCCGCCGCGGCTGTGCCACCTTCTCCCCACTTCCCCTGACCTTGGCTTCGCAGCCAGGATTTGTGCGCAGGGTTCACACCACATCCGTGCTTTTTCGGTCCCTGCCAGGCTGGCTGTCCTGCCCCTTCTCACCCACCCAGCTCAGCGGTGTCACCGTCCCCGTTCGCTTCACACCACCCACGTTCGCCCCCAGCCTGGGACAGGACCCAGCTCCGAGCTCCCAGTAAGCCCCAGTTATTCCACCTCCTCCCTGCCACTCTCTAATGGGGTTTGCACCTCTCCAGGGACTGGGGGCCCCGCACCTCGGCCTGGCTCTGGGTGGGGTTCGGTTCCCGCAGCCAGATCCTGCCCCCGGCAGAAGGTTCCAGCAGATTAGCGAGACACTTTTCCTTACGATTGCTCATCACGTTAAGAGCTGCAATTATTAATGACCGCTACGGCTGCCAGAGCGGAGCAGTGGGAGCAGCTCCTCCCCACACCCACTGCCCCCGAGCCTGTTCCAGCCGGCGGTGCCGGCGCTGCCTCGCTCGCGCCCGTCCTCGGGGACAGCAGCTGCACTCAACGCGTGGCCGCGTGGCGCTGAAGCACGCCCAGCACCACCACGCTCCTGCCAGTGACTCCTCGGCCCCTGCACGGCCTCAGGGACGCAGCAGCAGGGACATGGGGACACCGCTGTGGTGTCCGACCCCGTATCCCCTCGCTCAGCCCAGCCCCAGCTTTGCCTCGTGGATTCGGTGCTGCCTCCGCCTGCTAAAAGCCAGGGACAGAGGAGGAGAAATCTGAGGCAAAGCTTTTCCCTGCGAGCTCCATCGAGCTGAGTCAGGCCCCGGGGCAGGGCTCCAGGCTGCTCGCCACCTTCCCAGCCCCGCCGCCCCTCACTCGACGCAACCGCAGGCCCCGAGACAGCGGGCACTTGCAGAGAAGTGTTTATTAAAGGCACTAAAAGCACCGTGGCTACATCGGAGGCAGCCCAACCGGAGAGTGTGGGTTTGGGGAGAGGCGTTTTACAGTGCTGGGACAGCGGCGGCACACGCTCTTTGGTAGGAAGCTGTTTCTGAGCCTTGCGGGGAGCCAGAGGCCGGCACGGGGCCCTGCACCCCGGCACGGCCGGGCAGGGGGTGCTGCCCCCCGCCAGCCCCAGGGGAGCAGCGGGGAGCTGGGTGCAGGGACGTAAGGCACAGAGCCCCCCCAGCCCGCAGCCACGGGAAGGCGCCGCCGCGGTCTGCAAGGCAGTGGGCAGTGGGGTCGTGGCAGGCAGGGGGAGAAGAGGTGGTTCTCCAGCCCCACACGCTGAGCACGAAGCGGGGAAGGTGGGGGAGAGCTCGGCAGGGGCTGGGGGCTGGTCCTCGCCCGCTCAGGGATGCGCTAGGAGCGTCTCTGCCCTGGTGCCAGGGCAGGTGGGCCTCATCCAGGCAAGGGAGCAGCCCCGCTGCAGCCAGGCACCCACACCCCTGACTCCAGCCCCCATGCTGAGCGGCTCAGGGGCAGCAGAGCCACGTGGCATCCCCTTCCCCGGGCTCCTAGGTCAGCCGGGGGGGCACAGAAGAAGCCACCCAGCAAGAAGGGGCTCTGAGGCCGGCCCTGCCTCTGCTGGAGCCCAGCCAGGAGCTGCCAGGAAAGAGGCAGGAGCGAGGGGAAGGGGTGAGGTCCCAGCCTGGCTCCCTGGGGCAGGGGAAGGGGTGGGAGAGGAGCATGCAGGGCCAGGGGCATGCGTGGGCACAGCCGGCCTCCCGCGCCTCACACGTGGGAGAAAGCGTGGCTCTTGCACAGCGGCTTGTCCTTCTTGGAGTAGAACGTCTTCCCTTCCAGGTTGGTCTGGCAGATCTGGGGAGGAAAGCGCAGGCGGTCAGCGGGGTCCCCGGGGTCCCCTCCCACGCTCAGCCCCAGCTGCTCTCCCGCTCAGCACCGGCCTTGTGCAGGCTCAGAGGCACCGGTGCAGAGCGAGGTGGGGAAACACTCATGGACTCAGGGCCCCCGTTACAGCCCCCACCAGCCTCCAGCCAGCACCCCGGGAGAGAAGGACGAGGCAGACGCGTGGCTCACCGCGCAGACGAAGCAAGTGTCGTGCCAGCTGAACCCCAGCGCCTCCAGGAACCGGTCCCCAGCATCGATCTTGAAGTCGCAGCCGCGGCACTTGGTGCCAAACATCTTCTCGTAGTCTGCGAGCAGAGGCAGAGCCCGGGTCAGCGTTCCCCCAGCCTGCAACCCCTCGTGTCCCCGTGCAGCAGGGCACAGCCTGGGGACATCTCACATCCAGCCCAGGACAGGGACAAAGCTCAAAGCGCCAGGCACCCTGGGCAGGGTGTCCCTGACCGCCACCATGCTGCGGGGAGGAGGCGAACCTCAGCTCCCAGGATGCAGCACTCGCTTTGATCTACATCCTCCGTCATCGCCGCGGCAACCCGCCAGCGATGGCACCACCCAGCAGCCGGGGAGGACGGGGACAGAGGGCTCAGGGGACACCCAGCCGTCCCCATGGCCCGGGGAGAGTCCCGCAGCGCAGGGCAGCTCACCCCGGGCTCCTGCCACGAGGTGCTGAGCCCTGCCGGCGCCCCGGGGTGACACGGGGGGTCCCCCCCTGTTCCTATACCTCTCTCGCAGTAGGGCTGTCCCTCCTCCATGTAGAAGGCACGGTTGCGGATGGGAGTTTTGCAGGCTGCGCAGGTGAAGCACTGCACGTGCCAGGTCATCTTCAGCGCGTGCATCACCTCCTGGAGGAGAGACGCTGTCAGCCCTGCACTTTGGGGGACCCCCACCCAGGGCTGAAAGGGACAGGGGGTCCCTGGGGCAGAGGGCCAGCAGGAGGGGAAGGGACAGAGCTGGGGACACGTAGGAGGCGCGGGGAGGGCCGAGGGACACTCACCCCGGTGATCTTCTTCTTGCACTTGGCGCAGCTGGGCGCGTAGCGCGTGTCGTAGCACTTGGGGCAGAAGATGGAGCCCTTCTCCTCGAAGAAACCACCCTCATCCAGCACCTTCCTGCACTGGCAGCAGGTGAACTCCTCGGGGTGGTAGTAATGTCCCAGTGCCACCAGGTAGCGGCCCCTGAGGCGGGACAGAGCCACGTCAGCCCCGCCGGGGCCCTGGCACGTGCCCAGGAGGGTGGCGGGGTGGCGGCGGGTGGCCAGGGCTCACCTGATGACCTTGTTGCACTTGTAGCAGAGCGGCGTGCGGCCCAGGCCTTCGGGCGCCTGCTGGGCCGCCTGCACGATGGAGCTGCGGTTCTGCATGGGGGTCGGCGTGGCCGGCTGGCTGTGCTTGCTCAGCACCGTGCTCGTCTTGTCCGGGGCGTAGCGCTCGGCGAACGACGGGTCCACAGCCCAGGGTGGGCGGCTGGCAGGGCCAGGGGTGGCAGCGGGGGTCCTGGGGGCTGCACACACACACAGAAGCCTCCTGGATGGTGTTCCCAATCCCCCTGCACCAGCCCTACCTCTGCTCCCATCCCTCCTACCCCGAACCCAGAGGAAAGGTTTCACTCACCCAGTCCTGGCTCTGTTTTCATCGCTGCTCCCGGGGACGGGTCCAGCACGGAGACCTGGCTACAGAACCAGCAGTTAATCCAGCCTGCCACGCTCGCCCCCACGGCCTGTGCATGCAAGCAGGGACCCCCACCCCACAGCCAGGAGCTGGCTGAGCCCCCGTGCCCGGCCAGTAGCAGGTTTGGTGCTGGGGGACGCAGCACCCCCAGGTCTGTGGCACCCAGCGGGGTGGGAGCATCGAGCTGTGGGGCGCTGTGCCCCGGTTGTGGGGTGCTGCAGGGTGGCAGGGACCTGTAGGATCGCACACACCACTGCAGCACGCTCAAAGGTGACAGTGGGCAGGTACCCCCAGCCTCACACAGCACCCTACAGCCAGCCTGGTGGGGGGAGCCCCGGGGTCAGCTCCAGCAGAGGCAGGGAAAGGCAGGGCCAGGCTGGTCCGGGGTGGCAGTGCCTGTGACCCCCAGGGCATCCTGCCAGCACCGGGCTTGGGAGATGCAAGGGCAAGCGAGGTCCAGAGGGGCAAGGACAGTGACAGAAAGCCGGCAGCTCTGTGCCTCTCCAGGGCAAACAGAAAAAGGAGCAGGCTATAAGAGCAGGAGAATTTATTTGCTACAGAGCAAACCAGGCAGATCTGGACCCAGCACTCAAACACCAAGGCAGGAGGGAAGGTGAAGAACAAAGCCAGAAGAGCTGCCAACAGGCCGCCCCGAGTCCCTGCCTCTTCCTTGCCTCCAGACATGGCCTGACCCTGACAAGCCCTCACGCCTGACGTCCAAACAGTGCCCAGCACCTCCCAGCACCCACAGCACGGTTTCCAGTGTCACCACTCTCCTCTTTGCCCCAGCAGCACAAGAGGATGTGGTGCCGCTCAACCTCCCCAGCTCAGTGCCAGCAGTGCCCAGCGCCCTGCCCGGGACATGCAGCCCACCTCGTGCTGCGCCCCGCTGCCCACCCCTTACCTGGGCTTCCTAACAAACACATCATCATCTTGCACTGCGTGCGGCGGGGAGAGAGGAAGAAAGAGTCAGTCGGCGGCAGCCACTGCCCCACATGGCATGACGGAACAGAACTGGGCACCCCCTCCCTGCTGGCCCCAAACAGCCCACACCACACACAGGGACACCACAGGGCCACCACAGCCAGACCCCAACACTCGGCCCCGCAGGAACTTACGGCCGTCTGTGCCCGTCAGCCGGGCCAGTTTGCGGAAGGAGCGGGACTGGGAGGTGCCGGTGCGGGGCTGCCAGTCCACAGCGTCCTCGAACAGCCGCAGCTTGCCCGGGTCACAAGCTGGGGTTTCGGGGGGCTCCTCAGGCTCCACGGGCGGCCTGTGAGTAGCAGGGGCTCAGCTGGCACCATCCTGCTCCTGCCCCTGCTCCTGCCCAGCCAGAGGCACAGGGCAGTACTACCCAAGGGCCCGACACTCACCGCTGCTCCTCTGTGCCATAGAACGACACGCGGGGTCCCCCGTGGCTTCGAGAAAATGGCGGCACAACAGTAAGTGCTTGGGACGAGGCACGGAGCATTCCCCATGACTTAACCCGAGCCCCACAGTGACGCCAGCAGTGCTAGGCCCAGTCCAGCCTCCCTGTAGCCCCACACCAGTACCACTGCCTCGTGACACGGTCCCGCTGCTGTCCTGCACGTCCCGATGCCCACAGCCAGGCTCTGCCGGTGCCCCCAGACCCCACCGACCCGCTGTGTCCTGGATGCAGTGGTGCAGCTCAGCCTCCCCAGTGCCAGCAGTGCCCTGGGTCCTGCCGGGGACACACGCACGCATGGGGACACCCAGCACCAGAACACCCCTGATGGGGACAGCCCAGTGCCTGGGCAGGACCCCCAATGATAGGATGGGCACGGCAGTGGCCCAGTGCTGGTGGTGCCCATCGTGTAGGAGAGCACAGAGCGGGTGCTGCAGCGCAGTGACCACCTCAGCTCTGCAGACACAGAAAGGACAGTGAGGGGCAGGGGGCGAGGAGGCAGCAGGACAAAAGACACAGTGGGAGGGTGAATGGGCCAGGAATGAGTCCCAGCACCATGGGCCCCATGGCTTGTGCTGTACCCCACAGCCCACCCCTTACCTGGGTTTCCTAACAAGCTCCTCATTGTGATCCTCCACTGAGGGCAGCCAGAGAGAAAGGAGGAGACAGAGTCAGTCGGGGACAGCCACGGCCCCACATAGCACGATGAAACAGAACTGGGCACCCCCTCCCTGCTAGCCCCAAACAGCCCCGCAGCACCACCACATGGCCCCGCACTGCCCACACCACACGCAGGGACACCACAGGGCCACCATGGCCAGACCCTGACACTCGGCCCCGCAGGAACTTACGGCCGTCTGTGCCCGTCAGCCGGGCCAGTTTGCGGAAGGAGCGGGACTGGGAGGTGCCGGTGCGGGGCTGCCAGTCCTCAGCATCCTCGATCAGCCGCAACTTGCCCGGGTCACACGCGGGGGTCTCGGGGGGCTCCACGGGCTGCAGGGGCTGCCTGCGAGTGGCGGGGGCAGGCACTCAGCCAGTACTGTCCTGCTCCTGACCCAGCTCCTGCCCAGCCAGCAGCACGGGGCAGAGCTGCTCAAGGGCCCGACACACACCGAACCTTACAACAGCCCCTCACTCACCGCTGCTCCACTGTGCCACTGAAGGACCCACGGGAATCCCTGTGGTAGCAAGGAAATGGCGGCACAATGGTAAATGCTTGGCACACGGCGTGGAGCATTCCCCTGGCATATCCCCACCCCACAAGATGCCAGCTGCCCTTGTACCCATGCCGCCTCCCAGCTTGGGGACCCAGGGGTCACAACACCAAGGCAGGAGGGATGACGGAAATGGGAAGGCACAAGAGGTGCCACCAGTGTGAGTGCCTGGCCCCTGCAGCCCCACGGGAACCTCCTGGGCTCTTGTGACAGGAATCCCAGCACTGCCCAGCACCTCCCAGCACCCACAGCACAGTTTCCAGTGCCACCACTCTCCTATGTAACGCAGCAGCACAAGAGGCTGCAGTGCCACTCGACCTCCCCAGCTCAGTGCCAGCAGTGCCCAGCGCCCTGCCCGGGACATGCAGCCCACCTCGTGCTGCGCCCCGCTGCCCACCCCTTACCTGGGCTTCCTAACAAACACATCATCATCTTGCACTGCGTGCGGCGGGGAGAGAGGAGGAGACAGAGTCAGTCGGCAGCAGCCATGGCCCCGCATGGCATGACAGAACAAACCCAGGCAACCCCTCCCTGCTGCCCTGAACCAGCCCCACAGCACCACCACAGGGCCCACACCACACACAGGGCCACCACAGGGCCACCACGGCCAGACCCTGACACTCGGCCCCACACTCAGTCCCGCAGGAACTTACGGCCGTCTGTGCCCGTCAGCCGGGCCAGTTTGCGGAAGGAGCGGGACTGGGAGGTGCCGGTGCGGGGCTGCCAGTCCACAGCGTCCTCGAACAGCCGCAGCTTGCCCGGGTCACAAGCTGGGGTTTCGGGGGGCTCCTCAGGCTCCACAGGCTGCCTACGAGTGGCAGGGGCTCAGCTGGCACTATCCTGCCCCTGCCCAGACGGTGGCACAGGGCCATGCTGCCCAAAGGCCCAGCACACACCGGCCCTTGGCACAGCCTGGCACTCACCACTGCTCCTCTGTGCCATAGAAGGACCCACGGGAATCCCTGCGGCGTTGAGAAAATGGCAGCACAACGGTAAATGCTTGGCATGGAGCATTCCCCATGACTTAACCCGAGCCCCACAGTGACGCCAGCAGTGCTAGGCCCAGTCCAGCCTCCCTGCAGCCCCACACCAGTACCACTGCCTCGTGACACGGTCCCGCTGCTGTCCTGCACGTCCCGACACCCACAGCCAGGCTCTGCCGGTGCCCCCAGACCCCACAGACCCGCTGTGTCCTGGATGCAGCGGTGCAGCTCAGCCTCCCCAGTGCCAGCAGTGCCCTGGGTCCTGCCGGGGACACCTCAGCTGGGGACAGCAGCAGCAGGACACCCAGCATTAGGACAACTGGATGGGCACAGCCCAGCCTGTCTGCATTGTGCCCGGGCAGGACCCCCAATGATAGGATGGGCACGGCAGTGGCCCAGTGCTGGTGATGCCCATCGTGTAGGAGAGCACAGAGCGGGTGCTGCAGCGCAGTGACCACCTCGGCTCTGCAGACACAGAAAGGACAGTGAGGGGCAGGGGGCGAGGAAGTGGCAGGACAGAAGACACAGTGGGAGGGTGAATGGGCTGGGGGCTGAGCCAGCCGCATGGCCAAGAGCTCATGCTGCACCCCACTACCTACCCCTTACCTGGGTTTCCTAACAAGCTCCTCATTGTGATCCTCCACTGAGGGCAGCCAGAGAGAAAGGAGGAGACAGAGTCAGTCGGGGACAGCCACGGCCCCACACACCCCACACATAGCACGATGAAACAGAACCGGGCACCCCCTCCCTGCTGGCCCCAAACAGCCCCACAGCACCACCACATGGCCCTGCACAGCCCACACCACACGCAGGGACACCACGGGGCCACCACGGCCTGACCCTGACACTCGGCCCTGCAGGAACTTACGGCCGTCTGTGCCCGTCATCTGGGCCAGTTTGCGAAAGGAGCGGGACTGGGAGGTGCCGGTGCGGGGCTGCCAGTCCACAGAGTCCTCGATCAGCCGCAACTTGCCCGGGTCACACGCGGGGGTCTCGGGGGGCTCAACGGGCTGCAGGGGCTGCCTGCGAGTGGCGGGGGCAGGCACTCAGCTGGCACCATCCTGCTCTTGCTCCTGCCCCTGCCCAGCCGGCAGCATGGGGCAGAGCTGCTCAAGGGCCCGACACACACCGAACCCTACAACAGCCCCGCACTCACCGCTGCTCCACTGTGCCACTGAAGGACCCACGGGAATCCCTGCGGTGGCAAGGAAATGGCGGCACAACGGTAAATGCTTGGCACACGGAATGGGCATTCCTCTGGCTTATCCCCAGCCCACCAAAGATGCTGGCAGCACTTGGCCCAAAACAGCCACGAGGAAGCCCCACATACTCCCTTGCCTGAGGTCCCAGTGCTGCCTCGTACCTCCCTACACCCACAGCCAGTGCCCGCAGACCCCACCGACCCACTGTGTCCTGGATGCAGTGGGTTCAGCTCAGCCTCCCCAGTGCCAGCAGTGCCCTGGGTCCTGCCGGGGACACACGCACGCATGGGGACACCCCACTATCAGGACACCTGGGTGGGGACAGCCCAGCCTGGCTGCGCAGTGCTGGGGCAGGACCCTCATGACAGGATGAGTACAGCAGTGGCCGATACCGGCAGTACCCAGCATGGGCAGGGAGCAAGGAGGTGGCAGGACAGAAGACATAGCGGGAGGGAGAAGAGGCTGAGGGCTGAGCCCCGACACCGTGGGCCCCACGGCTGAGAGCTCATGCTGCACCCCACTGCCCACCCCTTACCTGGGTTTCCTAACAAGCTCCTCATCGTGATCCTCCACTGAGGGCAGCCAGGGAGAAAGGAGGAGACAGAGTCAGTCGGGGACAGCCACGGCCCCAAACAGCATGACGGAACAGAACCGGACACCCCTCCCTGCTGCCCCCAAACAGCCCACACCACACACAGGGCCACCACGGGGCCACCACGACCAGACCCCGACACTTGGCCCCACACCCAGGGCCAGCTCCAGGCACTTGGCCCTGCAGGAACTTACGGCCGTCTGTGCCCGTCAGCCGGGCCAGTTTGCGGAAGGAGCGGGACTGGGAGGTGCCGGTGCGGGGCTGCCAGTCCTCAGCATCCTCGATCAGCCGCAACTTGCCCGGGTCACGCATGGGGGTCCCAGGGGAGTGCGGGGGCTGGCTGCAAGTGACAGGGGCAGGCACTCAGCTGGCACCGACCTGCCCCTGCTTCTGATAGCCAGCACAGCACTGACAGGGGCCAGGCACACCCCGACCCCCGGCACAGCCCAGCACTCACCACTCCTCCTCGGTACCCCAGAATGACACGCGAGGACCCCTGCGGCGGCAAGAAAATGACGGCACAACGGTAAATGGCTGGCACGTGGCCGAGCATTCCCAAAGGCTTGTCCACAGCCCCATGGTGACGCCAGCAACACTCGCTCAATTCCAGCTCCCCCACAGCCCCAGATCACGATCACAGGATTTTGTGCCTGAGGTCCAGACGATGCCCAGCACCTCCCTGCACCCAGCCAGGCTCTGCTGGTGCCCCCAGACCCCACCGACCCGCTGTGTCCTGGATGCAGCGGTGCAGCTCAGCCTCCCCAGTGCCAGCAGTGCCCTGGGTCCTGCCGGGGACACCTCAGTTGGGGACAGCCCAGCATTAGGACACCCTAGATTTGGACAGGACCGTCCCAGGCAGGAACCTCACAACGGAACGGGCACAGCAGTGGCCGAGTGCTGGCAGTGCTCACCACGGAGGAGAGCACAGAGCGGGTGCTGCAGCGCAGTGACCACCTCGGCTCTGCAGACACAGAAAGGACAGTGAGGGGCAGGGGGCGAGGAGGTGGCAGGACAGAAGACACAGTGGGAGGGTGAACGGGCTGGGGGCTGAGCCCCAGCACCGCAGGCCCTATGGCTCATGCTGCACCCCCGCAGCCCACCCCTTACCTGGGCTTCCTAACAAGCTCCTCATCGTGATCCTCCACTGAGGGCAGCCAGGGAGAAAGGAGGAGACAGAGTCAGTCGGGGACAGCCACGGCCCCACATGGCACGATGGAACAGAACCAGGTACCCCCTCCCTGCTGGCCCCAAACCAGACCCACGGCACCACCACGTGCCCACACACGGTCCATGCCACATACAGGGACACCACAGGGCCACCCCGGCCACAAACCGATGCCACCTCATCCCGCATCCAGGGCCTGATCTGGGCACCCTGGGCTGCCGGCAAGCACCAGTGCCCACGGGAACTTACGGCTGTCTGTGCCCGTCAGCTGGGCCAGTTTGAGGAAGGAGCGGGACTGGGTGTTGGTGTTGCGGGGCTGCCAGTCCTCAGAGTCCTCGATCAGATGCAACTTGCTGGGGTCATATATGGGGGTAGTGGGGTGCTGCGGCGGCTGCCTGCGAGCGACAGGGGCAGGCGTTCAGCTGGCACCGTCCTGTCCCTGCCCGGCTGGTGGCATGGGGCAGCGCTGCCCATGTCCCATCCCCACCACTGCTCCACAGACCCATGGGGATCCCCACAGCGCCTCCACCTCCCCGAGGCCACCCCATACCTCCGCAGGCTCACAACAGCAAGTATTTCACGCTCCAAATACCAAATACGCACGTCCTCCCCACCCCTTACTTATCGTCCACATAGGAAGGGCCCACTAAGGACGTCTTCTCAGCACTCATTTTCCATCTCTGCAGTTTGAGGCTGGCCCTAAAGGCCAGGAGGAGAGAGGACAGGGCAAGAGAAAGCCAAGAGCAAAATCACACACCGGGGCGCAGTACGGGAGCCTGGCAAACACCTGTGGTGCTATGGGCAGGGTGCGCAGCGCAGCTTTCCACATGCTGGAGAGAAAAACAACCAGGTGCAAGGACACCCCAGTGCCCTCACAGCCAGCATCTCTAAGGACAGCTTGATGCCAGGAGAGACCCACGTGGCCCAAGTGGGGTGTGCTGCCAGCACGGTGACACCGGGCCACCAGGCTAACCCTGCCCCAGGTGTACGGGGCACCAGCAGGGGAGTAACAGGGCAAGAGGCATGCAGGAAGGCTAGAGAGAGCAGGCAAAAGGCTTACTGACTTGTCAAGGCTCTGCACCTGTAGGGGAGAGGGAAAGAGAAAGGGAGGAGAGAAAGAAAGAGAAGGAAGGTGAAATTAGACCCAGAGCACCCAAGAAGTTTCCAGAGCTCACCTACAGCCTGCACCACTCCCCCTGCCACCTGTGTCCAGCTCGCCCGGGGCTGGGAGCACACTGGGCTGCGGGGACATCGCCAACAGAGCACTCTGTGCCGCCCCTGGCCCCCCAAAATGGGCCTGGGTGTGGAGGGCAGCCAGGGCCACGTTCCCCCATCACCCAGCTCCAGGGTGCTGTGGCCAGGACGGGCAGGGAGCAGCAGCTGGCCGGGCACACGGCAGCACCGTGCAGGGCTTCCCTTTGCCAGCCCGTCCCCACAGCCCCATAGAACACCCTGGGCTGCCGAGAGCATCCATGGCAGCCACAGCCTTCCTGCCCCTCGCTGCAGGGCTGTCGCAGACGCCGGTGAGTGTATTATGACGGCTGCGCCCCGCGGGGCTCCCCAAAGGCCAGCGGAGGAGGACACGTCCCCGAGCGAGGAGCAGGCGTGAGCGTGTCCCCACGCGTGGCGGTCCTGTTACGCGGTCTCAGCGCCAGCCGTCGGGGGACCCGGCACGGGCACCGTCGCCCGCTCCCACCCACGGGTGCCTGGCATGCAAGGTGCAGCGGGGCCGGGCAGCGGGCTCCCCTGTGTTCTCGGGGAGCGGGATGGACAGCAACATACCCATTGTGCTGGGGGGTGCAGGCGGGCGCCAGGGGCACGTACGTCACGGGTTTCGTCACCAGCCCGGGCCGTGGGTTCGGAGGCGAGCCGGCCCCAAAGGGCCGAGCTGTTTTGTTGAGGGCGGTGCTGGGAGCGAAGTTATATTTCGGGGGCTCAGAGCAGGGGAGTGAGTCCTGAGCGAGACAAAACACACAGACACGGGCTCACACGTCAAGCAGCATGCAAGGGGCAGCCCCGGGCCAGGCAGCGCAGCGGGCAGATAGGTGGAAAAGCCGGGCTCATCCTCGCCTTGGGCACACAAACACGGACAGCGCGTGACCTTTGGGCACCGGGCTCTGCCAGCCAGGTCTCCTCTCCGCAGGGCATCCAGCCCAGGGACACCAGGCTGCACGCCTGTCCCGAGGGTTGCTGTAGGATTAGTAAGTGCCCCACACGCTCGCTGCTGCCCCGTGGCGGGGCCGGGCATGCACACGCGCTGCTCGCAACCATCCCGCGGCACAAAGCTCAAGGCATGCAGGTGGCTTCTGTCCAGGAGCCGCTGGCCCTGGCTCTGCCTCCCCGTGCAGCAGGAGGGAGGGAGTTTCTGTGCCAGGGAGCTCCAGCACCGGCAAATGTAGGGCCCAAAGGCCGTGCTGCTGCTGCCTGGCCCCTCCGCACCCCTGCCCGCACCCAGGACCAGCGGTGGCAGCTGGGGACTGGGCGCCTGCGGGGCAGGTCCTGCTCCCCCCAATCTCTCGTGTTCCTAGGGCTCAGAGCTGCCGTACCAGCCCTCCAAACACACCCCGGTCCCCAAGAAGCCTTTGGGCCCCAGGAGCAAAGTCCGCTCCTCCGGATAAGCTCGGAGCCTTCCCCACCCCCAGCTCGGGGCCGAGCTGCTGCAGGCAGCAATGCAGCAACACACCTACCTTCTGCGGCTTCCCCAGGTGGTTCTGGGCTCTGCAAGAGAGGAGACGGTGAGGCAGGAGCTGCACGGGCCCAGCAGCCATCCCCCCCCCACGGACGGGACTGATGGGGTGCTAACACCCAAGGGAGCCGTGGCTGGCCAGCACTGCCCCGCGGGCAGAGGTGAGGGCCAGGAGCTGCCCTGGGGCAGCAGGACCAGAGGGGGCAACGGGCAGAGGGCCCCAGCTTGGCTCCGGCCACACCAGCACCCCGTATTTACGCGCCCCGCAGGCCCCTACCTGCTCAGCGTGAGGCAGAGCCTGTCCCCGCAGGCGCGGATCCTGTTCTGGGCCTCGATGTGCGTCATGGCGCTGGTGCTCTCACCGTCGATGTACAGCACCCAGTCGCCCACTCCCACGCCGGCCTGGGCCGCCTTCCCGCCCGGCGTCAGCTGCAGGACAGAGAGAGTCAGGGGGAGCTGGCCAGCCCGGCGGAGGGATGATTTGTCCCCGTGAGAGCCAGCGACAAGGTCAGCCAGGCACAGGACACCCCTCATGGTGCCTCGTCCCGTTTTAGGACAGCCTGCAACACGGTGCTGCAGCAGTGTGGGGTCAGAGCAGTACTTGGCTGATGCAGAGACCCCCACCCCAGACCACCCCACGTTTCCTATTTCTTTAACCCACAGCAGCCTCTCCCTGGCTGCAGGAGCCAAGCACTAACCCCAGACGCTGCCCTGAGGCCAGCACCCCGGGGACAGCGCCGTCCCCATCCCCATGGATATCCCAGGATTTCCAAGCGATGCCCAGCGGCAGAGGCCACGTTGGCTCTGCCTCGCTCCCTGAGGTGTCAGGGCTGGAAGCGAGTGGGGTGAGTCAGGGCCCAGCACGCAGCCCACGTCTCACCCCTCGGGGCCACAAACCACAGACACTTTCCCAGCCTGGAGCTGGGGAACACAGGGGGGACACAGACCCCGCATCCCCCAGCTGGGCCACACTCCTGTGCCCTTTGGACCCCTCACCCGGCTCAGGTACGGGGTTGGGATGTGCCTGGATCGCCCCCGCCGGCCCTAAACACCCTCAGCTCCTGCCGGGGATGCGCAGCCGAGGGGCGAGCAGGGCGCAGGCCCCAGCGCCGCTGCAAGGCAGCTCCCAGGCACTGACAGACAGACAGAGGAGTCAGACAGACAGACGTGGGCAGGCTGCAGCCATTCCTGCTCCTCCAGCGCGGAAGAACTCAAGGCGCTTGGATTTGGACCAAGTATTTCCTCAAGCCCTGTTCGACATGAACATAAAAGGAGCGAGCCAGATTCCCAGCGCTGTCAGAGGGCTGGAAAATCCCTGCCGCCGAGCATCGGGGCCCTCCTCGCCCATGCGCAGAGCCCGGCCCGCCCTGGGCGCAGCGCTCCCTGCCCCAGGTACTTAGACCCCCCCCCCGTGCACCGGGCCGAACCTTGCCCCCGCTGCCAGGCACGGCACGGCTCCACCGGCACCTTGCCACCGTCCCCAAAAGGGACACGGGCATCCCCTGCGGCGTTCGGGACAGGAGGATGCTCCCGGCCACTCCTGCACGCCCCGGCTTGCTGCCCTCGGGGCTGGGAAGGAGCCGTGGCTGCGTGGGTTTGGAGCTGGGAGAGGTTTTCGCACGGCTGCCCGGGGAGGGGGAGCGCGGCAGGCTGTGTCCCGGCACGCCCGGCCCACGCCGGCACCGGCACCGCCGCGCCAGGAAGCCCCTCCTGCAGATGCCAGCTCAGCCGGACTCGGGCTCGGCCAGGACCCGCTCTGGCCTTCCCGTTTCCTGCCCCCTGGGCTAAAAGCTCCTGCCCTGGTTTCCTTCCTCCCCTCTCCGCCCAGCCAGGCCTTTGTTCCCCACACCTCTGGGTGCCACCGCGCGGCCTCCCTGCAGGGCTCCGCGTCTCACCGGCAAGGTGAGCTGGGCACGAGGAGCATCCCTCTCGCCCGCAGCACCCGGGTCTCTCCTCTTCCCTGCTGCCACGCTCCAGGATGAGCCACGCAGTGCCTGCTGCCGCTCCTACCTCAGCTCTGCCACCTTGGGGACACCTCGCAGCCGATGTATTGGGACCCCACAGAGCCTTTTGTGTGCTCCAGGCGGTACCTTCAGGGCTGGGAGCAGCTCTGGGTGCAGAGCAGTGCACCATCAGACAGCGACACAGCCCAGCATCACCCCCCCAAAGCTGGCTGCGTCCCCTGGGAACGTCCTCGTTGCTCCTCACGCTGCCACTGCCCAGCCCCAGGCTCCTCAGGAGCCTCTTGCAGCCCCAGCGCCTCTGCCCCGGGCCCCACGCACTGCTCTGCCCAGCCCTGCGCTTCCCGAGCCCCTGCAGCGGGGCTGGCCTGCGCGCACATCGCCTCTTGCTTCGCAAGGCCCCTGCCCTAGGCCCTCGGAGGCTCCTCCGTCTGATCAGACCCTTTGTTAAGCGCTGGCTCGCAGCCAAGAGAAACATTTTTTAGAGAATAAACTCGCCGAAGCCGTCTCCGCGCTCGGCGAGGATCGGCTGGCCCCAGGGCAGCGGTGCGGGCGATCGCAGCCTCGCACGGTGCCCCCCAGGTGGGAGCTGCGTGCTGGGCGCTGCGGGCACCCCCACCTCGAGGACGGGCACCCAGAGCCAAGGCTGGTGCCGGGGGCAGGCCCCCACGCTGCGCCCGGTGCCGCCGGCGTGGCCGTCCTCGGAGAAGCAGCCTCCCGTGCCAGCTGCCCGAGCGTCAGCAGCACGGGCGGTGCAGGCACATTCCGAGGCTTATAAGGCAATTTTGTGGCCGGAGCTGCTGCTAGCACCCGTGGGCCAGGCCACCCAGGGACAGGGACCTACACGCACCCAGGGGCCAGACCCGGCCTTGGTGAGCATCACGCCGGGGGAAGCTCGCACCAGGTGCCCCGGGCAGGAGCAGCAGGCAGCACAGCGGCTCGGGTGTGCCTGCGCTCAGGAAACGAGCTGGTTTTGTGGCTGGGACGTGTTCCGTGCCAGCAGGACTGCAGCCTCGGGCAGACGGGGCGAGTGCCCTGCACAAGCCAGGCCCCAGGACGGTGCAGATCGGAGCCGGCCCCGCGGCTCAGACGCACGGAGAGCAGCCGCCCTCCCCCTGTGCGGGGCTCGCTCCGGAAGAGGCCTCCCCTGCCTCCCCCAGCAGCCAGGATGACTCTGCAGAGGCTGAGCAGCATTACACAGCGCTGCTGCGGTTCCCTGCCCGGAACACCCCCTGCACACACACACCCCCCCCCTGCCACAGCAGAGCTGATAAGGCGGCTCTGGGGAGGCTACGCAGAGCCAGGCAGGGCCGGGCACAGCACTCCCGGGGCCCCAGCTTGCCCGCATCCCCCATACAGCTCTGCCTCTGCTGCCTGGGTGCTGTGGCCGTGGCCTCAAACCCACAGAGACAGAGGAGAACGGGCCACGCTGGTGTTTGGCTTCTCTTACCCTAGAGATGGAGAGCGGCATGCTGAAATCCTTCCCTCCCTGCAGCCTGAACCCCCAGGGCGCCGGCCCGTTGAGCATCACCTTGTAGGACTCCATGTCGCCCATCTCTGCAAGGGAAGAGGGGGGTGAGCCTGGCGGGGCGCGACGTGGGAACGGCGTGGGGAGAGCAGCCGAGGAGGGGGCCCGGCAGGACGGGGCAGGAGGAGACAGGTCACGTTTCCAGCAGCAGCTCCACCCCGACCAGCCCACACTGCGGTTACCGACGCACCCCAAATCCATCAGCATCTCCCGCAGCAGCGCCAGAGCTGAGGGGCACCGGGGAGCCAGACGGGCTCTGCCCTCCCTCTCCCAAACCTGGCACGGGCTCTCCCTCGCAGCACCCCAAAACCCCCTGAGGCCGTTTCAGCCAGCAGAGAGGTGGCAGCTGGCAGGGCTGGGAACCAGAAGCCTTTTTGCCGGGTGGATGAGCAGCAGCAGCAGCAGGGGAGCTGCGCGATGCCCTGAGAGGCAGCTGGCTGCGCAGACGCTACCTGGGAGCCACACGCAGCGCCGGGGTTTGGGGCAGGGAATCCCAGCGCATCCCTGCCCACCAGCACCGCGCTGACAGCTGTCAGCCCGCCAAGCCACCGGGCACTTTGGCCAGCCCCAGCCGTGCCTCGCTTCGGGAGAGCCGCGATGCCCTTCCCGAGCCCTGAACACGAGGAACGGGAGCGGGACGGGCTCGGCTCTGGCTGCCTCTCCCCCCGGCTGTGGGCTGGGGGCCGGGGGCCGTCGTGTCCCTGCTCCCCCCGGACCTAACCCGGGCTATATAAGGCGTGTAAGCTGACACCCGGCGGCTCCCTCTCGCCGGGGCTGGGTGCAGGCTGCGTGTCAGACATTCCCCGGGTCAGACATTCCCCGGCACGCAGCAGCCGCGCAGACCCCAGCGAGGCGCTGCCTTGGCCGGGGCGGGGAGGGAGGGGACGAGGTGGGGTCCCCGGCAGCACCGTGGGGGTGGAGGGGGGGGGGTCTGGCAGCCCTAAACTGGGGGCTGGAGGGGCTGGGGGAGAGGGGGGGGGGGCGAGGTGGGAGCCCCCCACCCTCTGCTCGTGCGCCCTGCCGGAGGATGGGCGCAGCCACGTCCCACGGGGCCACCCGCAGCACGGCCACCTGCTGCTGGGGGGCTGCGGGGCTGAGCCCCCCCCTACCCCACCGGGACCCCCCCTGTGCCCTACAGGGACGCCCCCCACCCATAACACCCCCCCACACCCTATAGGGACCCCCCGCTCCCCTCCGCAGCCCCCCATCCCCATACCGGGAGCCCTGCCCTGCCCCTCCCGGCCCCAAACACCCGCTCTCCCCCAGCCCTACACCCTCAGCCCCCCAACCAAGTTCCCACCCCCTCTGGAAGCTGCACCCCCCCTGCACTCACCGGGGCCGGGCCGGCCCCCGGGGGCAGCGGGGCCGCGGGGCTGTGGCCGCGGCGGGGGAGGACCGGAGCGGAGCGGAGCGGAGCCGGCGGCCGCGGGACTCGAACCCGGGCCCCGCCCCCCCGCCGCGCCTTATATAGGGCCGGGAGGGGGGCGTGGCCACAGCGAGGCTCGGCCAATCAGCGCGCGCGCCCTCTCCCACTCCCGCCACCTCCGACGGGGCGGGCGCCCCCTGGCGGGATGGAAGAAACGGGGAGGGGTTGGGGGGGGGGGGCGGGCGCGTTCCCGCGGCCGGGGCCGGTCCCGGTGCGCGGCCCCGCGGAGCAGCAGCGGAGCCGGGTGCGGCTCAGGCCGTTTATTGAGCAGCCGGGGACAAAGGGAGCCGGGGAGGCTCAGAGCCAGTCCCGCGGGCCCGGCCCCTCCCGGCTCAGCAGGCGAACCAAGCGGGCCCGCAGGGTGCCGGGGGGTTTAGGGCCCGGGCGTCCCCCCGGGGGCTCCTCCGCAGCCCCCCGAGCCCAGGGCTGCTGGGGAGGGGGCTGGGGGCTGCCCCGCCGAGGGGCCGGGGAGCTGCGGGGGTCGTAGACGTGAGCAGCCTCGCTGCTGCGGCCCTCGGGGGCTTGGCGAGAACCCAGCTCCCAGCGCCCTTCTTCCTCTTCATCCTCCTCTTCCTCCTCGGCGGGGGCACTGGGTGGTCGCGGCTCGGCGGTGAAGATGTTCTCGTAGAGGTGCTCGGGGGGCGGCTTCCCCCCCGCCACCCAGGGCTCGCCGGGTGCCGCCCGCCCCGTCCCGAAGAGAGGCTGCTGGCCCCGAGCGATGGAGGCGTAGACGATGGGGCCGGGGGGCTCGGGCTCCGAGGGGTGGAAGCACAGACGGGGGGGCGGCGGGTGCGAGGGGGGCTGCGCCCTCCCCACCGGGGGGCTGGGCTGCGGATCCTTGGCCCCCGGGCCCCGGGGAGGGGGCTCGAGGCTCTGCGCCGAGAGCTGGGGCTCGGCGGGGTCCTGGCCCTGCTGCTGGGAGGCGATGGCGGCGGCCACGGCGCGGCACAGCTCCAGGGCCCGCGGGGTGCTGAAGGTGAAGGTGCCCTCGCCGGAGTCGCTGCGGCGGCCGGCCTCGAAGGAGAAGACGTTCTGTGGGGTTGGGGGGCACAGTGAGGGGCTGGAAGCTGCTGAGGGCAGAAACGGGGTGCGGGGAGGGCGAGGGGCACCCACCTGATCTTGGCCAAATTTGCGGAGGTAGGGGTAGGGCCAGGTGAGCAGGGGCTGTCGCGACTGCGCGTCCTTCAGCGTCAGGCTCTGGGGCAGGGCGGCCAGCAGGTAGTGCCCGTGGAGGCCGCAGCGAGCGGCAGCATCCGTGCACAGCACCAGCACCAGGAAATCGGTCACTGGGGGAGCAGAACGAGGCTGGGGTCAGCCCCGCTGCGCCCACCCTGAGCCCACCCCGGCCCCGCTGCTGCACGTACGGTCCTGCCGCGAGGAGTAGAGGGAGTTCTCCTCCATGGGGACATCGGGGCTGGGCTGGGGCTTGGCGCTGCCCGGCGCTGCTTGCTTGGTGCCCTGCAACAGAGGGAGGTGAGCGCGGCCCCCCCCAGGGCTCACCGGGGCCGAGAGCAGCGCGAGGGGTGCGGGCGGTACCTGGAAAGCCAGCTGGCAGAGCTGCTCGATCCACTCGTCCCGCTGCTCGGCCGCCAGCACGTAGCTCTTCTCGGTGGTGGTGAGGTAGAAGGCGGCAGTGGCTTTGGGGCAGCTCTCGGCCCCCGCGGGGCCCACGGAGACGCAGTCGGAGAGGCGGATGACGCGGCGGGCGCAGCGGCGCAGGGAGGATTTGTCCAGCACCTTGCCCTCGTCCCGTACGTCGAACTTCTCCATGCGGGCCACGCCGGAGGGGCTGGCAGCGAAGAGCTGCGCCCGCACCTTCCTCCAGGAGCGCTGGAGCACAGAAGGGCACAGATACAGGGGAAAAAGGGTCAGCAGAGCTGCCTGCCACCTCCACGCTGCCTCTGCAGAGCCCTCTGTGGGCAGGAGCTTTGCTACAAGCGCCCTCAGCATCCCTCGCTGCAGCTCACTGAGTCCTGAGCTTTGTTCCCTGCTGCAAACACCGGCCTGCCGCTGCTGCTGCTGCAGCTGAGCCTCGCGAGCTGCTCTCAGGCCGGGCCGCGATGCAAATTAAAGCCATTTTGAGCTGCTGGGGCTCCTGCTGGCAGCCTCGCATCTGCACGGGGCCTCAGCGCAGCGAGGCCCTGCAGCTCGCAGCCCGCTTCCTCCCAGGGGAGCTCTGCGGTACCAGCGCCTTCCCAGCCCGTCATGGAATTGAGGGGGTGCGCGGCCCCCATGCACCTCGAGGCGCACGGCACAGCCTCCGCCCTGGAAAAAAAACCATGCTGCCGAGCACCCAGCATAGCCGCTGCCTCCCACGCGGCAGGGCACCGGCCCCACGCACGTAGGGACTGCCCGTGGCAGCTCTAGGACTCCTGCTGGGCAGCAAGGAATGAGGACAGGATGGCAGCCCCGCACATCCAGTGAGCACGGAGAGGCCTGGGCGCGGTGAACACCCCACTTTGCAGCCCCCTGGCACTGGAGCCACCCTACAAGGACTGCCACAAAGTCACCTATGGGGTACCTGCAGGACCACAGCACCCACTGCCCATCCCAAGCCCTGCAGCGCCGCCCCAGGGCGCTGCTCAGCCCACCCCGACCCCATCCCACGCCCGCTGCCCCCCAGCACACAGGCACGGAGCCGCGCCTCGTTACCACGCCTTTATTCATCAAGAGTCCTGCGGTGAGCAAGCAAGAGGGATGCAGCACGCAGGGCTGAGCACCAGCAGGTGCCTGCACGGATGGGTCCCCTCGGGTGTGGGGGAGCCCGCTGAGGGGGATACAGAGCACAAGGACCTCCCTGGGGGGACCCAAAGGGGTTTGGCTCCGTTCCCCCCTTCCCCAGGAGCAGGGGGTGCAGGCCTAGCATCAAAATAGATGAGGGCAAAGCTTCTATCCAGCCTCACGCCCCACCCCTGCCCTTTACCTTCCCAAATTTGCAGTGCTGCACATAGAGGATGCCATCCTTCACCGGGCTCTCCATGGGCCCCGCGCAGCCCCGGCGGTCAGCGCGAGGCTCCGGGACTCGGGCAGGCAGCGGCACAGAAACGTGACTGCAGCCGAGGTAACTGCGTGGGGCAGACTTCCTTCTCTGAGAGACTTCCCCTTTTCGGTGTGTGGGATGAGGGGCAGAGGCTGGGCCACGGGAGGTGTCCATCCGCCCTTCCTCTCGCAGCGGGGCAGCGGGGCAGAACGCGTGCCGCGAGAGCGAGGGAAGCTCTCAGGGGAGCGCCCGACGCGAGCGCAGTACGCGCAGCCCGGCTGCAGCAGGGCTCTTTGGGTGGCAATGGGAACAGCCACGAGCTGAGGATGCACGGAACGAGGTACCAGGGTACAGGGGAAAGGCTTAGAGGGGCTTTGGGGGGCAGTGTGAGAGTCCCTGGACACACCACTGGGCAGGGGGGGCAGCCCCTGGAGCTTCCTCATCCCCCTGGGCGCCGCCACCTGCTTGCCCAGCACCTCTCAGCAGCGTGCTGCTCCACACGCCTCCTCCTAGGGCAGGAGTTCGGGCTGAAAACAGCCCCAAAACCAGGCCACAGCAGCGCAGGAGAGCCCTCTGGTCCAGGACTGGGTCTGCATTTTGGAACGTGAGCCCCAGCTGACCGGGAAACAAAACCCAGGCGGGCTAGAAGTCCATGGAGCTGTGTGCCAGGTAGTCCTTGCGGCCGATGTTGCTGACTTGCTTGGTCTGCATCGCCTCCAGCTTGGGGCAGTCGGTGATGCGATGGCCCAGGCCGCCGCAGAAAGCACAGCCACGTTCCCCTGTAACGGGAGGAACGGGGTCAGGCCGAGCCACCCCACAAGCAACGGGGGCGCTGCCTGCAGCCCACATCCCTCCATCGGCCCCACAGAAGTTCCCCGTTCGCAGCCGGGCTCTCTCACCTCCGATCTCCAGCATGGTCTCATCCCCGCAGTGCAGCACCTGCAGCACGGGTGGCACCTTCTGCTTCGCCTCCAGGAGCAGCGCCTTCAGGTCCATCAGCACCGACTCATCTGGGGGCAGAGACGTGGGTCAGACGCAGCCCCAGCAGGAGCCCGACCCCACAGAGCCCCGAGGATGCGGCAGAGGGCACCGATTTCCCCTCCCATTACCCATCCCTGCTATGGGAACATTTCCCTCGCCAAAGCAGGGGCAGCTTTGTCCAGCTGCGTGGGGCTGCAGCCCACCCCGACTCCCCCAGCCCCGACCCTTCTCACCGCAGGCTTTGTTGATGAAGGTGGTGGCGATGCCGGTGTTGCCGGAGCGGCCCGTGCGCCCGATGCGGTGAACTGCAGAGAAGCAGAGAGGGGTCAGGCTCAGGGAAACACATCCTGACAGCCAGCCCCTGCCCCCACGAGCACCAGGACAGGCACCCCCGCAGCGCCCGTTCCGCACCGTAGTTCTCGATCTCCTCCGGCATGTCGTAGTTGATGACGTGCTGGATAGCCGGGAAGTCCAAGCCCTTGGAGGCGACATCAGTGGCAACCAGGACGTCCTTCTTCCCGTCCCGGAAAGCCTCGATGGCTTTTGTCCGTTCCTCCTGATCTGCAAAGGCCCAGCACAGGAGATCAGCAAGGGGCAGAGCTCCCGCTCCCACCTCCTGCAGCAACCCCTGCGGCCTCAAAGGCGAGCACCACTCAGCCTGCGTGAGGACCCAGGCATCCTGTCCCCAAATAAAGAGGCAGAGGGACCTGCGTGATGTTCACACCCGCAGTGTTCACTCCTAGGACTGCTGACACCAGCACAGTTTGCCCTCAGACCATCCCAAACCGCTGGGTGCTGGGACCCTACACACTGTGAGTGGGATCAGACAGGGCCACGCCAGGCTCACGCCTCCCCGGCGCTCTCACCGACCTTTTCCCCCGTGGATGGCCACCGCCTCCACCCCCTTGAGCAGCAGGTACTCGTGGATCGCGTCGACGTCTGCCTTCTTCTCCGCGAAGATCAGCACCTGCCACAACACAGATATCTTAAAAAAAGTAGCCTGTGCGTGCTGGCAAAGAGCACGATGCCCTGAGAAACCCGTTCTCTCCCAAACAGAGGCTGCAGCAGCTCCAGGGCAGCCAGAGCGCGTTACTCACGGGTGGGGGAGTCTTCTGCAGGCACTCGAGGAGGTACACCATCTTGGCCTCCTCCTTCACGTACTCCACTTCCTAGGAAGAAGCAAAAAGATGGGTCAGGCAGGCAGCAGAGAGATTAACCCCTTGGCTGGCAGGGAGAGGTACAGGCGCCCCCAAAAACCATGCTGGGTTCCACACGGGGAGCTCCCAAGCACTTCACCTGCACAACGTCCAGGCTGGCAGCACCTGCTCGCCCTACGTTGATGGTGATGGGCTTCACCAGGGCACTCTTGGCAAAGTTCTGGATCTTCTTGGGCATCGTGGCACTGAAGAGGAGCGTCTGCCGCTGGCCCTGCGTGGGGAACAGGGCACAGGCGAGGACTTAGAGCTCGCCCAAAGAGGTGGGCGTAGGGATCGAGCTTTAGGGCGCTCGTATCCCACCAGCCCAGTACCTTGAAGTAGGAGAAGATGGTGCGGATGTCCCCCTCAAAGCCCATGTCGATCATCCTGTCGGCCTCGTCCAAGGCCAGGTAGCGGCAGATGTCCAAGCTCACCATCTTCTTCTGCAGCAGGTCCATGAGGCGGCCCGGGGTGGCCACCATCATGTGCACGCCACTGAGAGACGAGGAAAGGCAGGGTCGGGAGCCTGGATTGCTGCCCCACACAGCACCCGGGGCCTGGCACGTCCCCTTCGCCCCCACCCCACGCAGGATTTCGCCCCTCAGCCCTCCTGCCACAAAAAATAAGCGTGGCTCCCAACCAGAGCACTTCCTCCCCGCCGGGCCTTACTGTTTGATGGTCTCCATCTGCTCCTTGACGGACATGCCCCCGATGCAGAGGGCGCAGCGCAGCGGGGGCAGCCCGTCCTCCTGCAGCAGGCGGCAGTAGTACTCGATGATGCCGTGCGTCTGCCGGGCCAGCTCCCTCTGCAGAGAGAAAACGAGAGAAAAAAAAAATTAATTCCTGCACGTTAATTAATTCCCTCCTGCGCAGGGAGAGCCTGAGATGGGTGCTTGATATCAATAACAGCTCCTCCCACCCCCACCGCGCCCCAGATGCTCACCGAGGGACAGATGATGAGCCCGTAGGGCCCCTCCCGCTTGGAGAAGGGCAGCCTCTTCTCCTGCTCCAGGCAGAACATGATGACGGGGAGGGTGAACACCAAGGTCTTCCCGGAGCCGGTGAAGGCAATGCCGATCATATCCCGTCCCGAGAGGCTGCCGGAGAGCCACGGGGTTACAGGAGGGATCAGGCCTCAAGGCCCGAGCAGGGGGAAGGGGCTCGCTGCCACCAGGGCACAGGGCCCGGTGGGCTGGAGGGAGGGGGAACAACTCCTGGGACATGGCGAGAGCACTCACATCGTTGGGATGCCCTGGATCTGGATGGGCGTTGGCTGCTGGATTCCCTTCTTCTTCAGGCCCCTCAGGATAGCTGTCAGGGAACAGGGGACACGCACACACTCACAACCCAAAGTCCTTCCTCCGTTTTCCCTTTTAATTCCCTCCTCAGCAGCAGCCCTTTGCCCAGCAGCCAGGTGACACAACCATTGTTATGAATTTAAGCTGTGACCCTGCTAACACAGCACGGATCTGCCACTTTCACTCGCTGCCGGACACGAGTGTCCCCAGAGAAGACCCCCCCTGCTCCCACCTGCTGGAAACTTCATCTCCTTGAAGCTCTTGATGGGAGGCGGGATGCCCTCCCCCTCCACCAGGATGTGGTACTTCTTGCGGACGCGATCGTGCCGGGCCTCGGACATGCCCAGGATGTAACGAGGAGCTCTCCAGCTGGGAAGGCAAGAGAACAAAATGCAGGATGTAAAATGTCCAGCGACTTCAGAACCAGCAGCACCAACAGAGGCTGAGGAGAGCTCCCTGTAGAGCTCTGTTATCCCACCATGGAAAAGAGCTGAGCCCAAGGGGCTTCATAAGTAGACCCAAACCAGTCCATTAAATATCTCCCCCATTTCCAAGCAGCCCCAAGCTAGCAGCTGAGAACTAACTAGAGGTAACGGGTGAACCACACCAACACATCTGGACACAGCCTGGTTGTTTCCCTGACACTGCAGGGCCTTGAGCAGCACTGGCTCCTTGAGCTTTCCCCTTTTTTCTCTTAGTTTTCCCCCAATATCTGAAAGCTCAGCTCAAGCCTTCAGGTTTTACATAAACGTCCTCTAACAAGAGTTATTGTATATAGAACAACATCCTGAACAGCTCAGCAACCTTTGATTTGACATACAGGGGCATGAAGCCAGGCAGCGCAGTAAAGCTGGTGGCCACAGAGCAGTGCTCTTCCTGCCAGGCTGCACAGCGTCTTGCTCTTGTCAGCTGCAAGGAAGCGAGGTTCCCAGAAAAACAACTCCCACACTGTGAAACGCACCTGGTTTTAATGGGGTCATCATAGGTGATGCCCTTTGCCATCTCCTTCACTGACATCAGGGCTGCAAGAACAAGGCCAACACAATCAGAGCGTGCTCTCCACCCCCAGGCAGCAGACATAAGGGCAGTCAGCAAGCCAGCCAGCACCTCTGGGTGCAGGAGCTCCGAGGACTGCAGCCTGCTGGGTCTAGGGGCTCCCAGCCCCTCCCAGCTAAACCAGGCAGTCAGAGGCCAGCTGAGGAGCTCGCAGTGGGATCCCTTTCCCAACCCCGGGGCGGAACATCACCAAGCACTGCACAGCAGGCAGCGCCCCTCCTGCTGCCCGACAGCTCTACAGACGTGCCCGCAGCCCACGGAGCTCCCAGCACTCACCTCTGCCCTCCGCCACACTCTCCAGGATCTTCTCCTCCTCCTTCAGCTGTTTCTCCTTGGCTGACTCCTTCCGAGCTGGGGAGAGCCAGGGAAGCCGTTAGATGGCCCCAGCACACCCAGGCAGCCACCCAGCCTTGCTGTCAGCTTCCCCCCCCCACCTTCCGCCTTCTCCTTGAGGTGCTGGTGCTGGTCCAGCAGGCTGATGTTAGACTGCGGCCCCAGGGGGATGTCATCCTCATCGCCGCGCTGCTCCCCGCCGCTGTCCCGCTGCTCCTCCTCCGACACCACCTTCCGCCGCATCTGCAGCAGCTTCTGCAGCTGGGGGGCACCGCGGGGAGGCCGGGTGAGAGGCGCCGCACCGGGACGGGGCCCCCCCGGCGCCCCCCGTGCCCCTCACCCCCCGTTACCATCTGCTGCTTGCGCTGCTTCACCGGCACGTAGGGCACGTAGTCGGCGTCATCCTCCTCCCCGGACAGCTCGGGCGACTCGGCCGCCTCCTCCCGCTGCCGCTGCGGGGAGAAACGAGGTGAGGGCGGGGAGCGGCGGCCCCGGGGGGCTGAGGGGTACCGGGGGGGGTCCCGGCCTCACCTTCCTGCCCGCCGCGGCCTCCATGGCGCCGTCGCCCCGGATACAAAATGGCGCCCGGCGGAAGTGCCGCGCTGTCGCCTAGCAACGGCGCGAGCCGCCCCCCTCCTTCCGCATTCGCTACGGGTCGCCTCGGAGGACAAACTTCCTCAGAAGGCGAAAGCTCTCCCTCCTTATCCCCTTTTAGCCTCCCCCCCCCCTAGGGCGCAGAACAAAAGCAGCAGAGGCCGGGGTTAAATAAAATAAAAAATTAAAAAGTTCTTTATTGGGTCCAGCACGGGCCTTTCTTCTCCGCGGGGAGCCGGGCGGAGAGGGGCGAGGGGACGGCCGGGGCGGGGGCGACCCCGTGGTGAGGGGGAAGGAAAGGGGCGAAGGGAGCCCCGGGGGTCCCGCGGGGCAGGAGAGCACCGGGACCCCCCCCATGGATGGGGGGGGACCCCACAGAGGAGAGCCGGGGGGACCCCCGGGGAGGGCGGTGGCGAGGGGCACAGTGAGGAGAGCGGAGCGGCCGGGGGCGGGGGGCGGCCCCGCGCCTCACTGCGCTGCGCTGGAAGTGGTTTTCTTCAGGGTGAAGTTGGTCCAGTTCACGGCCACCTTCTGGCGCGTCTGCTTGGCAGAGTCCAGACAGAACCTGCCGGGGAAAAGGAGGGAGCCCCCATGAGCCCACAGCTCCCCGAACAGCCCCGGGGTGGGAGCCAGCTCCGGGACATAGCCCCCATCCCGGTCCCACCTCACCTCTTGAAATACTCCACTTCTCGGTCAGTCTCGTCCATCTCTACCCCGTCTAAGTCCTTGGGCAGGAACACGTCATCTGGCAAGGCAGAGAACACAAGTTCAGCACCACACGGCAGCACACCCCACGCCCAGCTCCCTCCCATCACAATTCTTCCAGGGACGGGATTCCCCCACCAGGGCACTGGGACGGGAAGGGGGTGGCAGTGGGCAGGGGAAGGGACTGCAGAAGGGATCCGCTGTCACTCACCGATGGAGGTACTGGATTTCTCCACCTTGTTGCGGCTCTTCCTGCTCTTGCCCTTGGGCTGTGGGGACCCCCCCCGAGCAGTGGGGTGAGGCAGCTGCCGGTCCCCGGGGGCCGCGCTGGGCGGCGGTGCCGGATCCTGCAGCTCGGCTTTACCCTCTCCCCTCCGGCCCTTCCAGTCGCCGCTCCTCTCCTTCTCCTGCCTTGCTCCGCCGCAGCCCCAGGGCTGCCCCTTGCTGCCTTCCAGCACCTCGGTGCAGCCACCTGCCCGCTGCGGCTCCGCGGCACCGGGCTTCGAAGGGTGCTTGGTTCCCAGCACCTGCCCCTTCGCCCCAGGGCTCTCCAGCCTGGCTTGGCCCCCGGGCACCGCAGCAGCACCGTCCCCCTTCTTGGCCTGCCCGCTCTGCCGCTTATTTTTCCGCTGCCGGCCTCCCGCCGGCGCCTGCTCCGCTGGCTCCAGCCCCTTGGGCTGCGGCCCTTCATTGGGCTCCGGGCTCAGCCCGCTACCGTCCACGGCGGAGTCCGTGGCCTTGGACTGCACCCAGATCATGCGGGAGAGGCTGGGCACGGCGCTGAGGCGCTTCACCACGCCGTTCTCAGCCGGCGGGGCCGGCGGCGGTGGCTCCCCCGGCCCCTCGCCCCATCGGGGGCCCAGCTCGCCCCGCAGCAGCGCGTGGCTCTTGGCGGGGCCCAGGCTGAGCGGGGCGAGGGCCAGGTCTATGTCCTGCAGGTCGGAGGAGCCGTTGAGGTGGGAGAGCAGGTTCTTCTGCTCCAGGACAGCTGCCTTCTTGGGGAAGTCGTTGACGTCCAGGTTGAGGTCATAGACGCTGAAGCTGGCCCGGATGGAGTCCTTGATGGTGTTCTTGATCTCCTGCAGCCGGCTGCTGAGGAAGCTGTTGACTCGCTCCAGCTCCAGCTCCGGCCACTCCAGCAGCTTCTCCTCGGCCGGCTCCCTGCTCTGGCTGGCTGCAGGGGCGCGCTCTGCACGCTTCTGGGCCTCCGCTTCCAGCTGGGCTTTCTCCTTCTCCTGCAGCACAGGCGAAGAAGATCAGATGGGTCAGAGACAGGCACGCAGGCCACGAGGCTGGCCTTGTCAGGCAGAAAATCGAGGGCCAGTCCTCAGTGTGGCTTTCTCATGTCTTCCACAGCTCCCAGGCTGTCGGGTGTCCTCTGTGGGCACCACAGCAGCCAGCGCTCTGGGCACGAGGCAGCAGCAAACAGCAAAAGCTGTCACAGCTTGTCACAGTGTTTATCAGAGCCCCATGGTGTTTAACAGAGCAGTCTGGCCCCCCCAGGTGCTTTGGGTACCCTCTGTGTGAACAGAGGTGTGGGGAAGCCCCCCATGGAGCTGGGGGGTAAAGGATGCAGAACCCAAAAAGATGAAGTGAGAGAAAGCCCTGCAAGGAGCAGTCTTGGCCTGACCTTCCAAGATGAGGAGGACAGGCCTCCTTGCACGCTGTCCCCACCCTGCACAACAGGACGTGGCACAGAGCAGCCCTTCCCTCCGCCCAGCCTCACCTTCTTCTTCTGCTTGTGCCGTGCCCGCTTGGCCGCCTTGGCACTGTTCAGGGGCTTGGGCTCCGTGCTGTTGATGTAGTCCAGCAGCTCGTCCACGTTACGGTGGTCCACAGCCGGCTCTCCCGAGCTGCTGTTGTGCCCTAGCTTCTGCGGCAGCTCCTCTTTCCTCTTGGTGAGGCGCGAACGCAGCTTCTCCCGGATCTCGGCGTAGTTGCGGCTTGTGGGAGCGGCTGGGGGCTGCGGGAGGGATGAAACCCATCAGGCTTGGTGGGCACAGGGACCAGAATGATGCACAGACAGCCCCAGCTCCCACATAGGTCCCCCACCGCCCTCCCCAGCCGCTCCTGTCCCTGAGGTCTCAGTGGGATGAGTGAGCACAGCCCCTGACAAACTCTTCCAAGCCACAGGCAGGAGGCTGGGAGCAAGGGGACCAAAAGGCTGATGAGGCAGGAGGGAAGTCAACAGGGTGCAGGGGGTACAAATGCTGGCAGAGAACAGCTGTGGCCCGAGCTCCACACCTTCCCACCCTCCAAGCCCTGATTTCACAACTTCACAGCACACAGCAGAGCCCGAAGGCCGGGGCTGGCTGCAGAGCAGCCCCTCGCTCACCGCGTTGTGGCCGAAGAACTCGCAGTAGCAGCAGTCGCAGAACTTGCCGTCCTTCTGGTTGGTGGAGGAGGAGGTGCAGGAGCTGCGCTCCGAGCTGCTGTCCTCGTCCTCCCCGAGCCCCTCGTCCGCCTCGCACGGCTGCGGCGGGTGGCAGCCGGTGCCGTTGGGGAACTTGTGCCCTTTGCAAGAGGGGTCCCTGGGGAGAAGGGCAAAGAGGTGAGGGTGAACCCAGGGGCTCAGAATCACCCGGCGCCAGGTGTAGGAGCACCCCTCGACCCCACAGCACAATTCGCAGGGCGGACAAACCCCATCCCCTGCACCCTCCTCCTGCAGTGGAGGAGCCCAGCACTGGCCCTCCACGGGGAGCACTAAGAGGCAGAGAGGGACTAGTGGGGTCAGTGTGTTCCCTTCCCTTCCCAGGCACAGGCAGCCCAAAGAGGGCTGTAGGAGCAGGTGAGCAGAACCAGCTGTCCGCGGGCTTCATCTTCTCAAGGACCTTTGCCCAATCCCTCGGGTCTCACTGATAAAATTCCTGGTGGCCACCAGCAGGCTGGCCAGGCGGCTCCTCTGGGTCTTTTAGCTGGAGGAGGAGCAAGCCAGCAGTGTCTTCTGCACCACAGTACTACAGGACAACCGCCCAGAGAAGACACACGGGGAGAAAACGACCTTAACCCTCCGAGACTGGGGGTCTGCAGCAACAGAACCGGCCCGCAAACACGGCAGCTCCACACCACCGCTCCCTTCACGTGGAGAAAAGGCCCCTCCTCGGGCAGGGGCTGGAGAAGGGGCGCGTTGGCCAGGAGGAGAGGCTGGCGGCACGCGGGGGTCGCCCACTCACCTGTTCGTGCCGGGCAGCTGGTGGGAGGCGGGCGGAGGGATGAGCGAAGTGCTGCAGTGCCCGTTGCAGGGGTGGGCGCAGCCGGAAAGCGGAGGCGGCATCTTCAGCAGCGGCACGTTGGCGGGGGGCAGGTGGGGGCTCTTGCACGACCCCGGCCCGTGGGAGGCGACGCCAGCGGGAGGGGGCTCGGAGGCTGGTTTCGGGGCTGCCGCCTGCACGCTGGGCGCGGGGAAGAGCGCGGGCTGCGGGGAGGAGCCCGGCGGGACGTGCGGAGGGGAACCGAAGGGCCCCGGGTGGGCAGGGGGCTGCTTGGGGGGCACCAGCGCCGGCGGCTGCGAGGGGAGGCCGGTGGGGCTGTTGGGAGGAGCAGTGAGGTCCGAGTGCTGATGGTGCTCTGAGGAGTGGAAGGCCTCACCTGCGGGCGGGCAGAAGTGGAGCTGGTCAGGTGCCGGCTGCCCTGCGTGGGTCAGGGCCGTGCTCAGGGCCACCCCCCACCCAAAATCGCACAGGTCCCTCAGCACGAGGTCTACTCCTGCCTAGAGAAGGCTCCCAGGGCTCTGCTCGTGCCCAGAGGTGCCACAGCACGTCCTCAGCCAGATGCACAGGAAGCAGGACAGGGAGCACCTCTGCTCTCCGGGCTGCTTCTCCACGGGATCAACCCCACCTCCCCGCTTGGGACGTGGGCTCGAAGCCATCCCCACTCCCAAGGAGCCTCGGCAGCCCCTTGTCTCCCCCACAGGACCTGGCCCAGCCCCACACGAGGGGAAAAGAGGAGAAGGCAGCGCAGAGCAGCGGGCTGGGAGGACGAGGCACGCACCTGGCGGGGTGGCCCTCCGGCACATGCTTTTGAACTGCTTGGGCAGCGTCTTGCAGAAGTCGAGTGAGGTAGGCAGAGGCGAGCCCGGGGCGGCGCTGCCGGCTGCGGGGGAGGCCGCATGGCTGTAGGGACAGCCCTTGAGCCCCGGCGCCGCGGCAGGAGCCTGGCCGACACACTCTGGGGAGAGAGCCAGGCTGGGGTGCTTGTCGCCTGAAAGGAGAGCAGAGCTAGGGCCTGGCTGCTGCCTGGCATCCCCTGGCCTTTTTTTTGGGGGGGGGAGAAAGCAGCTCTGCAGCCTTCAGCACTGCACCGATGCTTGCAGTGACCCCAGGGCACGCCAACACGGTGCTGGAGCGGCACTCACGGCAAAGCAGGACGCTCTGAAAGCCCAGCACCTCTGCCCCTGCTGCAGCACAGGCATGCAGAGACCCAGCCCCCTCCCCTGCCCACCAGTCTGGTGTCCGCCAAAAAGCAGCCTCAGCCAAGGACCAGGGAGAAAGCCCCGCTCAGCCCCGCAGGGGTTCAACTCACCTAGCGCAGCAGGGGGGGCCCCGAGGGGACTGCCCTGCGCGGCCCCGTTGGTGTGCGGCGAGTTCCAGAGCCCCGAGAGCTTGTGAGCAGACAGGAAAGAGCTGGGGTCCCAGTCCCCTGAGTTCCCGTGGCACGAGGAGGAGGAGGAGGAGGTGGAAGAGGAAGAGGAGTGGGAGCCGCCCCCACAAGACTGCGACTTGCAGGACGTGTGGGACAACGAGACCTGGAGGGGAAAACACAGGGTGAAGCAGCAGCGGGGTCTTGGGGGGGGGAGGCGGGAGGTCCCACGGTCTTGGGGCCAAGACCCCCTCCGCTGCTCCAAGCCCCTGCTCCCGCCTACCGCCAGGGCCTGCTCCTGCACCGCCCGCCGCTCTTCCTCCTCCACGCTCTTCTGGCAGCTCTGGCAGATCCACAGCGGCATTTCTCCCAGGAGGTTCTGCACCAGCGTTGGCACGAAGTCCGGCGGCAGCCTCTCGCCGGGGGAAACCAGCCCGTTGTGGGACGGCCCCCCCCAGTCCTTGCGCTCGCGGTGGCACAGCAGGCAGCACGTCTGCACCGACTGGTTGGCGGTGGGCAGCCCCTGCAGGGGGGGACACACGGGCCACGAGTCAGCCCCGGGGGCACGGCACGGCACGGCTGGCACCGGGGCAGCCCTCGGGACGCTGGCATCAAAGCGGAGCGCTTCTCGCGGGCTACACGTGGGTGTGCGCCTAGTCCCAGCGGGGCAGAGCAGCCTCGGGTTTAAGATGTGCCAGCTGGGAGCATCGCAGCCCACGGGAGGGCCACGAGAGGCAGTGCCACCAGCAGCAGCACCACGCCAGCCTGCGAGGCCACCAGCAGCTCCCCCTGCACCTGCGCTACCGCGGGACCGAGAAAACTCCCCAGGCAGAGCAGGACCCACAGATGTCACCCTGTAGGGCCAGACCGGGGATCCCGCAGCCACCACGCTCCCTCCTCACCCATCGCAGACCCCCTTCCCCAGCACCCACACCCCCCGAGCCCCCCCGCCCGCCTCTTTGTTCCGCACTCCCATCGGCGAGGATGCGCCAGGGTGGGGAGCAGCCCCCCGGTGCTCTCCGTACGGGGGGAGGACGTGTCGGGGCTGGCAGCCCGGTGTGGGGGGACCCCATCCCGCGGGCTCTCCGCGCCGAGCCCAGCGCTGCGCGGGGGCCCCCATTGTCTGCGGCTGCGGCGGGCCCCGCCACAATGGGCGCAGGCTGAGCCGCTGCTGCCAAACAGATGGCGGCCCCCGGGCTCAAGGTGACGCTAAGGTCAGAGGCCATGGGGAGGCTGGGGGGGGGGGGGGGGCGCGCAGCCCCCTCCCCACAGCGCCCGGCTGGGAGGCTGCGGGTTGGAGGGGGGGCGGTGGCTGCGGGACCACCCCGCGCTGCAGCGGGGGCAGGTGGTGGGTGCTGTATGGGATGCTTTAGGGGATGCTGGAGGGGATGCTGGAGGGGATGGCGCTGCCCAGGGCGCCCAGCACACCCCATGCACACCCAGCACAGCCCCGCGCCCCCCAGCCCCGCTGCGTGCCCCATAGCGGGCGGCAGCGCCCTGGGGCCAGCCCACCCTAAAGAGCTGCGGATCCCCGGGCACAGTTTGCTGGGGGGGGGGCACCCCCAGACCCTGATATGGGGGGGGGGGTCACACCGCACCCCCAGCACCCCCGAGGGGTGGGGGGCGGCTGCACGGCGAGCACCGGGGCTGCAGGCGAGCACCGACGGCTCGGGGAGCGCCCCCCCAGCGCTACCGGGCACCGGGGGGCGGCCCCGAGCAGCGCGGAGCCCCCCGCGCCCCCCGTCGGGGCACCGCGAGCCGCCGCCGTCCCCGCCCCACCGGGCACCCCCCGGGCACCCCCCGCCGGTTCCGCACCCCCCGTTTCGCCCCTCCCGGTACCTGCGGGGCTGCTCTGCCCGGCTCGGCGCTGCCGCCCGCCGCCGCCACCACCTCAGACGGGGCGGGAGGTTCCGTGGATGAAGAAGAGGAGGAGGAGGAGGAGGAGGAGGGGGGGGGGCGGCGGCGGCGGCGTTGGGGTGGGGGCGGCGGGGGTCGCCCCGACGGCTCCCCCGGGGCGTTCTCGGCGGGTGGCGGAGCCGCCGGGAGCCGCCGCCGCCTTGTTCCGCCTGCGAGTCATGGCGAGCCCGGCCCGGTGCCCGCCGCAGACAGGACAACAGCCAATATGGCGGCGCGGCCCGGCCGGCCCCTGCCCGGGGGGGGGCGGCCCGGCGAGGCGAAGCCGCCGCCGCCATTTCCCGAGCGGGCAGCGCCGCGCACCGGGGCGCCGCCCCGCGGCCGGAGGAGGCTCGACGGGAGCCGCCGCCACTCGCCGGGCCCTGCCCGCCCCTCAAAACTCCGGGTTTGGGGCTTGGAGGTGCCCGGGGGGGGCCCCCTCGAGCCCCCAGCCCTAATTCCGAGCGCTGCCCGCTCGCGGTACCGGGACACGGGACATAGGCACGGTGCCCCGGTATGGGGCTCCCCCCCCGGACCGGCCGTGACTCAGGGACTTCCCCCCGCCCCGCTGCACCCCGGTGGATTTTTGGCTGATGAATTGGGCTAATTAAGCTGTGAGCCATCGCAATTAGCGCCGTCCGCAACGTCCTGGGGCACGGTGCCGTGCGGGAGCGGCTCGCCCTGCTGCCCACGGACGGCGGGGGCGGGCACCGGAGGGGCCGCGGGGACACGGGGGGAACCGGGAGGAGCGGGGCGAGAAACGGGCACCGACACCGGGCACCCCGCCCGCCCCGACGGGGAGCTGCTCGCCATGAGACGGCAGCGAGGAACCGGCCCGTCGGGGGGACGCCGCCTCCCGGTACCGGGCACCGGGCAAGCCCCGGGTCCCGCCGCGGGCCGGGCCGGGCGTGGCGAGCAGGGGTGCGACGGGGTCCGTCCGGCCGTGTCCCCGCGGCCGTAGACCCGAAGGTGGGCGGACACCGCCCCGTCACGCCCCCGGGCGGTGCCCGGTGCCGGCCCGCCCCGTCGGCGAGCGGCGGGCTCGGGGAGCCGGGCGGCGGCGGCGGCGGCAGCAGAGCTCCCGGTCGCGCCATGCTGCCCGCCGCCCTCCGGAGGTGGCTGCACCGGCCCAAGGTGAGAGCGGCGGCGGCGGACACCGCCACCCGCCCCGTCGGGGCCACCGGGAACCGTGCCGGGAACGGGGCGGCCGCCAGCCCCGGCGCCCCCGGAGCGGCGCCCCCCGCGTACCGGGGCCGGTGGGCACCGGGGGCTGCACCGGGGCGGGGAGCGGACGGAGCCCCGTCGGGGGGAGCGCTGCCGGTGCTACCGGGAGGGCAACGGGGGCGGCCCCGGGGCTGCGCTGCGGAGGGAGGGGGCGGCCCCGGGGGGCACCGGGGCCGGGCAGCGGGACTCGGGGGCTCGCCGCGACGTCGGTGGGTGCCGGGAGCCCGGCGGGGCTTGGCCCTCTCGGGGCAGGGCGGAGGAGGGAGCGGTGCCGGTGGGCCCGGCCGGTGACTCACGGGAGCGGGACGGGACCGGGCAGCTCCGCGCCCGCCCCAGCGCCGCCGGCACCGGGGCTCGGCACCCCCAGCCCTGCGGGCCCGGCTCTGCGGAAAGATTTAGGGAGCAGCGGGGCACGGAGCTCTCATATCCCGGTGCCCACCGCGCTCCTTGCCCGGGAGCCTTCCCGCGGACCTTTCACCCGGTCCGGTGTTTACAGCTGCGCACGGATCCGTGCCCACGCTCGCGGGATGCAGGCGAGCTTGTTCATCCTGCTCTGCCCTGGGGAAACTGAGGCACAGCTGGGTGGGGACGGCCGCCTCGGCCGGGAGCGCTCGGCACGGGGCTGCCCCGCTGGGAGCAGGACCCCAGGCGGTGCCCTGCGGCGTGGCACCCCCCCTGTGGCACCCCCAAATTGCCCCTCTGCTCTCCCCGCAGCGCTCCGACCCCCGGCTGCTCTCGCAGTTCTTCTTCGCCGACGAGCGGGTGACGCGGGTGGTGGCCGAGATCAACGGGCTGGACGCCGAGCTGGACCCGCAGCAGTACCTGGTGCTCCTCAACCAGCTCCACCTCAGCCAGGTACGGCACAGGGGCCCCCCCCCGGTGCGATCCCCGGTCCCCCGGGGTTGGGGGGTGGCTGTGGATGATGCCCGTGCCCTCCCCAGGCTCACCTGCTGGCCGTCATCGAGCGCATCATGGAGGAGTGCATCCCCACGCAGCGGCACAGCCGCGACTACCTGGTCAAGTTCCCCGAGGAGCTCTTGGTGGACAACCTGGGCAACCACATGCTGTTCGCCGCCGAGGTGAGCCCTGCGCCCCGGGGAGGGGGTGATGGAGGCCGGGTCCCCCAAGCTGGGAGGGCGAGGGGAGCACCCTGCCGCGGGCAGACCCCCGGGGGCCGGCTCCTGACCCCCCACTCCGGGTCCCGGCAGTGTCTCCTGGCGGGGACCTTCATCGAGGTGGAGGAGGCGGAGGGGGCGCAGCTGCGGCCGCGGGCCAGGAACCTGCTGTGCAGCCTGGAGCTGGTGCGCACGGTGCTGCGGGAGCAGAGCCTGAGCCAGCCCGGCACCTACCCCGAGCCCGTGCGGGCGGCGCTGGTGCAGTTCGACCGGCTCTTCGCGGAGTTCGAGCTCAGGTGGGGGCCGGGATGATGGGGTGGGGGGTCCTTTTGGGAGGCTGGTGGCACCTCATGCCCCCCCCGCCCTGGCTCTCCAGCTACGTGTCCTCGCTGGTGGCCGTGAAGTCCCCCGAGGAGATCTACAGGCAGCAGGAGATCATCGTGCTCTTCTGCGAGACGGTGGAGAGGTGAGGGGGCACAGCACATGGAGAGGGGGGCACTGGGGCTCTGAGCCCCCCGGTGTTGCCCCAGCCCCGCTGTAAGGCTGTGTCCCCCCCCCCGACAGAGCCCTGCGCTCGGGGTACCTGACCCAGGAGATGATCGACGGCTACGAGCCGCTGCTGATGTTCACCATCCCGCGCCTGGCCATCATCAGGTGGGTGCAGCCCCCTGCAGACGGGGTGCCCGGGGGTGCCCCGCGCCAGCAGCCACCCCGTGTCCCCGTGTCACACGCTGTCCCCTTCGCAGCGGCCTCCTCATCTACCCCGAGGGTCCCCTCAGCCTGGAGCGCGGCCCCGAGCAGATGTCGCGGGTGTTCAGCCCCTTCTACAACCTCCTGAAGAAGATCAGGTATGGGGGCAAAAAGGGGGGTGGCGGTGGGGAGGTGACACGGGGCTGACCCTGTCCCCTCGCCGCAGGGACCTGCTGCGGGTGCTGTCGGCGGAGGAGCTCTGCCTGCTGGAGAGGAGCCTGTGCACGGCCGAATCCGAGGATCCCCACGGTCCGGCCACCCCTCCGACCTGGGGGGCAGCCATGCCCGGAACGAGCCCCACTGCTCCATGGGGTCTCCTGGAAGCCCCCCACACCTGCACGGGGCGGTTGGGCCCCCCCGATGCTGTGGAAAGCCCAGGCACAGACAGGCACGTGGGGGTCTGCGTGGGGAGGGAGCGGGGCCCGATTTTTCGTGCCGCCCCGTGGGTAACCATCGCCTCCCCCCGCACAGCCCCCAGCCCCCCAGAAGTAGCCCAGGGCCGCGGCTCGAGGCCCCGACGGGTGCCCGCTGGTCGGAGCTGCGCTCGCACTACAGCAGCACCAAGGACATGCTGCACACCCTCTTCGTCTGCATCTCAGGTGAGTGAGCGCCTCGCCACCCCCCCGGCCACCCCCCTGGCCCCCCGGCAGCACCCAGAGCCCCGCTGTCGCGGCGCAGGGGTGGCCGATCAGCTCCAGACCAACTTCGCCAGCGACCTGCGGAGCATCTTGAAAACGGTCTTCAAGATCGTCGCCTCGCAGGGGGACCCCTCGGAGGATTTGGGGACCAGCAGTGAGTCACAGGGCACGGGGCACAGCTCCGCGCCTCCGGAGACGTTGTGGGGACATGGGGACAGTGTGGCTGCAGCACCTGGCAACTGAATCTGCTTTACTTGTCCCCGCAGAAGAGGACAGCGAGCTGCTCATGGGTGATGCACCCCGAGTGGCCGACTGCCCCCTGTGCCACAGCCCCACGGAGGGAGCCGGGCTCCGGAGGGCAGGTGAGGGGTGAGCGGGGCTGCCCTGGGCTGGGGCACGGTGCCGGCCCGGTGGCACCGCAGGGCTGGGGACGTTGCTGTGGCCGAGGATGAGGCTATGGGGGGGGTTTCAGCTTTGTGTTTTCCCCAGCAGGAGCCCACAGCCGGCCCGAGTGGGTGCCGGACAGCACGTGCAGCCAGTGCTGTGCCTGCCGCGCGCCCTTCACCCTGCTGCGCCGACGGCACCACTGCCGCAGCTGCGGGAAGGTAATAGGGGGGTTGGGGTCGGGCAGGGGCCTGCGGGGGTCCTGGAGCTGCTCAGCACCTCCCCGTCCCTGTGCCCACAGATCTTCTGCGCCCGCTGCTCGCCGCACACGGCTGCACTGCCGCACTACGGCCAGCTGAAACCCGTGCGTGTCTGCACACACTGCTACGCCGTGCACCTCTCCCCTGCGCCCCGGCGCTCCCGGAGCCGGTGAGGACCCCCCGGCTGCAGGACCTGGCTCCGTAGGAGGACACGGGACCGCCGGGAGCGGCTGTGCCGAGGCTGCAGAGCGGCTCCACGGCGGTAGGGCTCCGTGCCCGGCACCGTGCTGTGCCGGTGGGGCCGCGGTGGGCGCAGGACCGCCTCACCCCGCACGCAGTGGCCGTGCCCCCGCTCCCGGTGGGGCTCCCGGTGCCGCGACCAGGCTCCTGCTGCGGGGCCGGAGCTCTGCCTGGTGCCGTTTTTGCTTCGTTGCGTTTTCTCAGCTGAACTTTGGCTGCTGCTGGGCCCAGGGCAGAGTCTCCCCCGCCCCCGGGGCCCGTCCTGAGCCGTGCAAACAGCCCTCACATGACGGCGGGGCCGCCCGCGCCCCGGGGTGCGGTACAGGGGGGGCTGCCTGCCCCCTGGGGACCTCCCCGGCGCTCCCTTCCAGCGGGGTTCCAATAAAGAGCTCTGAGCGCTGTGTGCTGCTGCCCGGCTGTGCTCTGCGGGGCTGGGGGGCGGCGGGCACCCATGGGTGCGGGTGGGGCACCCCTGGGTGCGCGGGGTGGGGGGTGAGGGTGCCCCATCTGGCAGCGGGGTGGGGGTGAGGGGGGAGAGCGGCCGCGCTGGGCACGGGCTGGGCGGCAGCGCTGCTGTGCACGCGCCCTCGTGCACGCGCACGTGCGCGCACACCCATACACACACGCGCGCGCACCCACCCAGGCGCGCCCCGGCCCCTTTAAGGGGCGTGGCTTTTACCCCGCGGAGTGGGCGTGGTCATCAACGTGTGGGCGTGTCCACAGCGCGGTGGGCGTGGCCCCCGCTTGGCCCCGCCCCTTCCCGCCGATTCAAATTTGAAGCCGCCGCTTTCCCGCGCGAACGTGCCGCCCCGGCGCGCCGACGTCATCCCCGCGGGGCGCGGCGGGGCCAATAGGAACGCGCCCCCGGCCGCTTGGCCCCGCCCCCTCCGTGTCCCCCCCCCCCCAGGCATGGATCCCGCGGGCGACAGCATCCAGGCGCTGCTGCGGGCGGCCGAGTTCCTGGAGCACCGGGAGCGCGGCACCGCCACCGGCACCGGGACCGGCACCGGGAGGAGCAACCGGGCCCCGACGGCACTCGCGGAGGCCGAGCACGGCTACGCCTCGCTCTGCCCCGCCCGGGCCCGGCAGGCGACGGGCGGCGATCGGTGAGCGGGGGGAACCGGGAGGGCGCACGGGGAGCCCGGTGCCGGTACCGGGAGCTCGGTGCCGGTACCGACCGCCCCCCGCTGTCCCGCAGGTCGGTGCACAACGCGCTGGAGAAGCACAGGTAGGGGTGCAGGGAGTACCGGGAGTGGGGCTGGTACCCGGTACCGGGGAGAGGGGGGGGGGTCCCGGGCTGTGCCCCCCCCGCTGAGCACCACCCGCCCCGGCCGCAGGCGAGCCCAGCTCCGGCGCTGCCTGGAGCAGCTGAAGCAGCAGGTGCCCGCCGGTACCGGCACCCGGCCCACCACGCTGAGCCTCCTGCACCGCGCCCGGCTGCACATCCAGGTGAGCCCGGCACGGTGCAAGGTGCTGTGACCCCCCCCTGTCCCCGTACCATCACCCCGAGCCCAGTGACAGCCCCCTACGCACCCACCCCGTTCCCCGCAGCGGCTGCAGGAGCAGGAGGTGAGGGCGCGGCGGGTGAAGGAGCGGCTGCGCAGCCAGCAGCAGAGCCTGCGGCAGCGCCTGGAGAGGCTGCTGGGCCCCGCGGGCAGCGAGCGGCTGCGGGCGGACAGCCTGGGGGCGGACAGCCTGGACTCGTCCCGGCTCTCCGAGCACTCAGGCTCGGATGGAGGTCAGTGCGGGGAGCGGGGTTGGGGCTGTGGGGGGGTTGCGGGGCGGCTGCCGGGTGCTGACCCTCGCTGCCGTGCGCAGAGGAGGCCGAGGTGGACGTGGAGGGCGCGGTGTTCGGCACAGAGCTGCCGCCGCTGGCTGCCTTCAGCACCGGGAGGGACCACAGCTACTCCAGCCCCCGCGGGGCCTGGTCCTGACAGCGCCGCCTTCCGCACCCTGCCAACCTCCTCCTGCTGGAAATGCTGCTGCCAGTCTCACTGCCTGGGCACAGGGCACCGGGGGACACCAGGCAGAGCCGGGCATGGCGCGGCTAACGGGCCCCACTGCGTGCAGCAAAGCACTTCCAGGGGGGCGGAAGAGGCGCTGGCAGCTGGCCCGGCCGTGGCGGGGATACAGCAGAGCCTGAAGCTGCCTGCGGCTGGCAGCGGGCAGCGCCCAGCCCCGCCAGGCACAGCTACCAGCCTGCTCCGCCGCCTGCCGGGGCCAGGAAGGGGAAGTGAGCGCGCCGAGCACCTCGCCCGCACGCCCCCCGTGCTGCCCCGGCCCCCCTCCCCTGTACATACCCGACACTCTCCCAGTAAAGGCACTTGGTCCAACCCGCCTCCGCCTCCTCACGGCTATTCTTGCACTTCCCGGAGCCCAGCTCTGCGCCAGACAGGCCAGCCCCAGGCCAGGTCAGAGGTGGAAGTCGACTTTTTAATGATAATTACATCTTGGAAAGGATCTACCAGCAGCTGATTGTCAGACTAGTACGGTTTGTTTAAAAATATAAAATCTAAGGAGGCTCCCACCTGCGGTGGTGCAGCCCGACCCTTGCCTGTGCCTGGCCCCTCACACGTACTGCTTCTTCTTGGTGGCCGCCTTACTCGCCAGGTCCTTGGCTTTCTCCGTGGCAGCCAGAGCCGTCTCCTTGGCTTTCTCGGTTGCTTCCTTGGCCGTCTCCACCAGCGTTTTGGACGGAGCTTCTCCTGTAACAACAAATCGTTATCCCCAGCCCCGGCTAACCCTGCCCTGGCTGCTGCGAGCTGTCTGAGCCCAATCTCTGCCCCCGCCCCGTGCAGGGAGAAGCAGAACCCTGTGTTCCCAACCCGTGTGCATCGCGGCACGTCGCAGCAAGCTGCGGGCACGTGACTGCTGCCCTGCTGCTTCCCCCGCCCGCCTCAGCTCCACCCCTGCCCAGCCTCCCTGCAGGCCTCGGCACAGCCTGGACTCGCTGCCTGCATGCTCCGCTCTGGAAGAGCAGGCAGTGCCCTTGGGGCAAAGACGAGGATTTCACGGTCAGTTTAGCTCAAGCTGTGGCCTGTCCATCGACTGGCGTGATGCCAACATGACCTGTAATGCCCAGACACCCATCCCAGTCAGGCGCAGCCTCCCCTCTCAGGTGCTCACCTTGCATTTTTGCTAGCACGTATTCAAATCCCTTGGTACTCTTGGTCACGTTGCTTTTGAACCTCGCCAGACCAAACTCCTGCAACAGAAGAACCTGTGAGGGTGCAGGCCCGGACCCCTGCTCATACAGAGGGGCTGCATGCGGGGCGCTGTCCCAGCCTGACCAAACCCCCAGTGCCTCGCAGGAGTTACACTGCTTGGGGTGGGTGGTTTGGGGCTTCCTGAGAGCTTGTGAGGGGTGTGGGAGAAAAACAGCACAGGACAGAGGGAGAGCACAGCAGGAAGAAACAGCAGCACTAAAACCTCCCCAAATAGCGGGGCAAAGCAGGGGCTGTGGGCAGCACTCACCTGGACAGCCCGCGAGACGCCAAAGAGGCTGGAAGAGACCCAGGCCTCCCGCTTGACCTCGGTCCAGTTGCTGTTCTCCGGGTTCACCCGGTAGACGCAGCGCTCCTCCACCACCTGCGGGCACAACCCTGGCCGTCAGCGCTGCCTGGGAGCACCCCCACACCCGCCGCCCTGCCCGCCCGCACCCACCATGAGGCGCGCGTGGTTGATGTTCCAGGTGAAGGTGGTCATGGTTCGGTTCTTGGGGTCCACGATCGAGTCCTCCAGGATGTAGACGGAGTGGGCGACGTTGGCCGGGAAGAAGCGCTCAGCCCAGCGCGGCATCCGGTTGGTCTTGGTCAGGAGGCGCCGGGAGAGCAGCTTGTGGTCGGCCGTCACCTCCCGGTGCACGATGTCCTCGGTCAGGACATGTTTGCTGCGGGGAGGACACGGGGAGGGCGGTCAGGGGGGCACCGGGGGGCCCGGAGCCTCTTTGAGGGCACCGGGCAGGGAGCTCCGAGGGGCTCCGGGCACCCCCCGGGGGGGGATGCGGATCAACGGGGGGGGGGGTGAGAGGGGTGGGAGGGGAACCGGGGGGGTACCGGGAGGGGGGGAGGGGAGGTGGGGGGGCGCTGCGCACCTGTAGGGGTTGGGGTAGCGCTGCCAGAAGGCGGCGAAGACCTGGTCCCAGGGCCCCTTGAGGACGCCCAGGCTGGCGCAGTACTTCCCCATGGGCCGCTCTACGCCCCCTCCTCCCCCGCTGCGGCCCGGGCCCGCTGGGCGGCCGCCATGCGGCCTCCGCCCCGCCGCGCCGCCGCGCACTTCCGCCTTCGCTCGGCGCACGTACTTCCGCCTGGAAGCCCCGCCCCCTTCCTCCCGGTGCGCGGGGCGCGCGCGCGCGAGCGAAACAAACCCCGCCCCCTTTTCCCCCCCGGTAGCCACGCCCCCTTTCTCCCGGTAGCCCCGCCCCCCCCCCGGCGCGGGCAGGATGAGCGGGCGGCGGGTGGACGCCAAGGTGGTGCTGCTGGGCCAGGAGGGCGCGGGCAAGAGCAGCCTGGTGGAGCGCTGCGCGCACCGCCGCTTCCGAGCCGGGCCCTACCAGAACGTGAGGCACCGGGAACCCCCCCCCGGACACCGGGACCCCCCCCCCACACCGCTCGGAGCCTCCCCGCCGGGTCCCCGCCGTCCGCTCCCCGCTGTCCCCGCCCCGCTCCGGGCTCCCGGTGGTCCCCAGTGGTCCCCGCCGCGTCCCCGTCCCGGGTTCCCCCCCCCCCCCCGCCCCGTGTGCCCGCCCCGGTTCCCGTCCCCATGCTCGTCCCCCCCCCCCCGGGACTGCCCCCCTCGTGTCCCCCCGGTGTCCCCCCCCCGGTTCCCAACCCCGAGCCGGGTGTCCTCGCCATGTCCCCCCGGTGTCCCCACCCCCGTTCCCCTCCCTGTCCCCGTCCCGGTTCCCGTTGTGCCCCTCACCGGGCCGATCCCCACCGTGCCCCCCCCAAAATCCCCGTCCCCCCCCCATTTCTCTTGCAGACCATCGGTGCCGCCTTCGTGGCGAAGGTGATGGCGGTGGGGGACCAGGCGGTGACCCTGGGCATCTGGGTGAGCGCAGGGCCCGCGGCCACCCCCAGACACCCCCCCCCCGGTACCGGGACCCCCCCTCCAGCCCCAAAATGACCCCCCTCTGCTGTCCCCCCGCAGGACACGGCCGGCTCGGAGCGCTACGAGGCCATGAGCCGCATCTACTACCGCGGGGCACGGGCTGCCATCGTCTGCTACGGTACGGGCACGGGGAGGGGAGCGGCCGGGGGACGGGGGTCACGGTACCGGGGGGACGTGGGGGGGACGTGGGGGGCCCGGGGCAGGGCCTGATCCCTCTCCCCCAGACCTCACCAACAGCAGCAGCTTCCAGCGGGCCAAGTTCTGGGTGAACGAGCTGCAGAACTGCGAGGAGGTAAATAAATACGGGGACGGGCCCCGTTTTGGGGTGATTTGGGGTGGTTTTTGGGTGGTACCCGGTGCTCACCGCCTCCCCCCTGCCACGGCCCCAGGGCTGCCGGATCTACCTGTGCGGCACCAAGAGCGACCTGCTGGAGGACGACCCCCGGACACGAGCGGTCGATTTCCACGACGCTCAGGACTACGCCGATGGTACGGCCCCGCTGCCTCCCCGCTGCCCTGACCGATCCCCCGGTGCCGGTACCGGGGCTCCCCGCGCGGCGGTGGCAGGGCCTCGGCTCTGCCAGGAGCCTCCCCGAGCACGGCACGTCCCGACCCGCGGGCTGGGGCCGCTGCCAGCTGGGCCGGGAGCTCCGCGGGGCCGTGCCCTGGGTCCCGGCCAGCGGGCACAGCTGAGGGGTGAGCCGGGGAGAGCCGAGCCCCGGGGGCACGTCCCGCAGCACTGACCCCGCTCCTCGTTTCAGAGGTGAAGGCAGAGCTCTTCGAGACCTCCAGCAAGACCGGGCAGAGCGTGGGTGAGTAGCGCCCGTGCCGTGGCGGTGCCCCTCGTGTGGGGCTGGTGGGTGGCTGTGCGGGGTCTGGGGGGGCTGCTGGCACCCACGCAGCCCCCGTGTCCCCCCCGCAGATGAGTTGTTCCAGAAGGTGGCCGAGGACTACGTCCACTTCACCGCCTTCCAGGTGATGACAGGTGAGTGGGCAGGGCCCTGCCAAGCGCCCGGCGCCGGGGGTCCCACGGGGAGGGTGGAGGGGAGGGACGCTGCGGGGGTCCTGGGGCTCTGCTCCCCCCCCGGGCTCTGTGCTGGGTTCGTGCCATGCTGTTGAGGACGGTCCCCGTGCATGGTGTCCCCCTGTCCCCTCACCCCAGGCAGGGGGCAGGAGGAGCCAGATGCGGACCCTGCTTGGGATTTTTTGGGGATTTAGGGGGGGCTGTGAGCTCTGGGCTCCGTTTGTCATCGCGGTGTGGACGTGTCAGCAGCCTCCTCCTCCTCCTCCTCCGCTCTCTTCCAGAGGAGAAAGGCGTCGACCTGGCCCAGAAGAGCAGCACCTACTTCTACAGCTGCTGCCACCACTGAGGCCTCGTGCCCGAAGGGAATCGCTGCTGCGGGGCGGCCGGCCGGCGCTCGCTGGACTCCTCCCGTTTTTTTACTTGCTGTATTTTAGCTGCACGAGCCGTCCGCGGCGCGCAAAGGGAGCGTGGCCCCAAGGACTTGCTCCCTTCCCCGGACTCGGCGTGCAGAGCTGCGTGGGGCTGGAAGGTTCCTGCGGCGTGAGGAGCTGCGGGGTCGCTGCCCCCCTGACCCCGTACCCGCAGGAGCTGCTTCTCCGAGCCCCAGCAGCAGCCCCTAACTTATTCTCTCGAACCAGCGCCTGATTCTTCGCAGATTATTTAAGTGTCTCCTCCCGAGGTGTGCAATGTAAATAAAATGCATTGTGGTCTGAGAACGGGCTTGGGGTCCGATCCCGTCCCTGCACCCGGGGCCGAGCTCCTGCGCCCTCTGCACTCCTCAGCAGCTCCCGGGGCCTGCCCGACCTGCTGCGCCCGCTCTGCAGCCTGACTTCTGCCCAGGATGCGTCCCGAGGCTTTGTCCTGGCTTGCCCTGTCCCTGCCGTGGGGCACGGGGTCACTGCACCAGGTTTGTGCCCTGGGTGAGCTCGAGGTGCCTCCCACCCACGGTGCCCACGGGGCTCTCCCGTCCCCACCCCGGGTGCCCGGTGCCCACGGTCGGCATCGCAGCAGGGCTGGGCCCCCCCCCCCAAGCTGCCCCCTGCCCCCTCAGCAAGACAAAACACAGGAGGACATCGAGAGTAAAGTTAAACTTTACTTTACAGTAATTTTTCTTCTATATACAAAGAATTACAGTACATGTTCTGGGAGCACCTGGGCAGGGCAACCCTCTTTTCATTATAAGTTTCACATACACAGCCAACAGTCTAAGGGGAGCAAAATGAAAGTAATCAATGGTCCAAGACTCTCCCCTCTCCCTCTTCTAAAAATAATATACATGCTGGAAATATGTAGGTTTCTCTCACCCGCTCTGGCACTCCCGCTTAGAACCGACAGACGCGACCTGGACAGCTCTGAGTGACCCTGCGGCCCCCCGGAGCCCCCCCCGGGCCGGGCACCCCCCGTTCCAGCCACGATTTCCTTCGGTGAAGCCCGAGGAGGGGACCCCAGGCAGGACACCCCCAGCGGGTGGCACGGGGCAGTGTCCTGGCCTCAGGGAGTCCCCACGCCACCCGTCCCCTCCCTGGCAGCAAAGGAGGGGGAGCGGGCACAGCTTCGTTCCCCGGCAGCCCCCTGCACACCCAGGTAGGTCCCCTCGGGGCCAGGCCACCCTCCCCAGGACCCCAACCCAGGGCGCGTGGCACCGGAGGATGGCAGAGGCTGCTTGGGACCGGGTGCGTTATTCTTGGTGTCTCGGAGGGGAGCGGGCTGGCGGGGCAGTGAACGCAGTGCTGTGGGTTATCGGGGTGTAACGTGCCCTTGGCAGGGAGAGGGGAGGGGTGGGGAGCGTGCCCCCAGCACCCTGCTCCCCCCAGGCCAGCACAAAGCGCCCTGCCCTCGTCCCTGCACATCGCCTGGGGCCGCCCTCGGCTCCAGCCACGCTCCACCTCGAGCCTCCCGGTGCTGCTGCTTCTGCTTTTAAACAAGTTCCCAGTGTCTTTAAAAAAAAAAAAAAAAAAAAAATACACAAAACCCAGTTCCTTGAAGTCAACAACTCGGAAACATCAGAAAAAAACAAAAACTGAAACCAGCTCAGTACCAAACGGACACACAGAACATGCAGGTAGCGGACGCCTGGCTTGCTTCACGTGGCTCCACTCGCTCTCTACGCTCACAGGGCCCACTGGCACGGCTGGTTTGGGTCTCAAAACCACCACAAAGCAAAGGAACCCCGTCTCCCCGGGCGCAGGAGACGTGCCTTGTCCCGTTTGGGTCGCAGGCACCGCAGCCCAGCCCCCAGCTGCTTGGGGACGGGGTTCAGCCCGCGGGCTAGGAGCCGTGAGTCCAGCCCTACTGTGCTAAGCTGCCAACGTTTTACAATAGCACCACGATAGCCCAAGAGCTTAGCCGAGGGCAAACTGATTAAAACTTTACCTTGAAATAGGACATAGCAACACCCATTTCTCAGATTTCCCTAGGAGGTAGATTCAGTGCTGTAGGGACTGTCCGTCACCGCCGCTGCCCCAGCCCGCGCACGCTGTCCCGCTGCCTCGCTCGGCTGGGATGGATTTTGGAGGCGTTTCCCCACCCGTGCTGACCGAGGGCACCGCACCCTGCTGCCACCACGCCAGCCAGGTGCCCCTAAAGCCAGGTCCCCAAACCCCGCGCCCCATCTCCCAGCCCCTGGGAGCCCCGAGCCGCCGCCAGCCAGACCTCAGCTGCAAGCGCCCCCGTCTGCGTTGCCACTACCGCGGGGGAGTAATTAGCACAAAGCTAATTTGGGGTGATCAAACCACGGCGCGAGCCCTCGCCGGACCCGGGTGGCGGGCTCTGTCGCTTCCTTTCGGAGTAGCTGCACGTTTTGCCACTTTGCTTTGACATTCGCTCGCTGGCGAAGGCTGAAAAGACTCATCGGGAATTTAGGGCAAAGCACATTACAAGCAGGTTACAATTACGGTTATTCCAAACATCAAGCAAAATCAGAAGTTTAAGGCTGAAATTAAAAATAGAACAGAAGGTGTTGAAGGTCTGAGGTTCCTCAAACGGCCTCGCCTCCGCCCTGCTGCAGCACCCGCTGCGAGCAGCTGACGATGCGTTGGGGTTAGGGCTGCTGCTCGTCGTCCTTCTTCCCGTGAAACACAGCTGAAGCTCCTCTGGCACCCTAAGCCCACATCTCGCCTTAATAGTGCCTGCTCTTTAGGTTTAACCAGGTATCTGATCCCATCTTAAAGCCCTGTGCCTGTAGGGGGGTGGGTTTAACCCCAATCGTAACGCATGCACCCACAGCAATGCCTGGAGTTTGTGCACAGAAGTGAATCTCTGTTGTTTTCTTTTTTTTTTTTTTTTTTAAATAGGAAAAAAGTTTTAGCTTGTGAACAGCAATAAAGAAAGCTACCGTGAGCTAGTCAGCATCAGAAGGTACAGGGTAGGGGATTATCCCTTGGTGATCTCTTCCCACACGAGGCCCATCACCTTGCTGGTACCCACCAGAAGAGCTCCTCCACCAGCAGAGGGGAACTGGGACTCTCCTGCTTGTGGTGGGGCACTGACCTGAGCCGTGCCGTGGGGCTGAGGCCACGGACAGTGACCCCAGCACAGTGTTCAGAGCAGGGGCAGCCCACCCCAGCAGCAAGCACGCCGCCAGGAGAAGCAGGCTGGAAGCTGTGAAGGCTTTCAGCCCTTTCCCCACCGGGAAGGGAGAGCCGTTCCTACCAGGGGACTGCTGCTGGAAGCTCACGTGAGCCTCCCCGAGATGCCAGGGAAAGGGAAGCTGCTCTGAACGAGGATCACAACTGCCCTCGATTCACCTGCTGATCGGAGCACGCCAACACACCACCAAGGTGCCACAGCTGCCGCCCTCGGCCACCGCCAGCCTTGCACGAGCAGCCCACCAGGGGTACGAGTTACCTGCCGCCCTCCTCTGCATCAACAGAATCTGTGATTCAAACTGGCTGAACTATACAAGGCAGAAAATGAACCAAACTGCTTCGGTACACACCTCTCCTGCTCCAAGGCTGTGCCACCAGCTGCCACCCGAGCGCTGAAGCAGCCCATGTTTTCTCTGTGGGGGTGTCACTGCCCGAAGCTGCTCACCCCAGGTGAAGGCAGAGCTGGGAGCAGCAGGACTTCATGGACTGACCTCCCCACCTCAGGCCACGAGCACGCACAGAGCCCAGCGCACATCTCAGAAGCCCTCCTGGTCTGGCAGAGAATTCCCACAAGGGCTGGGAGGGAAGAGCAGCTCGTTGGAGTCGGCTTTCCAACATGTAAGTGGAAGGGAGCAGGTCAGAAACCTGGATCTTTGCAGAAAAGGCATGAAGGGAGTGAAGAGAGGTGGGGTACGGTCAGATGCAAGGTATAAGGCTGTGGGTTTGAAATGCCATGCAACAGTTCTACCCACGGTCACTGCTCAGAACAAGCTTTCGGATAACCCACGTGCTGTGTGAAAGGCTTCTGCTGCCGTCAACCTCACCCTACTGTTTGAGCACACGATTTACAGAAGTGATTTTTCAAACCTGCACTTACGAGAACTCACTGAGAACTTCTCCATTTTACAGATTTAAAAAAGCCTGCACCAAAAATATTCACAGTTTAATTTTCATGAAACGAGTAGCTAGTTAGCACGTGACGACGCAAAGCGGAGCTGGGCAGAGCAGCGCAGACACCTCTCTGTTACAGCTGGAGCTGGCTGGGCGGCTGGCACGGAGCTGACCCTACTTATATACTCTACATGACTACGTCCAGCTCATGGGAAGGCCTATAAATGTGAATTCGAGGTTTATTTTCCTTCTCACACATGATAAATACTTAATATACTGAAACTCATTACCATTTTTATTTTATTTTATTTTTTTGTTTAAAAAAGTTAAATGCCCTTAGATTACCTTCTCTCTCAACGGCTCTGAGGAGTTGTCCTGATTCCCTTTGTGCAGGAGTCACGCAGAAACACAAGCTGCTTGCACTTCCCCAGTTTCAGCAGCGAGCAGGAACTGACCTGCCAGTCTTCCCGGAAAAAACATCATTAATCAGTAAGTTTCCATAAGCCGTAAAGCTTTTTTTTTTTTTTTTTTTTGAAGTCGCTAGCTATTCTACAAAGGATCTGAAATGATGCGGACTAGAAGAGATGCACTGCAGCACGGGTAACGCCCCCAGTGCCCAGCACACCCGGCCTTTACAGCAGGACGTTGTCCTGGGGTGCACACATAAGGAAAGGAGAACGGATCGGGATTTGTCTTGGTACATGCGCCTGCCTCCCTTCGTAGAAAACAGCAAAGCTCCAAGAGCAGCGAGCAAGCACCTGCGAGCCCAGGGATGCGCTCCCAGGTCAGAAGGAAAGGGTCAGCCCGGAGCCAAGCTCTGTCTGGGGAGGGTCCTGCACCTCTGCCCCCGAGGGAGGGGGGTCTCCGGCACCACACAAAAACCTGGTGGCGGGCACTGAGATCTGAGGCTGTGGTACCCCGATCAGCAGAGCTCAGAAAAAACAGAGGAAAGGTGGTGGGAGAACGGCCGGGCCAGCAACGTGTCCTCAAGCAGGGTGCTGACTGCACTGTGCCGCTCGTCCTCCTCCTGCCTGCACGGGCAGCGCTGGCGCACGGCACCCGCTGCGAGACGCCGCTCCGCTCCTCTGGGGCTTACCCCAGCTTCTGCCCCAACGCTGGGGCGAGCTGCTCGCAGCAGGCTGGACACCCACCGGGTGGCAAAAGGGCTCCTCAGCCGGAAAAGGGCGAAGAGGAAAGAAGCCAGCCAGCTGCTCGAGCCCCGTGTTCCAGTGTGAGAACTACGATTGGGTCGGAAGGACACACACGCGCACACACACACACGCACACCGACACAGTCCAGTTAATTCAAGTCTCCTTTGGTTGTAGGTGAGCGAAGCTGGAAGCTACCCGAGGGGGAAGGTGCAGAACGGGTCCTGAACACACACAGCACCCTCGCCTCCGCGCTGCAAAGTCAACGACAGGCTCCGACCGCAGCTCTGCAACGCCCCACGCTGCCGGGAAGACCTGGTGGGATGCGAGCACGTCCTGAACGCGTCCGAGGCAAGGGGAGAAAAGACCACGCGAGGCTGCTGGCTCACGGTGCCGGCACGAGTCACCGAGAGACTGGATGGAAACGTCAAGGGGAGCACCGACACCAGCACAGCACCGGGGGAAGTCCCTCTGCCTGCCTCTGCTACTGCTGCTTTACAGGTCTGGGTGTTGGCAGGACGCACGCCACGTGTCCCGCGCTAAAGGGTGAAGACACGAGAAGGAAAAACCCGCCAGATGGCTTCTTCCAAGATCTTTCTTGTTCCCTGACCTCCTTCAGATTCCCCGCTCCTGGGGCCTGGGCAGTCGCAGCTTTGTATCGAGGAGCCTCCGCGGATCCTGCCCATCGCTGGAGAAAACCGCAGCGAGCGGGTGCGGGAGGCTCCTCTCCTAACAGCCGGCACCACGCCTGTCCCTGGCGCGCCGCGCACGCAGCACGTCCCGGTGGACACACGGACAGAACCTCGCAAAGCAAAACCCCGCAGGGCAGACAGATGAACCCCTCCCCTGCCTCCACAGAGGTCGGCAAGAGAGTACGCGCCTGGCTGCTCGCCATCCGAGCCCTGAAACCTCTCCGATCCCGGGGCAGCCTGACGGATCTGCTTCCTCTAAATACAGTTAGCAAGGGCGAGGCCCCTCGCTGTACGCGGGAACCTGCCCAAGAATTGGACCTGGAGCTTGAACACGCTGGATCAGTAATGTGACCATTTCAGTGGAATTTGAGGTTTTACCCAGAGTGGACTCTTTATTTCAGCTTTACCATTCGCAAAAGGAAGAGGAAAAGCTCACGGATGCTCTCTCCCTTTGGCTGGGCCACACTCAGACTGAAAGTGAATGTCCTTGCTCACGTCACGAGAGAATATGGATGGGATGTGCATGGGTTAGGGGCTGGGCTCAGGGAAGTGAATAAAGAAAACAAAACAAAGAATCCCCCTCCCTAAACATTAAAAGACTGAAACCTGCCTCCCATGTTCACCGACCTCACTTTGGCTCTGAGTCAGCCAATTCGTGACAGACAGAATCCTGGTTACGGGCTAGCGCTGCGTTCTGTTCAGGCAAAGGGTCCTGCCCCCGAGGAGTATGTACTTTTCCAGCCAGCCAAGAAATCTGGTCAAGAGTCTGAATGTTTGTGACAATCCACTGCGTCTGCTCCGGGGGCACCGGCGCTTCCCTGGCAGGCCGGGGGGTCTGCTCGAACGCACGCAATCTCTCTGATGTCCAAGGGGTTTGCTCGGCGGGGGCTGAGGCCACTTCCCAGACAGGCTGCAGGGTCGGCTCCGGTAGCTTCTCTGCTGTCCGGGGTGACTGCTCGGCAGGCGTCAGGGCTTTGGCGGCAGGCCAGTGGCTTTGCTCGTGTGTCTGGAGCTTCTCCGTGGGCCAAGGTAACTGTCCGACGTGTGGCACCGCCTTCCCGACCGACCAGGAGATCTGCTCGCCGGCTAACAGGGTCCTCTCCTTCTGCTGGGGGTTGAGCTCCGCGGCGGGCGCTGCCCTCTCCTTGGGCTGGGCGTTCTGGTCGACGGGCCGCAGCGCCTTCTCCGACAGCAGCAGCCTCGGGGCCGATGCGGCCGGGGGCTTCTCCAAAACTTGGGGCCGAGGAGCCACGGCGGCAGCCAGCTTGTCTGAGGCCTGAGGCCACGGGGCCGTAAGAGCCAGGGGCCTCTCCAGGAGCTGAGGCCGAACGGCCCCGGAGCTCGGAGCTTTCTCTGGAGGCAGGACCCGCAGCGCCCCGGCATCGGGAGCCTTCTCCGGGGGCAGGGGCCGCAGCACGCCGGGGCTCAGAGCTTTCTGTGTGACGGGGATCCGCAGGGCCCCCGAACCCAGAGCCTTCTCCATGGGCAGGACGTGGGGCGAGCGGGAGCCGTGGGGCTTCTCCAGGGGCAGCGGACGTGGCAGCCCTAAGCTGGGAGCCTTGTCTGTGGGCAGGATCCGCGGCATCCCCAAGGCAGGAGGCTTCTCTGCAGGCAGGGGATGGGGTGTCCCGGAGCCGGGAGCCTTCTCCGTGGCCAAAACCCGCGCTGCCCCGGAGAAGGAAGCCTTCTCCGGAGGTGGAGGCCGCGGCCCCCCCCAGTCCAGAAACCTTCTCCGTGGGCAGGATCCGTGAGACCGGGGAGCTGGGGGCGTTTTCAACGGGCAGAGGCCACAGCACCCCAGGGCTGGGAACCTCCTCCGGTGCCGGGGCGTGTTGCACCACGGAGCTGGGAGCTTTCTCCACGGGCTGAGGCTGCAGACTCTGGGCAGCAGCTTTGCTCAGCAGCTGAGGCTGATCGGCCACAGGAGCCTCGTCCACGGGCTGTGCCTGCAGGGTCCCCGCCGTGGCGAGAAGTCTGTCCGCCAGCTGAGGGTGCAGGCATTTTGTCGGAAACTCATCCAGCAGCTCGGGCTGCTGGGTGCCGCTGTCGCCGAGCGACTTGTCCGCTAGCTCCAAAACCTCAGCGGCGGCAGGAGGCTCGTCCGACAGCTGGAGCTGCAGGGCAGCGGCAGGACCGAGCGCCTCGTCCGACGACTGGGGGCTGCCCGGAGATTTGCTGGGCAGAGGAGGCTGCGAGGCGTCGCTGGAAGCCTCGTCCAGCGGCCAGAGCACGGCGTTGGCGGGAGGTTTGTCGGGCTGCTGAGGTTTCAGCGCGACGATGATGGGCTGCTTCTCCGACTGCAGCCTCAGGGACAGGGCAGCCTGGGGCCTGTCCGACGGCTGCAGGCGGAGCGAGAGGGTGGTGGGAGGTTTGTCCGAGGGCTGCAGCCGGAGGGAAAGGGTGGTGGGGGGTTTGTTGGACGGCTTCAGCCTCAGCGACAAGGTGGTGGGGGGTTTGTTGGAGGGCGGCAGTCTCAGCGCCAGGGCGGCGGGCGGTTTGTCTGGCGGGGGCAGCCGCAGGGCCAGGGTGGTGGGGGGCTTGTTTGAGGGCTGCAGCCTCAGGGCTAGGGTGGTGGGGGGCTTGTCTGACGGCGGCAGCCGCAGCGCTAGGGTGGCGGGGGGCTTTTCTGGGGACTGCAGTTTGAAGGCCGGAGGCTGAGGTAGCCTGTCCAAAGGCTGAACGCTCAGGTCTGTGTCTGCAGGCGGCTGCTCTGCCGGCTGGGGGTCATCGCCGTTAGTCAGTGCTCCCATGGGAGGCACGTACTCACGGATTTCTCCTGGCTCTAGGGGGTTAGGGCCGCAGGGATCGTGCTCTGTGCAGCACAAGCGTCCATCCAGCTTGGAGATGAAGAGCATGCCTTCCCGGTGCTGCTTGCAGAAGGATCTGGGGCACATCTCGCAGAAGGAAGCCGCTTCCTTACCACACATGTCACACTGATGCCACGGGCACTCCCATTTTCCTGCAGCACAAACACAGGAGAAAAGACAGAACTTAGGAGTGGTATAAAGGGAAGATAAAGGGGCCCGCTGCAAAGAGTTTGAGGGCAAGAGGGAACGCCCCTGTAAGACTCCGATGCAATTCTGCATGTTCTTCTCAGATCCTGCCATAGCTCCTAGGCTAGAAGGGCAGCTAACAAGAATCTGCATCCTTGGAAGCAACAAGGGAAATCATAACTGCAACAAACACAAGCTCTGCCAGGTCAGACCGAAAGTCCATCTGGCTCCAGTATGACACAAACCAGTACGGGTCCCTAGGGAAAAGAAGACAGCCCCAGCTTGTACTTCTCTGTGTCTCCTGTTTCCAGATGAGAGCAACAGTATCTGCGCAGAATACACCCAACAGACTTTAAGCAGATATTTCAGGTTCGTCTTAAGTCTTTGTTTAGTTCTGGGCCAACATCCTCCCTTCCTGTTTATCACAAAGTAGTGCTCAGAGAGCAGAAGACATCAGGGAGTAGGTTTCTCTTGTCTCCATACCCAAAGACATCTTTAACCCTGTGCACGGACACGATAAAAACGCTTCTTATCGTAAAGCCAAGCTGCGCCCTGAGCAGCTCAGTGCCCACACGGAATCTTTTCACCACCAATATCAACGCCATCATGGAGGAAAATAAATAAGCAAGTCAGCATGACAGCAGAGAGATTGTTTCCTTCACTTGAAGCTGGATCTCACTGGTCCACCTCCCTGCTCCCCTCAGCCAAGGCTGCTGCTGTCTCTGCCAAAAGCTTCTCATCAGCTTTAAGGCCCCGAGGAACCACTTGTACCCAGGGCACACGAGGCAGAGGCTCTGCCCTCTCCCCAGGGGATCAGTGTGGCTGCCTTTCCAAAGACTCTCTCTTCTGCCTCTGTGCTCCCCTCAGTGCCCTGTGTTCCCCCTGGCTCCTCATCCTGCTGCAAAGAGCAGCTCCTTGCATGGCAGCCCCCCGGCGCCTTGAGCACAGCCACGGGCATCTGCACAAGCAGCGACAGAGGGCAGCCGTGGGCACCAGCAGAGCACTTCCCACCTCTCTGAACCAAGCCCACACACCCGTGGTTTTTGCTACCAGCTCTTTTGCAGAGAGGCTGGCAGGCTGCAGCACCGCGCTGAGCAGCTGTGGTCATCTCCTGGTGCTGTTGTGCAACATCAGCTTTCCACTCCCCCCCTCTCCTGCTGCTTTTCCCCCTGGGCTGAAGAAAACACGCAGTCAGTTTTTCCCCTCCTTTGAAGCCAGTCCAAGGCTTCTGTTCTGGTCTTAAATATGCACACAGATTCTGTGTGCCTTTTCCAGTTTCTTGACATCATTTTCGGGGCAGGGTTGTTTAAAATTACATGTGTTCTCCCCTGTCTCAGGCTCGCGGTGCTGCAGCGTGGGTTATATCACTGCTCCCCGTTGGTGTGCACAGAGCCCCTTCGCACCGCAGGGCAGGGCGAGCTCTCGTGGTGCAATGCTGCTGAGCAGAGAGCAGTCGCTCTGAACACTCACTTTGACCAGCGGAAAGATTCTGGAATTATTTAAGAGGTCGCTTGTGCAGACGGAAAATAAAGTCAGTCAAGAAGTGTCAGTGTGTTTCAGGATGGGTAAATCGTATCAAACCCACTCTAATGGTCTCTGACAGGATAAAAAGGCTAATGAATAACCGTCTCTCCAGAGACAGCCCAGAGCTGAGGAGCTCCTGGAAGCAGGATCGCACCATTAGTAACATGCAAACAAGCAGGAAATTCCAATTACTTAACAGCAATGCCCATGACAGAAGAAATATTTGAAGTAAAAAAGAGACAAACCTTTGATGTCCTGTATACATGTATATATATTCCAAGGAACAAGCTAGGAAAATAACTGCCTATGTATAAAAATGGTAAAAGGGTTACAAAAGGCTGAAAATTGTTCTCAAAACCAGCTATTAGTGGTCTTCTGGCAAAGCGAGGGGACTTCTCAAATGAGGTGCTTCAGGAGCCTAATTTAGCCTATATTTTAATTTTCATTTCTGGAAGCAGAATACACCAAGTACTCTTACAGCCTCGTGGTTATCTGCGCAGTCCTGGGAGGAACTGCAGGAATCTGCTTAGACAGGCTCAGAATTCATTTGGTATCGATAAACCGGACAAATGCTCTTGTACCAACAAGGTGCAATTAAGTAAAGCAAGAGCCAGGCAAAGAAGGATTGTAGGAGGAAGAAATAGAATAAATATGTGAAGAAGATCAAGACAACACGACGCAAGGATGATAGGGCAAATCACAAACTGAATATAAAGGTATTTTTGCTAAGCAAGTCAGATCTCATTTCCTGACAAATTTTATGTAAAGCACAAAATAATATTCTGTTCTGTCAGTTTAGCACAATCTCAGTTGCAATACTGTTAAAAATACATGTTACCAGAGTTAACAAAAAAAAAAAATACGAAGGGAAATGGGACACATTCCAGAACACACCAAGAATAATAATTTTTAGAAAAATAAGAGCTGCAAGGAAAGGCTGCTCATTTCATCTGGAAATGCACTTAGGAGATAAGAGTCCTCCAGTATGCAAAAGAATGGATAGCGGGGAGGTGGCAACCCATTGTTTTTTCACTTCAGTCTCTTAGGAGAAGCTTTTCAAATGGAAACCCAGAGAACAGGCTAAATGCTAAAACCTCCAATAAAGAAGAATCTAAAGCATGAGAAAGCCTGCCAGGATGTTTGAATGTCCTGTCTTAGCACAGAAAAAATGAGAATAGAAAGGTGATGTTTAGGACGCTCTCACCCTCAGTTATTGTTTCCACAGGAAGGACCTGTGCTCCTTGCAGGCTTTTACATCACATTTGTTCAGTGCTCAACCCAAGCTATTCTGTATAAATACATAATTCTCCCCAAACCTTCACACACACACACACTTTCTGCTATCTACAGAATACGCTGCTAGCACTTGTCTATGTTCTGTGAGTCACAGCTGAAGGTGTTGGATGCTGAGCTCTGACTCCCTGCGGAGCTCCAGTAGAAGCCCTGCTGCAGCCACTCTCCTGACAGGTGGCTTCAGAGACCTGGTTACACTCTTCCCAGCCTGCCTCAGGTGTGTTCAGAGAGGATTTCTAATAATGATGATGCTTACAGTATTAAATCAGAAGTGTTACAACTCCCTAAACCAATTACTTCAATGCAATTCCCTTTATTAACTGAATTTATAATTTCATCAAGCCTACTTGAGTGTTTTACTGAGGTATTCTACTTCAAAAACTTATCTGGCATTGGTTATATTCTTACCATTTAATTCTACAGTACTTGATCCCTTGTCAGGCTAACCGAGACTCAGGTCACACTTTTTGCTTTCTGAGTATCAATTAAACCTAAACGCTCATTGAAGGTCCCATGAACTCCTGCAGTAACCAAAAATTATTGGAACAGAGGAAACATTCCCCTCAACCAACTCCTGTAAGACTTAAGTGCAATTTAAGCTTTTTCCTCTAATAGATGTTATTTACTCCTGAGTTACTAACAAACTAGAAACCATTTCACCACTCATCCAGGTTGCCTGTTTCTTTCTCCACATACAACTACAAGTACTTAGGGGATTTTTTTTAACTTTGTACTTTATTTTTTTGCCCTCATTTCACCACTAACTAGGAGATTCTTTGATACTGTTTCCTTCCTTAACAAAGGACTGGTGGCTAGTTAAGACATGTAGCACATTCTTCTTGTTTAACTGCCATTTTCCACCAGTGCTTCTCCTCCTCATTCTTTTCACTCAGTCCTCTGCAGCTTTGGAAAGCCAGCAGGAACTGACTCTTGCTGGGCCTGCTCTCTGCCAGGCCCCAAGGACGGGTCAGTAACCAACGTGCCTGCAGCCACAGCATGGCACAAAGCAGGGCCATGAGGCCTGTTAAAGAGAGAAAAATCTCTCCCATTTGCAGAGGCTGTGAAGAGAGCAGTGCCTGGGAGCCCGTGCCCTGTCCTGCTCCCCCAGCAGAGCCCAGCCGGGCTGCACTGACCTGCGGGCCTCTTGGTCAGGTTGAGGCAGTCGGCGTGGTACACTTTGGGGCAGCCTGGCTTCTTACAAGAAACCAGCTGCCCTCCGTCCCCGCAGCTGAAGCACTCGTCCTCCCGTTCCTTCATCACCTCCGCCTGAGACCTGCGCTTCATCTGCGGCCGTCTCTTCATCTTCTTGGACTTCTCCTCGGTGAGGGTGGGCTGGCTCTGCGGGGTGAGACAACGCGTTAACACAGCCCCCGACATCCTTCCTCTTCCTGATACAGCACAGAAAACTGCCAGCCCTGTGACTGCCCCACGGGATGCGATCAAACATCCCACTGCCAGCTACACCTGAGCACATAAAGTACCTCTATGGTGGTTCTTAGTGTTTGGCAACCAATTCATTCGAGTAAATCGAACGAATTGGTTGAATGAATTCTCATTTTTGAGGAAAGAGTCCTGAAGCCCCACACCAAAGCCTGGCTCAACATGCAGTGTGTGCAATTAGCAGCAGCAGGGCGAGGAGCCAAGGCCTGCCTGGTGCCATGGGGTTGTGCCACCTCTCACAGATGCCTCAGTCAAAGCAGTTGGGTCTGTCTCCCCATGACCCTGTCCCTCACAGGAACCTCTCCCCAGGCCTTCCTGGACTTTTAGTGTTTCTCACCCCCATCGTCATTTTCAGCCTGAGTTTATTTGTGATCAGTTTCAACCTGTTCTGGTGTGAACACTGTTCTCTTCCCACAGATGTCACTCTCCCTCCCTGAAGTAACCACCAGGCTTCTCCCTCCTTTTCACAAGCCAACACTTTCTGTCTTCACCCCCAATCTTCCTAATGGCTTTCTTCTGCCTCTCTCGAGTTCATTTCTCCCGAACACAAGTTACAGAACTACGGACACTGCTCTGGATGATGTCTCCCAGGGCCACGTACAGTGCCATGAATACCTCTTGGTGTTACAGAGCACCCTGACTGCATTTCCTTGTTCACAGCTGCATCGCTACAGCAGCTCACAGTCATGGGCTGAACACCACCGCGGCTCCCTCTCCACCACATTACTTCCATTGATGACCTTACTGTAACTTTGTTTCTATTACCCTCCAGGTATACCCTGGAGTACTGAATCACTGAATTTCAGCCCATTTCCAGTACTTTGCAATTGCCCAACTGTCTCCATGCTGATGGCACCAGACACCTTTGTGTTATCAGAACACTTAAGTTCCCTTGCTTCCAACATCTGTCTTACAGGCAGTAATGGAATAACCACAATTGGTCCCAAGATTGGCATCTAAACGGCCTAAATGCTCTTTTCCCTAGCCTAAGGCTTCCTCTTTCAATGTCCCACAACCACACCCTTTCAAGCCAGGTCCTCCTAATCCCCTGCACTGATCCTCCCCAGGATAAGCCTCCCATTGTACCAAACACTCAGGTTCACGCAGATAATGACAGTATCAAAGAACTACCAATTTAGTTTATATAAACTGACACACGCTAAATTTTATCCCATTTTCCACCTATTCTTTATGTCCAAATGCGTGTTCTGCATGTGGAACATCTCTGCATGCTGAGACGGAGCTTGTGAGGTGGTTTTTGCACGCCTTTATTCTGCATAAACATTAGGCACTATTTTTGTCATCCTTCTCTCAAGATAAAACCAACGTCTTTTTAAAAGCTTTGTCTCCAGAGCTACAATTTAAGAATTCTGCAGGACTATCCAGTAGCCCTGTCATGAGGGTGTTACATACCTTGATGTTTGCTTCCCCTTCACATACAGGTATTTCTGATTTCATACCATCATTTCCACTAACAGTAGGGACAGGTCAGGCCTTTCTTATCATTGTAAATGCAGATAATGAAATCACCCAGGTGACTGAAATCAAATCAGTCTGATGACCATACCTAAACTATCTCACCTATTCTCACCACCTAGCACTTAATTACAAGGAGAACAAAGAAAACATTTCACAGTTAATTTGAATATCTAAGCAATTCTAGCATTTCTGACTTTTCTACTGCAGTACATCAGACTCCAGAGCTTTCTTCTGAATTCCTAGTTAAAAAGGTCACTTTTAAGAGTTAACTTGAGTATATAATCATTGAAGTTTTGTCTTGCTGTATCTTCAGGAATCTTGAAAAATGCATCTTTTGTTGCATGAATTAGACTAAAAAATACCACCAAGGTATTGTTTGCTTGGGTATTGTTTCCTAGCCCACCTCATCAAGATGAAATCACCTCAGTCACCACAATGGAACATTAATGCCAATTTAAGGGCACCTTTCTCTGATTTCCATCATGCAACCTGTAACTTCAGGGCAAAAATGACAGTAGTTGAGCCATGTATAACACAGGAGCAGCACAAAAGAAATTGAACTTTAAATCACAACCAAAAAAGAACTAAACACACCAGATGTATAATTCAACTCATCTGTCAACCTCTGAAGACATCGTTTTTTCATAAGTTAATTTGTCTGCAGAACTAAGCTCTCTGGGAAATTCGCAAACCTACCCTATATATTGGCAGGGCTTAACAACCATTCTGCTGGAGCTTTTAACCCTTAACTGTGGGTAAGCTGCCGGTATCGACATGCCAGAGCAGAAGGATTACAGACTGATTTGGTGAAGCTCTTGAAACAAACCAACAGCTGAGACAGATTTAGCTGGTGACAGCTGGGAACTGGGCCAAATGCTTCTGTTGTTTCCTTTTCCCAGTGAGAACCAGCTCACAAGAAGGTATCGGAAATCAATTCCTGTTACTGCGACACTGCAGTTACAAAACACAGCTCTCCAAAGTCAGTGAGTTCTCAAATGTAGTGATTTTTCTACTACAGACGTGTCAAATGTATTATTCCTGTCTGATATGTACACTTGAATCACTTAAACAAGAGAATGGAAAATCTGGGAACTTGCTCATTGCATTCTAATTAAAGATAGTGATGCAGAAGCCTTCTAGCTCTAAGGGAACTTGGAGCTAAAGGAATGTGAGTTTGCTGGCCTCCCATGCGTTCTCACAATTTACTTAGGTCTTCATGTAGGGAAATGGGCTGAGCAGAGGTTTCCTGGTCGTCCAACATAACTCTTTCCCGTGTCTATCTTTTGCTGCTCTAGCATGACTGAAATTGCCATGATAACGAGCAGAAAATTCTGAAAGAACACTTTTATTTACTCTTTGGTTGGAGCACTTCTTCAGTGAATTCAGACCCCAGATCTGCACTCCCAGAACAGTAATTTGAATATTCATCTCAATTCAAGCAGTGTTCTCACAACCATGCTGAAAGTGGACTACCCTTCCCAAAATCTCTGCAACAAATGCACCACATCTACGCAAAAAGGTCATTTGGAAGAACAAAAGCTTAAGGGAGGCATCATACCTTTGGCCGCACTCCTAGGAAGCCACTGCAATTTGGAGCACCACATTTGCAAACTGTCTTTCCATTTCCCAAACATTCCAGATTGTAGTTGAAAGTCAGCTCAGTCCCTGGCACAAAAGCAGATTAAAACCCAAAGAAGTTGTAACAAACTCTGTGGCAGAATGCCTTATTGCTACTGCTGGAGTAAAAGCACTTTTGAAATAAAACAACACAAATGACTGTCCCAACTACAGAAGGGTACCAAATATTCTTCTCCACATCGATTTGTGTGAATTGAGAATTATGTGTAACCTCACTCTCCTCCAATATCCTACAGCCAAAAAGGGCGTTCTGTCCCATACTGTAGGATGCTTAGTTCCATTTCTTGGTCCTATAAATTAAATCTATGAACCTCCATTTATAGCACGGATGTTTATGTTCCACTATGGCAGTGCTGATGTTGTAGCTGATGTGAAATTACGAGAAATTAAGTGTGGAAACAGAAAAATTAAGCATCTCCCCAAGTGAGCTACATACCCTCCTCTCCCCTCCTTTCCTTACAGAAAGGTTCCCAAGCTTTTAACTGCAGGTACTGACAGAATGGGGTTCCTTACCAGCTTTGATATTTACAATTGCGAAGAGCCCAACCCGAGTATCACCATTCACACACCATTTCTGAGTCTCACAGTTTGGCTGGCAGCAGTGGTTCATGAACCGAGCGTAATTGCCCTTTGGGCCAGCGTCAATGATTCGATCCTGGAATTGCAAAAAAGCACGTTTAATAACTGCCACAGCCCACTCAAGCCATTGCAGCAGAGGTACCAGTGTGCCAATGAAGTCTTTTTCAGTAGTGACAAGCGCAACACCCAAGACATCTGGTCTCTGGACATCAGGACATCTCGCAAAGCACCTGAGTATGCAAACAGGTTTTAACCAAGTGTTAAGTGCAGGTGGCAGTCGCTCTGTTGCCTGGACAATCAACAGATGGCTGATCAGTTTCCACACTGATGTCTCTGATCAGACCTGGCAGAACATGCAGCGATACAGACTCCTGCCCAATATCATCATCATCTTATAAGGGGCACAGCCTCCTGAGCAGCCATGAAAGCACTACCACTGCTTGCTGGGAAGTTAGCACTCTCTGTAATGTCAGGGCTGAATAAACACCAAGGAAGCTGGTTCATACTTTGCTCCTGATCTTAAGATCCAATCTGAAACTTCTCCATGGCACATTATGGCCGTTCTTTCAGTCTTCACTTCCACAAGTGGAAATGCAGACCAGCTCATCAGTGTCTCTCAGCACCTTTTTACTTGCTGGAGAAGAGCACTATCATGCCTACCTTGCAATCATTTTACTTCTGGCTAGGCTTCTGACAAGAGAAGTTCCTTCCACATACCTTATCCAGTGTCAACATGTAGAAATTGGTGATGTCGTGCTCCTGAGCATAGCGGATTCGGGCTCGGCACTCCTCTTCATCAATTAGCTCCCCAACATACTCATTAACAAATTCACCCTGCCACAGAGAAAACAGGCTGATAAGATATGACAAATTCCCTCTGAGATGGAGGGACATCCATCTTTGTGCTAAAACTTAGTTCCTGTTTCCTTTCTGGAATTTTTTTCCATAATCTTCCTCTGTGCTTTGTAGTCGGTGTGACCTATGGTTTCAATAAGAGCCCTGCATTACAAATCCATTTTACACACAGAAACAAGTGACTTGAAATAAATTAAATAAAGCAACAACCATAGACAGAGTTAACACTCAGGGACAGCATGAAGTAAATCACAAGCTTAGTTATTTTCTGCAAAGCTCAAGGCACTGCGTAACTGCTTTCCAGCTGGAACAACATCCTTTGGGGGACCAACCACGCTGAGAATGAAACACCCAGGGCACCTGCTCCTGCAGTAAATCTGTGGTGTTCACCTGCACTAAGTACTACAGAGCCCATTACAGGGAACCTCAGCTCTGCTCCATTGGTGCCAACAGGTGCCTCCATTAAATAATTGAGCTTTGCTGTTTCCAGACCGTCTGTTAAAAGTGAAATATAAGGTGCATGAAATGGCAAAGAGACCCTCTAACCTACATCACAGCAGGCAGCAAAGCCTGAACAGGATAGACTTGCATTTTTCCCACAGATATCAAGCCTTCCCTGACCACCTGTTATCTCTTCTACTCCTTTTTCAAACATTCCTCTCCTACTATGCTGTCCATGGCCCTCTGTGTCTTTTCACTCTTTCTTAGCTTTGGGGTTCTCTTTGCTGGAAAGCTCTTCCTTCTTCATTCAGCATGGATGCGTGTACACAGAATAATTACTCTCGGGATTTAAAATATGCATACAAGTACTCCAACTGCCTGCAGATACTACTCCCCGCAATAATTATAGCCATCTCTAAGACATTACTCTTTTGTAAGTGCCAAGATTTGGTCTCAGTTTGTGATACAAGACTTATACTAGAAGAGCCTCGCTATTCAAGAACTGGGGGCATGGGTGCAATCACTGTTCCCCATCCGAAAATTCTGAGTAGTTTTTAGGTCAGCATTCTGGTATATTCATAACATCTACCATCCTTACTGACAGATTATGCAATCATCTTTCTTATCCTGTGGGAAATTAACATGAAACATTTTCTTAGTTAGCTGAGCCAAAACATGCTTGTAGGATAGTAAAAAATTAATCCATTTCTTTCCTGAACAGCATTTTATAGCAACAAAGTCTTTCAAATTACAGAAGACGATTTCTCAAATCTATTAAAACTGACACTGCGCAAGAGAGAAGTGGCAAGAGAAAGCTGCACGCAGAAGCAGAGCACGTACCTTTCTGATGTCTGTTTTGGCTTGCAAGCCCCAGCCTCGTGCCAGCGTGCGGAAAATTTGTACCTCGGGATACTGCCGCTTGGAGAAGCACTGGTTCTGACAACGCTCCCCTGCGGGGCAGACCAGGGGGTGGCACTCGTAGAGCAACATGCGATTGATGCATTCAGAGTCCAGGCCGCAGGGGTTTTCGTCCGTTGGCTTACAGTTGCACCGTGGTATCTCCGACAGGTCTGCAGTGAAGATCTGCACCTTACCCACCGGCCGGTTCACCTTGAATGCACAAGGAGGATGTTAGCTAATTAAGAACAGGCCATCAGGACACACACTTCTGTGTTCAACCTTTGCCCATGAGCCGACAGGCTGCAGTGCACCGAGGGGTAGGACACACACACAGGCACATATGTTTGTTTTTCTGTGCACACTACTTCAAGAAGTGAACGTTTAGAGGGAAGAGCTAAGGAGGATGCAGGTCCCCCATTAGCACCACCTGGTACCGTGTGTGTTCTGCATCCCCAGAGTGGGGAGAGGCTGCAAAATGTCCCCCTCCCATCACCGTTGTCACCAAATCCAGCCCAGATGTCCCAGCGCTCTAGCTGGGTACACAATATACCAGTGACCGACACCGAACACTTTCTGGGTGTAGCAGCACCTTCTCCAGTCTCTGAGTGTCAGGTCCTTCTCTGTATTTTGTTCTTATAGCCCTATTTTTTTTGAATCTGTTACCTTCAAGCTGTTCTGTGCTCTCAGCTGTCACTAGGAGAACCAGGCTGGCATGCCCGTGACAGAGTACAGTGGCTCTACCTACGCACCAGGCCACAAGCAGTTAGCTCCCTAACTTTCCTGCAGATGTAAATCAAAGAAAAAACAGACAAGGGTTGGGGTTGGAAGGCCCAAACAGGAGCTCAGAGTTAAGCCAAGGAGCTCTCTAAAAACCGCTCCTGAAGGAAGCAGAGTGCAGCACCAGGTGGAGAAGCGACTGGCTTGTCTTTGGCACGAGCAGGGTCCTTTGGTTTTGGTTAAAGGCAGCGAACGCTGAAAGGCAGGCAACAGAGAGTCAGGACTTTGGAGACACACTGAAGAAAAGCTCCTTGCTGTTCTTTGCCCAGGCGAGCAACACCATCAGGTCCCTTTCCTCTCCCAGAATATGGAGATTGTTTAGCAAAACTAATCCAGCCCTCCCCCTCCCACACTTTCTCAAGTCCCACTCACACAGCAGTTTCTGCACTGGCAGCCTACCACAGGCAGGCCAAGCTCTTACCCTCTAATTTTAAAAGCAAACCTTGCAGAACCCTCAGATTAATCTCTTAACAGTGTCCCCCCTCCTCCTCCTACACTCTCTTTCTCCTAGTATTGCCTCCCATCTCTCACCTTGTCGCTTTTATGTTCTCCTCTGCTGCTTCCCATCTCTTACCTAAACTGTTAGCTCACCACTTCAACAAAGAGTCACAAGATTAGGACTGTCCACCAGAGGGAAGACGGAAGAATACCAGTTTGCAGCTCCAAACTACAAGTGTCTGAGCAAGATCAGCCCCTCAGCATGCACGCACAGCCAGCAGGCATGGCCCTAATCACCAAGGCTCTGTTGATATGGAGCCAGCTCCGTAACAGGGCAAAATTCTTGGACTAGCCACAGTCCTAATCCTGGTGTGGTGAAGGATCCCAACTGTATTTTGGGGGCAGTCTCTTGCACTAGCACTCCTTGGGATAGACCTTGAGGGGCTGAATTCCTTAGAAGGTCAAGCAAAGAAGCAGACACAGCCAGCTTTGTCCATTCCATCCTCAAGCCTTGGCAAGTTTTTGGAGTTCTCGGGCCAAGTGTCTCCTTTGCTTTCACAGAAACAAACAGCTTGCACACAGACCTCCAAAGATCTACCACGGCTAGTGACTGTAACCATTATTAGTTACATAAAAAGTGTATTTCAAAGGCTCAAGACATTTTCCAAAATTCCTTTGTTTTGCAGTCAGAGACAGGCTTAAAAATACCCAGAATGAGAAACTAATTTCCTCCACTGGAGGTGCCTGGCCCGTGCTGCTGCCACAGCATCCAGCTGTGTTCTTTACACTGCACAGCACACTCACGCAGTACATACCTGCCTGCCTCAAAAGTCTAGCTATAAACAAGAAGTGCCAGCAATCAATTAAGCTTTCGTAGTTTGCCACATAAAAAAGGGAAGTAGCAGAAGGAAGCAATGAAAAAGAGGAACACAGTCCCTGAGTCACTAGGTTTCGGATCACTCTGGCCCACGCCCCAATCACATATACCTGCCTGGCCCTAGCTCTCCTCTCACACTGCCTCTATCCCGTAGGAATTCCTTGAAAAAATTGGTGCTCAACTTCTACATCAAAAAACAGCCCTAAACCTGGATGTCCCCAAAACGCAGCAAAAAGGATGATGTTCCAGCACATATCTGTTCTAGTGTTTCCGTTTAACTGATAAGGAGAAAACAAAAAGAACCAAAACCACCACCACCAAAAAAAAACCACCCCACAATAGCAGAGATGAAACAAAGATACTGTCACACTCCACTGCGGGTTACCACCCTCCCCTCTGCTCCACTGTACCCTGACCATCTCCTATCCCAAACCACCTTGGAGGCCCGCCTTGCCACCAGTACCACGCAGAATTTGAGCACGCTGGATGGTACCAGCACTCTCCTTTAAGTCCCCAAGGAAGGGACACTGCTCTCACACCACACAGCTGCCACAGAACAGCACGGAGAGGGCCAGATCTGTTCCAGTAAAGCAGAGTACCTCTATCACTGCTGTTCAGCTTCCACACAGCTCTGCAGATACATGAATCGTTTCTGTGGATGGCTGAAGATGCCAAGGGGACCAAAGTAACCTTCAAATGTAGCCAGATGCCCAAACAGTAGAAATGTTTCTGTATACCTGGAAATCACCTGTACCGACAGCTCGGGACTTCTCTTCTGCACCTGACCCCCCTCACTTGCCCTCACCTTGATGTGTTTGTAGGGAGGAGGTTTCTTGTCATTCTTTTTGTCTTCCTGAAGCTGTCTCAGTTCCTTCTGTGCCTTCAGTTCTTCAAATCTTACCGCAGCTTCGTGAAGAGCTATGTGAAATAACAGTGTGTGTTATGAGCAATTCCCCCTGCTCACACAGAGGAGGGCTGCCAGCATCCACCCAGCACACACAGCTCCCCAGGCAACACTCCCTGGCAGGATACTTTTAGAGGCAGAGGGTCGCAGGGGGAACAGGACAATGCAGCAGGGCAGTCACAGGAGTTACAGTGCCTGTGGATGAAGCAGCATCCAAGCTGTCAGCTAGCTTTGAGTGTTTTGGGGAAGAGCTGTCAGGCAGCTTCAATTCCTAACTCTCAAATGCACTTTTATACACAGATAGCGACTGGACTAGACACAGGGAAGCTGACAGAGCAACAGCTTGCTCAGAAAGAGGAGCTACATCAGAGCTAGAGAACATTCAAAATCCACACACCCTTGGGCCCTCTCTGTGAGATGAGACCCACAAAAGTTCTAGGCGTACACAATGATAGATACAGCTCATTCTGCAAATTTAATTCAGCTTTAGCTCTAAAATGGTATTTTTCTTTGTTACAAGAAGATCACTTCTCCAAACAGGAACGAAGAGGAACAGAACACAGACCTCCCCGGATGAAGACAAATTACCTTTCTTGTATATGCCATCCACGCCCTTCCCCATCTTGTCTTTGCTGCTGACGTCTCCTTCCATGTACGGGAACACACGAGCCTGGTGGGTCCACAGGTAATCCTTGGAGCCGAAGAACAGCACAGGGAACTCGCCAATGTCATGTTTCATTTTCTGGATGTTGACAGGAATTGTCCTGGGATGGCAAATCTCAGCTGGCCACCACCTACAACAGAGGGAAAGGCATCCAAAACCTCTTGACTTCTCCACCTCCCATGGCCTCAGAAGCATGTCACTTCATAGAGACACGGGAAAAAAAAAAACAGGGCTACCAGCAAGGCTCGGGGGAGAAGAGGCTACTAGAGGAAGAAGGCATGCACTTCAGCTGCTACACGCATGCAAAAAAGTCAGAGACTGCTGCACTGTACCCTGCAGAGACAAGCAGCTTTTCCCCTCAATCACCAGGATTACTGCGTGAAGAGGGGATAGGGACAAGTCTGTTCTACCTTCACCTACCTGTAGCGCCCAACTTTCACCCAGACTACTTCCTTGTAGTGTGGCTTTTTGCCTGCCTTGCAATCGTTACAATACCAGCTTCCCTCTGGCATCTCAATGTTTAGACACTCACGGTGAAACGCAGCCGGGCACGACTCACAGCATAAAAGGCTGCCCCCTGCGAAGAAAAGGAGGAGGAATTTATCAAAGTCACTGTGCAGAAGCCCTGGACTACACAATTCTAGACAGAAACTGTTGGGAGAAGGGCACAATGCTCTTCTGCAAACCCTTTCCAACAGCTCACGCCCTGCCTGTGCTGCACAAAGAACCCTTCTAAGGATCCTGAAAAAGTCCTAGCCTGAATTTGGACTTAAATTGGATTACATAGGAAGGCAGCCTGTTCTATGCAGTTCTCACCAGCACCCTCTGCACAGGCAAAGCTTCTGCCTGCTATAATGATCTCCTCCCACAGCACTTTTGTTGCTCTTTTGTCATTTATGTCAGGGCACCACTCGACAGCAGGGCACCCAGTGGGCACCGTCTCACCTTCCGAGCAGACAAAGCACCAGCTGACGTTGACGTGCTCATGGTTGCGGCAGCCCCTCCGTGCAGTGAAGTGGTTGGGGCAGATGATGCTGTTGGAGGCGAGGACCACGGAGCCAGCAGCGAGGCAGAAGTCATTGGAGTGGTACGCTACCGGGCACCGCACGCAGCGCATCAGGCGGCCTGCCATCGGAACGTAGCAGACACATGGTGAATCTCTAAAGGGAACTGAGCTTTCATTTCCTCCCCAAATTAGCCTGTATTGATATTTGAGCTCAAAACAAGCAACCATAGGTGATTTTTGGAAATGGAGATTGGCTTTTAATTTCTACAGACCATCAAAAATGAGTAAAATGAAATACATATATAAATAGATCTGTATTTGTATTTAATGTAATAGAAAATCATATTATTTAGAGGTGAAAAGCCTCCTGCATGATATGCAGAAACAGTTCAAGAGTTCACAGACTAGGACTGCTTCCTATCATACACAAATAATTAGTAAATCAGCTCAGACACTAATTACAGAGTGGGTGTTCCAAGTACTTAACTGAATGTAATGAAACCAATCCCCATAGCTTCTGAAAACACTTGCCCTTCCATTTTATCAGATTTTACTCTGAAAGTCCCAAACAGAGAACTTCAAATTGCCTGCAGGCCTAATTCATCCAAGATTTCTCAGCGTCTTTTAGGTTCCTCAAAGGAGACTTAACAAGGAGAAGAGTTGGAAAGAAAGAGGTAAATCTGACCACTGGAAAGCAACAGCCAGAGGGACACAAGGCAAATATTCAGTGTGGAAGGGATGAGCTACCTAATAGCTTCTTCCATACTAAGTACTGACATGTGGAAGGAAAGAAGAGTAACACAGAGCCTGAGGACAAAAATACAGCTGGTATTATTGCCACTCATCTTAAGATACCAAAGATTTAAAGACAGGCAGTTTTAGAAGCAAACATAAGGCACTCACATTAAAGTTTTAAGTCTAATCATGTGAGATAAAGGTCAAGGTATTGCAGCAAACAGCTCAAATATTTGCCTGAGAAGCTTAAGTGAAGAGTGTCACTACAAAAATTAGCTTGCATTTTAAAGAAAAAAAAAAGAAGAAAGAAAAAACAGTATCACAATTTTTACTGTGCTGCTCTCTAATGCCCTTGCCTCAATGGCCACTGCTAAGGATGCACTGTCTGCAGCCCTGGCATAGTGAGAAGTACAAAGAAGAAAGACAAGAGTGTCCACACAGCTCCAGAGGCTTCAAAAATCCAGAGAAGAATGTGATATTGCCAGACGTGCAGGCATCCAAGCGTCTGGACAGACACGAACATTTCAGTTGCTGCGCCTGGCCATCAGGAGTGCTGATGAGCAGCGACCTCACGCACGGACACCACCCCTTCAGCTCCCCCGAGAGAAGCAAACGCTACAGCAAGCACTGTGGTGAGGACAGGAAAACAGCATCGAGAACTAGTGGACCAGGAAAACAAAGAAAAGGCTTCTGCCTGCCTCCCCGGGACCACACCGGAAGATTTCGGTACCTTTAGACGCAGAGATGTTTGCTGGGTTAGCAGCATGACAAGTCATGCATATGTGCAGAGAGCATCGGAAACCCTTGTTCTGCATGACTGTGGGCGGGTATTTCTGTATGCATTCTTCATGGTAATACTTCCCACAGAGCGGCAGCAAGCACCGTTTCACATCTTCCCCGCAGCTCTTGCACACAAAGCAGGTATGGACTCCTGGAGAAAGAGCAGCAGACGGAACACCAGTCATACAGAAAGGCTACACGAAAACCTGTCGCTTCTGCCAGGCTGCGTGGCAGCACAGCACGACTTCCCAGCCTGCTGCTGTACACAGCGCAGAGCACAAGTCTGCAGCAGGCTTTTGCTTACAGCTGCAATGTAAGTCCAGACAAAAAAAAAAATAAAAAATGACCATAGCTGTGATTGCAGGCTGGGGAAAAAAAGAAAAACAAATCAAGAGCCATACTCAGCCTCCTTTGGATGCATCTACCTTGCCACCCTTCTCCACCAGATAAGAATTTCACTTTCTCATCCCCACCCCACGTGCCTGAATCAACAGTAAGATTGATTAGGAAAGGATAATCAAACCAGTCACCAAAGGACTGACAGGCAGTTAGTGGCCCTGCTGCTGGCATAGAGCTTCAGCAAAGGAAGCCCCAGGTAGGCAGGCAGGAAACGCTCTGCCCTTCTGTGCTCAGGGAAGCTGCTGTACCTGTGGAACACTCGTTGCAGATGAATTTGCCCGTTGGCATCTCAGAGAGCCCAAGGCACTGCAGGTGGAAAGCACCACAGCACTGCGCCTCACACAGCAGCAATTCCCCTGGCTTCTCGCAGATCTGCAGGGGAAGGAAGCACACTGTGAGCTCTGAGCAATCCCTTCCCCAACTCATCCTGGACAGCAATGCTCTGCATGCTGAGCGCAGCTGCCAGCAGAGATTCCTGCAGAAAAAAAAAAGGTTAGTTTGCCTTGTGTTGGTAAGTTCATGTGGTTTGTGCATCACCGCTGCCATTTGCTGTCCCGTCCCCGCTACAACGCACCAGCTAAAAGGAATTGTAAGTCGGTCACATCTCCCCAACATCCTTAAACTTTAGGATGAGGCAATCACACAGGAAAGGCTCGATTCAGAACGCTACTGGTTAAAGGGCTGTCAAAGCCCTCAGAACCACACAGCCCCTCAAAGAGCACAAGAAGCTGGTTATTTCAGTAGCGTGCACCTTGAGGCCACCCGGACTTAGCTGGGGGCACGAGGGCATGTCAGCACTCACATGGAAAATCCCTGGGAGTACTGAAGTTTCAAAGAGGTCTCCTCAAGGACACTACCTGGCACACATTCTCCTTGAGAGCTGCTCCTCCTCCACGCTCCCCCTGTATCTTTTTGGATGAAGGCACTCCATGGTCATTCTCAGACCCCTCTTCATTTCCCTCTTTAGGGCTTGTAGCAGTCCCATGACCCGATGTCTCCCCCTTTAAAAAGAAATTCAAAATTAGGGCCGTGTATCCTACACAGCCTTGCAAGACAGGACACTGCCTTGCAAACTACACATTCAGCCATCGAGCACATACAAGTTTGGCAGTCAGTGCTACCCACCCTGGAGAGAACGCCCCCCACATGGTTCTACCAAAAGACTTGCAATAAAGGAAAGGAAAAGCTCTTTAGTTCGTTAGATCATTTGAAATACACAATGAACAAAACTATTTTTCTGTGCATAACCCTCTTTGAGGAAAGAAAGTCACAGCTGGGGAAGAACAGTATTCATAGAAACATATCAGGCAGGTTTGCATAGTCTGAAAATCATGCCCACCAATGCCAGAGAAGCATCCTGTGTGCTGATGTCTGCTTGTACTAGAAATGCAAATAAAAGAGTGAAATTTTTGTTTGTTTGTTTTTAAATCCCAACTCACTGGAGACAGCTGAGTGATCTCAGTGCATAGCTACAGTGGCTTTTTGATCCAAGATCCTCCTTGGGTCAAAAAGCCTGCATGCCCTGAAAAAAAAAAACCTGCACTTCAAAGACCTTGTTAGGAATTCAAACTCCTAGCAAGAGCAGCAACCACCACTCATACCCTGGAGCCTGCTCAATGCCAGGTGGACAACTAATGACGAGAGGGATCTTTGCACCACTTTCTATCCATGAGAATACCATCCTCATCTGAGCTGTGGTGCCACTAAAGCTTGCAGGCTCAGCTGAACACTCTGAGCACATTATTAGTCTGGGCAAAACACACGCTGGGGAAGCTTTATGTCCTTAAGATGGAAGAACATGGAGCTGGTATTCTTGTCAGGTAACGATGCTTCTTTTGCTTGATTTTTCAGTCCTTGAATCCATCGGCATGTTTTCACTTGGGAACCTTTTCAAACCACGTGGACCAATGATGCACTGACAGCGTATTAAAGCACACAATACAAACATGAGTGGTGTAAGTTCGCTTTATTGAGCACAAAACAAGAAAACTCCCAGCTACAAACTAGTGCCAATCACACGTCCAGCGTACACCTTACACACCATCGTTACAGACATGCCGGAAGGCTGGCAGTGATGCAGCCCTCAGGAATTCTGTGAAGGAGCACGTCACTTGCTGCCATCCTAGCCCTGGCAGGTGGAAGGGGAAGGAAAAGGTCTACAGCTCTGGTAAAACCACTTGCTAACAACACAACAGCCGCCTTTGCCTCTACACACAATGGCATCTGAAGTGCTACCTAGGTACTTCTGCTCCTGCTAGGAATTTCTGCTAGGAAGGGCGCAGTCTGCCACAAGACAGCCCGCTGGCTCAGCCACTTGATTTGGCTCCTGGAATTCTCCAGGAGCAGCACCAGGGACCAGCATCCCAGGGACTGGTTACAGCTCAGGTCCTCCTAATTCCTACATAGGTGCTCCCTCTTCTGCTCAGCTCAGCAGTGACCTCAGGGTTGCAGGGGTCACTGTAAGGAAGAACAAGAGCAGGGTTAATCAGCTACTCGTGTGGGTAAACAGCTTCAGCTACAGCTTCTGTTTGTGCTGGGGTCAGTGCTGCAGACACAAAGTAAGTTTGGCCTCTCTTGTGCTCACTGAGGACCCTTCCAGAGGGACAGGAAATTGGCTAACGACCACCACCCCTTCTGTGGGTAATGGCACTAGCTTCCCACTAGTTTCTAGGTGGTTTTGGAAGGAGGCAGAGGAGACATTCAGATTTGCCACAGCCAACAGTATGAGGGATTCAGAACTGGTCCATCCTTCTGGCTGCTTTCTACCATGGCTGCCAGGACTGCTTGTTATGAACCCAGGCCATGTTTCACGTGTCAATGGAATGACAGACTGAAAGGCACCTCGAGTTACATAACATGAACCAGCAACCCTCAGAGCTGAAAATATTTGCTATTCGCAAGGATCTTAACAACTGGCCCCAGACAGCCCAGTGTGGCAGAGCATGCTACAACCCTCATCTTTTCAGCCTCAAGCCATCCTATTTAGTTCCACAAATACCTGGCCAACCCGTACATTTAACATGTCAGGGACCTTAGCCTTATTTCTTAATCAGTCCTCCCAGAAACACACCAGGAGTGGGATGTCAGAACTGGGCAGGATGGGCAAGGCCTGGTATTTGTGCTCTGCGAACAGGGAGAAGGGAGATCACCATCCATCACTCAGAAGAACCTGTCACACTGTTCCCACTCTTTCCCCTACCCAATGTGAGCACTGTGAAGCTACATACCTCCTACAGAGGGCAGGTCTCATCTTGGGTCTTCTTCCAGAGCTATTTCTGCTGTCGTATCTGGCATAAAAGCCTGGCCTGTTCTTTGGCACAGCCTGACCTTGACACACAACCTTGACCACCACTTCAACAGTATTTTCCATCCTGTTCTCTTGGTCTCTTGCTGCCCGGATGTTGCCAACTTGCATTCCTGGCTCCACAGACAGGCAAGGGCAGAGAAAACTGCCCGGTTCAGCCCAGGTAGACAGACTTTCCTCTGCCCTCTGAAAGCAGCTGGATCCAAGGCTTCACTGTGCTGCACCATCAGAACACGTATTTCTTCTAGCAGCATTCAGGAGAAAGTGAGGTTCCTTGCCAGGTGTGTGGACGGTCGTTTAGGGACCAGTGTGGTTTGAATTCCAAGTGGAAGTGTAATTGCATCTCCACAGCACCCCAATACTCACCTATGCACTCTCCTAAGCCAAGGGGTGAACACTCCCCACACTGGCTCCAGAGACACAATCATGAAAATGAATGCTGGGAAAAGGTGCCGAGTGTTGGTGTTACATGACTTCAGGTACCCAACACAGATGTACGTCTAAGGCTGGAGGCAGTTAAGACTCCCTGGACTTCTCTGCAGTGAGCGTGGCATTCAGAGCCGTGGCCTGGCTACCCTGCTGCTCTGAACTGCCCCCTCACTTCTTCGCTACAAAAGGTGTGCAGAGAATTTGCTGGCTCTGAACTGAGCCGGCCTCTTACAGGGTGCCTAACAGCAGACAGTGTTAACTACCCCCCAGCATTGGCAAAGATATTTGTACAGGCTTCTTTGAAACATGATTCCAGGTGAGCACACTTCAGAAACAAGTGACCAGTGCTCTTCAAGCAGCACGGGAAGGCTTGCAGGGCCCTGAGGTATTACCCCAAACTTTATCACCCCCGTCAGAAATGCTTTTCAAACAGCAGTAGCAGCAGACAGCAGGGTAGCTGGCACTGCTCAGACAACTGGTGTGACGTTTGTGCTCTGCTGGAAGCTGTATAACAACAACAAATATAACAATATATGTCTATAATTGGCTCCTGAAATACATACTGACTATCCTGACAGAACAGCCTGCTGCTGAACCTGGGCCACTGGAAGTGAGAGGCGATGCTGAGAGAGGCCCGGAGGTGTCCCGCCTCTCTCAGGAAAAGTCTTGCTTCCCCTACACTTGGTGATACCTGGCTCACTCCTAAAAGGCAAAACGTGCTTGTCAGAGATATTTGTATGCCAGCTCTGCTAGGATGCAGTAGAAGGGAGTTGCCCCAATTATCCCTTTCTGCTGGATGGCAGAATGTAATCAGAGGCTCCTACGAGCAGACACAGACAGTCCCCCGTCCCATCCTCCCCCCAAGCCCTCCGATGCAGCTCTTAGCTCACCCTAGCAAGCAGGGCAAGTGCAAGAAGGGGTTGAAGTCCACAATCCAGTGCTTGTGTTTCATACTGGTGTGTAAAACGGCAAGATACCCACACCAGAAGACAAGACCTTTTACAGCAATTAGGTCTTCTGAGGTGCAAAGCAAGATGCCAGGCTAACCCTGGTCCTGTCAGATCAGAACAGACTCTCTCCTGGAGAATTAGCTGAATAGCAGCTTAAAAATTGAGCCCAAGTTAAGCAGCCATCACAAAATAGTTACTTAATCAAGGTGATACCTTCAGCTTCAACCCCAGCTCATGCAACTGCATCAGGGGCACAAAGTCCCATCTGACACACCGATCTCATTCAGCCAGCCAAAGACTACTTGGCCTAGGCTCTGCACAGCACCCTGAGAAGTAGCAGAGAGGTTACAGGGATGAGAGAGTGTAGGAAAACCCGAGAGTACCTCAGAATGTGGGGTCTCCCCCAGCCCTTCCCCGTTTTTCTCCTTCTTGGAATGCATTGCAACAGAGGGATGGCGCTGTCTCTTCCGCTTCCGTTGCTTCTCCAAGACCTTTTCAGGAGCTGGGATGTGACAAAGACCATTCAAGAAAAATGCAAAAATCACAATCTGCCTGCTTTCTGCAGGCCCACCATCAGCTTCTACACTCTGACTGCTTCAGGCTGGTTGCCATTGTTTTGGAAGGCACATGGCCTGGGGCGATGCAAGCCTGCCTCCAAGGCAGTCTGTCCTTTGTCCTGCAGCCATCAGAGGACCTGGACAACACTGACCCACCCTGAATTCTCAGTCTGAATTCTTTCGCTGAGCTGAGGAATATCCTTACTGACTTATCCTGAGACAGCCCCCCAGACAAAAAGGAAGTGCTACCAACACAAAGCCATCATTGCTATTGAAATGCTGATAATTATCTCCTCCCACCACCATGAAACAGAAATCTCATGTTGACACCAATGTGATTAATATAAAGGCCCATGGGGGAGGGAACGCAGTGCAACTGCACAATCCTCCATGGAACACCACTGTTGAGCCTGGGCACAGCACGCCATCAGGCAAAACGTGCAGTGGCACAGCACCTGGGGTGATGAGTTTCCTTCAACCACTCAAAGTAAGAATGAAAATTTAATATCTTCCAGTGGAAATATGAAGCTAACACCTCCACTTTCCCTAAGGAAGTCAAAGATATAATGACACCTTTCACAAGCAATTGCTGTACCTGTTTCTTCCGCCACTGCCTCAGCAGTACTTTCTAAGAGCCTTCCTAAGACACGTAAGCCCCTACACACACAGCTCTCTCTAAAGCCACGGGCACTGATCCACATGGCATCAGTCTACCCCTGCTGCCCTGTCTTCACTTACCTTCTCCCAGGTCCGAGAAGTGGGCTGGCGAGTACAGTTCAGAGCTGTCGCTCTCCGAAGGACCAGTGCCCTACAAATACACAAGAGACAATTCAGCAGAGGCAAATCAGAGATGCACGTTCCTCAGCCTTTTACAAGGGACTGCAATTCTCATTTCAGATCATGAATTCATCAATGATTATCAGCATTACAAGACGACACTTGGTTTGTGTCTGATAGATCCCACATAGAAAAGGCATTCCTCCTTGCACAGAGACTGACCAGCCTCATGTTCACCAGCATCCCCCGCTCTTTCCTGAGCTCTCCCAAAAAGGCTGCTAACACCCCGTAAGCTGCTGGGAATACACTCCTGGTTTCACATTTGTTATGGAGCCTAAGACTGAATTACACGCTGGCTTCTGCATTACTGCAACCATGCTGACTGTGCCACAGAGAGAACAAGAAAAACAACAACACTTATTAATTCACCTGAGAAACAACTACAGGTCTTGTGCATGTGCAATGCCTGACATAACTCTGGTCTTTTTTTTTTTTCCCCAAATGATGCTACTGAATATTGAGTATTTTAAAAAGAAAATGCTGCTATTTTCTGCTTAACTGCATCAAGCACTGCAAACCGTATGTGATACAACTCAAACCTCCATCCAGCTACAAGTTCTGCACTTACTTACCATGTGCCAGCCCAGTTGGGAGTGTAACAAAGGAAATACTATTCAGAGGAAATCTGACAGAAAAGGAGAAAGCCTTGGTCCAAGCTCGAGTTACACCGTAACATAACAGGGATTCCCTGTGACAGAAAAGCTCTGCCCAGAACATTTCTGTTCACACCTTCCCAACCAGTATCCAGATGACTCATTTTTCCATAGGAATCAATGGAGAGCGGAGACTTTACAGCCAAAAATTCTCTAGTCCTCATTACAAGTGGGGAGGGGTGGGGAACACCTCTGTATTTAGCAGATTTCTTCATCATAACACAGCAACCAGCACCTTTGGGAAGGGTGGACCCTCACTCCTGGGCCCCAGCCAACAAAAACCACAGCCCATTGCACTGTGCCTGCCTCTCATTCAGCGGGCTCTGGTGTCTGGGCTCATTTTCTATCAGACTTTCAAAAGCACTGGAAGGAAAAATACCTTCTTTGGGGGAGTCCACTCCTCCTTCTTTGGCATAAAGGCAGTGTCCAAATCATTGGATTCCAAGAGCTTTTTAGTGGGCTTCCTTTGACGTTTGCTCTCAAAGTTTCCTGCAATAAAGTCCTTCTCGTTAGATAAATGCAAATTTTCTTAATTTCAGTCACACTACGACCATTAAGCAAATACCAGCCAACAGTTCAAACCAATCCAATTCACCTCATCTTTTGTATCACAAGCTCCTTGTGCAAGAATGCCAATTACCTGCACACTTTACATAAAAACGGACCTCCATTTGGACCTCCTTCCAGAAGATGATTCCAGAAGAATCCAATCCTACCCACTGACAGATCCAGCCGCGCTTCCTCCCACACCACTCTCACCAGTGCTCTTGCTGCATAGAGTAAACAGGCTAAAGGCCATGCTCCCAGTTAAAACCACCTGTTAAGAGACGACTCAAGCAAAGTAGCTGAAAGCTGCATTGTCTTCTTGCTAAGCTTTTTGCTGGCCCTTGGGAACAACAAGTTGCTAGATGTGGGCAACAGTAAAAACTTACAATGACCAGGAAATTGTGATGCTATGAGTGCAAGACACTCCAGAGAAACGGCCTACTACCCACCCTACCCTGTTCATCTGCTTCTTTCATCAGCCTTGGCTATGTCCTTCCTACGGCACACGCCTCTGCACAGATACCAGAGACATCAGACACCTAACGGAGGACAACACGTCATCGTTCAAGGCAAGCCTCTGCCCACAGCTTGGGCGCTGTGTGCTTAGCAAGACGCGAGCTTTCTCACAAGTGGGAAGAGAAATGCAACCCCTGCATGCTGGATGTTGGCTCCGCTGTGTGCTGTTCTCCTGCACATCCAGCCTCAGGTGCACATTCCCGGTTTTCCTTCCTTTAATCATTGCCATCTTTCCATTTCCATCTGACACCCACAGCACCCTGGTCCCAGAAATAGCAGGCTAACTGACCTCTCAGTGACTATACCTCTCTCTACACACTTGGTTTATTATGATACACATTTATATTTATTATATTTATTAAATGTGTGTATATACACACCATTTACTGTTTCTATAAACAAAACACTTTAGGAAAATATACACACCAACAGAAACAGCATTCTCTACATGTTTACAAAGCCAGAACACCAGGGCCTTGACCCTGGTCACATCTTTACACAGAACAGTAAAAGCAGAAGATAATCAGGCACCTCGCTGTGTAACACACTTCACCTGCCCTCTCCCTTCCCAGCACCAGTAGTAGTCTCTGAATGAATCAAAGCACAATAAACAAACCAATAACCAAACAGATCAGCAGTTACTAACCTTTCAACTTGGACTGAAGCAACATTTCCACTGAACTTGTGACACATTCGCTTACGGGAGCAGAATCACACAACCTCCCACTTACCCGATTTCAGGAATCTCTCCTCTGCATCTGGAGAAGCAGAAACTTCAGAAACATCTGAGGAAGATAGCACGAGCTCTGGAAAATCAGAAGGTCCTTCTAGAAGTTGGTGAGTGGGATCAGTGGAATGGGATCCTAGTTCTGAGAAGGAGCACTCTGCTTCAAGAATGGGAGGGGACTCTTTGGTTGAAGATGGAGTTGAAATCAAAGGGCTCGGCCCCCGCTGGGTGTCTCTGTCAGGACTGCACTGTGCAGGAAGACCTCCTTCAAATTCAGACCTCGCCACAGAGTTCACCTAGCGTAGTGAAACACGGTGGTGAAAACATTTGCCCTGCACAGCCTTGTAGACAGCAAGGACGCTCAGCAAGCAAGAACACAGCAAAAGCACGTGAACTGGAGCCCAAAAGCACGAGACACGAAGAGCACATTTGCCTTAACCTACCTTTTGCAACTGCTCCTGGACTTTCTTTGACTTTTTCTTGGGTGCAAATAAGTGATCATATTCTTCTGCATATTCCAGAAGCCGTTTACTTGGCTTTCTAAGGCGTTTCCTCTCTGAATGTACTAAGAAAAAGGAAAGCAGCTTCAAGACTGTGTTTCTGAGAAGATTACAAGACAAAGTCTCCTCAAGATCTGCAGGCAATAGCTGCTCCTGCCTTTTCTCTTCTGCAGGCTCCATGTGGAAGAGCCCCAGTACTTCTTTCTCTTTGATACTGCCTTATCATTTGGAGCTTCGCGTTTCCAGAAGCCTGACATAACGAGTGAGATTTTTAAGGCCTTCAGGCACTTCAGGTGAGAAATTAAACATTAGCTATCTGACTGAGAGGCTCCTAGGAATTTCATCCAACATCTTAAACAATCGACATTTATCCTTCACGCAGTACTCTTACGAAACCTAACACCTGTTAGAAGCTCAGACTCTCTCTACTTTTCCTGTTAACCAAACTCCCTCGGGTTTAAGCGCAGGGACACAGGAAAGCTCTGCTTTCCCTAACACCGCTCAGCCACCAGCCTGACTCCTTCTCTTCGCCTCCTCCCCAGCCCATCTTCTCATAGGTTTCAAGAACCCTGCATTCCCCAGCTGCCTCTGCCAGCCTGTTTATTCCCTTTGCCTCCCCACAATACGTTCTACACCGAGACCAGGATGATGAGGGAGCAACTCATCCTCCCCAGAGACTGCGAGCTGCTCAAAGGCTCGGATGCCTTTTTCTTTACACTTGCACAACAGCGTCACAAGGGAAAAGCCTGGCAGTCGGGATTTCCCTGGTACCAACCTCACTGCTCACTCTCACAACACCCAGCTCACAGCAAGCTCCGGAGGAGAGCTCTGATACCATCGTACTCAGCAATCTCTACTCAGCAAGCTGCACAAGCAAGACGGTGCAAGTTTCTGTCACTTTCTCACTTTCTCAAATACCTCGGACTTTCCCCTTCACTAGTTTCTGGAGTAATCATCACAGCAGTTCTAGTCACAGGAACGTTTGTGGTCTCCTGGGAGCTTATGAACAAACACTAAACATGCTGTTCTTTACTCCTCTTCCCGGCTGGAAGGTGGGTTTTTCTTCTTTGTCCAGACACGTTTCACGGAAAAGCATTCCAGTGCAACAAGGGATGTTGGACGAGACTGCTACACTTCACTGGGGCTTTGTGGTTAAACAAGCACAGAAGTGTCAAACTTGGCCAAAAGAGAAGAAATGAACTTTTTTTTTTTTTTCCCCAAACACAACTATTCTCAGCTGCTATTAACCCTCTGCACAGGTGTCTAAGTGAGACCCACATTGCAGCACATACCCAGCTCCAGGCTGAGCACCTTTACCAGGTGACTCCTGAGCCTCACAGCCACCCAGCAGGGCACACAGTGCTGTACCAGGAAGGGTACACTGCACTTTTTTCCCCTTGAAGTGAACCCTGTACAAAAATCCTATACGCAGTCTGATTGGCAATGGCAAATGACATACTTTAAAGAGATATTATTTGTATATTTTCAGTCACAAATGCTTCCAATCATCCATCATTTCCGCCTTACTTGCTCACCATTTCTGCCCTCCTCACTCGACACCCCACTCACTACAAGTTTTGCAGCGGAACGATGCCGGATGTTGCCACTTGGCTATGATGAGGACTTGTATAGTTTGAGCTGAGTGGAAATTACACGGTGGTGAATGCAATCTTTTGTGGCCCCTTACATGTCTGCCTGCGGAGGAGGATTAGTCACATCGTCTCAAAGCACTGGCAACGAGAGGAAGCCCGTTCTCTTCTCTAAGTGGCAGCTCTAACCTCCAGCACCGTTCTCTCTGCTTTCTGTATAACTGGCCTGCTCCAACACAAAGCAGGACCAGTTTCCACTGACGGACCTTTTCCAGCACTCACCCACTCCCTGCCCATCCCGCACTGGGGACACCACAGCAGCCCAGACAGCTCCTCACGCACAGAGGCTCCGGCGCCTCCTTACAGCACATTTCTGGAGGAAAACTTCAGGTGTGCTTCGAGGCTGGCGTGCTACCGAGGGCAGAGGAACCAGATTACACTACAGCTGCTGATCTGCCACTTCTGCAAGCAAACCCAGGCCCACACGCTGTCCCTGCACTGCTCTCTGGCCTCCTCCCCCAGGCCTGCCCCACGGGGCAGGTTCTCCCGACACTGCTGCCTTGTGTCAGCTCCTCTCTACCTCTTTCTGCAGACTTGCACCTTCACCTTGCTTAGCAAGGTGCTGGGATGCTTCAATGACAAAACCATCAGGAAGCCAAGAGAATCCAGTGGTGTCTTTGCGTAAAGCAGGAGCTCGCTTCAGGCTGCAACCTGGCCTCTCCACACAGCCCCATCCCAGCACAAAGCTCAGCTCTCCGCTTCCTCTGGGAGGATTTCAGTCCTCAAAAACACACAGCCAGAGCAGGCAGTGAGCGCTTCAGCTTGCTGTGGTTTCAAAACACAACTTTTACCCAGTGCATCACACCCTATGGGCCCCTCTTTCTTTTTCCCCCTCCAACCTTAGCTATTCATAAGAAATTTGCCCAGATCCCTGTGGGAGAGGCAGGGCTGTGGTGCCCTGAAGCATCCTTCTTCCGAGCTGACCTCCCTTTGGACGAGGCTGCCTTACTTCCACATGCCATATTCCAGACCCACCTCCTCCCAGACTCCCTGGCAACTTTCCCATCCTATCTTCTCCCTTTTATTTTTATCCCTCAGGCAGCCCCACAAATGTTGTGAATTAGGAAATCTGTGCAGTTCCCCGATTCATTATTAGCAACTAATAAACCTCACACTGAAATAAAAATAAACAAGACATTGTCTTGATGAAACACTATAGACATAGTCTCTTTGACTTGTCCTAAGTCAAACAGCATGAAGTGAAAAAAGGGGGGAAGGAGAGAGATCTTTTTATGATCCATTTCCTACAACTTTCTAGAGCTATTTATCCAGCTAAGACCAAGCACGTAACTAAGGGAGATGGTATGAAGGTGTTAAGTTAAAGGATAAAAATCCTAAGTTTGGAAAGATCAACGTTTTATCTTTCACTGTACAGGAACTAATCATTTGTTAAACATGTAAGCTTTCTAACCAAAAGCTAAGCAAAATCCTAAAGTCACACCAGCTTCTTTGTTCTCCGTGCTGACAGAGAACCCAAAAACAACACAACACTTGTTCTTCAGCTCACAGATATATACACGCCTCCATGTTGTCAAACAGCCCAAAAATCTGCATCTTATGCTTTAAATGAAAAATTATAAAATGCATAAATACACACTCTGGCGCAAGTCCAGCTCCCTTACCTTGTGCAGAGAATTCAGACTGGGGAGCAAAGTTGCCAAGCTCTGTTTCTGAGTCCATCACACTGTTGTTTGGCTTACCACATACATTCAAACGTTTCTCAACTAAGTCTAAACGATTCTCATAGTCCTGACCTGTTAGGTCTCCCTCAAGCACCTTTGAATGAGGGGAATGCCTACGTCCCAAGCACTCATTTCCCTTCAGTGAAAAGCCATGAGAATTCAGGCCAAAGGCACTCGCCAAGTTTCCTTGTTCCCTAGATCTACTGATGTGCTTATTAGATCTAGCACTGCTTTGGTTAAAACGCTGCCATCGCTTTTTGGGTGCTACATGATTTATATCATTAGCCTCATCACCAAGAGAGCTCTCACTATTTGCCTCTGAATCCAAGTCTGGACTCTCCCCATTTTCAGCAGAAGTGCAGCTCTCAGTATTTCTACCAGCTTCAGGTCTCCTTCCAATACGACCTAAATTGTCATCAGATAAACAAGCAGAGTCTTCATCAGTTGAATGTTCTGTTAAATCAACAGACTCTTTCCTCCCAGTATCTTCTGCTTCATTACCTAGAGGACTGGTAACCGAACCGTGAACGCGGAATGCATGTTCTCCTGAATCTCTGGATAACCGACTTAACAACTTACTTGGCCCTCCTGGTTTTAAGTCCTTTCTGTTTGAAACTGTCTTATCTCCAAGCTTTGATGACTGCTTAGATTTTGAACAGTTGCGTTTGGACACGCAATTTGTGCCATTTGTCCCAGAAACAGCAGTATTCGCAGGCTCCCTCTTACTAGTACCAATCCCTGTTAACTTGGCTGGAGGATTGCGTGAAAAGGAGGAGTTGCTTATACTGGAGTTCGCATTGACCGTTTCCTGGACACAATCTCCATTTTTTTCTATTTTATACGGGGGACCTACAATAGACAAGGATGTCAGACCACTCGCAGAATTGCTTCCAGAACCATCGGCTGTGCTGGTATTTCGATACGGGACTATGTTCTGACCAGTCATCAGCTGCTGCTCTTTTGCCTTACTGTCGTGAATATCCTTCAACATCATTAACAAGGTGCTGAATCTGTAATTTGGCTCAATGGGCAAACGACCGTGACCAGAGGCGGAAGAGAAAAGTAAAGGTACTGTGGCCTTTGGAGTGCCAGAGTCACTCGCATCATCATTCATTGACCGGTAAGAGAGCTCCTTCAGCTCCGACAAGACGTGTTTCACCACGGCCGTTTCTATTTCAGCAGAATCCCTGGGTTTCTCGTGCACGTTGTTTAACAGTTTCTGACCATCGACTTTTCCACTTCTCAGAAGAGAATCTTTCTGAAGGCCAGAGAAACCTTTGGTATCAGAAGAGCAGCGCTTCATGCCACCCTCCTCTTCTGCAAGAGAAGGCTCCAACCCAGAACCTTTTTCTTTATGTTTGCATTTGATGCTCCTGATCCGGGGCAATTTCACGCTTTTCGGTTTTAAGGTTGTTTGATTTGCAACAGCAGACCAGGAGTTGTCCTTGGAAACACTTTGGGGAGTAGTGTGTTTGTTTGCTAGGGAAAGATTGTCATTTCTCACATCTGAAGAGCGCTCAAGAGCTGTCAATGACATCTCAGCATCAGAGGAGCCTCCTTCAAGCTCCCCATGTGCAAATTCAGCATCAAGCCTGCTGGTTGCTGAACCTCCCAGAGGTTTGCGATCTCTGTACGACTTCTTCCTGGCCCTTCTGTTGCTCTTCTGAGAAAAATACATAGAAAGTTTAATGTTTCCACTTGACGTCATAGGAAATTCCTTCTCCATCTTATCTGAAGAATCACTGACTTCAAGAGTGCTAGAGGCTCTCTCTGAACTTTGGTCCATGGTATCCACATCGCTGTTCCCACCATCCGAGAGGGAAGAGGATGAATCTGACTCCGTTTGCTTTTTCTCAATGCCAGCCTCAGACGCAGAATAGTGTATTTGTAACTTGGAACTGCACAGAATGCCCAGGGAACTCTTCTCTCTCTCCAAAGATGCGCTGGAAAACAAATCCCCTTGGAGTGTGTTCTTCAGAGCACCGCTTTTACAGTTCTCGTAGTCTGGTTTCAAAGTCATCTTTTCAAAATGTCTTTCTCCAAAGGAGGAGAGCAAATGGTTTTCCCTGGCGCTATTGGATGCCGTTAGGCTGTTCGCAATCCGGCGAAGTTCATGAGATGCGTGTTTATCTGGTAGGTCCCCAACCATCATGTTTTTAACTATGCTCTCTGGCATTTTTTCTTTGATTTCTCCCTTGGAAGCTTCTCCTCTCATGCTATTCTTTTTTACTCTAGTCCTCTTTCTGCTGTCAGAGCTCTTTTTCACGTGTGGCTTAATGTGCAATTTTCCTTTTTCACTGGCTGAGTGTCTCGAGTCAAACGCCAAGGATTTAAAACAGCCATTCAGCTGCCTGTCCTTTTCGGCTCCAGGGCCATTGGCATAGTATTCCGACTGCACTTCCTTCTCGCTGTCCAGCTCGCTGGAGTTCTGGCTGCACTTTTGATCCTCTGGCCCCCCGAGAAGAATGTCTTCTGCCTGTCCAACGCTGACTTCCCATTTAGCCATAAATCTCTGGGGAACCTTAATGTTGGAGGAGACAAAAAAAAAGAAAAAAGAAAAAAGAAAAAAATGAGGGGATAACCAACAGGATAAAAGTGAGATAGAGATAGACAAGGCGCAGAACAGAGCGACAATCCTGCATTTTGCTTCTTTAAGACAATTAACATGGATTCCCAGAGACTGTGTCTCGAGGATACAAAACACTCCTCCCAGGTAAAGACCCCACACTCTTCCCAAGCCCAATAAAAATCCTTGTGCATTCCCAAAATAGCAAAACCACAAGCACTGGTCTCCCAGGGACCAAACACCCTGGCATCGCACCACACCCCAAAAACACCAGTAGGCAGAGGGAATGCGTATGGTATGGATCCCTGACAGAAATGCAAAGTAACAGCCCACAGGCCTCTCGATGCAACTGTAAAATCATTTTCTCAGAATATTTGAACAGACACGTTTGCTTTTCTTGTTCTGGATCGTTCCTGCATCCCTTGAGCTCAGGGCACAATTCAGTCTTCCCTCTCCATGAACTCACCTTGGTACAAGCATAAGACCCAGACACATACACCTAAAATATAATCTAACAGATTCAACATATCCTTTATCCGTAATTCTCCCAGCTTCAACTCTACACTTAGAATAAAGCCTCAGCATACTGGACAGGAACCTCTGCTAACATCTAAAAACAAGAAACTTTTTTATTCTGATTCTTATCTGCACATGTTGTTCTTGGCTGCACAACAGAACACCAAATGGTTCACAACTGCTCCTAAAAATCAAAACCTATTCCATGGCAGGAGGAACATCTCAAATTTGATACTTTTTTCCTTAAAAAGAAAAAAACAGCAATAAATTATTATCTTAGCAGATGTGAAAAAAAAAAAAAAAAAGTTTTACAGGGCCCAGTAGCAAAGCAGCAAAATGCTCTGATTCAGTTCCCTCTGCTGCAGCCACCCTGCTGCTACAATTTACATACAGGGTGAGATTCTAGCCTCGAAACATTTTAATTCCTAGCGCCAAAAATGTTACTTTGGAGCAAGTAATGAGTTGTTAGATGAGGGAGGTGGAAATACGGGTAGCAAAGTTGTTAGAGAAGTTACTGAGCATACCCTTGGAACAAGAAAGGAAAGCCTTACACTCAGGGAGCTCACATCTGCAAGAGCACATTTAATCCAATGGCTTTGCACTACCACGGGTTAAATACTTAACTGCTAATAAATCTCTTAAAAAACAACAAAAAAAAAAAAAAAAAAAAACACACAACAGACACCATTGCCTAGTACGACTACCTGCTCTCACTGTAACGTGGTAGCCTGTTTACTTCATTTCAGCAATTCTAAAAAGCTAATTTCTGCAGCCACGATGCTAAAGACGTAGACCAGACTTGTGTGTCACATTACATCGCGCTGGCTACAACTGCTCAGGGCTGTTATGTTTGGAAATGGAGATGACGCAATGAGCCCCAAAATCCATTCCCACAGGCTCGCTGACACTGTTTTCCAAGTGACACGGTAAGTCCTCCCAGGTTTCTATAACAAGAATTATAGAAGCAGGACTAAACCCCCCCCCCCCCGCTTTATCTCAGTCAGTAATCTCGCTCAAGTATGTGACTCCAGCTCGACTTCAGATCAGCCAAAAGAGGCTGCCCGAGAGCACAGGAAGTTCTTTAAAAGCGCGCTGTAATTGGCATCAGGAGAGGGCTACGCTGCTACAGCTCTCGTACTGACGGGGACCTGACTCCTCTGCCTCTCAGAGCTCTGCAGGGCCACAAAAGCAGTGGGCACACCCTGACATAAACATAAAAGGGGGCCCAGAGACTCCCAGCAGCTTATAAACCACGCTTGTTAGGCAGATGCAGAGAATCACTTCTTTCCTGGCCCCGTTGCTGCAGTCCCTGCCACAAAAGCAAGCTGTCAAAGTACACCTGCAGACACAAAGGACTACTTTTCATTGTGCACATTCGAGGAATCAAAATCGTGTTAGAGAAAACAGATCTTTCACCTTATGTTTGTAGCCTTTTTCTTTCTGCTTTCCTCTTCTCCGCAGAATAGGCAGCTCTTCAAACTGGTGTCTTCCTTCAAAGAGGACAATGGCTTTGCCAGCCACCCAGGCTTTCTCGGAAGGTTCTCCTAAGGCATCCACATAGTACTCTCGGTATGGTCTCCGATTGGAAACTATTTTGGACAATTTAACAGAATTAACCCCTTGCACATAACAGAATAAAGATGCACAACAAGAATCACAGAAATCAGCAGCAATCTGACATTTTTCCACACCTTCTGCTTAATAACATTCCCACCTGAATGCTGGCTCTAGCAATTCCCAGTCAGAACTCGGGGAGACCCCGACGAGCCCTGCTGTCTATTTTCTGTGTTGCTACTCTGCATTTCTGCATTTATTTTTTTTTATTACAGTGAATAACAGGTCTAAAATATCTGTCTCCCTAGAGCTGCAACTACAGAGATTGACTGTAAAACAATTCTGAAAAATAGCCAAAGGTTGTTTTGTGTTTCTGTTTTGTTTTTCCTTGAGAGAGGTAACATACTAAGCAAGCCACTTCCTCGTGCTTCTCCCCAATTAATAATTAAACAGCCCAGTCCATCTGACCATCAGGAAAAGACAACGGTGCACCCGCAATACCCAGAAATAAGATCCTTTTGGAGAGGATTTGCTCATGCAGGTCATACCTCCCCAAGCACAACACACCCCATCTTGCTCAACGCTTTGTTAACAAACCCTTCTTCTGGACGTGAAATACGAAGAGCAGCATTTAAGTCAGCCACGGACACGCACACACACTCCACGTGGAGTGGGTGCGTGGGGACAAAGCGCCAGTTGTGACGAGTATTTCAACACTGTGGGCACTAAGGTGCAGAACAAGAGAAGAAAAACTTGAGAGCACAATCACAACCACTTGAGGATTTTTTCAAAGACGTTTTCTGTGCAAGAGCACTGAACAGGCACGATACACTTCAGAATAGAACCAGAATTAGGTGTGCTGGCAAAAAAGGACAGGCTACAGGCATCAGAACAAAGCAAATGAGGCTTGAACGAGGGATATAAACTTTTCCCTGCATTTCACTGCGGAGTGTTTCCTGCTGTCCTGGGAATACCTTCGCTGCCTGAACACGTAGCCTAAACTCTGCAGCCCGCTTTGTTTGTGCTGCCTCTTCCAGGAGCGCCAACGCAGCACCAGCAGCCTGGCGTTCAGCGATGCCAAAATTAAGCTTCTGACCAAGAACATACAGAGGATGACAAATGCTGACTGGGGGAAAAAAAATCAATCCGAGGACAGGGATGACAGATGTAGTCCATCCCATCTACAGGAATGGGACTCAAGCCACTGAGCCTCGGTTTTCCAGCTCCAAAAATCTCTACATCGTTCAGCTTGCTGAGAAAGGGGAAGTGCTGGAAGCGAAATACCGTGCCTCGAACCAAGAGAAGAGCTTTCTGCACAAGTGATGAGTTTGAAGCAACCTGCCTTGTTTTGAAGGGCTGGTTCCCATGACAACGGGAGAGAGCTGAGGCAGGAGGACTGTGCTTCCTATGGTGCTCGCAGAGCCCTGGCAGCTCCTTTTGCCCCAGAACAGCAGAGTTCGGATCCACCTGCTCTGCCGTTCCTCCCCTCGGGGAGGTGAGATGAATAGATTACACGAAACCACAACTGGAAAATGCAGTTTTCCCCAGAGTTCTCTTGATGTGAACATGGATAAAACATGACGGGAGAGTCTCTCGTGTAGCTGGAGATTGGATCTTGCTGGAATTTGTTAATAGCATGTTTCCTTCCTTTATTAGAAATTGCCATACACAGGCTGAGGGGGTTGCTGGACAGCTATATAAATTAAATCCTGTCCATAATTTCGTTGGGGGTGGGGGACAGAGGACAATGGGGATGGATTCAGACACCATCTTTGACAGGAATTTGAGAGCTCAGAAGGGACTATTTAAATCTGCACGTTCAGGATTACCCAGAACCAGATGAATGCCTCCCAAAGGAGGAAGAGGAAGGTGGAGAAATGGCAACTAAGACTACAGCAACCACACTTGTGGACGATGTGAGCACAATGTAGAAAAGGCCACTTCATGTCTCTAGAGAGATAGCAGGTGGCTCTGAGCCCGTGGTCACTAGAATAAAAGTCTCCTCACTCTCAGCACGTGGTTCTTTGGCTGGTGAGGGCCACAGAGCTGTCAGTGGCAGACAGCACCATTTCAAGGGGTTTCTGGTTACCCACAGAACGAAACGAACCAGAAGGGAAAACCCAGAATAAATAACCTTTCCATTTGTGGCAGTCTCCCCCATGCAGCTAGCATAATACTAAAAGCAACGTGAGAGCTTTCAACTAAACTGCAATTTCCAAACCATCACTTCCCTCCTGTTCTCTTGATGACTTATCTGCGCTTCTGTCCTGACCATGAGACCCCGTTCCTTCCTGACTCTACCCTCTTCTTCCCCGTGTTCAGGCACATGCAGCTCTGTCTTATTTCCCTCCATCCCTTCCCCTCGCACTCAGCTCCTAGCCTAACACACTATGCCCTAAACATTCACATATGTGGTTCCATCACCAGATTTTTCCGATAGTTCCCCATAAACAGCCCCCTGCTTCCCCGTGCCAAACAAGGCCAAGAAAATATTCGCTTCCTCCCACACACTCACATCACACCTTCAGGCATTCAGCAGCTACACTCCTTGACCCCACGCACCACTTCACAGCCTCTCCTGCCTCCCCTCCCAAGCCTGGCTGACTCTCTGTGTCCTCACCACTCCAATATACCCAGCTTCGTTTGCCCACCCTTTCCATCCGCTGCACTCCTCTGCCCTCACCTCTTTGATTCACCTCTCTCTGCATCTCTTTTTCAAGAGGCTGCGCTGCCCTGCACTCACCCTGGACACTCATCCTTCTCATGCCCTGGAAACCAAAACCTACAGCTCCAGCAGCTGCCTGTGCCTTCCACCAGCTTCAGCGCCTTTTTCCCCCGTCACCTCCCTGCTCTAGGTCTGCCTTACAGACCCAGCTCTTCCACTCTACAGTCTATTTCTTCGCATCTTTCAAGGGCCAGCTTTTTTTTTTTTCCCCCATTAATGAAGAACTCCTCCACTTTGTGTCTGAGCAGATACAGTACCTTTCATTTTTGAGTGACAGTCCAGCACTGGGTCATGACAAATTGTGCATGGCCACCATGGGCGTCTGTTGAACTTGGCCCAAACAAGATCCCCAACTTCATACTTCACTGGAGTAGGTTTCTTCTTGGCTCGGATCTTTGGGGAAAAACCAGAACACAAGAAATCACTAAAGCTCCAGATGCTTTTAAAGAGATTTGCCTCCCCCCTGTGCGCAGATTACATCTGGCCACCAGAGACATTTACATTAAAAAAGCAAGTCCTGATTTTACTTAGTGGCTCCTACACCTTCAAAGAACACGATCGCTCTCCTCATCCTTCTGAAAGGGTGAAACAATAAACGAGGGTTGGTTTTATCTTTTTTTTTTTTCCCCACTATGGTATGTGACCTCTGGTAAACGACTGCACTCAACTGCATCCATTTGAGCAGGTAAATACCTCGAGCCACAACTAGCGCCGATGACTTCACTAACACCAATTTGTTCGTTTCAAAGGTTGCGGTGTACAGAAAAAGTAATAAGAGACAATGAAATATTCCTGACTGGAAGGAGGTGATGAGAACAGCAAATAAGGAATCTATCAGCAGGGAGGGGAAAAAAAAAAAGAAAGAACGAGTCGGTACGTACAAGCTAATGACTGTCTTTCTTCTTACAGATGCTCAGGAAAACCCTTCAGCATCAAACCATCTGAAACCAAGGGCAAGTACAAACAGAAAAAGCAGCTTATGTTCTAATTTTCGGTTTGTGCGACCAGAAAGGCTCTTGCTCTGCCCCAAACATGGCACAGCAGGGCTAAGGAGCAGAACTGCAGCCACCCCTCCTCTGTGAAACATGACGGAGGGACCTGTGCTGGGACAAGGACTCAGGAGCTCGCACACATCCTGATGAATCGAGCCAGATGGGGTGCAAGAGCTTTTTGGGTGATACGGGAGCCCCATGCCTGCGAGAGGCACCCTGCCTGTTTACCAGCACTTGCCGGTGACCCGTCCCAGGTGGTTTTGGTTTTTTAAGAGCTCTGAGCGGTGCTGCAGGTATTCCTGCCAGTAAGCACCAGCAATGTGCTCCCCATTAGAGCTGTCACGGCATAAACACACACCTTCTCACTTGGCTTTTTCCCTCTGCTCGCCACCCTTTGAGGCACGCCTCTCGCAATTCACAGTTCAACAGCCCGGAGAGTAAAACCCAACAGATCTAATCAAAGCTGGATCCCACCTCGGGTCAAGCTTTACGGGATTTCTTCACGTGGTTATAGAGACTACAAAAGGATAAACCCCTCTGTTACACGGAAAAAAAAAAAGGCAGGTAATTACGTTACAGACCACATTGCTGGAATTCTTCTCACTCAGCCAGCAAAAGCCGTGCAATAACTTATTTCTGAGCAAGAGCTCAGGGAGGCAACGTGAACAAGCACGGGGCAGGGGCTGCTGAGACCCCCTTGCTCCGCACATCATTTCAGAGCCCCACACCACAGAGGGGAGCTTTCTGCACACACATCCTCGAAGCAGAGGTGCCAGCAAGGCTAGCACCTTAATCGTGGGTGCTTTTTGGAGATGCAAAACTCGTGTGCTTGTGTTTTTTTTTTCTTTCCAGCTTATGTGCCCTTCTTCTAAACATTTGCCCCAGCTATTTACGCATTTTTCAACCCCAGGTCTTAAGGGAAGCACAAATATCGTCACTGAATGCACCTCAAACCTTGCACACAATGCTCGTGCATCCTGCTGAAATCCGTAACCCGAGCAGAGTCAGCGGGACGAGCAGTAAAGCTGTGCCGGGGATTTGCCCAAGTCATTCACAGATTCACCTGAGCGACACCCACAGCCCCTGCCCAGAGGCCAGTCTGCATTTACATCAGCCCTTTGTCACCCTAATGCCACACACAGCCTCCTGGAAAGGTGGCTTTCCCCAAAGCACCCAGACAATGCTCGGACTGTTAACTCTCCTCCCGAGCACTCAGCAAGCTTTCAGCTGGGCTCCTGTCCCCTATTCTCATGCCTCAGCATTAAGCACCACAAAGGCCCCAGCAGCGGGCACGGAAGGTTCGCTGCCTTGCATTACTTTTCCCATCTCTAGGAGCAGCAGTTACCATCATTTCCAGGTACAATCAATCTTCTCGTTTCATCTCTGCTGTGTGATCCATAACTGCAGCCCCAAAGCATTTATTTCTTGCGTCAGAATACAACAAATCTATTTCCTAGTATTTGTGTTTACTATGCTAAGGTCTAACTGAATAAATCCCGACTGCAAAAGCTTCAGCCCTGCAGCAACGATGACTGCTGTGAAGCAGGGAGAGCCCCGCATTTCTCAAGCACAGCACCAAAATGCCAAACTTCAGATGCAGTCCCCGTATGCGGCCAGGGCACTGAATGTTACTGCACAGAGCCATGAAATGTTTAAGTGTTTAAATAACAGCAAAACGGAGCGAGGCACCGCACACCGGGTAGGTCCTGCAGAGATCCCTCCTTTGGGTGCCTTCAGTGCCCGAGTCCAGGCTAGCGAGGAAGGGCCCAAAACGGCCCCAACCCCACCTGTGAGCACAGCCTGTACGGCAAGGAGCCACTGCTGCCTTGTTATCAGCTGCCTGGAGTTCATTTGCTGCTCGACTGAGACGAGCCATAGCCTAAACTCTAGATTACCGGCGGTATTTCAGAGCACTCCGTGCTATTTTTGGCGAGAACAAGAACCCATCTTGCGGCTGGTTTTCTAACCAAGCCCTCCCCGCCAGCCAGGACCCCAAACAAGCACCGATCCCGGAGGAAGGGACACAAGCAAGGCTCAGCAGCAGGACGCAAGTGCTCCTGCCTCAACAGCCACCTCCTGAATTAGTGTCACACAGCACACAGCAGCCTTTGCAAGTCACGGAGCGAAGCCGAGCGCCAGCTTACGGCAGGATTTCGTGAGAGCAGCAGCGCAGCGCGGCTGCCATTCTCACCGCAAGACAAATATGGAACAAGCACCAAGCAAAGAAAGCTCACCCGTCTAAATGGCTTTATTATTGTACACATACGATAAGCCCTCGACTGTCTCTCAGCAATCCTCCTCCCTTTCAAATAACCACATCATTAAATAGTGACAAAAATCAAGCCTGGCCGATCAGTGCCACCTCGAGCTGCCGCTCGTGAATCCACTCACCTCGCTGGAGTGGGGGCACAAAACACCACGAGCGCACCCACAGGCTGGCAGTGCTTGCAAACCAGCACAGAAAAGCTCCCTACCCCCTTCCAGGTGGGGCTGGAAGCCCTGCTGCCTGCCACACAGCTTTTTTCCTTTAAAGCTCAGTGATACTGAGTTTTTTTCCTGAAGAGGAGGAAACGACAAGTTCACCTGCTGCCAACCCACCCCAGGTACCCCGCTGGTGCTGACCCAGCCAAGAGCTGCCAACTAAACAAAGCCGGGGCACAGAGGATACCTGAAGGTCCCTGGGGCTGCCTGGACCACAGCCAGCCCGCAGCTGGCATCCCACGTGCCACACCGAGGACACGGCACTCCCCAAATCCTGCCCTTTCCCCACCTTCTGCCCTCACTAAAGAGGGGCAGCACCTGGGGCACAAACCTGCTGTTAAAGCACCTCCAGAACCAGCCTGGAAGCACTGCAAGAAAGAGCTCGGGAGCTTTCACAAGTTGGTGCTTCCCTCCAGGCACGCTCAGGCCAATATTCTGTTCCTCTTCCAATCACTGAGTTAACTTACAGCAAAGATGCTCGGCTTTGCCTTAAAATCTCAGCCCTCTGAGCTCAGCTTCGTCATTGTGTCCTGCTCTGCCCAGCTGCTATCCCCATGGGCTCCAGACCCAATAACCGGGACTGCAGCTGGTATACAGTGACTCCTCCTCACAGTCAGAGAGGGTCAAAAATAAGACTTCTACCACTGCCCTTCTCCTGGGCTCCCTTCCGCCCTCCCACCCCTGAGCAACCCACTCCCTGTTCATTACCTTTCAGCTCCAGCACTCGTGCAGCGAGAAATGAATGAATACAGATAGAAGGGAAGACGCCGGGACTTGGGAAATAATCTTTGTATGTGAATATGTTGCATGAAAAAGATAAGGAGGAGATGAGATTAAGAACAAAAAGTAAGGAAAAAAGTCAAGAATGGTAATTAATAGCTGCTTGTGATGAAGCCGAAAATGAATTCCCATTAGGAGATTCTTGCTTTTTAACTCAGCTTTTCTGAAATCAAAACCAAATCTGTTAAAAAGCAGAAAATGGAAAGAAAAATGAATTATATCTACTTCACAGCTCAGGAAGTATTTGAAACCGAGCAAAAAGAGGTCAAAGTTTCCTCAGTACAAAGTGGCACTACAAAGCACACAGGCTGTGAAGCCTTCCCAGGTGGGAGCAGGGATGCTGGTGCAGGTAGAGCTGGGCTGTCAGAGCGCTCACGGGGCTCACCCAGCTCGGGGAAGGGCTGAGCCCAGCCGAGGGAGTGAAAAAAAAAAAAACAAAAAAAAAAAACACAACACACAAACCACAACACCTGTATGGTGAAACCATCACCGCCCTCGCCGGGGCAATCAGACCGGCACGTCGCTTTATGGCAAGCTCTGACCTGAACGTGGAAATGAGAAGAGGACTGCTGGAAAGGCACGGCCAGAGCGTGGTGCTGCTCGGGGTAGGATGGCTGGGGGTAGGATGGGTGCAGATCGACCTCACAGCACCACACAGGTCAAGGGGAGCACGCAGGGAGCGTGCAGGGCACGTGTCCTGACCGTGCTGTGCCAGCCCCCTCCGGCTCCAGCACAGCGGCGAGGGCAACGGCACCTGACCTACATTCACGCCCGAAAAAGTATGCCGCCTCTTATCTGGGACCATCACCACAAAGAAGTGTTCAATACTCGCTAATTAAATATTCACTAGCTGAAAATGCAGCGGGGGTTATGATCCCAGCCGTCTGGGTGCCTGTGCTGTCTTTGGCCAGCCTGTAGTACTCTTGCCCAGGGTGGCAGCCTCCAAATGCAAATTGTACAAATTCATGTCCAAACTGCCGTAAAAGGTTAAAATAAAGGAGAGCTGATTGCATTGCATTGGGTAGTTCATACATCCTGAAGCAACCGTTTCGAGTTCAGGAGATATAAACGTAGGTATTTAAATGAAGAGCACACTGATGTGAGAACACCAAGGCTCAGACAGAAGATGACGGGGTGACAGCATCTCTGTTTCACCACTTTGTTAATGGTTTAATCATTTTTACGATTTGAATAGAATGGCAGCACGATCCAAAGCTTTGACACTTCAGCATCGTGGTAACCAGAAATGGGTCTGACAGCAAGACTGGAGGGAGAAGGGGGGAAGAGGGAGGGAAGGGGCACAGACTCACCCGGATTACGCAGTGGAGAAAAACCCACAGACACTGAGATTTCAAACCACTGCCAGGAGCCTGAAGCAGAAGAAAAGTTACTCCTGGGAACGCTCACACTTGCTTATCTGCACACGTTTTAAAGGATAAACTGAGCTCTCTTTAAATTTGGCTTCTTCTACCCGCACTGTTTCAAGAAAGGGAGGGACTGCAGGCATTACCAGAACCTCGTGAAGTCTCACAAAGAAGTCATTATCGACAAATACTTTCTTCTATCAGTGAACTAGAAAAAAAAAAATACACAAACTGAAACCAGGTCATCAGATCTGCCCTCTTTTCAGCCTTATTTTTGTGTTTGGTTACACTGTCGGACTGTTTACAAGCAAGACGTCCAGTAAATGCAACGTTCCTTTTCAGAAATTAGGTTTCAAAATCCATGAAATGAAAGCCAGATTCAAATGGTGCAAACGTTAAACTTGGTTATTCTCATCTGTGTATGTAAATAAAGTGTGAGCTTCATGACAGGCTGTAACCAGAAGGAAGCAGGCCCAGAGAACAGCACGTACACAATGCAACGAGTGAATTAGAGCCTTAACAGCTAGAAATTGGGAGCTTGGGTTACAGTAACCTTGGAACTACCCCCACTTTGGGGTTTTAATATAATTCCAGGGTCTTCTTTAAAAGCAACATCCAACTAGGGCTTTCAAGTGTCATTTCCCACAGAAATCATGACTTGCCCACAGGAGGAGGAGGAACAAAACCCCAATTTGTTATCCACAGCCCGAAAATGCGACGTACACAAAGCCACCACCTCTTCAAGGCCAGCAGGTGCCCGGCGCGCAAACCATCGAAACGTTTTTCCAAACAAACAAAAAAGATGTTATGCTCACATCGAACTTTTCAAGTTCCACCTGCTTTTGCTGAAGTTCCAAAAATTCTGCACCCCAGCAATGCGACACACTCGTGTTTACTCATTTCTTGGTGCTCGCGCTCTGGCTCGTGCCCCGAGGAAGGTTCGTGCTTCAGTCAGCACGTCCTACAGACCTACGCTTCAGAGAAGCTCCTCAACCCTTACGCTGTGGATCCAGCTTCTCACGTACTCGCGTTCATACCGAGGCCAGCCAACAAGCCAAGAAGAATCTGATTTGTTTCCCTGCTGCTAATTAACCTGTGGGCGGTCAGGGCATTGCCCAGAACAGCAAGTGTCTGAGCAGGTGTTTGGGAAAACCAAACAAACCAGCACCAGGGCAGGCACAGGAACTATTAACAGGAGATAATCAGCCTGCTCCTCGCCCTCCGTGCGTTAGGCAACCGGCAGGTTTCTATCTCTCCACTAATAGTGGGAGTGTATTAATTAACGCCATTAATACACTCTTGCTGAACAAAACGAGCGTGGAAGCTTCAAGGAGGACTCAGGACCAGAGCCTCGCTGGGTGCTCAGCAGCGAGGGCCCTGACGGAGCTGGGAAAAGCTGGAGATTGCCAGTGTCCTGAGACCCCGCTGTGCAAGGAATTATTCTCCATTTAGTTTAAAAAAAAACATTCTTTAATGAGTACGTCACACTGTGTTGGGCTGCTCTCTACAGCTCCACTCTGCTGGTTGTGCACGCACAATAAAACAATCCCACACGCTTACAGGTGAAATGTTGGTCCCCAGCACAGGGCTCCCAACAGGTGCCCGAAAGCTAAACAGGAATGACTCTGTTTTATTACCAATAAAACTGTTTGTTTTTCCTCAAGACCAGAGCAGTGTCAATGTGTGCTCACGACCGCCTGACACCACCTGTAGCCCTCAGTACAAGCTCCCTGCGAGAACCAACACCAAAAGCCCTGCTTGGGAACCAGCAGCTGCCTCCCGGGGCTGACACCCCAACTGCTGGTGGCCTGGAGAGCACGGGGGGGCCTGGAAGGAGCCCCCAGGACCACAGGCTGGCTGCCTGCTCCCACAGCTCCCAGCACCAGCTGTGTCCCCAGGAGAACCGCCTGCCTTTTGGCACCACGCACATCGAAGCAGTGCTCACCCCGTGGCACTAAAAGGCCCTGCCACTCATCTGTAGGGCACACACAGCTCTGGCCATAACCAGAGCCTGGAGAAGCTGTGGTTAAATCGGTAGAGATGCAGCTTGTGCTGTGCTGGAGATGCAAGCGAAAGCCTTCTGGCCAGGACAGCTCACCTGCAACTGCTGGGCAAGAGATGGCACCGCAGGACTCTGCTCCTAGTTATTTTTGCCATAGGTCCTAAAGATGTGGGTGAGGGAAAGCTTGATGCGATCTTAATGGCAATGTGTCAGCTTTAGTGGATGCTTTCCCATCTCTCTGGGGTTACTCCTGGACTCACCAGAGCTTTGGGATGCACATCAGAGTGTTGCACACCAAGGCAGCCTCACCTTGGTGGGACATCCAGCCACTGCTGCAGAAGCCCCTGTGGGCAGCCACAAAGGACCAGCCTCCTAATTCGGTAAAAACAACGAGCAGAGAGGCACCAGCCTCTGCCTCCCACTCATGGCAGCACCTTTCACTTTGCCCCACTGGGAACCTGGTGGTCAGGACCCCGCGGAGCAGCCAAAAAGCCCCAACACATTTTGGATGGCACCACCACACCTCGTAGCTGCTGACCAGAGCAGCACCCGGGGCACCGTGCACATTTACAGCTCCCGGGAAATATTTCACCAGGGCACGGCGCAGCCCTCGCCGGGCGCCCAGCAGCCACGTGGCCCCTCTCAGGTTTTGCTCGGCACCAAATTCGGTGCCACAAACACTCACAGTGGGTTCTGCTGCTCAGCCGTCTGCAGAAAAATACCGCGATGCCACGGAGCTGCGTAAAAGACAGCGGGGCTGCTGTGGGTAGGTCTGAGCTCTCCATGCAAGACTCGGCACCTGGGAAGTGTTCAGGGGTGGACAAATCAATAGAGGTTGAAAACTGCTGCTCTAATTCAAAGCAGACTCTCTTACAGACCTTTTCCACCCATTAACTTGGAAATCCTGGCAATGCCTTCACCACCATAAAGGATTTAACTCTCATTTCACTAAGCAAAGACCGCACTGCGCAGCACAGATGGCTCCGTGCAGACAGAACAAAACATATGTCATTTTTTCCTGGTATCAGAAGTGACATTAACTTGGTATTTATTTTAGAAAAATTCTTCCAGGACGTTCCCCCCCTGGATTTTGAGTTTCGTTCTACATGTGTTTCTAGTCCCTGCGACCTCCCAAACGCAAAAGCAACTGACTTAAAAAGAAAAAGAAGAGAAAAAAAAGAAAGTGGCTATGCACAAGAAGTTGTCCATCACGGACAAGAGAAACAGAAGTTGTTGCTTAGAATATGCAACGAAAGTTAAAACACTAATTTTTGAGTTAATGAAGTCTTTTTAAGACGCACTGTCTCAGTAATCATTCGGAAAATATCCCTTCTTTTCTTGGGGCTTAAGTAGCTTATTATAGTCACGTTCAGAGTTGACATCTCTTCAGTGAGCTACAGATTCGTTCAGTTAACACGGGGAAATTAAAAAACTAATCATCTGTACGTGCTGCACAGTTTAACCCCACTTCTGGAGGTGGGAAGCACCGAGGTCTGAAGAAGCTGCTGTACGTGCACGAGGCAATCAACAAACCTGAGGCTCCAAGCACAACAGGAATATTTTGCCCTGGGGTCAAGAATTGTGGTAAGAGACCCAAACCCAGCCACCACCGCTAGTTCCAGCAGGGGTTTAGATGAACAGAGCCGGCATCATCGTGCCCTGACAACACAAAACCTTACAAGAGAGTTCAAGGTCTGGGAGACGCACTTGTCTAGAAGTCAGCAGCACGTCAATACCAAAAGGAGGCAGCTTGTGCTCGGAAAAGCAGCCGTGGAAGGCAGCTGTGCTGCTGCTGGATGTTTCCCTGGGGCAGCAGGGATGCACCACGTACACCACGCTTTGTACAGGCCAGAACCGAAATCCAGTCAGCCAGGTGAAGCCTACACTCCTCTGGCAACGACTTCAACAACAACTAAAGACTCGACTAAGTTTTGACTAATTATTTATGACTATAGAAAGCGCATTAACTGGGACATCGCCTGAACCAAGTCTCTCTTACCTAAGCTTTTTTTTTTTTTTTTTTTTTTAATAATTTAGAAAGCAGAAGTGAGAGAGGCTTTTGACATTTTATTCTGCGAAACCACACCTTCCAGACTGTCCAAAACACCTCTGCTCTTGCTATTTGCACACAGCTTTAGAGATCCGCACAGCCCCGTAAGATCAGGGAAGGCATCTGTCACCCAGGCTGCACATCACACTACAGGTACCCAGACCACCCGGGTTCCTACAGAAGCCAGGTTATTTCAGTAACACCACACACACAAACAGAACCTAATATTCGATTAGAAAACAGACACAAACGAAACAAAAAGAGCCATCACGGCCACATACCGGAATAAACGCTCCCTGGACTCCCTGCACGGGGGAGCCCTTGCCCCGTGGGACCAGCATGCAGCCAGGTGAGATCCAGCTCCGTGCTTTCTGAGAAGAACTAAATCCTTCCCAGCAGCGGAGTGGCAGAGGGGTGCCTGAAGCCAGACGCACGGGGACAGCGCTGCAGCGAGAACCCGGCCTCTCCAGCAGCAGGCGAGGCTCGCAGGAGGCACAGCCAGCCAAACGGGATCGATTTCCCTACTAGGAAGATGCCAACTGCCCAAGGAAATTTACGTTCCCTGCTCGAACTGCTGCAGTGCCTCTTCTATCGCAGGGATCTACCATTACCAGCAGTTACCTGTACCACAAACCAACAGAGCGTACTAGGAGATGCCTTCAGAAATGTTTACAGGAACAGCAAGCATCACGTGGCGGGGGATCCTTCACTTCTAGCCAAGGGAAAAACGGCACTAGAGAAGCCTGTCAATAATGGAGAACCTCAGTAACCCATACACAGGGACACAAACACTTTGTAACGGGAGAACTTTCCCACAGCTGCAACAGAAGTTGCAAGTTTATTATGGATTAATTCCAGGCTTAAGGAGATGACTCTGCGAGCCTGCAGTATTTTAAACATCTTGCGCGTGTTGCATGTGGTGCGGTTCTGGTAAATCCAACCCCCAGCGGCCCTACACGCATGCCCTACTCATTTCATGCATCCCCCACTCATTTCATGCATCCAGTCCCTGGAAGCAGCCACCTTCAGCGATGAAGGACCTGGCTCCTGATTTCCCTGGGTCTCATTTCCTCGCTTCCATTACAAGAGCATCACACTCCCAGAGTGAAACGGGACAACACCAGCACCTGTATGACAACGACAAGCGACACTGAGCGAGTTTCCCCCTCCAAGCTCTGAACACCCCGCAGCCTGAAGCCGCCAGGATTTTGGGGAAAAACAGCCTGCGAACGCACAACCCAAGCCCGTGCATTGCATAACACAGATAAATGCACAAGAGCAGCACGAGCGTACTTAAATCCAAGAACTCTCAGCTTTCAAGTGCTCAGCTCTGCAAACCAAACGGCTCCGATATACTTTGTGGGTAGCACTTAAAAAAATCAACAACTGGCAAAGCGAAAGCAAAGTAATATGGTCCCAAACTTTGCTAAAAATGCACTGCTCCAGCACGAGAGGCATGCCAGGAGCAAGCCCACCTGCTCCAGTACCGCAGCAGCAGAGTCCCCGCAGGACGGGCAGCGCTCAGGGGGCTGCTCTGTGGCTGCACGCCCCCTCCCCAGCAGGCAGATTCCGGGTCCCAGTCCCCATCCAGCTCTGCACAAGGCTGTCACAGGACCCCTGCAACTCCCAAAGGCCAGGGAAGTGCTAAAGACAAGTTCAAGCTGATAAAGGAGAGAAAATGTAAAGAGAAAAAGTCCCTCGTTTCAATTTGAATGGCTCTGACCCAACATTAACGCCACGTTCAGAACGGAGCACGCCATCAGCTGCCAGCAGTCACTGCATTGTCACTTCTGGAGCACAAACAATAGCCCCAATAACGGCCGCTGCCATTTGTTTCCCTCCAGCACAAAACCTGGCAGTAGCTGCTGCCAGCTCGGAGAAGAGTTTGAGCCACGCTTAACCGAGATTAAGGTGGCAGTTACAACAACTTCGGCATATGCACATCCCACTTTACACCTGAATGCTACCTGGGCGCCCCGTCCCCTGCCTGCTGCCACCCCAGAGCAACCAGAGGCCAGGGCTATTAACATCCCGCTGCAAAACAATACCTGCCTGCCACCCCGCCTGCCCGGAGGCGCTGCCTGAATGCTGGCCTTTGCATCCCACTAAAAGCCCGAGCCAACTGCTGGCCCTTCTGCTGGAAGCACCCTTGACATTTTGGAAATGAGCCTTTTCAAAGCTCCTAACGATCCGGCCAAACCCGAAAGCTTGCAAGGGTCTGATGTGCAGCTGAATGTCAGCGCTCAGAGGGCTGAGATGCAGGCAGGCTTTCCTCCTGGCAAAACAGGGAGCGAGGAAGCAGTGGGCACACACTCAGAGCCCTTAGCTTGGCAAATAAAAGCTCAAAGTCCTGCTGTAAAGTGCAGGAGACCCATGTCGGGCTGGGTAAATGGGATTATCTGAAAGAGTAGCCCAGCTATGACAAGTCACCCTATAAATAGCAGTGCAGAGCTCCTGGTTTTTTATTTTGTTGTTAGGGTTGTTTGGTTTTGTTTGTTGTTTTTTTTTTTTTTCAAGTTTTAGCAGGCTCTCAAAGACAGCTGACTCGAGCTACCCGAATACAAATGAGACGGGAATTAAATGCCTACATGAATGGGGTTCCTAGGGCAAGCCTGGTTATTCCAAGCTGCCATGCCATGTTCAACAATTACACGATTTAACCATCTCATTGGCAACCTGGCACAGACAAAAATCTCTAGCGCTTCCCATCCCATGAACAGCAGAGCTAAAATGGGCGAGCGCTGGCACAACTTGCACGGCCTTATCAACAGAAGAATGCAAGGCTCAAGGAGAGAAGGATCCCAAGCTGTCTCCAATACGCTTTTCTTTTTTATGCCTTTTTTTTTTTTCCCCTGAATGCAGCTGTGTTTTAAAGTCAGCAGAACAATTCAGCGAGGTTAATGTCATACTATGGCAGACAGGATGGCAGCTTCCCTGAAAAGTCAACCCTTCATTGCGTATTCAAATAACAGGCTCAATCACTAAAAGTGTTCTCGCTGCACAAAGCTGCAGCTCTGTGGTGCACGTAGTAAAAGCCACTGATAGTATAAGCAAGTGTTGTGAAAGTACCTCTGCGAGCTTCTGTTTACAACGTGAGACCCTCCCACAACCGCATCACTGAGCACATGGCTGCTGAGATCCCTGCTTTACTCTTAAAAACAAGGCTCCGTTTACGTACAGACCTCCCGCTGACAGCAGCCTCTCACCCCAGAGCACCGAAGGTGGGGTCTCCACAAGGAGACAATTCTCCCAAAGAAACACACCAAAGGATCCGTGAGCCAGAGCTGAGCCTGGCAGTGCCTTAAACAAACTCAGCTGCTTTCAGCACCGTGCTGCAATCAGCCCTTCTATGGGCACTCACTGACAAGTGGTCCCGCATCTCCCACAGCAGAAACGCACAGGTTCCCAAATGAACACAAGTGAAAGCAAGCGTTTTTTTTTTTTTTCCCCCAAAATGCTGCATGCACCAGTAGCATCTGCCTGGCATCAGCGGCTATACTGCAATGAGAAAGAGCGAAACAGTTTCAGAGGTCAGCGTTGTCACGAGAGTTGATTTCCAAATCTCAGCATCAAATAGTACTTTAAACCCAGAGTAAGGCCACTTAAGTTTACAAAAATGTTTTTAAAATATTCGAGATCTCTACGAACTTAAATATATTTAGAGGGTATATACGTATAAATGATGAACCTCAACTCGATGAACCCCAACTCAGCGATGAAACCAGTCAAAAGTTACGCTTGCGTTCAAAAATGAGTTGTACACACGCGTCACGTGCCTCTAACCACCATCAGCACTCTAAGGCCTGGACCAGCTTTGCTCATTAAGCACATCTGAAAACCAGCTAATGGAATTTGTGAGCGCAGGGCGAAATTAGAAAGAACCAAAAAAAAAAAAAAAAAAGAAAAAGCCTGCCCGAGTAACGGGCAAGGCCTCCCAGGCGAGATCAGCGAGGCCATGCCACAGCCCCTCCCTAGCAATCGGGAAAGTCTGCAGCTTGGGCAACTTGCGCTAACCCAAACAAAGAGCGCAGGCTGATAGAGCAGGAAAAAAAAATAAAAAAAGAGATGCTAAGAGAGGAGAAAGGTCTCCTCTCCTTGACATCATTAAGCGCACCAGGAAACAAGCTGGTAACGGGGACGAAAAAGAAAAAAAAAAACAAAACAACACAAAACCTCTGGCACAACTTTGCGAGCATCCTGCTCCCGCCAAGGACCGATGTCAACGACGGGGAAAAACACCGTGAGGTGTCCTGGGGGCCAGCCCCGGAGCCCCGCGGTGAAGGTGACGCCGTGACACGGGGCACGGCCCGGGCCCGGCGGCCGCGCTGGTGTCAAAACTGTCCCCGCGGCAAGATGGCTGCCAGCGGCCGCCCGAAGATGTCAGCTGCCAGCAGCGGGCCCGCGCCGGCCCCCGCAAAATGGAGCCCCGGCTTCCCCCCCTCGCCTCCTGCCTCCCTCCCTTCCCTCCTCGTTTTGCTGCTGCTGCCGCTGCTTCTTCTTCTTTTTTCCTCTCCTCCCGCTCCCCCCTCTCCCGGTGCTTACGAGCTGCAGGGCCGCCGTGGCGGAAGGCTCGGGTTTGTCCCCCCCGCCGTCCAGCAGCGGCAGCTCGGCTCGCTGCAGGCGGGGCGGCGGCTCCGGGCTGCCGGGGCCCCGCTGCGGCCCCGCACGGCTCTGCTCCGCCGCGGCCCGCTCCCGGGCACCGCCGGCGGCCTCCTCGTCTTCGTCCTCCTCCTCCTCTTCGTCGTCGTCCTCCTCCTCCTCCTCGTCCTCCTCCTCCTCCGGCGTCTCGGCGCCTTCTTCCCCCTCCTCCTCCTCTTCCTCGTCCTCCTCCTCCTCCTCCTCGTCCTCCCCGTCCGGGAGGAGCAACGGGAAGGTCGGGGGGGCCCCGTCCGCAGCCGGGCCGGGGCCGTCGGCGCCTCCCGGCGGGTCCCCGGGGCCGCGGGGGGGCGGCGAGCCGGGGTCGGGCAGGGCCTCAGCGCCGTCGGCGGCGCCACCGAGGTACTCGGCGTTGATCATGGAGGCCAGGTCCTGCAGCCGGCGCAGCGGGATGTAGCAGGACGACGGGTCCTGGCCGTACACGGGCTTGGCGGCCGCCAGCTGCATGGCGGGCGGCTCGGGGCCGCGGGCCTCGCCGAACGGGCCGCCCTTGGGCTCGGCGGCCGCCAGCGAGGTGCCGAAGGGGACGAGGCAGCTGCGGCGGCTCACTTCGCAGGCCTGCTCCATGCCGGGCGGCGGGCATCCACCTGCGGGCACAGCACAATGGGGTCAGCCCCGGCCGCCGACACAAAATGGCAGCCGCGCCCGGGGCCCGCTCGGCTCGGCTGGGCTCGGCGGGCGGGCGGGCAGGCGGCCGCCCGGCCTCCGCCGCGCTAGGCCCGGGCTCGAGGCCCGCCGCCCGGCTCGGCTCGGCACGGCCCGGCCCGGCCCGGCCCGGCTCGGCGAGGCTCAGCTCGGCTCGGCTCTGCTCAGCCCTTCTCGCTCCGCCGGGCAGCGCTCACCTGCGGCCGCCGCGGCCGGCTCGCCGCCTGCCCCCGCTGCGGGCCGATCGGGAGGAGACGCGCCGACCCGGCCCGGCCAGGCCCCGCCAGCGCCGCTCCGCCGCCTCCCTCCTCCTCCTCCTCCTCCTCCTCCACCTCCACCTCCCTCCCCCGCATGCGCGCTCCCGACGCCGCCGCCATCCCGCCGGCGCGCGCCCCACGCGCGCGCCCGCTCCGGGGGGGGGGGGTTCGGCGGCGGCCAATCAGCGCGCGCCCGCGCCCCCCCCTCCTTCCCCGTGCGCCCCCCCCTTCCCCCGTGCCCCCCCCTCCCTCCCCATCCCGGACCCTTCCCCCCCCCCCGGGTCCGGGGCTGGAGGTGGGGGGGGGGAGGGGGCGCTCAGTGCTGCCCCCCCCCGGCCCGCCCGGTGCCAGCGGCCGCCCGCCCGGCCCCGCTCCCACCTGCGGCCCGGCACGGCCCGGCCCGGCCCCGCGCACATGGCGGCCCCCGGCCGGCCCCGCGCCCTCGCCTCCATCTTAGGTGGCGGCGGGCACCGGGCGGCCCCGAGCCGAGCCGAGCCGAGCCGGGCCGGGCCGGGCTGCGGTTGTATGGCCCGGCCCCGTGCGCTGCGGTCGTGCCTCACCTGCGGGCCTCGCTGCCCCCGGTTCCCCCCCCCCCAGTACACCCACACCCACCCCCACGGTCCACCCCGGTCCTGCGGGGAGCGGCGGCGGAGCGGGCGCCAACAAAATGGAGGCGGCCGGGCCCTGCGGCCCCGACCCCGGCAGCCCAACCCTCCGCGGGGCGGCCGCACAGCACCGGGCCGGGGGCCGCGGGGCTCCGCCGCCGCCTTCCCCCCGCTATTGTCCGCCTCGCCCCGCTCCCCGCCCGCCCGCTGCCTCCCCCCATCCCACCCACCCACCTCCCGGTTCCACCGGGCTCGTACCGGGGCCTCGCCCCGCCGGGAGGCCGCGGCCTTAGCGGGTCCCCGGCCGGCTCCGCGATGCCGGGCGGGCAGCGCCGCTCCCTCGCTCCCCGCCGCCCTCCGAGCGCCGCCACCGAGCGCCCCCCCCCCCCCCCACTCCCGGTTCCCCGTGCATCCACCACCACCACCCCCCCGGGGCGGGCAGCGGCGGCGGCTCCGTCGCTACCTCCTGCTGCCGGGGCCGGGGTCTCCGCCACCGCGAGCGGCGAGGAGCGGGGCCGGGCGCCGAGCCACGCCACGCCGCCGCCGCACCGGCAACGGGGGGGTGCGGGGGGGGGGGGGGGGGGAGACAGCGGCGGCCCGGCGGGGGGCAGCGCCGGGATGGGGCTGGGTTCCCCGGGCAGCGCCGGGGGGCAGGGCCCGGCTGCCACCCCCCCGGGGTGCCCGGAGGGAGGTTGGGGGCCGCGGGGGGGGGGCGCGGTGCCCTCCCGGCCGGCCCCGGGGTTGCCGTTTCGGGGGTTTGTTCCCCCGAGGGGGCACCGGGGATGCCGGCAGCCTGCGGGCACGCTCGCTGCCCGGTGCGGCCAGCCCTGGTGTAAATAATGCCCCGGTGTAAATAACGCCCTGCACGGAGTGCCCTGTCATGAATAAACCACAGCAAATGGATCCTGACCCACAGCGCGGGCACGGCACGGCCTCGCACCCGGCCTCACGCCCGGCCGCCTCCCTGCCCACGCTCGCTGCTGGCCCTCGGGCACGCAGTTCACCCCGCGGTGCCCGCGTCCTGGTGGGCACCATCCCACTGCAGCCACCCCGTCAACATCGGGGCCACGCCGAGGTCCCCATCCCAGTGTCCCCACTTCGGTGTGACACCGCCGCGGCGCTGGGTCTCGCTGCAGCACACCCACGGAGGGTGGAGTGACTTGGCAGGAAGCTCCACGGCCGGAGGCTCGGCTTGTGGTTGTTTGTACCGCCGACGGCCCGCCGCCGTGGGGCTTGGCCGGCCTCGGTGCCGCTGTGGGAGCCGTGCCCGTGCCGTGCCCACGCCGTGCCCGGTGTTGCTGTGTGGACACCCAGCCCATGCCGGTGGGGAGCGATCCCGTGCCACCCGGCTCCCTCGGGGCGGCCCAGCCCGCAGCAGCCGCACCCTCGGCACGCGGGGCCCAGGCAGCCGACTTTCCCTCCTTCCTGCTCAGACCTGTCACGTGCTTTTCCGTCCCGAAATGAAGCAGGAGGTTTTATTTAGAACCCCCCCCCCCCGGGGCGGGCAGGGCTCGGTGCAGGATGAGAGCACCCGCAGCAGCTCGTGGCCACGCAGCCTGCCCTAGCACTGGGGTGCCTGGTGAATGGGGGCAGCCGTGGTGTGGGGACGAGGTCGAGGGGTGTCCCCACAAAATGGGGGCCGCATGCAGGCCCCTGGCTGTCACCATCTCCTCTCGTGCTGGTTATAGCACTGGTTGACCTGGGAGATTTGGGGCTGCAGGCTGGGCACCTCACAGTGCCCCCCACGTGCTGGGGGCTGAGCTCACAACCACGCAGCGCGGCCACCACCTCACCCCATGGGACGCTGCTGGGCAGGGGCTGAAACCCCCAGGCAGCAGCACTCCGATGGCTGGGGGCACATTTCTAGCCCCCTACTCACAATCCCAGCACCCGATCCATCCCCATGGCCACGACGGGGAGCAGGGCCGGGGCCGCCACAGCTCGATCCCGCTCCTGCCGTGCCGCCGCCCCCGCAGCACGGCCCCCTCCCGGCTCCTCTCTTCCGGCCGTGGGGCTGCCAAACGGCACCGGGGCTGCGGCACTGCCGCCCGGATGTGTGCTGCAGGGGCTGAGACCCCGCGGGGCTTTGTCTGCGGGCCCGGTGGGAGCACGGTGAGGCCTCCCCGGTACGGCCTCCCTGGTACAGCCTTCCCGGTGGGGCCTCCCCGGTGGCCGGCTTCACCCGCTCAGTTCCCCGCACCGCCACCGAGGCCAAGCGGCCATCAGGAGCAGGCGGCCGAGCCGCGGCTGCCCGATCCCAGGGGGATGCCTGGAGAGGCTCCTGCGGAGGACAGCGGGGTGGGATGGAGGCCAGGGGATGCATCATGGCCCCGGGGAGCAGCGCGGGGCCCAGCACAAAGGGCCGGGGCCGCAGGGTTGGCGCATGGCCGGCGAGCGCGGGCGAAAGGGTTAAGGCGCTGCGGCGGGCAGGAGGAGGGCTGGCCCGGCCGGGGGAGGAAGGAAGCAGAGGAGGAGAGGAGAGGGGAGAGGAGAGAGGGGAGCATCCTGCCCGGAGGCCCCTTTCCCCCCGTGGGGTGGGGAAGAAGCTCGGGAAACCGCCGGGGATGGGAGCGGGGCGGCGGGCTGGGCTCAGCCCCGTTGCGTGCCGGCGGGGAGAGCCTCACACATCTGCTGCTCGCTGGGTGCTGTGCCCCAGAAACCTGCCTGTGGCCCCAAAACCTTGCCTGGGGCGACCCCAGGATATTTGGGGGGGGGCAAGACCCCCAGAGCCAGGAGCTGGGGACAGGGACCCATGGAGAGGGCAGTGAGGGGTGGCATAGGATGGTTCCCCCCCCCAAAATGGGTTAAGGCATGGCAGTGGGGGCTCCAGCTCCGTGCCCCCGTGAATCGGGTGGGGGGCACAGCCCACGGGGGGGCACAGCCCATGGGGGGGGTACAGCCCATGGCACTTCCACCCCCACAGCCTTCAGGTGCTGCCACCGCTGTCGGAGCCCGGTGCGGGTGGGAAACCACGTCCCGAGCCCCCCGCCCGTCCTCCCACCGGGTTCGTCCCGGCCCCAGGAGCCGGGGGGGGGGGGTGCGGGCAGATTGGGGGGGGGGCTCCCGGCGCTGCCCGCCCGGTGCGGAGCTGCCGCGGCCGGCCAGGAGATGGGGCTCGCAGCCCGGCTTCCCCGCACCGCCACCGCCACCGGCACCGGCACCTGCACCGGGACCGGGACCGGCAACGGGACGGGGGGCACGGGTGGGGGGCGTGGGGGAGATGGGGGGGGCGCGGCGCTCGCGTGGGCGTGGGGAGGAGAGAGAGGGGGCTCGAGGGGAGCCGTGGTGGGGGCTCAAGGGGCTCAGGGTGTCCGGGGGGGGCAGCAGCCTCCTGTTCAGGGCTGTCTCCACGGGAAAACGCGGCCCCGAGTGGGTCCCCGTGGGTCCTTCCCCTGCCCCCGTGGGGCTCTGCCCTTCCCCTCCGCTGCCCAGAGGGCAGGGGTATGGGAATGAAGGGGGCTCAACCCCAGCCCGGGGGCAGAGGCTATCTGCAGCCCACAAAAGCCAGATTCTCCCCCAAGATAAAATCCCAGAGCTTTTGTTTAGGGGAAAAAAAAAAGACAAGGGCACCTCCCGGCCCTACAACAGCCGGTCGTTAAGGGAAGGCATCTCCAGTGAGGGGCTGGAATGAGGAATTGGGGCTGCTGCTCCTGCCCTGGGGCTCGCCCCCACATCACCCCATGGCCACTGGACTGGGGAGGGGGCCCAGAGGGACCCCAAGACCCCCGGGGACCCTCAGGAGGCGGCTGAGCCCCGGGCAGGCTCTGGCCCCGCACCGGGGCTGGGGGATGGCGTGTGGGAACGGTGCCTCAGGAAACCAGCGGGATTTACTGGGCTACACGCTAAATCCCCCTCACAAAAGGGGCCTGTTCGTGGGGACAGGATGCCGGTGGCTCAGCCACACTTGTTTGGCCAGCAGAGCCTGGCGGATTAAGGACAATTGGTTCAGCCCTGACAGAAAACACCAGGAATGTTAAACAATAAAACCGCCTCCAGTTGTTGCGGGGCTGCGGGATGCCCCGGGACGCCTCCGCTGCCCCGTGCCCCCCGCCACAGCCCCGTGCTCCTGCCCCAGCCCTGCTGCTGAGCCCGCTCTGCTCCACCAGCACCAGGACGGGGTGCTCGGGTGTCCGGGAACGGGGCAGCCCCAAGCAGAATGGGCACATGGCTAGGACCCCAAAAGCATTGCTGGTGGCCCCAAAAGCAGTGCTGGGTGGCTGGTGGCCCCAAAAACATCACCAGGTGGCTGGTGGCATGAATGCACGGGCTGCAAGGATGCACACTCACCTTGTGTGCTCAGCAAGGGGGAAGGAAGCAAGACCCTGTGGGGTTACAACCCCTGCTGTCCCCATCCCACCCCAAGCCCTGGGCACAGGGGGTGCGAGGTACCCCCACGTGCCATCAGGGATCGATGAATCCCCCTCCCTGTCCCCCCCTTTGCAATCTCCCTTTTCCAGGGAAGTGCCAAGGAAGCAAATCCCCTGCACAGCCCCGTCCCCAGGCACCCACGGGTCCGAGTTTACCCAGGGCTGGCTCCCTGGGGGCCAGGGGGTGGGGGGCAGCCAGCCCGGGCAGTTTGCCCTCCGGCGTGTGAATGCCCCATTCAGGGCTGTGCTAAATGCATTGGTTCTGGCACATTAGCAGACAGCTGGGATCCTTCGGCGGGGCAGGGAGGCAGCGGGGACGGGGCAGGTTTCACACCTGCTGGTGGTCTGCAGGCCCCGGGGGGCTCTGCCCAGGGGAGAGGGGGAGCAGAGCCCCTGGGCGAGGGGCTGGGAGAGCTGTGGGCAGGCTTCAGGGCCAGCACGGCTGGGGCTGCACGAGGAGGGGGCCTTGGGGCAGCCCTACAAGCAGGTATGGGGCAGGGCAGGCTCTGCCACCCAGGAATGGCCCCAGAAGCTTGCCAAAAGGTGGCTGCACCCTAGCGCAGCAGGGGCGAGATGAAGGGACCACTTTTCCTCTGCCTCCTGCCCCACACGTCCCCACTGCTCCCCGAGAGCCACCTTGCAGGCTGGGGGGGGCCTGCTCCCCACCCCTGGAGCTGCCCCTGCAGCTGGGAGCTGGGGAAGGAAACCAGATCCTGGGGCTAACGGCCCTGCAAAGCCCAGCCCTTGCCGGAGCAGAGGAGACGAGGTGAAACCCTAGACCCAGGGAGCGGGCTGGCAGGAGGGGGCGAGACAGCTGCAGCCCCCGCTCCCTGCAGAGCCGAGCTGGGTGCCGTGGGGCAAAGCAGGCAGCAGAGAGCAGGGCCTGGGGCTGAAGCCCCCAAACCTCGCTCGCAGGGGCGCTGGGGTGAGGAGAAGGCAGCGCAGAGCCCGTAACTCACTTTTATCTGGTGTCCCGGGGCTGGCCCAGGTGGGGAGGGGGGGGTCCCCAGCGTGCCGGGCCGGGGGCTCTTTCCCAGCCTGGGAGCCGGCAGCAGTTGGTGGATCAGTTTCAGGGCGATGCTGGTAGCGGAGTTCACGGTGGCTTAGCGCAACAGTGGCTAATGGGGAACAGATGCAGCAGCGCTTTGTGCCGGAGCGGGGCTGGAGGCACAGGAGTGGGGACGCCGCTTCCTGCACCTGTGGCACTGCCCCCCGGGCAGCGCGCGTCCTCCCCCGGCCCTCCTCGCCCCTGGGAGCAGCCCAGAAACTGCAGCAGCAGGGTCTATTCCAAAAAAAATAATTTATCAGGTCGATATTTCACGTACATAAATATTCATCTCTATGGCTATGTACAGAGGCAGGCAGCGGGGCCCCCGCCAGGAGACGCTTCCATCCAAACCCTGGACACAGCCCGGCGCCCCGGGGGCACCGTGGTGCAGTGCCCCCCCTGCCCCTCCCCACCAGGCAGAGGCTCGCTCAGCCCTGCATTGCTGGGACCCGGCCAGGACTGGAGGCTTTGTGCAGAAATGGGGGGGAAAAGAGCCCGTTCCCTGGGGAGGGAGGCACCCCCTGCGCTGCTGACGCTGGGTGCAGCAGGGAACAGCCCTGCCTGGATCCGCTGCGCGGCATCGCCCTGCCCTGCCCTGCCCTTAAGTCCTCACGCTGGGGTAGGTGAAGAGGCAGGGAGCGAGCGGCAGCGGGTCGTGGGTGAAGACGGAGTCGTCCGAGGAGCAGGTGCTGGTGGTGTCCTCGCAGGAGGGCGAGTACTGCTCGAAGGGCATGGAGAGGTCCAGGTACTGCAGGGGACACACCATGCCGTCACCGCCCGCCCTGCCACCGCCACCGCCACCACCATGCACACCATCCTCATCGTCACCCACCTCCTCCGAGACGGCCGCCAGGATCTTGTCCAGCCCCTCCACCAGCTGCTTGAAGGTGGGGCGCTGCGAGGGCACGGCGTGCCAGCACTCCCGCATCAGCATGTACCTGGGGGCCGGGCAGCGTTAGGGGAGGGGGCACAGCTCGCCCTGCCCGCCCCCCGCCCCTGGCCCCTACTCACAGCTCGTGGGTGCAGTTGGACGGCCGGTCCATGCGGTGCCCCTCCTTCAGCAGCTTGAAGAGCTCCTCCACGGGGATGCCGGGGTAGGGGGAGCCGCCCAGGGTGAAGATCTCCCACATCAGGATCCCAAAGGACCACCTGGGAGCACACAGGGCAAGGGGTCTGGCTGCAGGAGGGGTCTGGCTGCCACCGGGGTGGTGCCACCCCCCCCGGAGCACCCCCTGTCCTAAGGATGGGGACCCTGCAGCACACACACACAGCCCCACGGGGCTGCCTCAGCCCACACCCCGTGGCAGCCCTGGGGCCCCAGGACTCACACGTCGCTCTGGTGGGTGTAGACGCGGTCAAACAGAGCCTCTGGTGCCATCCACTTCACGGGCAGGCGGCCCTGCAGGAACAAACCCTCTGCTGAGCCTGGGTCCGGCACCCCCCAGCCCTCGCCCTGCCCCTCGCCCGGTCCCCCCCCACTCACGTTGCTGGTTTTCTTGTAGTAGTCGATGTCGTGGACGTCCCTGGCCAAGCCGAAGTCGGCGATTTTCATCACGCTCTCTGCTGTGACCAGCACGTTGCGGGCAGCCAGGTCGCGGTGGATGCACTGCCAGGAGGGAAACGGCACCCGCAGGAGATGTGAGAGGGCAGCCGCACCTCAGCGCATCCCCCTGGCACACCCCGACCCCCCATAGCACCCCAAAGCACCACCAGCCCCCCTACGGCACCGTCACCCCCAGGGCTGGGGGTGTCATCCCTCCCGCCCCGCTCTTTTCGGCACCCCTCGCAGGCTGTGCCGGCCCTACCCGCTTGGACTCCAGGTACTCCATGCCGCGGGCCACCTGGTAGACGCAGGACACCAGGTCCTTGAAGGAGAGCTGCTCCTCGGGCAGCGCCGTGATGTCGAAGGTGTAGTCGGGCGTGGGAGGGCGCCGGGCGCGGAGATACTCGCGCAGGTTGCCCTTGGCTGCGAACTCCACGATCACGTACAGCGGCCCTGGGAAGGGTCAACGCTCTGCTCAGCCCTCCTGTCCCTGCCCCACAGCCCCCTGACCCCATCCTGCCACTGTCCCCTGAAGCCCAGCCTTCCCCGCGCCCCCCTCACCGTCCTGCGTGCAGACGCCCAGGAGGTTGATGATGTTCTTGTGCTTGTCCATCAGCTTCATCATCTCCATCTCGGAGATGAGGTCGGCCAGGTCCTTGTCGGTGGCGTTGTCTGGGGGCAGGGGCTGTGTCACTGCACCAGCCGGCGTGGTGCCACAGCCCGGCACCAACACAGCCCCCGTGCCCGGGGTGCTGCAGGGCAGGGAACTTTCCCTTCCTTACCTTTGAGCATCTTCACAGCCACGGTGACGGCTCTGTCCGGCCGCTCCCTGTCGATGCCGTACGCCTCTGCCCGCACCACCTGGCCGAAGCAGCCCTCTCCCAGGGGCTTGCCCAGCACCAGCCTGGCGGGGAGAAGCAGAGCCGTGAGTCGGAGCCAGGGTCAGCGCGGAGCCACAGCGCTGGCACCGCCAGCCCCAGCCCTCCCCAGCGCCGCGCGGCTCCGTACTTGTCCCGGGGGAACTCCCACTTGGAGTCGAGGGGCAGGTCCAGCTCCACGACCCCCGCCAGCATGGGGGCACAGCTGGAGGAGAGGCGAGTGACGCGCATCAGGGACGTGCTGGACTTCCCAGAGGAGCTGGAGTCCAGGGAGAACTGTGGAGAGAGCGCAGGAGGACCTCAGCCGCCCGGCCTCGTGCTTGGGACGATGTCCCCAAGAGCAGGGCTTGTGCTGAGGCCATCAGGAGGGTAGGAGGTGACAGGGGCAGGTGGCAGCAGCAGAGCCAGTCGGCCACTGAGGTCCCCCCAGGGCTCCAGCTCGGCCCTCACCTGCCGGATGAGTGGGAATTTGGAGAGCTTGTGGACCGCCATGGGCTCCAGGGGCTGCTTGCTCGACTGCGTCTGCATCCGGCACAGCACCACGATGATGATGGCCATGGCCACGGCCAGCGAGCCCGACGTGTAGATGATGATATCCGTGTACTTGGCCTCGGGGGGCTCGGCTTCCCGCACCAGCTCCTCTTCTGGAGGGAGAGGAGGAATCACCCTGCGGTCCCTGCAGCACCCAGGGCCGCCCCCAGCCCCGACCAGCCTGGTGGTGCTCCCCGGCCCCCCCGGCCCTACCTGGGAGCACGGTGAGCCAGGCCGACTGGTAGGAGAGGCCGATGGAGTTCCCCGCCAGGCAGGTGTACTCGCCCGCGTCCTCCATGGAGACGTTGCGCAGGTACAGCACCTCCACCTCCGAGCTGTTGATATCCGCGGTCTGCCGGCAGAGCGAAGGACCCTGAGCATCCCCCCCGGGGGGGGACGGGCTCTGTGCGCCCCTCGTCACCCCTCTGGGGGCAGCACCGCGGGGCCCGGCCGCTACCTTGAGCACTTGCACGTAGGGCACCCCGTCGGGGCCGTAGCTGCTGCCGTTCACCTCGATGTGCTTCAGCCACTGGATGTGGGGCTGGGCGTCGCTGTACACCTTGCAGAAGAACTCCACGTCGCTGCCCACCAGGGCCGTGGTGTTGGCGGGGAGCCCTGCCTGCAGGATGGGCCGGTGCGGGGATCTCTCTGCAACCAGGACAGCAGAAAAACATCACCCACATGGCCCGCAGTGGGGTCACACCACTGCCTCCCCACCCTCCGTGAACCCCCAGGGACCCGCGGTGACCCCAGCTGCTGCCTCATCCTCATGTCCCTTGTGTGCAAGGGGTGCTCAGACAGAGAGGAGCCCAGCACGGGCTCCCCCACCCCATTCCCAGGCACCCTGCTGGCCAGAGCCCTCACCCAGCACGTCCAGCAGGTAGCTGTAGCGGATGCTCCCGAACCTGTTCTCCACCAGGCAGGTGTAGTTGCCGCGGTCGGAGGGCACCACGCTCTCCATGACCAGGCTCCAGTGCTGGTGCCGGAGCTGCAGCGGGGAGGCAAAGTGGGGAGGAACGGGGTCAGTGCTACAAAGCTGCTGCTGAGCGGGATACCGGGAGGGGGGGGTTATGGGGACCTCACCCGGATGCCCCCGATGCGGTGCTCGCCCCGGAACTCGCGCCCGTTCTTGAACCAGCGGATGCTGGGGCTGGGGCTGCCCGAGGCCGGGCAGCGAAACTTGACGGTGTTCCCCGCGGGGACGGCGTACAGCTTCTTGTCCATCCGGTGCGGGTGGGTCCAGTACGGCGCTGGGGACACACGTGGCGTGCCATGGGACGGGGCACACGGCACAGCGCCACGGCCCTGCCCGGGGCACCACTCACCTCTGTGCACGTAGACGGGCTCCTCGCCGCGGTCTCCGTGGGGCCCGTCCCCATCGCTGTCTTCATCGTCATCGCCCGACGCCAGCGAGTCTGCGGGGGAGGCAGGTTGTGAGGGATGCCCCCGTCTGCAGGAGCACGCTCCCCCCGGCACCGCCCTGGGCGCTCACCCACGACGGAGATGGTGAAGTTGCGCAGGATCTCCCCGGTGCCCCGGGCCCGGCACACGTAGAGCCCCGAGTCCTCGTAGGCGACCTCGGAGATCTCCAACAAGCTCTGCTGGAGATGGACGCGGCCCCCCGGGACCAGCGGCCTGGACTCCTTGTACCAGACCACGCTGGCACCGCTGTGGTTGGCGTCGCAGTACAGCTTCAGCACGTTGCCTGGGTCCAGCAGGAGATGTTCCTCCTCCGACTCCAGCAAGGGGCTCTCGAACAGCTCTGCAGCCCAGCAGAGACGCGCTGAGCACCAGGCACGCTGCTCACCCCCCCGACAGCACGGCCCCGCCACGCACCCGCCGGGAGCACACGGCACGACGTGGCCCGGTGCCCGGCCACAGACACGGGCGAGGGCTGGACTCTGCCCTCAGGCACGGGGACGAGGCTTCCCCAGCGGCTGCCTGGCACCGGCGTGTCCCTGTCCAAGGCCACACAATGCCACCCTCCTTTCGGAGGGGACACCCCTGCAGGAGCAGGGTGCCCGAGCCCATCCTGCCTCGCTGGGGATGGGAAAGGAGCGGGTGCCCTCAGCATCAAACCCTCCCGGCCACCCTCCCCGCAGGGCTGCTGGAAAAGCCAGCACCAAATAATTATTCTGTTCTGTTCTAAACCTGGAGCAGACCCCAGCGCAGCCAGCCCTTGCTGTCCCTGCACACCATCAGAGCAGCGCTGCAGTGACGGCTCCGTCGTGGCTGCAGGAGATGCTGGGACCCAAAACCCCGCAGCTCCGAGCGCGGCAGCCCCGCAGCCCCTGTCTGCAGGTCCCGTGCAACGTCCCCGAGCCCCGAGCGCTGCGGCTGTCAGCACACGTGTGCACGGCCAGAAAGGAAAGACCCGACCGCTCAGCAACTGCTGCACCAACCCCGGGCACGCCACCGGGCTGCCCGCATGCTGTGGGCCTTGGGGACCGAACCAGCACCGAGCCAACACACAAAGACCACGGAAAGCAGCGTCCCCGACCCAGGGACCCCCCAGCCTGGCTGAAAATCCCACCCCAGCCACACTGGTGCAAGGTGCCTCCTTGCCGCTCTCGCACCCATTTGAGCCCACCAGCGGTGGGATGAGCAGAGCGGGGGGCTCGGCGGGGTGCCCAACCCCAAAGATCGCTGTGCCGAGCCCAAATCCCAAATCCCCCCCCCTCCAGCCCCGTACCTGTTTCCATCGCCCCTCGGCGGGAGGCGGCGGGCCGAGCCGCCAGCAGCAGCCCGGCCAGGACGTGCCAGAGCGGCCGCATCTTCCCGGCCTCCTGCAAGGCAGCGGCAGCGCGGTCAGGAGGGGGCTGCGCGCCCCCGGGGGGAGCCGGGACGCGCCCGGACCCGGGACGGGACGGGGAGGGATGGGACGGGACGGGGCGGCTGCGCGGAGCCCCGACGGCACGATGGAGCGGGGCGCGGGACGGCGTGGGGAAGGGGACAGGGACCCTGCGGGGGTTTGGGGACCTTGCGGGGGTTTGGGGACCCGGGGGGGACTGGGAGAAGGTGGGGGGATCCTGCCCGTAGCCTTAACCCGGGGGGGGGACGGGGAGGGGACGGCAGCACCGGGGGGCGCGGGGAGAGGTCCCGGGCTCAGCGCCCCCCGGACGGGGCGGCGGGGAGGGATGGGGGCAGTGGGGAGGGATGGGGGGTCGCGGGAGGGATGGGGAGAGATGGGGTGGGGGCTCGGGGGAGGGATGGGGGGGTCGCGGCGTTACCGGCGGTGCGCGGCTCCCTCGGCGGAGCCGCCCGCGCGGTGCGGGGAGGACCGGGGCAAAGTCCGCCGCCGCCGCCGCCTCCGGGGCCGTGCCGTAGCGACCCGTACCGAGCCGTACCGAGCCGTACCGTGCTGTACCGTGCTGTACCGAGCCGTGCCGGGCTCAGCGCCCCGTCCCCATGGCGGCCCCCGGCCTGGAGCTGGCTCCGCCGCCGCCTTGGCCGCGCTCTGCCGCCGCCGCGGGCGCGGGCACTTTGTAGGGCGGCGCTCGGGTTACACCGCGCCGCGGGCGGCCCCGACCCCCGCCCCGCCCCCGGGACCGAGCCCGAGCCCGGGACCGAGCCCGAGCGTTGCCGGGCGCCGTTCCCGGCAGCGGGGCAGCGCACCCGCCGGCTAATTGGTGCCGCCGCAATTAGCCGCCGCCTTATCGCTGCCGGGGCCATAAAGCGGCCGTGCGTGACCCCCATTAGGAGCCCATCAGGCCCCGTCGTAAAAACACCGCGGGGCTGCGAGCCGGGACCCGGGCGGCCCTAATCCGGCCCATAAACACCTCCCGGACCCCCCCGCGGCACGCCCGGGGACCCCCGGGGGGCACCACGGGCACCGAGGACAACCCCCGGCTGCCTCCTCCATCCCCGGCTGGTAACGGGGACCCGGTCCCCAATCCCCAGAGCCCTCCTGCAGGCAGCGGGGTTCACAGCCACCCCCGTCCCCCCCATGTCACCCCCCGTCATCCCCATCCCACGGGGCCACGAGGCCAGGGCACGGCTCCGGCACATGGGAGCAGCGAGCGTGGCACGAGGCGGTGTCACACGAGGGCTGCGCGGTGCCACCGTCACCCGCGGTGTCACCCACCCCAGGGTGCTGCCCCCACCCCGGGGTGCAGAGGAGCACGGAGCGGCCCCCGCGGCCCCCAGCAGCTGTTCGGCGCGGTGCATTCCTGCCGGCACGCGGAGCGGACGGGAACATCGATTTCACGGGGCAGCAGCCGCCTCCGCAGAGCTCGCGGCGTGCCGGAAACACGGGAAAAATGTTGGGTTCGGCTCGATTCGAACCAAAACCGCATCCGAACGGGGAGAACATGGAAATCCTCGGTGAAGCGGAGCCGGCAGGGCCAGCTCGGGGCAGGGCTGGGTGCTGGGGTGCAGCAAAGCCCAGTGGATGGATGCACGAAACCCTGGAGCCCCAGGGGAGGTCGGGGCGAGTGTGGGAGGGAATCATTCCCAGCGCTGGAAATGCGTGAGGAGAGCTGGGAGCCCATGGGAGCCACAGCCTGGGATGGGCACAGAGACCCTAAAGCCCGTCCAGGTGCCTGCAGTGGGGACGGAGCAGGACGGGCAGACAGGAGCAGGATGAGGGGACCCGCGCTGGCAGCTCGCCCCATGCCATGCTGGGCATCCCCGCAGAGACCGGGCGGTGGGGGCACGGGCTGGGGGCGGCAGGGAGCTGCTCCCCTCCCTGCTGCGGGGCTGGGGGCTCGGGCTGCCTCGCTTGATTTATAACAGCAACTGAAGGCAAACAAAAAGCCCTTCACGGCAGCACGGCCCACCGCCTGCCGCCCGCCTCCGGCAGCACCGCCACGGCCTCCGCCACGCCAGCAGCTCAACAAGGGGGGATTGTGCCAGCGCCGGCTCCCCGTGCCATGGGGGCAGCCCTGCCCCTGCGCCCCCCTTTGCTCCCCAGGCTGCTCCCATCAGCCGCAGCACCGCAAGGGGCATGTGTCCCCCCCCGGGCACCTTGCTGCAGTGTGGGAGCCTTGACACGGCAGGGGGACCGGGGAGGGGGTGCCCAGAGGTGGGCACGGTGCAGACGGGGCAGGGGGACCCACTCTGCCCCAAACCCGACCAAGGAGAGGCGATATTTGCTGTTTGCCTGCACCGAGCCGGACCCACGGCCTCGCTCGTGTGCGGGGCCCTGCGGCAGCGAGCACGCACGAGGGGCTGGGCGCAGGGGGCTCCATCCTCCCACCCCTGCCCCTTCCTCCAGGCAGTAAATCATCCCTGCTCCCCTCATGAAAGGCCCGTGTATGCGCTGCCGGCGCAGGGAGCCTGCCTGGTGCCAACAATATTGCTCTTGGAAGGCAGCCGGGGCTGCGGGAACACAGCCGCCCCTTGTGCCTGGCCCCAGCGCTCGCCGCCGTTCCTGCTGCGGTCGCACCTGCGGCCAGCATGAGCGCGCACGGCCGGTGGCTCCTGGGGGGGGCCGGAGCCCGGGGGGCTCTTTCCTCCTGGAAGTTTCTCTTGGCCTCTCCTGAACGGCCGTTGTTTGGGGCGCAGGCTCCCCGCTCCCAGCACCCCGTATGCGCATGGGGTCGGGATGCCGAGGGATTGGGGCCGTGCGAGCACACGGCGGGCGCACGCCAGCCCCAGGCCCGGTGCTCCCGGCTCCCTCCAGCCCCGCTGGCCCCGGCACACGGCAACCCTACAGCCCCGGCCACAACCCGCAGCCTCTTATCAGCCCAGCCGGGCAGGGCGCTCTGGTGGGGCCAGGTCCTGCTCCAGCCTTGCCAGGAGCCACCTCGCTGCTGCTGGCCATGGCGATGCGGGACATCAGGTCCCAGCCCCACAGAATGGGGTCCAGGATGGGAGCTCAGCCCCTGTGCCCAGCCCGGCCGCATCCCTCCACTCCCCCACATCCCCCTGCCCACCCCGCAGCAGGAGCCGAGCACGGTCCCGCTGGGATCCTGCTGATCCTTATCTCCCGCAGGGAGGGACTGATGGAGCAACCCGGCCCGGTTAAGGTTTAACCAGGCACAACTCGGCAAACATGAACCCGCTGCTCCCTTTGGGGAGGCGAGAACGCGGGGCCCGGCGCAGGGGCTGCCGGGGAGGGATGTGGTGCCCCCGCTGAGCCTCCAGCGTGGCACAGCAGCACCCACAGCATCGGGCACTGTGTCCCTGCTGGGGTGAGCAGGGAGCACCCCGCAGCACAGGGCGCAGCCGTGCCAGGCACAGGGATGGGTACGCGGGCCAGGATGGGTGCAGCACGCTGCAGACCCCAGGCACCAGGCTGAGCACCACTGCCCATCCACGGGCTGAGCAAACCAGGCCTCCAGCTCCCACGGGGAGGGCTCTTCCCACCAGCTCTGCCCCCCGCGAGGCACAGGACGCTCACCCCACGAGCAGCACGGCCACGGCAGGGTGCCACGAGGCAGCAGCAGGGCCACCCCCACGCTCCCAGCCCCTAATGGCAAGCAGGCGCCCGGCCCGGCCTCCACATCTGCACCTGATTTACTTGCTGGAGACAGCGGGGCCACGAGGGAGGGCAGCGGTTAGGGCTGCAGACCGGGGGGCTGCGTTCCCCCCCACACCCCCCGGTGAGGGGGGGATCGGGGTTCCAGCCCCACGCACCGTGCCGGGGGCCGAGCGGGCTGCGCAGACCGGCCGGCTCCAAGGAGCTGGCTCGGGCACAGGCGGGGGACGGCGGCGCTTCCGCGGGGATGTGGCCGGGGTGGCTCCGTGCCCTGATGCTGCCTGCCAGCACGGAAGGCGCTTGGGCTCGGCCCGTGGCGGGCAGCCGGAGCCCCGGCACAGCCAGGTGCTGCCCGCAGGGGCCCCGGGCGGGAGGCACGCTGGCAGCAGCGGTGTGAGGGGGGAACGGGTGCACCCTGGGCTCCGCTTCCCCCGGTGCACGGAGGGCTCTGGGCCCAGCTGCCGGCCCCTCGTGCCGCAGGGTGCCCCCGGGTGCTGCAGGAAGCAGGGTGGAAGGGGGGGCTGGAGCGTGGCAGCCAGCCCTGGCAGCAGGATGGAGGCAGAGGGAGGCACAGCTGGCTGAGTGCAGCCACCAGCTGGGGGCTGCGGGCCCCCCCCGGAGCAGCCTAAGGGGCAGCGTGCACCCAGCAGGGGAGGGACACCTGTGATTTTGGCACCCCTCTGCTTCAAGGATCAGAGCATGGGAACAGGACAGAGGCAGCCCCACGTCCTCCTCCTACCCTGCACCTGCCTCGGGGAGCGCCTGCACCCACGGGAGGGCCGGGAGCGGCGAGAAACACCACGTCCCTGCTGCCAGGAGGGGACGGGGTCAGCGAGGGACAGGCTGGCAGCTGCCGCCACGCCGCCCCGGCACAGCCGAGCCGTGCCCTGCAGCAGGCAGACGCAGCCCGTCCCTCCCTGCGCTGCCCCGGGGCTGGGGACAGTGCCAGCACGAGGCCCGCGCCGTGCCTGGGGACACCATAGGGCAGGGGGTGCAGCTGAAGGGTGTGCTGCTGTGCCCCCGGCATGCCCCGGGGTGCTGAGCAGCAGTCCTGGGGCTGCCTCAGCTCTGGGGGCTGTGTCAGGGCAGCGAGCACAGCTCTCTGCACTGAGGGGTGCGGAGGCAGGAGGCTCTGCCATCGCCCGGCTCCTGTGCTGCCACGGGAGGGTTGGAAAAAGCCCCGTGCCCCCTGCCTGGGACGGATGTTTTCAACACAGGCAGCACAGCAGCCTGCAGCAGTGCCAGCAGGCTCCGGGGCCAGACTGTCCTGTCCTCCCCTCGGTGACACTGGTGTGCTCCAGGCCACGCTGACTTGCCAGAGTAGCGCAGAGGAAGGCACCTACCGGCTCTGTGCAGACCTCAGGGGCCTTGGGGTGACAGCAGAGCCTTGAGGAGGGCGGCTGGGAACACAAACCTCCTGCCCCTAACGAGTATTTGAAAGGGGTGCGCGTCCTGTGGGCTGAAACATGGCAAACCAAACCAAACCAGGAAGGGTTCTTGCAGAGAGACAGCACCCAGCAGTAGTAATAAACACTCTATTTGGAGAGCTTCACCTCGGGGAAACAGCAGATACATAAACATCGTGTACAGGGGGAGGCAAAACTGTTGGCACACAGCGCAGTGACACACCGGGCTGGGCAGTGCTGGAGATGGATCCCTCGTGGTGTCAGCGCACAGCACATCCAGCAGGCACCTGCACTCACACGGCGAGGCGAGAGCTAAGCAGCGGAGATCGGCGTTGGAGGCCACCCAGTGCCACCCGGCGCACAACGCTTCCTTCAGCTCAGTTTTCTGCTCGTTGATCGGCCTGCGAGGTTTAGAAGAGCCTCCCTCACGAGCAGGAGGCGAAGGTCAGACCTCAGCGGTAGAACAAGAGTGGAAAACGTCAGGAAGGCGAACCCAGACCAGCAGGAGCCTGTCCTAAGGGAAGGTGACAGACCCCGCGCAGGGCGAAGGCGAACAAAGCTCGTGCACAGCCTGGAGCGGGGAGGGGAAGGCAGAGATCAGCAGCCAGCTCTCTCCTTGCTTAACCTGCCCGGCGCACGCTGGATTTTGGAAGTGCCTGCACGGCCTGGCTCTCGGCCTCGCGAGGGCGGCAGCTGCTCCCCCTGGAACGCAGCGCGGGGAGCGCAGGGCCCCAGCCTGCCCCACTGCAGCTGCTGCGGCTCCGCTCAGCCCACCCTGCTCTGCCAGCCCCACAGAGTCCCAAGAGGGGCCAGATCCCCGTCCTTCTGCCCCAGGGAAGGACAGCAGCAGGGTGTTTGCCACAGGCCAGCAAAGTTTCAGCTCCTCAGAGGCACCAATGCTGTGATGAAGCCGTGGAGTGTCTGACTCGGAGCGCTGGCAGCGAACACGAGACCAGCCCGGCACACACACGGCTCTCGTGGTGGGCTGGCGGAGCACAGACAATGCCTTAGCTCAAGGACAAAACATCTAAAGAACTCACCCAAAACGCACAACAGTCTCAGATGCCTGCCCTTCCTGCCGGGGGCTTTTCTAACAGATCTAGTACATTAGCACCACGAAGGGACCATCAGCCTGAACTCCTGGGTCTGAAATGCAGAACGGCCCCTCTCCAGGCTGGGATGAGTACGTAAGAGCTTTGAGGAGAGGGCTCGGGCAAGGAGTGTCTAAGGAAGGACTAACAAGGGCAGGTTTCCAGGGGATTTGTAGTTTTTTAGTCAGCTAACAATTTGACCAAGTTATACTACGGTCTTCTATTGTATCTAGATTTGTTTCCTCTTTTTTTTTTTTTTCTTCTTAAAATTCTCTTTTCCCATAATATTTTGCTGGCAGTAGGGAAAATGCTGCACTTAAACTCTGTCAGGGCCTGCACGTGAAGCGAACTCGCTCTGCTCACCCTTCGCCTGCTGATCGCATTCAGACCTTGGAGATCGCCACCAGCGCCAAGTTGGGCTGCAATTTGTTTAAGTTACAGGGGGTAAAGACACACACGGTGAATCATCACATACACCTGTTTCCATAGGAAACCAGGCTAAACAGTTCCTTCCTTCCACATGGAAATCCTCGGAGCAGAGGGCTGAGCTGCCTGCAGAGCCAAGAGCTCCCGCTCCTCTCTCAGCCCCCACTCCCACCAGCAGCAAGCTGTACACCAGCGATCGTGACGACTTGTTAGACACCGAGACAACAGAGCTCCAGAACCGACGGCTGCAGTGCTGCGAAAGGCTCCAACGGCAATCGGTGGCTCAGGAAAATCTGCACACGAACCTGCCCGGAGCAGGCAGGATGGATGCTGCGCTGCCACTTCTCATTTGGGGCCTGTAAGAAGCCAGGCAGCCCGCACAGCGTCCCCATCCGTGCCGCGTGAGCGCTGCTTGCTGTGATCTAGGAGTTCTCCTCCAGCAAAAGCCGCCTCCGAGCGCGGGCTGCTGGCCTTCCAGGTGCAGGAACCCGCCGCTTGCTCTGGTGAGGGAGGAGGTGGCCGTTGCCAGCCTGTTGCCAGCCCCTCCTTATACCAGATACACACTTCCTCGCACACCGCACCCACCTTCACAGGAAGCAATTACACAATGAAAACTACTCTAAGGGAGTGAAGTATTTGCTGTCTACCAAGTCTCTTCCAGCTGGATCCTTTTTCGGACAGATTCAGTCCCCGTTCTGCTCAACGGGTGCATACAGGAGGGTAGGGCTTTGCTTATCCAGAGGGATAATGAAACCATTGTGGGCTGGCAAAGGACGTGCGTTCTTGGGCCACCAACACAACGCCGAGAGCAGTGCTGCAGCTCGCTCTAGAAGTCTTGGCTGAAGTAGCTGTAGCCTCCCGGGGCAGTCGACTCTTCCCGGACGTACTGCTGGGGGGGGAACGGTCCTACAACCGGCACTGCTCCTGGCATCCTGCACGTCCAACGGAGCAAGGGGGAGAGAAAAGGGAAAGGAAACAACGTCAGTCACTCAAATCTGTCAGCTGCCATCACTGCTCGGCAAGCACGGCTGTCAGCGGAGTAACAACCTACTACAGACAAGTCAGCCACTTGCCAGAAAAGCTTCCAAGTGCTTCCTTACTCTGTGTGTAAACAGACACCTTTAGCAGGGCAGAATTAGCTAGTGCACAGCTCAAGGACCATTAAGTGCTTCCACTACAAGGCAAGTATCCTGGCTCTTTTCAGCCTGCAGAAGCTGGCCTGGAACAGCGTTTAGCAGCTAAATCCAGAAGCAGCTTTCTGAAAGGGAGCTGTTTGGCTGGAAAAACTGGAACAATGTCCATGTCCTTAAAGGGAACGGCTATGCCTGTGCATGGGGAACACCTTCAGGGTTTTTTAATACAACAGGACAAATTCAGGCTAGGTGTTTGCCATTCACTGATCCTGCTGCGCTGTCCAAGAGATGAAACTTTCAGAGGGGGACAGGCAGAGCTTACATGTATGTCTTCCAATCAATTACTCCACAGACAGGGTGCAATGGGGCTGTTATTCCACAGACACACAACAAAAGATCCCAGTTTTCCTCCTAGCCCCTCTGGGAAATCTAGTTAGGAGTCTATCACTTCAGGTAGGGCTTCCTAATGCCTGTCTTTAACAAACTGTCTCACCAAGAGGGGTCCATTACTGACCTTCTTTAAGGTAAGGCACTGAAATTAGAGAGCAGAACTTTGCCAGTGTCCAGAGCAAGTACATTTGGTATTAATCATCCATCTAGCAGCCTAAATTTTAGAGATGAATAGTTTTCAGGGGATGCCACTATTTAACTTACCAGCTGTAGAATGAGTTCAGCAATATAGCCCGGGTTTCTGGAGCACACTGACTACAAGCCAGATTTTAAAAAAGCAACTCTAAGACTAGAATGGCAAGTGGATCTCCACTAAGCCAGTCTTCAGTTAAATTAAAATCTTGGTTCTTACAGAAATGGCGTTTAACATGTGTCAGGCTAGATGTGTTCGCTGCAAAGATCCATGAACCACTGAGAACCAACCACCACTGAAGGACGCTTCTACTCCAGCAGCATCCCCGAGCTGTCTGCAGGGGGAGCTGCTGAAGAGGCTGAAGGGATGCAAACCTCCACTAGTTAGCTGGCTTCACGACAAACAGCACAAGCTTGCACAAATTTTATCGGTCTGCTTGTGAGTCAGCTTGAAATACACACACAAAACTCTATTTAGGTTAGATCTAAAGCATTGTTTAGGTTATATCTAAAGCATTGTTTAGGTTATATCTAAAGCATTGTTTCAACAAGGGTGGAAGCACACTGGAGGGGAAAGTTACTTACTGGTTCTTGTGTTTGAAGCCACTGATGTGAGCCTGGTACTGCTCTATGGAGTTCAGCACTATGTTACAGGTGTTGCAGGGGTACCCCTTCCCGGCTGAAACAGACAGCAGTGTTAACACACAGCTAGCCAACAACTCGGTGCCCGAGGTAGGAACAAGACGATCGATCACTTGGTGCCTCAACCGGCTGCTAAACAAAGACAAGTAGCAAATCAATGGCCTGAGCAGACAGGGAGGTCACAGAACCCAGGTACCCCGCCAGATACCGGTCGGGCCCTGGTTGGTGATAGGAGGGAAGCACTAAGCCTGCAGGCCTTCCCCGGGCAGAACCTGGGTTTGTTATCTCCAAAAACAAACACACCTTTCCTACAACCAGTTCACACTATCAGATGAGGTGAAAATGCAGCATTAGGAGACCAACCCTGCCATTATGCTGCCTCTGCAACTCCAACTCCACTTTTTTTTTCTTTCCCAAATGCCCACTTCTCCTGATCTGTTTGTCTCATCACAGAAAACAAGAGACACTTAATTTGTAAGCTCGACACGTTTCAATAATAATAACAAGAACACAAAAGCAGCCAGAGGAGATTATACACAACATCAGGTTCCACAATGCAGCATTCTGCTAAGCCTTGCTGCGCTGCCAGTTGAGAATATTGAACTCTGTCCGCAAGCAGTTTAGTTACAGCCGGTGTATCAGTTAACTGGAAAAAAAAAAAGTCTCCAACAATAGTTGTACCAGACAGATCAATGGCTTTGATCCCAGCTGGAGTTGTCACGTTACACAAAGTTCTGGAGGTTGCAGATAGCAAACGAGCAAACATGGCAGCAGAGTTCACCACGGAAGCCTGTAAGAGGGGAAAATCCTGGCACTTGTCCCCAGGGCATGGAGTGTTCCCAAACTCAGGCTTCTCCTGAGAAGGGCTTTGCCTTGGAGTGTCACAAAGAGAACACTTCCCTAAGGGGAATGGGGATGTTCACCCTAGGGGTGCAGAGCAGCATCACCAAGGGACACAAGGCCCTCACGCCCACCTCCCTGCTCCATCCAGGTGGAGATCTCTCTGTTAAAAGCCTGACGATGAGGTGTGTGCTGAGCACTTCACACCGTGCCCCCGCACCCTGTGCTGATGGCTCCCAGAGGGTTTCAGGCAGATGGGTATCTGCCCATCTGGGTGTTGCACTGCGAAGGACACATCTTCACCTGCTGCCACTCTGATCCCAACAAGGCCACGTTTAGGGACAGCAAGTGCTCAAAAAAAATAAAAATAAAGTCTTCACAAAAGTATAGGCCAGCTTCTGAGCTCAAGAGAGGAACAAGAGGCTTGTTCTGGGAAGAACTGTGCCAGCACGCCAGCTTGGCATGGCTGTTAGCAGAGACAGGGAAACGCGTCCCTGACTGCAGCCCATCACATCAGAGCAGCCTCACATTACAGCTACGGCTTGGAAACCTCGCCTGGAACAGCTGAAGTGCCACAGAGGTGTGGATGGAGACACTGGTTTTGTGAGGACTTCATGGAGGACGTCAACCACACAGCCAACAGCACTGCCCGCTTACCCAGCCTGGGCCGGGGCTCCCGAGCCTGAGTCACAATTAAACAGAACCATTGATCAGGCCCCATTAATTAGGTAAAGAGCAGCTGAATAACACAAGATGCGAGGCACCTTTTCCATCTCCCACACGACTACACGATGTGGGAGAGAATATTACTTGGATAATTGAGCCTCATTTCTCCTAAGTGCTACCAGTAGCTAAAAGTGGCCCACAAAGAATTAGAGTAATTAATCTTCTGCTTACGGGCGTTTTATGACAGAGAAAGAAGCTCTTCAAGAAGATTTTAAGGTGATCTGTCTGCTTATCATTTACTTGAAGCATCCGGCAGGTGCTAGACTTCCTGCTCCGACGGAAGGCTGCTGGGAGGGACAAGGGAGTTTGCTGTGAGCTCCTGATGCTTTCCCTGGGCTCCAAGGCTTTCATCAGGCCGGAGTACTCACAGGGAACAGAACATAAACCAAATGAGTTTCAACTGTCTGCCCAAAATTCCTCCTTAATAGCTCAATTTTTTCCACATTCCTGCTTGCTCTGGAGAGTTGCATTAGTTCATCAGATGAAGTGCCCACACAGAGGCAGAAAGCATTCAGGGAGAAATCTCTCTGGCTTTCATGTGCTTTGAAGCAGCAGGTGCAGTAAAACCTATTTCTTCCTTCTTTGGCTAGTCCCCTCTGAAGGCAGTTTTTAAGCATCAAATGCCACTTTTATCTTTCCATTTTGGATGCAATCCACCTAGCTAGAAACAGCACTGGCCAAAATCCCTGGATTATCCGCACAGAGAATAAAAAGGCCACGTACCCGATTAGACAACATCGCAAGAACACAACCCAGAGCTTGCCACAAGCAGCTACAGCCTAAAACCTCTCCTGCTGCCAGGGGGTTACGCTGTCAACCAAATCCATCTTCCGGTGCATCATCAAGATCCTGCGAGACCACTAGCAATTCTCCCTGCTCCCTCCACACGGGCTCTCATGCAGAGACCTGTCAGACACGCAGTGCTGCTCTCCCACCCTGCCCTGCAATTCTTTATTCGCCTGCTTGCTGAGAACTCACCCATAAAGGACGCCGCCGGTGCATCAGGAGTTCGGCCGTAGTGTGCCATCAGCTTGTGTTTGGTCTCTTGCTTTCTGTGCTTCTTGCCTACGTAATGCTGTTTTGCCATAAGGGGGTTGTTGAACGTGGCGTGGCAGAGGGTACAGAACTTGTCGGGGTCAGTAATGTCCTTGTTCTCTTCGTTAGGAGACGCGGCAGAGGTGGGGAGGGCAGCAGGATGTTTCTGTGGGGGTGTTACTTCTGCAGGGTGAAGCCAAACTCGTGGTCAGTCACAGAACTCAGATGCAAACTAAAAAGTCATTTTAGTTCCCTAAAACATGCATTAAACAAACAAACAGACCCCAAACACCCCAAAGGCAAACCAAGTCAGAGAATGTAAGAACTCTGGACAAATTGATGTCGCCCCTACCTCTTCCCTTAATGTTCCTGGTGCGTGCTAAGACAAATCCCAGTAAGGGGACTGAACACCAGGGAGAAGCTTCCTAAACACCCGAGAGCACCTCTCACACCCAAGTGGCAGGCGTGCACCAGACTGCTCCCATCTCCTGCCACCTTTCCCAAGGCTCCTCTCACACCCAAGGTCTGCCTTAGCTGTGCAGCCTGCAGAGCAGGCCGTGCCAGACACCACGGGCAAAGCAGGGGGGCAGGATGAGCACAGCCCCGAATTTCCCAGCTACACATCCCCAGCTATCTGCAGCTCAGAAGCCCCTGAGCCACAGAAGCTGTACTTTACACCCGAGCAGCCCTGCCCAGTTCACCTTACAGGCGTTTCACTGGTCACTCAGGTTGCTGCGAGCTTTTAGCAAGCATCACATCCCGTGACAGGTATTTCTACAGCTTTCCCTGGCAAGCAGCTCTGGCCCATTCCTTACACGCAGGGATGTGTACAGCTGCTGAAAGCTTCACTTCACCCAAACAAGAAATAAAAAACCACCCCAAACATGCTGCTTTTAGTCAATGCCAGCCTACCAAGCAAGCTGCTGAGAGGCAGCAGTCTCTGGAGGTGTGCTGCTGGCTTGCCTCCTTCACAGGCACATGCCCAAAATGGCTCACACCTGGTGTCCAACGACACTTCCCAGTGCAGACTCACTGCGTGCAGCACTTTCCAGCTGGCACGTTACAAGTGAAGGCACTGCAGTCATACCTTCTGCTTTGGGGGACTGCTGCTTCACGTTCTTGGCGTGCGTCTTCCCCAGGTAGTGAGACGTCGCCACCGCCGGAGAGGAGAAGGTCATGTTGCAGATGGGGCAGCACTTGTTCCTGTCCTCCCCGTTGCTGCCTTCCTGCTTGCTCTCCTGCACACAGGACCACAGAATGGCTGAGGCTGGAAGGCACCTCTGGAGAGCACCTTGCTCAGCCTTCTTGTCATATGAAAGAACGCTGAGGCATTTAAGAAAACAAAATAATCTGAGACACTCAGATTATTGGAAATTTGAATGAACAGGAGTTCCACGGTGCAGCACCCACTGACCGGACAGCATTCCTGCTTCAGATTTCCTTGTCATCTTAGTGAACCGCTCTAGGCAGAGGGGCTGTCCTGGCCTGCATGGGTTGAGGACAAGGTTAACTGCGGGGCTGCTAGCACAGGATCAGCCAGCCTTCTGTTCCCCACGAGGTGTGAGCCACGCAACACAAACACCACTATCAGCTGGGTCATCGGCAACACGATGCTGGCTGAGCAGGCAGCAGCAGTCATTCCTAAGCCTAACACTATGTGTGAAGGCATCCTCCTTTATCCCCCCCTCCACCCCCGCTACAAATGTTTGAGGGTTAGGGATTAAAGCTGAAGCAATCATAAAAGCAGAATCTGTTTCCCAAATGAGTCATGGGGCAGACAGATGGCAGGGTGGAATGTGCTCCTCTCGCTGACCAACAGGCTCCAACCACTGGCTGACGAAACTGAAACAAGTAAAAACAGAGTTGTGCCAGAAAGGGAAGTCCGTGAGTTGTGAACCCTGCAACTACTTGTAATGAAATTAAACATTACGCAGGTGTGATGAGACTCCTGACTTTGTTATTCATGAATTTGCTGCTCCTAGTTGCTTTACCCTGTTTTTTTTTTTCACGTAGTTCACAGGGAGACTTTCAGTACAAGGCAGTGGGCGTTCCCTTAAGTGAATGAGGCAATGGGAACCGTACTCACCGCAACAAGGCACAGCCACAGCAGCACAGAGCCCTTCCCAGGACCCCTTTCTTCAATCGCTCACACAGGCACAGGGGTCCCTTGGCAGCGTTTAGCTGAGACCCAGTGTCATGAACCCGCCGGGCTGGGCACGTTGCCTCACCTGCTTGGCGTCCACCTTCATCCTCTTGCCGGGCGCCAGCTCCTCCTCGCCGTGGATGGACAGGTAGCGCCGCACCTTGTTGGCGTGCTTCTTGCTCTGCGGGGCAGAAAGCGGCTGGGGCGGCCTGGAACAGCCTGGTACTGTGGGACATGGCCCAGTACGGCCCGGTACAGCGGGATATGTCCCAGTATGGCCCGATACAGCCCGTTATGGCCTGGTACAGCGGGACATGGCCTGGTACTGCCTGTTATGGCCTAGTACAGTGGGACATGGCCCTGTACTGCCTGGTACAGCCCGTTATGGCCTGGTACTGTGGAACATGGCCTGGTACAGCAGGGTATGGCCCAGTACTGCCCGGTACAACAGGACACGACCCGTTATGGCCTAGAGCAGCCCGATACGACCCGGTACTGCCCGGCACAGCCCGTTATGGCCCTGTATGGCCCAGTACGGTGGAGTATGGCCCAGTACGGCCCAGTACAGCGGGACACGGCCCGGTACGGCCCGGCTCACCTGGTAATGCGCCAACCTCTGCGACTCGGAGATGAGCAGCGCGCTGCACACCTTGCACTGCGCCTCGGTGAAGATGTGCCCGTTCTCCCGGATCAGCCGCTCCACTGCCGGCACACAAGCGCTGTCAGCTCGCTCCGGGCCGGGCCCCGGCCCCGTCCCGGTACCCCCGCCCTGCCCCCGCTCCCCTCACCTGCCTCCCTGCCCACCGGCAGCGCCGCGGCGTCCCCGTTGCTACCCGCCCCGTCCGCCATCTTGGCCGCCGCCGCCGCCACAGCAGCTCTCGCGAGATCTCCGCGCTCCTAGCAACGGCGCAGCGGAGGGAGCGGGAGGAGGCGGCTCCCCGCGCCGTCACGTGCTGGCGGAGTGAGGCCGCAGCCGCCATGTTGGTTGTGGGCAGCGGGGGGGAGGCGGCCCGGTGTGAGCCCCGCGGGGGCTGAGCGGCGCCGTTAGAGCCGTGCAGGAGGGGGGGGTGAGGAGCGGGAGCGGCGCTTGAAGCATCCTGCGGCGGGGTGGGCTGCGCAGAACGAAGCCACGCTGTGCCTCGATGTTTATTTCCTGTTGAAATCAGTCACAAGAAGCCGTGGGGCGCCCCGGCAGCCCTTGAGGAGCTCGGAGCGGCGGCTGCCCCCCGCTCCCGCTGTCCCCTCGGTCACCCGTGCCCCCTCCCGCCCGCTCCCCTCAGCTCCCCGTTGCCAGCCGCGCCGCCGCCGCCCTCACCCTACATGGCGCCGCCCGCCTCGCCTCGCCTCCCCTCCCGGCCACGTGACGCGACGCCGCCGCCGCCATCTTGGTTGAGGGCAATGAGGCCTCCGCCGCCAACTTGAGTGCGGGTAAGAGACCCGCTGAGCGGGGCCGGACCGGGGGGGGGCAACGGGAACGGGCCGGGGGGGCGGCGGTGCCCGGTCCCGGTGTGCGGCCGAGCCCCCCTGTGGGGCCGGGACAGCCTCGGGGCTGCCCCGCCGCTAGGCCCCGGCCCTGCGGGGCGCCCATGGGGCCGTTCCCCAGCGCTTTCCTATCGCCCACCCCACCCCAATGCCTCCTGGGGGGGCTTGTTTGGGGTTTTGGGGCTCCACAGCCCGGCCCTGCGGTGGCACCCATGGGTGAGGGGGTGGGGGGGGCTGGGTGGGTGGAGGGGGGCTGTGGGGTGGAGGGGGGCTGTGGGGTGGTGGGTGCTGTGGGGTGGGGGGTGTTATGGGGTGGGGGGTATTATGGGGTGCTTTGGGGTGTTTTGGGGAGGGTTCTGCCCCCCCCACGCCTCCCCTTGCAGAAAGGGGGCTGCCTCTGGGTCGCCGAGCAGTCAGCATCTCCCACACAGCCTGGCAGCCGTCAGCTTGGGCCATCCTCACATCCCTTCCACAAAGAGCCCGGCTCTGCGAACGGACAAACCCCAAAAACACCCCCCGTGAGTCCTGTGGGGTGCTGCGGACCTCGACGCCCCGACCGTCAGCTGCTCGTCGTGCCCGGTCCCCGCGAGGCGGGGGGGTTGTTTACAGAGCGCCAGCCCGGGGCTCGAGCGAAACTCATCCGGGGCTGAGAGTCATTCATCTCTGGCTTCGTTCTCCAGCATTTTTCAAGCTGTCACAGCTTGGCAGGTCTGTAGCTGCGGTGTCAGGATTTAGAATTATTCTGTCGGTAATTGCTTTCTGATTCATCAAAGTGATGGATGAGAGGGAAAATGACAAATAATCACAAGTTGGGGATCTTCAAGGATATCCCTAAAAATGTGACTGGAGAAGCGCGGCGTGCGCGCGCGGCCCTTGTCGGGAGGTCACCTTTGCTGTCAGAGCGTTTACGGAGGAATTCTCTCCAATTCAAAGTTGTAAAAAGAGAAAAAAAATTGGAAAACGAGTCCATGAGCCGAACTGCAAAGGTGGTTTCAGGTAGTGCAGGCTGGCCTTTTTCGCTGAACCCCAGAGCAGACATCCCCAGTGCTGCTGCTTGGGCAGAGTGCTAAAAGCAAAATGCAGCCTGGCTCCCTTACCTGGGGAAGGGGGTGTGCTCCGAGGCTTGTTCCCTTCCCGCAGCTACATCAGCTCGTCTAATAAAAGCTATTACTGCTCTCCTACTCAGACTAGCACAGCTACAAGTGATCTCTCACTTGTCTTGTTCCCTTAGTTACGTTTACAGAGACTCTTTTTGCCACGAGTCCCTTCATTTTCAGAAGCCTCGTGGGAGTTGTGTGGTTACATCTCTTACATTTTTTTTCCTTATCTTCTTTAAATGTTGGAGGTAGGTGACTCATCGTAACTCCAGCTGATATTTCTCAGTGATCTCTTATTTAGCACAGTGCAGCAGGCAGAAGATCTATTGCATGGAGGGGAGCTGTGATACCAGAGTGGATTTAAAAAAAAAATAATAAAAAAGCGTGGCAGGTGCTTGTTGCTGTTTGCTTTTGTTTAAGTGGTTTACAGGCTTTCTCTCCAAAAATAGTGACCCTGCCTAGGCGCACGTACCAGGGACCAGACGTCATGCCAGAAAAGCCTGCCTGCGTACGTGGCTCTGCTGATAAAGGAGTGCCCCTCCGAGGTGGGCTCCCTTCGTGGGGGCAGCTCCCAGCAGCTGGGTGGGAGGCTTGGTTCGTCTCTCTGGGCAGAGGGACAAGATACTATTTGGAGCAAAAGATATTAAAAAAATGGAGAAAGTGTAATGAGGATTCTCCGACAAAAGGCAAAGTTCAGCTCAGCTGGAGCAAAACAGCTTTGTTTTGCAGGAGCTGCTGCTTTTCTAAAGAGCAGCGCTTGTTTTTATTTCCCCTTCGTAAACACAAACGTTCCTGGGTTGCAGCGATGGTCGCCCTGCCCTCGCTTCGGGAGCTACGCGTGCAATTTGTGCGAGGCTCTGTCTGTAGAGGGCTCAGCAAGCCCTCGGTGCCAGTCCTGGCTCACCAGGACAATCATCTTTTGTGTGTGTGCTTGGATTTGCCGAGGAAGGGAGACAGGGAGGTTAAGGGAGCTGTGGCAAGCTGCAGAAAACACAGAGGCAGCGCGTGTGCTCCCCTTGCTCTTAGCTTGCTGCCTATGACAGTCGATGGAGGGGCACACTGCTGTCCTCGGTGCTATGTGGGCTTTGGACCTCTTGTTTACTGGTGTAAACACACAGTGCTGTCTGCAGCTTGCGGTGTTGCAGAAAAGGGTTTGGCTCCGTGCTGGATAACGCAGGGTCTTTTATTGTGCCTTGTCTTATTTTTATTCTAGCTCTTCTTTATTCTTATTTTAGCTCCGAGCAGCACATCTGAGCTATTTCAGTGGTCGCGAAGGAAGGCAGAATGATCCCAGGAAGGACGCTGGGCTGGGACCTGGCCAGCTCCTGGTGCTCAGCCTGCTTCTCCAGGCTCTTTCAGAGCACGTCACGTTACCTGCCAAATCGAACAGCAAAGGAAGGGCTGCTTTAACTCCGTGTGCCACCCCGCTGCTCTCACCCGCCAGGATCTCATCCCGCTCCTCTCGCTTGAGTCCCTTTTGATGGGAGCAGCCGGCTCCTCTCTCCAGCAGGCTGGCAGGGAGAGGAGCCGCTGAAGCACTGCCTGGTATTGTGTGGGCACCTGCCCTCGATTGTGCCGCTCCTCCAGCGCTCGGGTTTGTGCTAATGATGCTCAGCGGGTTCCTCCCTGCTCGTCAAGTGCCTTCTTCAAGCGGGTGGCACAGGCACGTCTGTGCGGAGGGCTTCCGGAGCCTGATGCTCGTTGAAAAGCCCAGGCTGCGAGATAAGCCCCTCGTCTCGTTTCCAGCCTCCCTCCTGCCTGTGTTCTCCCCCTCCGTAGTGCTCTGGTTCCCTGGGGCAGCTGCTCTGACAGCGAAATAGCTTCCTCTGAGGGACCTGCCTCTCTCCCCTGTGCTTTATTCCATGGAAAAGCTGGCAAATGGTCGTGCTGCTGTGGCTCCTCGTTCTGGCGTGTGAACCTCAGCTTGATTCACTGCCGGGGCCCTGTTTGTTCTGCACCACAACGGGGAAGGTGTGGGGATGGGAAGGAGAAGCTCAGGGTGGGGATTTGGGGAGGGAGACCCGCTGTGAAATGTTGCTTTGGAGCAGTTTGCCGAGGAGCTTCAGCAGGGGAAGCTAAGAGGAAAGCCTCCTCGCTTTGGAGCAAGGGCACTCAGAGTGGCTCTTGTCTGCCTTGCCGTTCCCCTGAAACCCCTTTCAGCAATCAGCTCTAATAAAGCATCCTTAACGAGATGAGCGGTGACAAGTGCGTGTGGCTCCCAGTACCGCTAAAGCTACCGCACTTTGTAATAAGGCTCTGATGCCTGGGGTATTTTGCCTAAAAATAGAGGAAAAAAAAAAAAAGGGAAGAAGAAAGGGATGGCTATTGGGGGAAATCCAAATCAGAAGGAAACAAATGGCTTTCAATCCTTCCTCCTTGTTTCAGGGTGAAGGATGCCGAGGAGGAGGAAGCCCGCAGAGGGCCCTGACTCTCGAGGTCAGGATGGGGAGGAAGAGGAGGAAGAGAAGAGGAGCCCGGCCAACGCCAAGAAGAAGCGCAGCTTTGTGGACGCGTTCATCATCATATCTGACAGCGATGGAGAGGTCAGTGGTCAGCCTGCAGAGCCCGGGGCCTGAGCTGGGCCCTGGGAGAGTGCCCATGTGCTGCTCTCGCACGGGTCTGTTGTGCCGTCCCTTCCCTTCCATGTGAGGGGAACGAAATCCTATTTGACTAGGAAATGAGCGGCGCGCTTGGTGAGGGTGAGTTATGAGTCTGGGATTTGATAACCAAATCCGCTCAGAACCGAGTTTGAAACGTAATTTCCAAGTAACCTTTCCTCAATCCCTTTACAAATCTTTTTTTCATAATTTTTATTTGATTGATTTCCAGCTAAGCCAGAGAAACATGATTCTGTATTATGTGCAAATGGATAAGAAAATGATTCAGAACGCAGGCTTGCGAGTGGCTCTGACACAGCTGGTGTCTGGTAAACCCATCCTGAATTACAGAAGTCGGAGTTTTTAACCCACTGCCACGGGGCATAAAGGTGCTCTGTGGGTGGGTGTGCCTGGCTACGACACAACAGCTAGGTCATTGATCCCTCACGTCATCGCATTAACGTCAGCCATGCCCTAAAACAGTGCCTAAAATTCGTGCCTGTTACACTGGTGTTGGGGATGCGTACAAAAACTCCCCTCTGGGAGAAAGCCAGAGCCCTGAGAACATGCCCTCAGCTTGGGGTTCACAAGAAGAAATTATTGGAATCTTTTTTTTTTTTTTTATGTGTGACTGCTGAGGCTTTGCTCTGTCTTGCCAGTGATTTGGGCTCCTAAGCTGCTTTTTGTAATTCCACCATTTTCAAAAGCATTTCAGTTCACTCTCAAGCTGTAGATCTTAAATCAAGTCCTTTTCGCTCCCGCATCTGGAGCATGAGTCTCTACAATAAGGCGATTATCATGTGAGGAGGGGAAAAGCACTAGAAATAAACAGTAAAAAGCTGTAGGGCAAATGATATTGGATGTTTTTTTCTTCACATTGTCTGAGTTCTTCTCCATTGGGAAATTCCCTGAAAGAAATGGAACATATGGCAGTAATAGTTCATTGGGGTTAAACCCTTAGCTCTGCAATATGCTAAGTTAACTTCAGATGTCTGCTGCATCACTGGCCTTTATTGTGAAACCTATAAGGGGAAAAAAAAAAAGAAAAAGAAATCAGCAGCTATAAGAGATGCTGCAGTACATAAAAGATCAGGACCTGTTATTGCCGACAATTATTCATCTCAATGTGCGCGTATCTGAAAAAGAGGAAACAAACGTCTCTTAAAACACATCTATAAAAAGGTTAGGCTCCCTGACTGTTCTGTAAGTTTGTCTATAAACAATAAATTCTGATGGCATAATCGGTCATATTACAGAAAAGGATATGCTCAGAGAGGCCGTTAAAGAGCCAATTAGGTTCTGTTTAAGTGACAACAGTTCAGTCGGTTGAATGAGTGGATTTATTCAGTTCAGTCTCCTGCTTTCTGTGAATCATCGCCTTCCAGATCCAGCGCCACAGTCTCTTGCAATGTTGTTTTCTGCAAAACCACCCAAGAATCTGATTTGCATGGAATCTCAAAAAAAGCCCTGTCTGGCTTCTGTAACTGTCGCAGCTCCTCAGCGTACATCAAGTTGAATTTCAATTTCAAACCTTGTAACTGTTGTTCTTGCTCTGGTAAGACCTTGTTATGCGCTCAAGAAGAGGTGTGGGAAGCCCAGATCAATAGCAATTTTAGAGAACAATACATTCTCAATTAATCTTGCATCTGTTAGGACATGGTTCCTTATGAATCAAAAGCTACAAGGACAATTTGGGCATCATTGATTCAATGGCTTTCTTCCTTGGCAGTCTCTTGGCAGGTATCTATAGAACAAGTCCCTAGTTCTGCTTCCAGACCAGCAGATCTTGTAGCAGCTGCACCTGGAAAGCCTCCAGCTTCTCACTTTTGATGATCTTTGGCAGACTGCCTCTCCCAGGAATTTTTCAGTCATGCTGGATTATCAAGCTCATCCATGTTATTTTGCCAAATTCTCTTTCTTTGCTCATGTCTATGCTGGCATCTGCAGAGCTGCATCAGAAGGAATTTTTCTGGACATGGGGCTTTCTGATCTCTGTTATATATAATCCTGGATTCGGGGAACTCTTCTTTTTTTGTGTGTGGGGGGGTGTTAGACAAATTAAGAACAGGTTACGGCTTCGTGGAAGCACGAGGAGATGATTTTCTTTATGCTGACTGCCTCTCTGAAAACACAGACACGACGGATGATCAAAGTGGTTCCGTCTCCTCTGACTGTTTAAATCCTGCAGGGAATTGGTTGCCCGCGACAGAAGATGGGTAGCCGTGCACCTGAGCACACAATATTCCACATGCTGCCCGACAGAGCTCTCGTCAAGCACAGCAAGTCCTGCTCTGTCTCATGAACCTCTTGCTTGAGCTGGGTTGTTGATAAAGACCCTTTGACCCTCAAGATTTTCTGAAGAAAAGCAGCAGGAGGCCTGCTGAAGGACGAGTGTAGGGCATAGCCAGAGGCTATTAGTTGTGCTAATTTAGTTGACGGATCTGCAGTCTTCAGTGCAGCGGATCCTAAAATGCTGCTGACCCGCTGTGGGACCTTGCAGAAGACTCACAGAAAGGTAGTTTAACCCATTTCTTCTTGGTAGATCCTCAGAGAGCTGTGGGAGTACCTGCTTCCTCTGGTCCCATTTGCATGAAGTCTCACGGGCTCTTTCTGCCAGCTCTTCCACTCAGCAGCTCCACCGTCCCTCGGGGAACGTGAGGAGACCTGAGGGTGGCAGTGCCATCTGCACGGCGCCCAGGGCCTGCCTTCCATGGGTGTGGAACATCCCTGTGCCTGAGTATTCCCGCTGGGAGATGTTCAGGGTCTGGGTAAATAGCAGTGTTTGTCGATGTCCTGGATCAGCTGATGCAGGTTTTGGGGAGAGGGGGAGGAATATTTGGGAATTGGCCGGGCTGCCTGGTCGAAGCCCTGTGAGTGCTGCTGGGGAGGCTTCTCCACGCCTCTGTGCTCGCCCCGTGGAAGTGGCAGCGGGTCTGAATCCAGCCTCCTCGTGGCCCAGTGAAAGCCCTTTTTCCTACACCGGCCTCCCCCCGTGTGTCAGAACCTACACATCTGGCAGCAGCCCGGCTGGGGCTTGTTGTTCCAGGCTCCGCTTCCAGCAGGTTTGTTCTAATGAGCTGAAAGAGAGAGCAGAGCAGAAACAGATTCTGAAGTCAGAGACTAATAAAGTAGGGTGTGATATTAATTTCAGCAGCAGCCTTGGCTAGAACCAAACGTGGCACTTCCAACATCTAATTAGCTTTTAAAAATAAATTAGTCTGGTTTTCATCTGCACATTTCCCATGCAGGACGTGCGGTGTTTGGCTGTGCCCTATTGTTAGATGGTCCCGACTGCTGTTGAGCAGCAAAATTAACCAGACCTTTTGACTTTGCAGTCTGCACCGTTAGCTGTCAAGACATTCTTCTGTAGCCTTCCCTTTCCTTCCCTGACTCTGACTTCTGTGGTTTAAGATGTGGATTCGAGGGAGCAGGATGTGGGAGGCTGGCTACTGGCTTCCATTTACGGGCTTTTAGAAGCGAGTGGAGCTGGGTCTGTTTCTGCTGGCAGAGTCAGGTTCTCTCAAGTATGTGCAAAAGCATTTTTAAAATGAGAATTTGATTTCCTGGTGTCTGTAGAAACCAAGCGGGTTAAAAACCAAGGAAGAAGAATAGCGGCTGCCTTCCACTGAGCGTGTGGGGAACTTTGGAAAGCCATTTTTTTCTCAATCCGCGCACAGTGCTGACAGTGAAACTGCTCAGAAGAGAGCATCGTAAATTAGACAGCGGAGCATGATACACAGAGAAAGAATTCGGGTTCCTTCTGGCCATTACACTTAAAATTGACGGCAGAGGAGGAGAGACCCAATCCAGGCCGGCACGGAGAGGAGGTGCACGGGTCCCGCCTCGCCTCGGCTATAATCATCAGTTTCCCCTGGAAGTTGTGTGTTGGAGATGACCTTGTAACTAAGAGTATCGCTGGCAGTTTGGGAATATTTTAATTGATTAAGATTATTTTTGGACTAGCGATCTTATTAGGAAGGCAGTTGGTTGAGTGGCCCCCTGAGTTCCTATTATCCTTGTAGACAGATGAGCATTAAAAGGTTGGGTCAGGAAGAGCAAGCCCGGTTGTCTTCCCTGAGTCTTCTTGGCCCCTTCTGTTCCTCCCATCCACGCCTGCATTTATGCAGAGCACTCGGGGGCCTGCGGGGCTGTCTCCCAGCAGAGGTACAAACAGCCATAAATCCTAATTAAAAGGTACGTTTTATTTTTCTGGTTTTAAAACGAACGAAGATTTAAGAATTCTTGGAATTGAGATGTGTGTGTATGTTTTGGCCCATCAGGATTAATTGGATTTGCTTCAGCAGTTCGCTGTGCCGTGGTTGTTCAGTAGAACGCCGCTCAGCAATTTAAACATCTTCCTCAAATGGATGAGGCTCGTACAACACGTGTCCTGCGATAATTCTGCTCCTGCTGCTGCTGTAAACGCCGGGGTTGCTCAGGACCCAGCGCGAGGAGCAGAGGCAGGTGCTGGGGGCTGCACACACCGCGGGCACGCCGCTACCCCAGGAGCCCCAGGGGTGCTTGAGCCCTGTGCCATCCTGCAACGTGTTGTGAACGTGTGCGTGTGTGCACAGCCCAGCCGTGGTGAGCTCGGTGTGCTCGTAAATCACGCCGGTGCCCTGGAAGAGAGCTGCAGATGAGAGTGTCAGGTTGACCTTCCGGCAAGTGCAGGAGTGATGAGGGAAGATTGATGCCTAGAGAGAAGAGCCGGGGATTCGCAGAGCCTGCTAGGATTAAATTGCCCCTCTCTTAAGCGGAATAGGTTTAGCACCATTAGCCAGCACTTTGGGGAGAGCGGGAGAGCTTTCGCTTAACCTCCTCCAGCGCCTGCTTCTGGCGTGGTCCCGCTGTGATCCCGCAGTGCGTTCCCACCTCCCCGGCTGGGAGCTGCCCACGGGGGCAGCACAGGGGCTGCCACTGCAGGCCAGCACTGGGCAACTCGCAGGTGGGCAAGGGGTGGGCGGTGGGAGTGGGAGAGCTTCTGGAAATCCATGGATCCAGGAAGAGAGAGGATTTCAGCTGTGGAGCTAGAGCTGGGGAGGCTTGGAAGCGGGCAGCATCCATCTTCTAGCAGGAGACAATCCATCTGCAAGGCAGCCTTTTGGAGACCCAGGGGCAGAGCGTGGATGTGAGGAACCAAAGCCAGGGTGGTCGGGGATGGGAAGGAGTCAGTCAAAGGAAAAAGCCCCTACTGTGAGCACGAGGGTGTGTGCTGAGATGGCTGCAGCCTCGTCGGGAGCTGGCTCTTAAATCAGTGGAGGTGAGGAGTGAGCAGGTAGTAGGGGATGGAAGAGCTGTGATGTATTAGGGTTTCGGGAAACCACTTAATAGCACGTCTTGCAAAATCTTACAGGGATAAATAATTCAATTTGGTCTAGATAGTAACATTCCTGGATTGAAGTCCTGCTAAAAGACTGTCAGCCAAGGCTGGTGATGAACACAAGAGAGGCTTGTTCTGGGGAGATGTAAAGCTGAGGCCACGAGGATCAATATTAGGTCTGTGTGTGTTTTAACACCCTCATTAATGATCTGTAAGAGGGAGCAAGTGGGGGATATGCATTAATAACATCTACAGATAGTGCTAAAGCTGGAGACATTGGAGCAGAACTCGGCGCTGAGGTTCAGTCCAGAGGACTCCGCAGGTTAACAAACACGGGCAGTGCCAGAAGAAACGGGTGACATTTAAAAGCAAATAGAGCATCCCGTGGCAGTGCTGCCCCACCACAAAGACCCCTCCTGGCCCGGAGGGGCTGAGGGTGGTGTGAGGCAGGATGGAGCCAGTTCGCTGAGGGTCTCGTGGGCAGCAAGACCCCGAGCACGGCGCAGCTGCGGATGGAGTCGTGTGAAGCCCCTTCGTGGCCAGGCGTGGGTGTCTCTGCTGGAAACACTGGGTTTGATTCTAATCCTACCTGATTTATAGAGACAAACTGGAAGGGGTCCAGGGCCAGCCTTCGGTAATGTGTACGCCCTCGCTTAAGCCGTTAGGACAGGCACTTGCATAAATGTGTGCCAATTAAGCCTGTGACCATCCGTGTTGCAGTCAGCGTGCTTAAAGCAGCACGGGCTGAGGTTTTCTTCTGGCTGACGTTCCTGGAGGCCACTCGGCTGCAAATTTCTGAAGTATTCAAGCTTCAAAAATGAAACAATTGTGGCAGTACTCAGGGCGGTGCAGTGACAGAATGGCACCAGGAATAAATACAGCTGCCTCTCCTGCCCTCTGGATGAGCCAGCCTGGGTCCCCCGAAATGGCTCAAACCCTAGCCTTGGCCACCCGATATCGTTTGGGCAGAGAGCTGGAGGCCGTATGGCAGGGAGCAGCCCTGGCTCACAGGTATGAGATGTTGTTACAAAAAGGTTTTATTTTTCTCTTTGAGTGCTTACAAGTACCGATGTTTTAGCAAGGCCAAACAAATTCTCTCTCAAATCATGGGCAGCAGGTGCAGCGCTTGGTAGTGACTGGCATGAAGTCTATTGTCTCTCCTACTTCTCTGTTTATGTCAGTCTGTAACTCTTTTTGCTCGTTATGCTTATCACACAGCTTTTAATAGTTACAGAATGTGCTTGAATTATGTTTGAAATTCAAATTTCACACAAATAGAGGCTTGTTCTTGAACCAGTGTTTGTGTCGGAGTAGTGGAGGGGAGGGAGCTGGTAGTATTTCTTACGTATTGCATGCACTCACCAGATTTTTTTCCATTCCAGCAGGAGTCGAAGGAAGAGAGCGGATTGCAAACGAAAAGAACAAAACAGCAGCTGGATAGAACGAAGTTCGCTGCTAAAAGAAAAATTGCACGTAGGTCTCGAGCGTGGGGCTGGGGAAGTAGACGGGTGCTGAGCAGCTTCTGCTGTTTGTGTTAGAGATTATTTCCCCCGCAGAAAGGCTTGGGATGCAGAAGTCCCTTCTCGGGGGTAAAATCTGCCTTCCTGAGCAGGCAGGCTGTCACTCGTCTGCTCCCCAGGTGGCGTGTACGCAGGCTGGGGCGGTTCCAGAATAAGCGTGTGAGGCTGTCTGTGCCTCTCCAGGTTTTGAGATTGGTTCTGATACAAACCTGATCCAAAAGCCCCATCAGTCATCAGGTGCTCTCCTGTTCGGGCCCCTCTGCTGCTGTCCCTGAAACATCGCGGTGCCCTGACCCGGCACTCAAAGCTTGGGAAGGATCTCGGGGTCAGAGCTGGCAGATCTCCGAAATCAGAGAGATCAGAGAGGGCAGAAAGAAGCCAGCCATGCTGGGCATCATACAGAGGGGTGCAAAGACTGAGGGTGTTGTTGTACATCATTTTCCTGTTACCTAAAGCGTTGGTGCACCCGCATGGGCAGCACTGCGTGCGGTTCTGCTCCCTGCATCCCAAGGACGCGGTGGGGTCAGGGGACATCTGGGGCAGGGCAGCTCAGATCACGGTGGGGACAGAGCGACTGCTTTATGGGGACAGACTGCCAAGCCTGGGGTCCTCCCCGAGGAGAGGGAGAGGCTCAGAGCCCGCACCAGGAGGGCAGTGCAGGAGGTGAACGCTGAGCTGTTGTTCACCACCCCCTGCGGCCAGGCTGCGCTCGCTGGCAGTAGCAGGAGATGGGATTAAAAAGGCGGAGGCGAGCTGGCCCAGCGTGTAGCCAGCTCCTGGAACTGCTTGGCACCAGAGGCTGGGGAGGGGGCAGCGGCAGCAGCTTTAACGAGGGATCAAATGCGTTCGTGGACAACGGCTCTAAAAACAGCCGCAAAAGGGAAAGGGCTGGGATGTTCCCACTAACATCCCTCGTGGAGTGGCTGTGGATGTAGAGGCAGAAGAGATCGCTGCAGGCAGTCTGTAGGGCTCCGTGTGCTGCAGCTGCTGGGCTGATGCAGATCACCTCTCCCGTTCCTATGCTCTGGGAGGCGGCGGGCCACCCGGCAGGTTAAATTCAGAACGTCTTAAAATAAAAGAGGAGCAGGCTGCTGCAAAACCCAAAGCAATCACCGAACAAAACGGAGCAGCTCCACGAGCAGCAGCAGTTGGGCTCGTCAGCCCTCAGAGGGCTCGTGTGAATTAACTCGTTTTTAATAGAGGCCTAAGGCCATAGCACGGAGCAGCCCGGCTCGTGGTGGGAGCTGAGATCCACCGTGCGTGTCCTGGCTGAGGTGGGGGAAGAAGGGCTGGGGTTGTTCCTTTGTTTTCCTTCTTTCTCCTCAAAGAAACAGCACTCAACCCCCCAAAAAGGTGCAGGTACCAAACACACGGTGCTGAGATCACCCAGCTGCTGAGGCTGGATGTCCTCATTGCATCTATGAGGCTGGTGTAAGGCACGGGCTGCATTTATGGGTACCGAAATTCCTAATAATGATTCCTCCCTTCCTGGGGCAGGGCTCGGCGGTGTGTCCGGGTGCCAGGCGGCGCTGCTAGAGAGCGGCCGCGTCTTCGTCAGCTGGCAGGCCCATCCCCTCGTTCATTGGAAGCTATAATTAGACCTTCGGTGTTTGCTTTTAGGCAAATTAAGATTTGAAATAGTAATTATTTTTTTTTTCTCGGTGTCTTTAAATAAATTCTTCGAATGGCGAGGCAAATCGCTCTTTTGTAACGACGCGGCGCTGCTGGGGAGAGCAAATTCTTCCTCCTCGAAACTGGAAAATTTCAGATATTTGCAGGCTCTGGCTATAAAGCATCTCCTCCCTTTTTTTTTTTTTTTTTGCTTTGTTGTGGTTTTATTCATTTTATCCTAAAGCCATAACTAAATGTGTCTGTGACGTTTCATCCTGACAGGATAAATGGGAATACAAAAACCCCGAGAAGTCTCCCTCTCTTTCTCCGGATGTAGTCAGTGCTCTAAAGCACATTTGAATGTTTTTACTGTAATTGCACTTTGGGTATGTGGAAATACTGAGATCCTGCATTTCCATTATTTTTGAGTAAATCTCTTATTAGTAAGTGTTAGAACTACAACTAGTGGGGTTTTGCATCTAATTCACTTTGCAAATGTCAAAATGGAACATAAATCGCTTAGCAAATTGCCGTATTAGCATTTAAAAAGGCTCTGAAATGGTTTAATTTGTTTAGGGCTGCAGTGTCTTAAAAACAGCTCCCCCCGACCCTCCCTCCCTCCTGGGAGCGGGGCTCCCGACGCCTCCTCCCGCAGCGCGCCCCCGCAGCGCCACTGGCCCCAGCGCTCCCGATTTCTGCTCGGCGTGGATTATGACCTCTGTAATCCACAGCAGCTCCGGTAAAACGTGACCCTGCCCGCACACGGTGCCAAAAAAGGACGGGATGTGGTGTGTGGAGTCATCTCCAGCCCCTCAACCAGGAGCAGGTCAGCTCTCCGGGACGGCTCGCACGGCCAGGTGGAATTGAAGGCGAGATGTCCCCGTCTCCAGAGCACCTACTCGATTGGAACGTGAATCAAGTGCATTTTGTTTGTCGCTGCTTTCTTTGCCAGAGGCAGCATTTGTCTGGCACATTCCCTGTCCCCAGAGGGGAAATTGCTGTGCCAGGGAGGGAGAGGAAAACAAAATGTACGGTAGTAACTCGCCAAAAAATGTTTCTTTATACTAAGCTTCATGGATGTTGATAGCCCGAACTGGTGAGCGCTCAGGCCCCCGTTTAATTCCAGCACGTGGGAAGGCTTGTGATGGGGGGACTGGTCACGTGCACCGGTTTCCTTGCACATGTCCAAATTTGCAGGATCTGGCCCGATTGCCGTGGTGGTTCGGGCAGGGAAGCAAATGAGGCACGTGCTGGGTGCTGGGGAGGTGTTTGGTACCGGGGAGATGCTGCTCTGGGGACGGAGCCTTCTTCAGCCCCCGGGCTGCGGTGTGCTTGCCATTAAAGGCAGCGTTTTTTTTTCCCTGGTCCCTGCTGGCTGGAACGTTATAGAGTGACTTTGTCCAAGGACAAAAGATCCCCACGAGCCCTGCGTGCGCTGTAGTCAGCCTTCGCTTCAACTCCTCTCTTAATTTTTAAAGGAAATTATTTTTAAAAGAGAACCTCTCTAAACCCAAGCGCTGATTTACTAGGACACGGAAGGGAAATCTGATGGCTGGTAATCAGAGCAGCCAAAAAACGCTTCAAATCCTGCTTGGGTGGGGGTAAAAAACCAGCCTGACACGAGCAGGGAGCTGGGGGAAAGGCAGAGAGGAGCGTGCTGCTGCGGGGATAGCTCGGTGCAGCCGTGCCACGGCCAGCACCACGCCAGCTCCTGCGAGGGAGGGAGGCTGCGCTGCCGCGGTTCGGTGGCAGCTGGTGGGGAGAGGACGGCTCGGAAAATGGGAGCCCGTAACTCCTGAATGCGTCTTCATCCAGGGAAACCTCTGGCCTGAATGAAAGCGGCTGCCGAGGCATGTTTAGTGCCTGGGTGGCCCTCCTGCTCCACTCCCTTGTCCGTGGAGCTCTCCCGGGCTGTCGGAGAGCGGCGCCGCTTGGCTCACGCATGAGATGGCGCGGGCAGGATTCTGCCTGAAGGGGGGAGACGGGCTTTGAAGGAAATCTGTCAGTTTGTTGCGAGCATGGAGATGTATTTTTCAGCTCCTGAGAGTGCTGTTGAGTTGTTGTGCAAGCTGCGCTCTGTTCTGCAGGCATTGTGTGTTTTAAGCGTAATGAAAGCGTCGGGTTGAGCCCAAGTAAATACATGTTTTCCCCAGTAACTGCTCGGTTTCTGAAGAGCCGGTTTCGGGTTCTAGCTAGCTCTGAAGGAGGAATATTTCAGGGAGAATATTTTGCTGGAATAACAGTTACAAGTGTAGGCAACCTGCTCCCCATGCATGACTGCCTTAGTGATGCAGTGGCACAGTGATGTGAGCAGAAGGGGGATGAATGCATGCGAAAGATCCTTCATAATGCTGCCGAGCCGGTAACGCTGCCCTCCGTGGAGCTCTCCACCTGCAGCTGGGGGTGAGCAACGTGTAGCTCTGCTGTTCCTGGTTAGGTCTCCCGTGGTACTGCAGGTAGCTTCGTGTCAGAAGGCAGTGAGACGTGCTGCTTGGCTCGAAACCAGTGCGTTAGAGCTGATCTGCTCCCTGTCCTGCCTTGCTCCCGAGTCTGTCCTATAGAACGTGGGCATGGCTTGGAAATCTTCTTCCCCTGTCCTTGAGCATGCATTTCTGTAGCTGTAGAGTGGCAGTAAGATGTCCGGTTAATGAACCCAAGGAGTCAGAGTTTAGACTGCTGTAGAAACCCTGACTGATGTTCCTGACCGGGGTTACTCCTTTCATTTCGTGTTGCTTGCTCTGGTGTCACTGATGCCTCTTCAGGAAGGCTGAGGTGTAGATGCTCATTGTTCCCGGGGAGGTGGGACTCCTTGGGCACCTCTCCCACAATGCTGGGTAAATGTAGGGTGCAGCTCTGACTTGACATTCCCCTTTTCTCCCGCTGTAGAGATGACTGAAGAGGAACAGTTTGCACTGGCCCTGAAAATGAGTGAGCAAGAAGCCAGACAAGTGAACTGTCAAGAAGAGGAAGAGGAGGAACTCTTGAGGAAGGCCATTGCTGAGAGCCTAACTGTAAGTGTGCTTCTGTGAAGAGGCTTATTACTAGGGTTCTTCAGCAGCGTCGCTTTCGGCGCTTGCTTTGCCACGCTGCACAAAAGGCTTTCCTGGAGCTCAGGCTGCTCCAGCGTGAGCTGGAAGCAGAGCAGTCACGGGGTAGTTGTTTTGTACCAGTCCTAGTGAGCGGCACATGAAGTCCAACCTCATCTGTCCCCCGTTTTGGGGCGTAGGGTTGTGCTGTGGGGGGCAGGGTCCGGGTTTCTGCAGCCCAGTTGACAGCCCGTGTGGTGGGAGCATCCTTGCTCTGCCCTGCCGGTGGGAACGCACCTCTCAGAGAATCAACCTCTTGTCTTTCAGAGCTGTCAGCCCTCGGAGTCCTCTGATGCAACCCCCCAGCTGTCTGAAGAAGCGCTGGGCGCACCAGGCCAAAGCCGCCCCGCTGAGCAAGAAGGCTGTGAGCTCCTGGGAGGCCTGGCGCTTCGCCCCGACACCCCTCGCTCCGAGGGCAGCTCCCACTCGCAGAGCACCAGAGCTGATGGGAACGGACAGATGGATGTCGCCCGGAGCCCCCTCGTAGTGTTGAGGAGGTTAAGCCAGGAAATCGTTGAAAGCTCCCTAGTATCCAGCATAATCGTGTCTCCGGGGAAGAGCCAGCCTCTGACAAGGTCAAGTGAGAAGCCTTCCTCGCCGCCTAAAAGTGATTCCAGTAACGTGTTGCCCAGCACCCTGGGAGAGGACCTCGTGTCTCTGAGTCCCACCTTTGGCAGGGCGTCTTCGGGCTCCTGGCAACTCACACCTCGGAGACTGTTCGCGAGCCCCTCCAGCTCTTCCAAAGCAGCAGGCCACGAGCCAAAAGAGCAGCCCCTGCCCTGCACTGGCCATTCCACGGGAGAGGCCAGTGCTGGGAGCTCGGGCAGCCTCTGGAAGAGCTGGGCCGTGGAGGAGAGCGGCAGCCCCAGGAGGAGCGGTGGAGGGACAGGTCCCAAACACACCTCAAAGCCCAAGCACGCTGCCACAGCCTGCGCTTCCACAGAGCAGGAGGAGGTGCCTGACAGTTCCCCTGAGGTCTGCGTGCCAAATGTGGCCGAGGAGAAGCACAAGCAGGAGGAGGCGAGAGACACAGTACACTATTACTGGGGCATCCCCTTCTGCCCCAAAGGGGTGGACCCCAACCAGTACACCAAAGTCATCTTGTGTCAGCTGGAGGTGTACCAGAAGAGCCTGAAGCAGGCTCAGAGGCAGCTGTTGCATAAGAAGGAGTTTGGAAACCCAGTCGTGCCCAGCTCTTCTTCCTTGAGCCGAAATGAGCTTGGGAAGGGGGAGCAGATAAGTAGAGAGAATGGGGTCGCCGATGATGCCGAAGATGGAGACCCAGACATGCAGAAGGAGTGCGAGAGCATCACCTGGCTCCTCCCTTCGAAGAGGAGGGAGGCAGAGAGTCCAGGGCACAACATGGAAGAGGAGAAGAACTCCACTTCCGATGACGAGCCGACCACGAGCTACTGCCAGGTAAGAGCTGTGACGAGCAGCGGTTCAGCAGTCGCGCTCTTCCCTCCATTTTAGGATTCAGCCCCTCCTGCAAAGCAGGCGCCGCTGATAAGCGCTCCTCTTAAATTTAGGGGCTGCCTCCCCCAGCCACCCAGCGTGCTGTGCAAGGGAGAGGAAAAGCCTGCAGGCTGATTTCCCGGCTCAGAAGTGGTGGGGGCATCGTGCAGCCTGGCAGCTGTCCATCACTGCACCACCGAGATAAAGACTTCCAGCTGACGCTTCCTTCTCGGAGGGGTGTAGCCTGGCAGGGCGTCAGGGCACCGAGACAGTGCTCTGGCGAACCAGCTTAGAAACCTGTGGCCGCGTGAGGAGCTCTGTGTTTCCCTCCGCAGACAGAAACGTGGCTGTTCTCGCACTGCAGCCTCTCCTTTTCGCCTCCCCGGCTGAGTGCTGCGCTCCTGCGGGTGCTCTGTTCCCTCGTGGTGCTCTGCTCGCAGCTCTGACGGGCTGGGCCTGCTTGCAGGTGCGTTCTGCCTGCCTGGGGAGATCTGTCACGAGATCTGTCACGACAGCAGCGCTCGCTGTCCTCGCTCCCGTGCCTGGGCACCTTCTGTCCGCGCCTGCTTGTTGGGGCTGGTAGACGCTAGGTGTCAGCCTCTGTCTCTCTCAGGGCTCTCTCGCTGGAGCGGAAGGCAGCTTTCTGTCACTGCTAAGTTTAAACAGATTGCTAGTCAGATGAAGTATTTATTACTGCTGTATTTTAGGTTTGTGTCAGCCTTTTCCAACCCTCATTTTTCATAATGACTTCACTCCCGGATCATTGTATAACTTTATCTTCTCTATGACTGAAGCCTCGGCTCTGTTGTTCCTGTTTTCGAGTGTATTTGATCATTTACCCTGGTGTTAGAAAGATACTTAACTTGTTTTGTGATATTTATATTCTGTCTTGTAATATTGAACACTTAAGAAAAACGTCATGTCTGCATTTTCTGCTTGCAGAAAAAGTGCAGAGCAGCCTGTGCTGAAAAGTGACTTTTGGTGACAGTGCTTTGGCTGGGTGTAGCGGATACAGATTTAAACAAGCCTTAGAGGTGACCTGCAGAGGAAAGAAGCAGACTTGCGCCTTTTTCATTTCTTTTGGATGGTTACAAACGATCTGAAGGGTTCTTAAGGCAAACTGTTCTTATTTTTTTCCCCTCCCTGTCTTTTTCTTTGGAAATTGAAGTCGTGGTACTCCGGAAGATTGGGGTGGCTGCAGATCTGCGGCTGTGTGCGCTAATCCCCTTGGGAAGCTACAGCAGCTGGGAGGGGCATGAACTTTTAATTAGTATTGAAAAATATGGGTGTTTTTTTTTTCTCTTATTATCCGTGTAATGCTAATGCTTAATTAATTCTTGGGGAGAAAGTGGTTTTAGTGGTGCTGAGTGGGAACTTGTAATGTACTCATCCTGACCACAAGAGCTCTCCTAAGGAGCTGTAAGTGCGTGGAGATTTCATCTTCCTGATATTTTTAAGGTGAAAAACCAAGGGGAGGAGCAAGCTTGAAAATTTCAACCCCGGGCAAAAATTTGCCAGTCTTCTGTTTAGTGGAGAGAGAAGGATGTCTAAATACCTTCCATCTGCCTCCTGCCTCCTGGCTCGAGAGGTTGCTCCCTTCTCCTTTCGCCTCTCTGCGCAGTCGCACGCTGAGGCCAGCGCAGGTGATTTACTTGCAGGATCGATCTGTTTGATGTTTGCTTGTGCCTCGCCTCCATTTTTTCTCCTCTATCAAATACAATTCCAGGACAAAGGACAGGCACAGGGCAGCGCTGTCCCCGATGTGCTGCGTGCCTCGGTCCCGGTGCTGCCGGGGGCTGCTTTGCCGGGGGAGGACAGCGGGAGATTTGGGGCTGTGCTGAGGCCAGAAACCATCCCTGCGGGCTCACAGCTGCCCTTGAAAAAGCCTCGTGATGCTCTGAAACCCCTCGCCTGCAGTGGGCAGCGACCTTCCACCGCGGCAATGGGCAACCCGAGCGGTCATCGTGGTGGAGACGTCTCCTTGAACCTGCCCCGACAAACCTCAGTGCTAGTGGCATAAATTCCTTCGTAGCCTTTCAAACAAGGTCGGGGGACTCGTGGCCTCTTAAAAGATTCAGAGGAAAACGACCCAATTCTGGAGGATTGGGATCTGGTGACCTGAATTAGCGCCATACCTTAAAACGTATACGCCAGGAAAAATGAAATTGTGGCAGTGGTTGTGAGAGGGTTTGTGACTCCTCAGATATGTGCAGCTCAACAACAACAACAAAAAGTAGAGGAGGAGGTGTGGTATTTTATGTTAATGATGTGTTAGGCTGCGAAGAAATAAAGAAGGGTGTAGATGAAACAGAATATTTTGGGGCTGGAGTCACTTTAGGGAAATGTGGCATCAGGCTTTGTGTTGGGGCTTGCTGGGGAGGCGCAGCAGCCATCTCGTACCGGGGTTGATGGAAGCTGAAACCTCTGGTGGAAATCAAACCCTGAGAGGAGGAGGGAGGAAAAACCCCTTGGATTTCTTGGAGAAACGGCATGAGAAATCGCGGGCCTGCCAGCGAGGACTGCTAATAAACCGTTGTAATTCCATCTGATTAGAGAATGGCAAGCGTGATGTGTACACGGAGGGAGAAGAAAGGGAGCCGGGTAATGACTGACATCTTAGCCTGACCTTGGCAACGCACAAGGCTTTTGAACAAATTTTAAAGGAGAGAATAAGTGGAGTCGGAGAGGTAAATGAAAAATGGGATAAAATGCACATGGATTTACCCGCTGCAGATTGTGCAGGTTAATCTGTCCCCGCTCTTTGATAGGACAGCTGATTACCCAGCTGGGAAAAATGCAACAGATTTTATCTGTAGGAATCTCAGAAAAGCGCTCCTCGTGGTCAGCCGGCAGCTGTACCAGTTGATCGGGTCACCCAAACTCAGAAAAATGGATCTTAAAGCGGGGTGGGTGAGGGCTGCTGGAGTGCTTGAAGACACCCAGAGCCCTGGGTGATTCGGCTCAGCACAAATGGGGCTGGGCAAGGGCTGTGATCGCTGCCACCATCGGGATGGGTGCTGGGAGCAGGCAGGGACTGTGGACGTGAAGGACAAGGTTGGCATGAGAACGGATGGATGTGGGCTGTCCAGGAAGACGGCTGGGCAGCCAGAAGTACTGCCAGGCACTGCTGCAGAGCGCTGCTGAGCTCCTTACCGAAAGGAGCAGCGGAGGCCAAAAGCTGACAAGTTCAGGAGACATACTTAGCTGTTTCTGGAAGAAAAGGAAAAAGAAAAGCCATGCTGCACGCAGAACCTGATGACCCAGCAGAGCCTGCCTGGCCTGCTTAGCTGTGTGGTGTTTTATACAATATCCGAATTTTTTTTTCTTTTCCAGGCCTCCCAGGTGCTGTCTGCAGAGGATGCACGCGGAGGTGGGGAACCCATGCAGGCTGCACAGAGGTGAGGAGGGGGAATTCAGCAACCCAGGTCTGTGGGCTCGCCCTGGGGACGTGGGCTCATCCTCTCACCAGGAGCAGTTTGGGGCACGGTCTGTGTGGGGCTTGCTGAAGCCCTGGGAGCTGTGGAGGCTCCAACAGCAGGTCCTGCTGGAAGGGGGCGTGCAGCTGCTGCTCAGCCCTGTCCCTGGAAACACACGGCTCGGGAGCAGCCTCTCTGAGAGGCACAACTGGGGAGAAGGGATCAGTTATTGTTCTTGCTCTCTAAAACGTGCGTGTACATCCTTGTACAAGTAAGAGGACTTGATCCTTACCCTCTGAAGCTAATTTGACACGGTACAGTAAAGCTGTGGAGATGGGTAGGTGAGCTAAAGGTGAGTTACAGCAGCGTGATCACATGCTCTGCCTTTGAAGGCACATATGCAGCATGGTGAATGGTTTACAGAATTTCTGTGTGTATTTTTATATTCTTGCCTTGCTGCTGAAGAGGAAAGAAGGGAGGAGGAAGCCAGACGGCACTGCCTATCAGCCAAAGATAGAGTGCAGTGCTCCAGAAAAGCCACTTCAGCAGATGACAGGTGTGGGACAAGTCAACATGATTTTCCTCAGATTTAAGCCTAGTCTTTTTTTTCCCCCCCTTTTTTTTCTTTACTTCCTGGGGGATGCAGTTCTGCAATGAAGGCTGTGAGAAGGTCAAAAGGGAGAGGATTCAAGGAGCAAGTTGCAAGAGAGGGCAGATAACGTTTTTTTTATTATTATTATTATTTTTTATTGACTGGGTTTTTAAAATTTAAACCCGTTTTGAAACAAAACCGCCAACTTTTCTTAGGTCTAACAGCATTGGCCCGAGTGGTTAATAACAACCTGCTGTTGCTTGCACCTTTCTAACAAGCTTAAAGCTCGCCTTGGGGAGCAAAAGGAGCCTGCAGGAGCTGATGTGCCTGTGACAGATGAGCGTTTGCTGCTGTGTCAGAGCAAAAGGCACCGAGGTGTACGCTCTGGAGATCTGCCTCCCCCCTGCTCGAGGCAGGAGAGGCCGGGGCTGAATGTGCTGAGAGGGAGATCTCCTCCTACTGGGGCTGGCTGGGGATGCTCCCCCCGAGGCCGGGACTCACCTGCCTGCTGCAGCCCCTCGCCTGGCAGCTGGCACATCTGCAGCACGACAATCAAAAGGCTGCAGTCTTTGCAGTTCGGTGCACGTTAAGGTTTGCCATCTGGCTCCTGGTAATTTGCCACAGCAGTCCTCCCCCTGGGGAGGCTCGGGCACCCCGAGCTGCTGGCCTCGGCGATGCTTAATAGGAAAACGCCTCTCCGAGCTGTCGGGAGGTGTTGGAGCAGTTGTGGAAGCGGCAGAGTGGCTTCTTTGCTTTCTGCAGGCCACTCTGCTTGATTGTTTTATGCTGTGTGCAGAGCATGGTAGATTGGGGTTTTAATAAATGATTATAGGCTTTGTTACCAGGAGATAGTTGGTGTAGCAAGAAATGTGGTTTGACTTCAAATTGATTAGCCCATTTTATAAATGTCATAGCAAGTTGTTTTGTGTGAGTCCTTTTGAAGTGAGCCCTGATGTTAGACACAGAGTAAAACATGCTCAGCCTGGATTCATAACAAATGCTTTGAGATGCTTTATTTAGAGAGAAAAGCCACTTGTGATTTCCTATCAGAATTTTGTTATTTATCATAAATCAGCAGTGCCTGTTCTCTCCTCTCTGAGGCCTGTGGTTGAGCCTAATAAATCTTCTATTTGTCAGTGTGGGGATTCATGTTTTTTAAGTGTGTTCTTGCATACTTGATCAGACTAATCAGGAAGCCATGCAAAGCGCGGAGAGTGTCAGCATGGGTGCCAGACTTACTCAGCAATGCCTGCCTGTTTCGGAGAGACACTGTGCTCGGTGGAAAAAAACAGAGGAACATGAAGGTTAAAAGGAGCGGGGCAGCGTGTGGTGCTGTGCCAAGGAGTGGCCACGCCGCTGCTGCTAGGACTTGCAGGGAGGCCTGGCATCGTGCTGCATCCTTGCTGCTCCTGCCTGCCATGTGCAGTGACGAGAAAGGAAATCAGTGCAAAGAAGGAGGGAGTAATGCAGGATTGAGCAAGTCTGTGTCTTTCCTCTCCGAGGGTTTTGTTCCCCAGATGGAAGATGGTACCTGCACAGCTCCCAGATCTAAGAGCAGAAAGAAGCAGGAGAGCCCTGCAGGTATTTTTGCTCCCCTCACATGAGATAGAAGCCCTCCATAAAGACACAAAGGGTCACTATATGAAAATTAGTTCTTTGGGGAGTTTCTGCTTAGGACAGCATTTTGTAGCAATGTGTTTGTTATCCTGATCATTTCTGGCTATCAAATAATGACCACCTGGAAATGGCAGAGTGCTCTGCTTTTCTGAACTGTGCAGGACAGGCAGGGACGTGTTGTCACACCTGCTGGATTTGAGTTTTATATTTATGTTTTGAACAGCATCTCCGTGTTGACCCCACTTGGCAGCAGAAGGAGCCCAGATATTGCCACAGAAAACTCTGCTGAAGAAGAGATCTCCGTTTGCCCAGGTAAGAGGCACCTGGGAATGTTCCAAGCTATGAAATAAATGTTACACACTTATAAAATACAGAGAAAAGAAAAGAATTTGCAAAGCATTTGAACAAAACAAGTTTTCCTTCCCAGCTGTGTTTATCAGGGCTGAAATTATCCGAATAATCTTGTTTTCGTTCCCTGGTTTTGGACCCATTCCCTTTAAGACAATGCTGCAGCTCTGTGGCCAGAAATAGCTGGGTGCTTGCTGCCGGTGAGACCAGAGGGGTCGTTCCAAACACAGTGCCAGGTGTGGTCTCTGCAAGGCTATCAGGAAATGTTCACATTTTTCACCGTCAAGATATGTAAAGCATGAGAGCTGAAGTAATTTTTTTTGGTCTTGCATTAATTAAGACTGTTTGGGACCAACAAGTTTTTCTTCCTTGGTCTCTCCTACCGCATTTGAGATGTTCCAGTTCAGGGTTTTAAGTGAGGGAAGTGATGAAGAGCCCGCTCCTGGTGATGAGCAGCTGTAGGGAGAGGCCATGGCAGTGCTTGGAGGCACGTTTTGTTGCGAAGGAAAGCCTGGAGGCCTGATGGTGTGAGAGCGTGACAGACCACAGAATGGGAGCTGTGTTTGCTGTGCTCCTCAGATGCGAGGCCGATCTCTATTCTTGCATTGCCTCTATCCCAGCAGTGTCCCACACACTTTCCCTGAGTCTAGTCTCACTCCCCATGAAGCTGCAAAGCTGCAGTGGCTCTGTCCTCACACCATTGTGCTGTGACTCCTAACCCCTCATCCAGCTGTGTTGTTGCACATTGTCTGATAACATTTGTGACAAGTCTAAAAAAATGTTTTAAAACTGTGAAAACGCTGTTACGAAACGGGTTAAGTTACATCAAGTGAGGAGAAAGTTTGGGGTCCACAAAGCTGCGCTGACATGGAGCTGTTTTTCTGCAGAGACCCAGCCGAGTCCACTGGAAGCTGCTGAGCCAGAGAGAGAAGAGCTCTGCTCGTCCAGCAAGGACTCACCTATGCAGGTAAAAGAGCCTGAAGCTGAGGATCTGTCGTGTTTCCAGTGCTGCTCGCTAGATCTTCCGTTCAGCTGGGCTGTGCTAGCATTTCCCTGATCCTCGTGAACACTTCTCCATTCACTTTTCTCTGCTGCTTTGTAGTTCCAATCCCTTTTGGCCAGCTGCATCTGGAGCCTCTCAGTCCTGTAGCTGGAGATTTGTTATCAGCTGCAGCTCCTTCTTCTGTACCCCATGCACTGCTGTGCTGGAGGACGTCCTCAGTGGGGACAGCAGCCTGGTGCTTGCCCAGGGTCAGAAGTGCAGTGCTCAGTGGTGCAGAGGGACCTCAGTTACTCGTGTTAGGACACAATTTTACCTGTTACAGTCCTCTGAACACCGGCGGTTGTTGGCCACAGACCATCTCCAAGAGGCTGAGGAGAGATTCACCCAAGGGGGCTGGGTTAGGATAAAGATAGCAACGAGGTGTTGAGGGCTGGTGGTGGCTTGCAGCCCAAGGAGAGGGAGCTGGGCCCAGGAACCTCGATTTGTATGCAGTAATGGTTAGCAGCAGCAGTGAGCCAGTGGCGGGGCCGTCCTCTCGGCTCCCGATACAGATGTGCGCTGTTGTGTGGCTGCTCTCCCTGTGTTGTCACACCTGTGCAGCAATTGCCTCGCAGCTGTCACTGTAGCGACATCTGACTTCAGTTCCTGCTTCTGATAAAACTCCCTTTGTCTATTAATTTAGAGAGCGATATCAAAGGGGTTGCCAAGTGCTCCTCTGGCAGGGTACATGAATACAGAGCCGCGCGGCTCTCGACAAGAGGATTCATTTGTGGGAAGCTCACTCGGGCAGCCTGCAGCTCGTACGGCGCGTCTGCAGCTCCGAAGCCTCATCGTCGCGGGCCTCTTAATTTATTAAGTTCTGCTCCCGTGCTCCTTCCCTTCCGCAGGTCCCTCGCAGCGCTGCTCAGTCGATCAGAGACTGCGGCGGGCAGCGGCTGCGGTCCTGTGCAGAGCTGTGCCTCAGCCCTGCAGGCACGCTGATGGCCCGTTTGGCAGGACAAGGTGCTGGGGCTTCCTAGGGGCTGTCCCACAGCGTTATCCTCGGCAGCAGGCACCAGCCCCAGCCCGCAGCCTCCCAGGCAGGCGGCAGCAGCAGCTGCCCGCGGATCAGCAGTTAGCACGAAGCAGGCAGGGACCGCTGGGACCGACTCCTTCCTCGCAGATGCTGAGCCAGGACACGGGAGTCTTGTTCTTGAGCTCAGCCTCTAGCATCGCTCTTGGCTGGTTGCTGGCTGCGAGCGCTGCCTCTCGTAGGCAATTTGCCCTGCTAGAGAGGGGAGGCGCTGGTCCCTGCCTCTGCTGGGGGTGACTGGCTCCGCAGTCGAGGTTTTCCGGACTGCTACTGCAAGGTTTTGTGCACGCCGTTTCAGGGCTGCGGTATCTTTTGTTACAGCGTGTTGCATTTCCATTTAAAATTAGTAATTTACCACTGAATGTAGGCGGGCAGGGCGTGTGGAACCGGTGATCTCCTAAGACTGATTTAAAAATGGCAGCTCGAAGGCACGGTGCCTGCTGCTTTTCCCATCATTTTTTTTTTTTTTGCTGTGTTGTCTGACTAGGATAATGCGGGTTTGATCCGATCATTCATATTTGACACATCTTGGTTTTTTATGACTCCTCTTTGTAACGCCCCACGGTGAGGACTTCGCGGGATGTAGTGACACTGAGAAGTGAGAGCAGGGGATGAGTGCTAATGCTGCAAGCGATGTGCTCCAACAGCTTGCGTTTGGCTGGAGGAACTCTTGTGGCAACTCCTCCGTAGAAACCTAGTGCAGAGTCTCCCTGGAAATCAGTGCAGTGTTTTTGGGGGTCGGTACCATCGCCTGTCAGGCGGTGTCTGGGAAAGATGAATTTTCTGACTTGGATTCTCAAGTTTAAGACGCAGTCGTGCAATTTCTTGCAGAGCCTCTCTGAGTCAACCAAGCGCTCTCCCTCCCTTTGGAACATAAAAATGAGGACGGATGCTCAGCATCAGGCCCTCTTTTGGCAAAGCAAGTGTTAAACCAAGAAATATGACAACGTGCTCCAGCAGCACCGAGCATGGTGGCTGGCCCTGGTTACTGCTTCCCTGAAATTGCACCGTTGGAGGGATGCAGGCAGCAGTTTTACTGCACATGTCACTGCTTAGCCCTACGAACAGAAAGCCCTCCTATGCTATTTCCCTCTAGGTTTCTTCTACATGGTTAATATTTAAATATTTTTTAATGGAGAGGGGGAAAAACATTTCTCTTTGAAATATGGAGAGATTCTGTAGCAAGCCTGACTTGGCAGAGCCCAAACTGTGAGTGAGATGGGGGCAGCCTGCTGCGTCCAGGGATCAGGAGCAGCGCAGGGAGCAGCCTGTGGTGCTGGGCTTTGTAGTGGGGCACCTCTGCAGCTGGGTAACCAACACACAGAGAGAGCGTGGGGAAGTGTTAATGAACAAACATGGGCTGTGACATTTTGCCCTGGCAACGAGCCCCTGTTAGTAATGCTGTGTGGCACGGGGTTTTTGACTGTGCTGCCTCTCGTGGGTCTGTGTCACCTCTGATGCTGCTCCAGCCACGTTCCCCGTTGAGGAGGAGCTTCCCCAGCGATCTCGCCGTGCCGCAGCCTCCCTTCGTCCTGGGGAAAGCTGTGTTCCCAGACAGCGCAGCCTCTGTAGTGTGGATCGTGTCCAGAAAGTGATGAGCACAAGTCAGGTGTTGAACTCTCGCTTTGCCCCATGAATTTCCCATCAGTTTCGCTTCTGAGCTTTCCTGATTAATGGAAGCTTTGCCGTTTTTCTGTTAGGATAGGTGGTGTTTGCCTTAAACGGTGTGCACGGCTGTGCAGGGAGGCTTCACCATGATTCAGCAGGACATGTTGCCTTTGGAAGAAGAATTAGACATTAGTGCTGCACAGTTTACTCAGGCAGCGGTGTTATTTCTGACCTGTGTGTGAGGAAGGGAGAATAAAACTTACCAAGAAAAAGCAAGTCTCTAGGAGGGTGAGCAGCTACCAGACAGCACAGAGCACTGCAGCTACCAAAAAAAGAACCAACACGACTAACTGTCTGCTTTTCCTCTCCTTCCTTAGGCCAGTGAAGACGAAAATGCTGGCAGGGCTCTGGCTGAGGGCAGTCCCACAGCTGCTGACCGCGTGTCGTGCCCGCTGTGCGACAAAGGCTTTCCAGCTGCAGAGATCGAGCTGCACGCTATGTACTGCAACGGCGTCGTGGGAGAGGAGCCTGCCGAGGACAGCCCAGGTCTGCCAAACTCGCTGTATATTTGCTTTTTGTGCTGGCCTCCCTCTCCTGGCACTTGCAGCCGGGTGCTGGAATCCTTTTCCTCCTGGGATATTTGGTGTGTGGCATGGCAGGTCGGGAGGTTTGTCCTCTCTGCCTTGGTCCGTCTCAGAGCTGGCCAGGAGAGTGTAGCTGGAGACTAATAATTTCCAGCACCTCCTGCACAGAGCTCTTCGCTCTGATCGGCTTCATAACCGACCACAGTATTAGTCCCAGGGAAGGTCTATAAGCTGAGCATTACCCAAGGCTTGAGACCTGGCTGTTTCACATGATGTTTGCAAGGCACATCTATTTTGAGTTTAGTGAGGACCTGCAGAGGATTTGCCACGGATAGAAAATGGCAGGCTCCAGAGCCATGCGGGTGAGCATCCTTCAGGCCTCTTAAGAAATGAGAATGTTCTGTACCGCTCCGAGTACAGCCTGCACTGTGCAATGAGCCTGACATTTGTATGTGCAAAAATGGCTTGTTCAGCAGGAAGGGATTGCAAAAAAAGTTTCCCTCTTGCTCCTTCAAAATTGCAAAATGATGGCTATTGATCTGGGAGCTCAGATTTTTCTCCTTCATGTGAAGAGTGAGGCATAGAAGTGCAATCAGAATGCCCGTATTAAATCCTCTTTGCACTCTTCTGTGTCAGTTTTCTGTAGCCAACCTTTGTAGAGCTTAAGTGAACAAATACACCAGTTGGCTATCAGCGTATTCAATAAGTTATGCTTTAGCTGCTGCTTGAAATGTAAAATCTGTTAGCACAATGTCAGGTAATATCAAAGTAGTGGCTTGTAATGAGATTAACTTTGCAGGTTGTGAATATATAATTTTTAGTTGCATACTGGGTTATTAAATGCGATCTAAATCTGTAATGTTTAAGCAATTTGAGCAAATCAGAGCAAGTGCAAGAGCTGTAGCTTCTGCACTCCTCCAGCAGGAAGAAGTTTCTCCATGTAATCTTAATGCAGAGTTGATGTAGCTTTAAAATACAAGGTCCTTGTTACACTAAATCTTTGAGGACGTGACATGGGGCCTGTCAAGACAACACGAGCCAGAGTAGCAGCTGTTACTGCTCGGAGCTGGATTTTGGTGGGGAGTTCTCTCTGCAGGCACAAGCCGGCTACCAGTGCAAAGGGGGAACGGCTCATGCGGATCATGCAGCATCAGAGTTCCTCTCCCATCCTGATAAAGGTCTTATCTGCACTACAAAACAGAGCAGAATTTTTAGTATGCCTTTTAGCAGGACTGGCTTTGGCCCGGTGGTAATCGGGTCCCCTGTGTGCCTGGATTGTGGGTATATCCATTGATCCTGGGGAATCCTGGCTGTGATCAGGAGAAGGCTTTGAAATTTTTGGCAGTGCAAGGGAATTTATTCTCTCCTTTGGTGTTGGCTTTCAGCAGGACAGAGTTCAAGGCTGGCCTCTCCACTCTGCTTCCAGACCGGTCTCCTCGGGGATGTTTGTCAGGGTAGTTATTTTGGAATTGCTACGCTGCTATTCTGCCTTGTTCAGAACAATCCCCCCCAAAAAGAAAACTAGCCTGGAATAAAAGGGATCTTGGTCTGCAGTAATGGCTCTAAGCAGAGCAATGGTTCTGGGACAAAATCACAGTAATTTGGGTTTTCAATTGCCAGTTATTCTAGTATTTTCCCCGTAGAGACCAGGCTTTATTAGCCATAACACTCTCCAATGCCTGATGTTGTTTGGGCCAGGGCTCTTCACGGAGCTGTGGGCTCCCCGTGCTCCGAGCTGTGCACTTGAGCTTGGAGGAAAACAACGTGGGGGAGAGGCCCGATGCCTGCTGGGCTTTGCAGGGCACCTCCCTCCAGCTCCCAGCGAGCGTACCGAGACAAACATCACCCTAAAAGACCCCAGCTGCTGGGCTGCTCAGGGGGATTTGGGATGAGCAGGCGGGAGAGGTGTTTAGCCCAGCAGAGGTCAGGCAGTAGCTTGGCACATCCATGCAGGTACAAAAGGGCTCTGCTTCCAGGGCTGCTATCTTGGCACCTTTTACTAGCATAAAACCTGCAGGTAAAGTAATGCAAGGGGAATAAACGAGGTGGGAGAACTATTTTCTGAAGCAAATGCGAACTCGGGTGTCGGTCCAGAGCCTGTCCCCTGGCACTGCAGCACCACGTCCAGGCTGGGCTCTGGCTTCCTCAGGAGCAGAGCAGCAGTCCTGTGCGAAAGGCAGTCAGAGTGCTGCCCTCTGAGCCATGTCCTGATCTGGTTAGGAAAGACAGCTTCGCTTTTCCTTCACTGCACCGGGTCAGGGGTTCCTGATCTGTCTTCAGACTTATTAATTGGATTTACTCCTGATGGCTTCGGTACCGCTGGTTGCTGTAGCTGGCAGCGTTTGAAGTTTTAAAATTACAAAGGGATGGATCCTTGGCGGTTTTGTTTCTCTTCTCCCCTCTTCTAATCATGCACCAAAGTCTTCCAGGGGGCTGTACAAGGAGGGCAGCTCAGGCTGGCTGATGTTTAAGGACAGGTTTTCAAATGAGGCAGCTGGGCAAGACGAGCTGCAGTTGCTTCCCTTACGTATATACATGGCCGCCCTGGCTGGATGCCCAGACAGCCACATACCTGGACAGGATGAAAATCTGATCATGAATTTCCATTTTCCTGTGGTCTGAGTAAATAAAAAGGAAGAGCCTGCTGTTGCTTTAGCTTCCGTACCAGGTTGGGGGGAGGTTCAGGTCCCAGGTTTCCAGCTCAGTGGCCGGTGTTAATTCCAGGTGAATGAGCGGAGCCATGGAAGTGCTGTGCCAGCTCCCTCTTCCTTCGTGCCACCAGCTGAGGGGCTCTTCACGGAGCCACCGGCTTCATTGCCTCCTGCTGCTGCCCCTGCCCATGCACAGAGCTGCTGCTCTCTGTCTGGAAGTGAGTCTTGGCTGTTACTGAGCGCATCAAATCGCCTTGAGCTTTGGGACGTACTCAATTCCTATCGTCCTCCATCTACGTGCTCCCATCTTCTCAGTTCCCAGGTGAGCCTGGGAAAATGAGGATTTGCACATCCCTTCCTCCCAGAGCCCCGAATGCAGCCTAATGCAGCTGTCAATCTTCAGCGCAGCAGCAGTGCCGGTGCTGTTAAAAACCTCCTGGCATCGACAGAGGTGGCACTGATACAGTGGAAAGAGGAACAGAATAGGTGCAGGGAAAAGATTCCGTGCCCAGAGCAGTGTGGCTGGTGGTGAGGGTGGGGGAAGCAGGTGCAGAGAGGAGCAGAAGGCTCATGCAGCAAGGCAAGGAGCTTGGAAACATGTGGCCTTGCTCCTCTGCGTGCCGGCATCTGGCTGAGTTCACCTGGCAGCCCCGGGAGGTGCTGAGGATGATTTGCCAACCAGGAGAAATGCTGAAGGAGTGAACGGGCCGTCCGCAGGCTGCAGAGCACCTGGCCCAGCACGGCGCCGTGCACCAGGTGGCATTGCAGGGTTCCCATCACACAGCGGCTCAGGACTGCTCTGTAGGCTGGGAGTTTGCCCCCCAGCGAGTATTTTCCCAAGCTCCTGACCCCCCCAGACCCGTGGGCTGCTGGTGTGTTGGGGCAGGGTCGTGCCTCGCCAGCGTTTGTGGGGATGTGAGCGGGGAGGGCTGGCTGCTGCGCCTCCCCTGGCACCGCCGGCCCTGTTCTCTCCCCCGCGCCTCTGCTGTCAGCAGCACAGCTGGGGGTCTTCCCCTGGGCACCCGCAGAGCTGGTCCCGGAGATCTCTAATGGGCCCATTATGCCAGATGTGTTCACTGCTTTGGGAAGAAAATAGAACTGATTAACACCTGAGCTTGGTGCACGAGGCTCCTGAGACGGTGTTAAAGGAATATTAACAAGTGCGCGCCGAGCCGGGGAGCGGCTTTCACCGCGCTGCCAAACGCACGGGGGGCAGGCTGGGGGGCTGGGGGGTGGCCGTGCTCAGCTGTCCTCCCGAGCACGCTGCCACCTCAAATCTGGGCCAGGCTGAGCTAAAGAGAGACGCCTGCTTTGGTGCTCGTGAGAAGCAGGCTGTTGGGATCCGTCGTCACCCACGAGACAGCGTCCACGTCTAGGAAAGGCTCGAGCTTGTGTCTTCAGTGTGGATGTCTCCCTCCAGCCCCAGCAGCTCCCGAGGACCTCGCAGCACATCTGGTGGTTGTGGCTGAGCAGTGACAGCCAGGAAGGGAAGGGCCTCGCTGTGTCAGCACCGTGGGTAGACACGGGGGTCGCCTGGTGCTCTGGAAATGGGGTTTTGCAAAAAATTCTGGAGGATTCCCTTTGTCCCGCACAAAATTCTGTGCATCCCTTCCTTTGGCACAGCTGATGAGCCAGCAATAACAGCTTTGTCATGCCCGTAGCTTGGATCCAGGCCTTTCTCCTAATGAGAGCGTGGAGTGTGGCAAGCAGTGCTTCTGGGCTGCAAAACAGCCCCGTGCATTGCCCCCCCCGTAGCCAGATTGCCTGAGAGTGCTTACTGTGACATCTGCTTCGGGGCTGGAGTCTTGGATGTCCCTGGTGGAGCGAGCTAAAATATCCGATGTGTTCCCCGAGGGTCTTTGCTGGTGGCATGTCAGCAGGAATATGCTGAGGAATTCAGCTGAAAGAGGCAATTCTCCGCCGTGCTCCCCGCGCGTGCCTGGGGAGCAGCTTTGGAGAGGCTGCTCGGGCGTGCTGGAGGAACTGTTGGACCACCTCCTGCGTGCTGCTCAGGCCAGCACCTCGCTGGCTGCCTCCGCATGTCGGAGCAGCACCTTCCCTGCTGCCACCGGAGAGCAGAGACCTCACGGAGCTGCGCAGACCAAGGTGGGGGCAACGCAGCGACTGCGAGGCCAGTTGTTGTAACCTTGCCACCCCAGCACGAGCTGCGTGCCTCCCCAGCAAGGCTGCCTCTTCCTTCCACGTCCCAGAAGGGCTGGTGGCCCTGCACAGCCTCAGCCCTCCTTCCTCCCCAGCCTCACTGCTCCCACGCTCCCTGCCCGGCAGCAGACACGGGTGTTTGGTTTGGCAGCGGGCGGTGCTGGAGCAGCTGTGCAGCTCCGCTCCCAGGCTGCTGCGCTGCCGTGCGTCAGCTTTAAAATTACTGTAAACTGCATCCTGTTGGTCCAGCTGTTTCTGCTGGAAGGCAAGGGCTGGTGTGAAACGGCTTAGCTGGCTTCTCAGCCTGGGGAAGGCAACTTCTTCCAGAGCCCTCCGCGAAAAAAGGAGGCTTGGCCAGCCCCCGCGTTGGCAGGAATTGAGGTCCTGGCCACCCCAGTCCCGCGTTCCTTCGCCTCACTTTGCATCCCTCCTGCTTCAGTGAAAAGAATGAAGGGTGTGGGCGTCGTGCAGGGGTGCTGTGGGGGTGGCTGGCAGGTAACCTTGTCTGTTTTGCCTCCAGTGCTCACCCGGCGTCAGAGAGAGGCCAGGAGTAAAGCTGCCGGTGGTGACAGCGGCCCGGCGGCCTCAGACACTGACAAGTAAGTAGGTATGCTTGCTCCTCCAAGACTGTCTCTCTGCTCCAGCTCGTCCCTGGATGTCTTAATCCCTGTATAAATGCTGGCTGTTGGCCTTACAGCATCATTTCCCTGAGAAATTGCCTTCGCTTAGCGCCTCTCCTTGCAGGGTATGTTTACACCGAAACAAGAGGAATTTGCTGCTCTCTGCTTGCTTATTTTTTGCACTAATTCCTTTCAGCCAAGCCCATGGTGGGTCAGGGATGCGTGGTCTCCGGCCATCGTGGAGGGAGCTAAAATGTTGCTAACTCAGGCGGTTTCTGCTGGGAGATCTGAGCTTGGTAACCCTGGGAAAAGAAGAGGCTAGGACAGGGAGGCTGTCAACATGGCACCTGTAGTGATATTCTTAATTAAATTAGACTTTCAGAATAGCAGTGGCTTTGTTTAATCTCTTCCCATGCAGCCCCTCCTCCTGCCACCCACACAAAGCATCATAAGAGAGGATCTGACAGTAAAATCCCTGCTATGGAAGCAATTTTGCTGTTACAAACAGTGGATGGCAACATCACTAATGGAATTAGGCTAATTATAGAGAGGACAGCTTCTGTTTAGACACATTATCTGGGTAATCAGCACTGACTGGAAAGAAAATACGGGAAAAGTACTGCAGAGTTTTGCTCGATGGGGGCTCTCCATACGCGTTTTAGAGCCTGGGGTGAGTTTTACTCGGAGAGTGCTGCTTATCAAACTGAACACAACACTGCTGGGGCTGGTCCCTGGGGGCTCGTCTCTTCCTGGAGAAGGTCCATTCCTGAACAGCTCCCCGGGTGGATGCTCTCCCGAAGAACCAGTGCCCTCTTCTGCATGCTCTGGTCCCCGCCGAGAGCTGGTGTGGAAGCAATTACAGCCGTATAAAGCCAAGCCTGACCTCCAATCTCCTTTCACCCCGGGTAATTTTCTTCCTAGCCACACTCAGTCATCCTGCGTGAGCCTGGGCATCTCCTGCACAAACGAGGGGGTTCGAGGAGCGCGCTGCAAGGGAGAGGGCACCTGTGCCAGCCCCTCAGCAGGAGCGTGTGCTGTGGCATGTAAAATGGAGATAGTGCAGAGAAAGACTTGATTTACTAGTCAGACAAGCTCATCCAGCCCTGGTAAAACGTCTCTCTGATTTAACACACTTGGTTTGCTTTTCAGGCGGAATTTAACTCCCTTTTGCAAAGCCCTCGCACTTCATTTCTGTGGATTTTGACAGGGTGCTTTATGTCTGGGGAGAAATCAGCAGCGGTTGAGATAGTTAGATGAGCAGATTTGATTACCGTCCCGCTGCTGCAGCAGCAGGAGACAGAGGAGCAGGCAGGGAAAACTGATAATCGCTCAGGCTTTGTGCTCGGCGCTGGCCTGACCCCGCTGCTCGGTCCTGATCCGGTGGCCGGGAGCCCGGCGCAGGGCGAATCCTAACGCGGTGCTCTGTCCTTTCGTGCCTGGCAGGTGTGAGAAGTGCTACCTCTGTAAGTCACTGGTGCCACTGCTGCAGTATCAGAGGCACGTGGACAGCTGCCTCCAGGCTGCTAGGCAAGCTCAGGGAACCAGGAGGCTGCGAAGCGCCAAGGTGAGGGGCGACCCCGCAGACCGTCTCCTTTGCTTTGCGCTGGGTTCGGGGCCGGGTTGCCAGCAGGAGCCCTTTCCTTGGGCCGTGGGATGAGCTGTCCTGGCACGGGACTGCCTGGCCCTGCGCGTGGTAGCCCTGGCCAGAGAGCTTGTTGCCTTCCTGCGAGAGCATGGACCGGTCCCAGGGGTGAGCTAATCCGGCGGCGCTGCCAGTAACCTCTCCAGCGGGCAGGCAGCCAGCCTGTCCCGCTGCCAGGCGGCGCGCCTCGCTCCTGCAGCCTCCCTCGGCTGAATAGAGATGCCGCGGAGGGCGGTGTCAGGGTGACAGGAGCATCTGACTCCATCCACCGGCCCCTTCCCTCGGGGAAGGTTTGGAGCTGAAGCCTGGGGGAGCCGCTCCGTGCCTGGAGCATCCCAGGGGAGTGAGCACGGGGAGTTGTGCCCACTGGGGGGACGTGGCAGGAGCACAGGGAGCAGCTGGGGCACAGTCACCCACCAGGTTTTGGCCCCCACTGGGCCTTGTCCTGCTCGTGGTGGTCTGGGGGGAGCGTGGGGAGGGGTCTTCTGGGCCTTCCCGCTGGCTCCTGCGGGCAGAGCCCTCGTGCCTGAGCTTTGCCTGCGCTCAGAAATGATTCTCAGCGTGAAGATGCAACATGATGTCTTAGTTTCCTATAATCCCTTAAATCCATCACAGGCCTCAGCCCTTTGGGGATTCAGATGCAAATGATGAGATTTCTGGTTGATGGTTTTGGCTGGGACACAGCCAAGCGCTGCGTGGCTCAGGGAGCTGCGGGGCACAGCTGCTCCTGCGTGTCACCGGCTCCGTGGGGGCCGTTTGACTCCATCCCTGTGGGAAAGAGCTGGGGGTGGGCGACCCTACAGGTGGCTCGAAAGGCTCTGGGTTTCCTCTGGCTCTGCCTCGTGCTGAGGGGGGAGCAGGTCAGGGTCATGGGCCGTTGGGGAGCTTCTTGCTGGTAGCATGGGGTTCCTGCCACGGCCAGTTTTGGGGTGCTTGGCAGCTCCAGCCCTGCCTTCTGGGGCAGGGAACTGTCAGGAGAGGGGACTTTGCAGGCAGGCTGAGTGCCCTTCCCTTGGTCTGTGTGGTCACACCTTCCTGAGGCTGAGAGAGGGCACGAGATGTGCGCTCCTCGTCTGGCTGTGCCGTGCAGGAAGGCTCTTCCCAACAGCATCAAGCCCCATCCACGGAGCAGGACAAAGCCTCAAAAGGCACGGTGCCTGGGGGATGTGCCTGAGATGTGGCAAAGTCTTTGGTGCCCAGATAGCCCCATACAGCCCCGTGCTTGCTCACTGGGCTTGAGGGTGGCTTCCTGCCCCTGGGCTCCCTTCTTACCGGGCTCTGCTCCATTAACTGGCCCCAAAGCTGCCCCGGTGTCTGTGCCCAGACAGCTTCCTTCACGACAGCGCTGTGACGGTGTTCTCCTCTCCCTTGGCAGGTTGTGGGAAGGCACGAGAGGGGACTCCTCAGCATGCTGGAGCTCTCGGAGAGCAAATCTGCAGGTGGGAAGCTGCGTTTTGTGCTGGGATGAGGGCTGCCGGACCTCCCCTTTTGGGCCTTTGGGGTGTCAGCTCGGGCTGTGCAGGCACCATGTTCCTGCTGAAGGAACCCGCTTATAGGGGGCTGTTGGACCCCCTCGGGAGCCCCACAGACCTGTGGCACAGCCCAAGGTGTGCCGGTGATGGCACAGCCCAGCTCCATGTCACCGAGGTGTTGAGGGGGGTGTCAGGGTGCTGCCCCCACAGGTGCTGACGTGCCCTCTCCTCGCAGGTGCTGATGCGGGGACCCCCCTCGCTGGACTAGGAGGCCGATGCTCCCCTCCCGTGCTCCCAGCCCGCGCCGAGGAGGAAGAGGAGGAGAATGAGGCGGCCGGGGACAGCGCCAGCTCCCTCCCGCGCCTCCCTTTCGGCATCTCCGCGGTGCCACCTGCCCCGGGCTGCTCCCTGGACTCGGCGCCGCGCTCGGCGCACCCCTCGGGCAGCCAGCAGCAGCCCCGAGCCTGCCGCCGGAGGAAGCACAAGTTCTGAGGGCTGCTCCCGCTGCTCCCACACCCCCCTTTTATACATTTTTCTACGCCGCGAGCCGAGCCGGGAGCGCCGGGCGGAGCAGTGACTGTGTTTTATAGGTGCCTGCGCGGCTTCGCTCCCTGTTAAAGAAACCGAAATATATTTATGTATGTTTTTATGAAACTGCAGCAAACCCGCAGCAGCCGTGCTGTCCTTCTCGGGGGAGCGGGGCGCCGAGCGGGACCCCAGGGCCGGACCCCCCCCGGTCCCCTATTGCAGCACCCATGGGCCCGCTCCTGGGGGCGAGTTCTGCTTCTGTTGCCGGGGCAGCGGCGTTACCAACGGTTCCACCCCCCCACAGCACACCCAGAGTGCCACCAACGGGTGCCCCCTGCCCGCTGCCATGTCCAACCCCGGGCGCCCCGGCTCCCAGCCCAGCCGCGGAGGCAGGGCCCCGTGGAGCCCCCGCGGGGAGAGGGGCCGCCTGCCCCCCATCAACCGGTGAGGGTGCCGTGGGGTCAGGGCTGTGGGGTGGGAAGCGGGGAGAGAGAGCTGGGCCCCCCCCACCCTGCTTTTAAACATCCCCTCCCCGGGCAGAGACCAGCCTCCGGCCTCTTGCAGGTGCGTGGGCATGATGATGTGGGGGCAGCAGCCTTCGGCGGTGCCCGGCCTCGAGGACAGCCTCTGCGCCATTGCCA